>NC_091832.1:27641650-28321650 GCF_037783145.1 Equus przewalskii
GGGTGAGTTTAGTGTTTGAACGAGAGTCCGATTCCATCTCCAGCGCTGCCTGGCAAGAGCGAGATGGGTGCAGAGCAGACCCTGCCCTCCCTTTACCACTTTCAATACCCGACTTTGGGGAGCAAAGGTACAAGCAGGATTCCCAGGGCAAAGGCGTCTCGTCCTGGGGCCCTGCAGCACCTGAAGCTCCTTCTCAGGCTGTCGGTCGGATCTGTGAGTGGACCCGTTGGCCCAGGAATGGTTTGCTTACAGCAGAGGTCACAGCTTGGCCTAGGAGAGTTAGGATGGGCCCTGGAGTTTAAAATCCCACTTGTCCCAGTGTGACTGTGGACAAGTCTGTTTCCCTCTCTGATCTCACTTTCTTCCCAGGAAAAATGGACATTTCATAAAATTCTTCTCACAGGGCTGATTTGAGGAAGAAACGTGATCATTGGTGAGAATGTCTCTGGCTCTGGCTCACCTCCAGGCCTGCCCTCCTCGCACAGCAGGGAGTCCTTAGATCCATGTGAGAGGGCCCACCTGGAGCCTGTGTCTCTCCCACACCCCACTTCTAGCCCACGCTCTGTTGGTGAGTGAACCCCCAGGCTTATGGGGCTGCGAGGAGCTGCTGGTGCATGGGATATATGTGAAGTTGGACGTGACTGATTTTATAAATATTTAGAAATTTGTACTCTTGACATCAAATGGACCCCCCAAATGTTAGGGGCCAGTCTGACTGGTAAACCCAACTTCCCAACCCACCGTCCGCGCTGGGGAGGTAACCAGCAAATACTTCCTTCTTCCCAGATCCTCGTGGTCCGTCCCCTCTGACTGTCCAGCTGAGGATGGGAGCTCTTTCTCCGGGTTCCCTAGGGGCTGCGAATGTTTCCAGACAGGATGGAAATGGCAGGCAGAGTGGGAGTTGGGGCTGAGCATTCTGCAGGGCGGAGGATGGGAAATCCAGATGGCAGAATTCTTCTTGTCTCCATGAATATTTATGGCCCCCTAGCCCACCCCCGGCTGAGTACTGGGACTGGGCCTTCTGCCCAGCCTTGATCCGTCAGGAAACCATGCCCTTATGTTAAGGTGAATGGTCTGAGCCATCTCCTCCTTCTCCTTCCAAGTGCTCATTCCCCTTCTAAGCTGTTGAAAGCTTTGTTGGCGTTAGCCTGAGGGCCTGTCTGGAGCTGACAGGGAAGCCATCATGTGGGTTAGAGCCCATGGGGTCAGTGGTAATCCATCGTCCCCTCCCCTCGCTCCACATAGCTGGGCCAATAGGAAGAGGGAGGCTTGGCTTTTTGCGGCCACTTTGCATGCTTATCTTTGGAACCACTGTTAGGATCACAAGATTTTGCAGATGTAGAAACTGAGGCTCAGAGAGGTAAAGTCACTTGCCCAATGTCACACAGCAAGTAAATGGCAGAGCCAGGTATAAACCTAGATCTTTCTGACTCTGGAAGCCTTGTTCTCCCCACCTTACTATGCCTCCCCAAGAGAGACTAGACACCTTTCCTTCCTGCCAGTTTCCTCTGAATAGTCATCAAGGGCTTGGTCATTCATTCATCCATCTAGTCCCCAGCGTCTGACACTGGAGATAAAGACATGAAAAAGACCTAGTCCTTGTCCTCAAGAAGCTCCCTGCCTGGTGAGGAAACCACCACAGAAATCAATACTCAGCAAAACATTGTGTCAGGTGCTACACTGAGGAGTGTGCCCGGGACCATGCGGACCCAGGTAAGAAGGCAGCTCATTCTGCTGGGGTGATCAGGGAAGGTGGCCCAGAGAAAGCACTCTTTAGATCAGGTTTGAAAGGATGAGTAAGATTTTGCTAGGTAAAGTAATAGTCAAAGGGCACCCTTGAAAAGGACCTCAGTGTGCGCAAAGGCACAGAGGTTTGAGGAGAAATGGAGTTTTTAGAGACCCAGCAAGAAATTCAGTGTGGCTGGAGTTGAGGGTAAATAGTAGTAGCGGCTGGTGGGTAAGGAACTTAGACTTGATCCTGGGCCATGGGGAGCCATGGAAGGTGTTAGATCAGGCAATTATGTGGCTGCCAGTGTGTTGAGGCACAACACTTCCCAAACTTCAGTGTGCACATGAATCACTTGGGAATCTTGTTAAAATACAGATTCTGATATAGCAGGTCTGGGGGGGGGGGTCTGAGATTCTGCGTTTCTAGCAAGCTCACAGGCGGTGCTGATGCCGCTGGCCCAAGGACCACAATTTGAGTTGTGAAGTTGTGAGGGCTCAGTCTGCCTTGTGTGGAGGCTGCTCTCACGTCACTGGACAGATCAGGCCTCCGCCATCTTCTTGGCTCAGCCCTCTTGCAGCTGTCACAAAGGGATCAGTGTTGTTGGTTACCAGATATTTGTTCACTCAACAAACATTTACCCAGCTCCCGCTCTGGCCAAGCTTGTGCTGAGTGCTGGGGATGGAGAGAGGAATTGGAAATGCCACTTTCTGGTCCATGTCATCACCATCTCTTGCCTCCAGAATGGTCTCTCTGCTTCCACTCTTGTCCCCTACCATCTAGTCTCTGCCCAGCAGCCAGAGCAAGTCAGATTAGGTTATTCATGCACTTGACATACCCCAACAGCTCTCCGACGCTGGTGGAGTAAAATCCAAATTCCTTACTGTGGCCTGGGAGCTATTGGGAGCCTGTTACCCTTTGCTCTCCTCCCACTCTTCCCATTTCTCACGCCCCTACAGCGACATTGACCTTTTAGTCTCTTGAATATGACAAATGTATTCCCACTTCAAAAGATGATGAACTAACTTCCACCACAGACTCTTTGCACATCATACATCATACCCTTTGCCTCGAATACTCTTCTTCTGGATTTTCTCTTGACTTGTTTCTTCTCATTTTTTAGATTTTTAGCCAGGGGAAGATACAGGTTTTGCAGGATCCTAAAGCTTATACAATTTTGGGGGCCATCTTTGAAGAAAAGATACCAAATTATAAATACACAATTAGCTACAAGGCCTAGGAGGGGGCCTAGAAGCTTAAGCTTCATTGGTTTTGTGATAAATCTGCCTCTGCTTTCGTTTATATGTCACCTCCTCTGAGGAGCCTTCCCTGATCACTCTATTTAAAGCAACCCCTCACTCAATCTTCGTCGTCATGTCGCTATTTGTATTTCTTTTATTGAATTCATCACAATTTGAAATTCCCTTGTTCATTTATCTCTCTAACTATTTTTGTCTGATTTCCCTGACTAGTGTAAGCTCCTCAAGAGCAGCAATCTTGCCTGTCTTATTCCTGCAGTATCCCCAGCTCGGTGCCCAGCACCCAGCAGGATGTCAATTACTGTTGGTGAATGAATGCACACAGTCTCGGTGCTTCAGTCTGGTGTGGCAGGCGGACATACACAGGCAATTTCAGTGGGATAAGAAGCCGTGAGCTCTGGGAGCCCAGAGGATGGGCACTTAACCAGGCCTGGGGGCAGAGGGGAGGGTGCGGAAGGCAAGGAGGCCTAGGAAGAACTACCTGGAGGAACGAAGGCCTGAGTGGTCTTAAAGGATGATCCGTAGTCGGCCAGGCAGAGAGAGGGAGGGAAGCATGAACAAAGGCACGGAATATGAGCCCCGAGACCTACAGGAGACTTGACTGGTTACATTTTGATGATTTTAAGGGTTCTGTTGATGAAAAGGACAGCTAGGTATTAAGTTTGGGAAGAGGACCAAGCAAATGGGAGTCACCTGGGAATCAGGACCTGGGACTGGATAGCAGGCAGCAGAAGTAGGAAGAGCCAGGGTGATGGGTACCGGAACCGCCACGGGCAAGGCTTCGGGCAAAGGCAGGGGTTCCACCCAAGACTCCCCACACTGATTCTCATTCTTTATCTGGAAAGAAGTGGCCTACCACTGCTGGGCCTACTGGGGAGGCTCTGTGGACTGGGGAGGCTCTGGGCTCAGACAGATCGGAGTATACATTGTCACAGCTGACTCTGGGAAGCTGACGCTGAGATGGAGATTAGCATGTAGGCACATTTTTCCTGGAATATTTTAAAGCAAAACCCAGATAGTGTATAATTCTACCTATAAATACTTCAGTATGGATATCTCATTGATAAGGAATTAAAAAATTAAAAAATGTATAATCATAATATTGTTATTATACTTAAAATTAACATTAATTTCATAATTGCATCTAATTCTTAGTCTATGTTCAAGTTTTCCCAATTGTCTAACAATTTTTTTTTTTAGATTTTTAAAAATTTTTCCTTCTTCTTCCCAAAGCCCCCCAGTACATAGTTGCATAATTTTAGTTGTGGGTCCTTCTAGTTGTGGCATGTGGGATGCCGCCTCAGCATGGCTTGATGAGCGGTGCCATGTCTGTGCCCAGGATCCGAACCCACGAAACCCTGGGCCACCGAAGCAGAGTGAGAGAACTTAACCACTCGGCCACGGGGCCAGCCCCTAACAAATATTTTTTAAGTTAGTTTGTTTGTTTGATCAGGATACAAACAAGGTCCACACACAGAATTTAGTTGCTGAACTAAGCTTCTTGAATGAGAACTTAACATTCCATTTCCTCATCTCACTTACTCCCCAACTCATGCTTCAGAAACCACTATCCCTCTGATGAAGGAAGATAGAGTTCCGTGTTGCCACATGCGATGTTTGTTTTTCTGTCTACATCTCCCTGTGGCTTTTCACACTGTTGGCCACTTACTCCCCACTTTTGAAACTTTCTTCCGCTAGGTCTCCTGCATGGCACTTGCCTGGCTCTCCTCCGACCACTCGGACTGGCCTGGGCCTGCCTCCTCCGTAGGTTTCTCTCCTCCTCTGCCCTCTGTTTCAGTGCTGGGCTCTTCAGGGTTTAATCCTGGATTCTCCTGGATGTTTCACAGACATTCCTAATATGATATGTCCTCAGCTGAATTCATCCTCCCCACCGCACTCTGTTCTTCCTCAGTGTCGTCTCCATGAGGATAGACACCACCTCAGCCCCAGCTGTCTGGGCCAGAAACCTGGCAGTCCTTGACTGCTCCCTTTCTATCAACCAACATCCCGCCCATCACCAAGTTCTGTCCATTTCATCTCTCAAATAACTCTCACGGTCATCCATTTCCCTCCATCCTTTCTGCCATGGTCCCAGCCTCTTCCAGCCCTGCGACAGTTGCAGTTGTCTCTGGGCTGTCTCTCCGCCTCCGGTCTGAAGCCCCGCCAGTCCATTCTGTGCACAGCAGCCAGAGCCATCTTCCTTAAACCCGGATCCAGCCTTGTCCCTTCCACACTCCGTATCCTTCAAGGACTCCCCATTTTCTGCAGAATCAAGTACGAACTCCTTAGACTAATATTCAAGACCCTTAAGTTGACTGCTGCTCACTTTGTAGGCCCTGTCTCTCCTCATCCCTGCTCTCACTTTATGTTTTAGCCAAACCGAATGTCTCAAGTTCCCTAAGAACCAGGTACACCCTCTCCTATTCTTCCAGGGCTCCGCGGTGCCGTCCCTTCTGCCTGGCGTTCCTCCTCAGGCCCACTCCTTCTCTCCCTTCAGCATGAGCAGGAGGTCATTCCTGACCCTCAAGTCTGTGCTAACAGCACCCTCTCTGAATTACCCTGACATCTGGGACCTCCACCATCATCACACTTATCACTTGTCTGTTTCTGAATCTCTCTCTTACAGAATGGTCTGTGAGCCGCTGCAGGTCTGTTCTCCGGGGCCTCGGTGCTCTGCCCAGGGCCTGGAGCAGCGGGCGCTCGGCCAGTGAGCGCATGAATGAGTGACCGAATGGGCGAATTGGATCAGCTTGCATGTGTGCCCCATTCACATGGTGAAAAGGCTTTTTAAAGAACCAGTTAATGCAAAAAAAAAAAAAAAATTCATGATGAACAAAATACCAAAATTTTAAATGGAGACAGGATCCTAACAGCGCCAGGCAGAGCCATATTAGAACATGAGGCACAGGGAAGAATCAGTAGTTACACTGATTTTGATTTTTTAAAATGTTGCATTAAAATAGAATTTATTTTGATTCCTGAGGTTTTGGGCACCCCCTTAAATTTTGTACCCAGGTGAGCGCCTCGCAAGAGTTACCCTAGTCCTGCTGCTTCCTGGTGGGAAGACTTTGTCCACAGGCCTGGGTAGGCATGGCACGGGGACAGGGGGCCCTGGCTTAAGGTGTCCTGGGTTAAGTCCTTTGGCTGGAGAAAGACAGTTTTCAGGGGAGAGATGCCCCCACCCCACTGAGCTGGAGCCTGAACCCAAGAAGAGGAAGGGACTGACTGAGCGACAGGGGTGGGGAGTGGGGTGGCTAGAGATGTGACTTCCTCACAGACCCAGAGTGAGCACCACGCACTGCCCAGCAGTGGTTGCCTCCCTGCCTCTCTCAGCCCCCAGGAACAGCGTCCCCCAAGTCCCAAGGGTCCAGCACGAGAAAGAAACAAAGTCAGCCCAGATGAATGGGCATCTTGGGCTCAGAGGAAAGGCGGGCAGGGCTGAAATTGTAGAGCCGTGATTTTCAGATCTTCTGGTCTCAAGATCTCTTCATATCCTTGACATTTGTTGAGGGCCCCAGAGAGTTTGTGTGTATGCAGGTCATATCTCTCAAGTTTTACCATATTTGAAGTTAAAACGAGGACAGTCTAAAAATCTTTTTGGTTTTTAAACATGAAAACAAGCAATACATTCATTCCATGGTAACATAAATAATATTTTTAGCAAAAAATAACTAAAATTTTCAAAACATAAACAATTTAGAGAGAAGAGTGGCATTGGTTTATTTCTTTTGCAAATTCCTTTAATGTTGGATTTAATAGAAGACAGCTGGATTCTCGTACCTCCGTCTGCACTCAAGTCTGTCGTGAGATGTTGTTTGGTTGACGTCCACAAAGCAGATCCGCCCTCACGCGGTTGTGTGTTTGTAAACGGAAGGATATTTTAACGTCTTTTTCGGATGATAGTTGATGCTCTTTGACATTGCATCAAGGCTTCACAAATGGTAGTCTGTTTCTTACAGGTTAGTTGCGATGTGGAACCTGAACCATACCCATGAACTTTTTGGGATCTGTTACACAGCAATGTGTCGATCCAGCTTGCCCTTTGAATCTTTTACCTAGACATAATTTTGAAATATCACGCCTTCTTCCTTCGGAAAATTCGGGTTCACTGAGTTAGGCAGGTCTTCTACATCTCGACCTTTCATGATAAGATATCAAGAAAATGCATTCAGGGGCCGGCCCGGTGGTGCAGCGGTTAAGTGCGCACGTTCTGCTTCTCTGCGGCCCGGGGTTCCCCGGTTTAGATGCCGGGGGCAGAAGTGGCACCACTTGGCAAAAAGCCATGCTGTGGTAGGCGTCCCACATATAAAGCAGAGGAAGATGAGCATGGATGTTAGCTCAGGGCCAGTCTTCCTCAGCAAAAAGCGGAGGATTGGCAGTAGTTAGCTCAGAGCTAATCTTCCTCAAAAAAAAAAAAAAAGAAAGAAATTGCATTCATTAATATCACCACCTATCTCATCGGAAAATTCTTTAAGTATGGGAAAGTTGTCAAGCTCATGCTGTCAAATACAAGTTCTCCAAAAATTGTCATCTTCTCTTGAAAGTTCAAATTTTATCACCGGCAACAGATACCATCGTTTGTTTTCCTTGAAGTGACAGGTTCACTTCGTTCATATTTGAAAAAATGTCTGCCAAATACCCAAGTCTGAAAGCCATAGTTTGTCAGTCATTTTTCTGAGAGATAATGGTGACTAAGCAAAATTCAGCTCTCAACCCCAACAATGGCATAAGCGCTTTTCCTGAAGACAACTGTCCTTCAGTGTGCGGCGGAAGTGTCTCATGGGTGTTTCCCGTTTCGACACACAGACAATTAAAAAGATGTATACTCAAAATTTAATAAAGTTAATAATTTCCTTGCTTTATTAAGGACACTTTAAAGTGAAATTGGCTTTTTAAAAAATTTAATTAAATTTTGGTACACTGCGTGCATGGCTGTGAAGAACGTAACTCCTGCTACATTTTGGTGCCACTGCCTTGATTTGTGCTAAAGAGGCAACTGTTTTGCTCATCATTTTGTACCATCAGCACAAATGTCAACACAGTGAAAAAGACAAATAATCTCTTGGTATTATTATGACAATGGTTTTGACCTCAGGGATCCCCTAAACGGTTTCAGAGAGATTCCTCTCTCCTCCCTCGTTTCCATGGACCACCCTTGAGATCTATTATCCTAGAGTGGCGGCATCAGGTGGGTTCCACCTTAGGAGTGGAAAAGGTCCCAGCCGAGTAGAAGCTAGCAATTTTGCTGCTGGGGAAGCAGCATAAAACTATGTAATTCAGGGGCTGGCCCAGTGGCGCAGCGGTTAAGCGCGCACGTTCCGCTTCTCAGCGGCCTGAGGTTTCCCTGGCCTCGGGTCCCAGGTAAGGACATGGCACCGCTTGGCAAAAGCCATGCTGTGATAGGCGTCCCATGTATAAAGAAGAGGAAGATGGACATGGATGTTAGCTCAGGGCCGCTCTTCCTCAGCAAAAAGAGGAGGATTGGCAGCAGTTAAGTCAGGGCTGATCTTCCTCAAAAAAAAAAAAAAAAAAAACTGTGTAATTCAAATCAACTATGTAATTTACAACATGACTTGGTGGGTTTTTTGTTTTTAAAGGAATCACGATTTATTGGAATAATGGAACCTACATTTATTTAATTTAACATAGACAAACTACGACTACAGGAATGGGGCAAAGCACAAAAGTGTTCTCAATCAGGCTGCCCAGTGGCACAGCGGTTAAGTCCACGTGTTCCACTTCTCCACAGCCCGGGGTTCACAGGTTTGGATCCCGGGTGCAGACATGGCACTGCTTGTCAAGCCATGCTGTGGTAGGCGTTCCACATATAAAGTAGAGGAAGATGGGCACGGATGTCACCTCAGGGCTAGTCTTCCTCAGCAAAAAGAGGAGAATTGGCAGCAGTTAGCTCAGGGCTAATCTTCCTCAAAAAAAAAAAGTTCTCAATCAACAAAATTCCGATTAGAGCCAGTCGTTTCTTCAAACTCACCTGTAAGTATCTATAGGTTTCTTCAAGTGTCTCTGCTACTCCGGGGCCCCCTAAAGAATGGGCATAATTAAAAGGCTTCTCACTCATTCCTTCGGTTATTGGTTCATGATGCCGGGAATAGTGTTGAATAGACAGATAAGGCCCTTCTCCTCCTCGTGCTCGTAGTCAAGTGCAGTCAAATGCAAATATGATTACAAGCGTGCTCAGATTTACGAAGAAGTACAGTGAGTTTTGAGACAGGAACGGAACTGAACTGGCCCTGGAGTCAGTGAAGTCCTCTCTGAAGAAGTGAAATTCGGCTAAGGTCTGAAGCATTAGCTCACATGGCCAGGTGGAAGCGGGGTGTGGGTGGGGAGGAATGTTCAAGGCATCGGCGTGGGGACGTGTGGAGGCTGAGGCAGGAAAGGTTTGGGTGGGTTTGAAGACCCATGTGGGAAGTCCATTTTGGCTGCAGCCTCGGGGGAAGGTAGCATGAAGTGAGGGTGGAGTGGCAGCTGGAGGTTAGGACAAAGGGCTGTCAGGTGGCCCTTTTTTCAGTTCCTGGAACCTACCAAGCTCTTTCCTGCCTCAGTCCTGGACCCGTGCTGATCCCTCTGCCTGGGAAATTCTTCCTCTGCTCCTCCTTCAGGCCGCAACGGAAAGGTCACCTCTTTTCTAAGCAAATCCCTTTTTTGATTCTCCATATCAGTGCCCCATTTTCTTTGTATAGCAGCTATGTTTGTTTACATTGCTTTTGTCTGCCTCCCCCATGACACTGTAAGTTTCCTGAGTGCAGGGCCCCATTGGCTGTGTTCACCCTGTATCTCCTGTGCCTAGCAGAGAGCCTGACAGGCAGTTGATGCTCAGAAATATTTGTTGGATGAATATGTGAATGAACAAATGAACACAGAGCTGGACTTGAGATCCTGGCTCCATCCCTTAACGGCTGTGTGACCTTGGACAAGTCACATAACCACCCTACGATCAGTTTCCTGTTACATAAAAGGGGGGTTTTACTTCCTATCTCAAAGGGCTTTTGTGAAACTCAAATGAGTAGTGCATGTGGAAGCACCTAAAAGGGTGCCTGGCTCTAAAAGGAGTGCTCTGAAGTGTTAACTGTCTTCCTTGCTTCTCACGCTCAATTCTGGGCTCTTTTCACTGCATTATGATATATGACGAGCCTCAGGCCTTGCTTAATCCCAATCTAAGTCTCTTGCCATCCCTTCCCCATCAGCTGCAACAAAACATCAGAGGGCCTTCCAGGCTCACGTGATAGCGACAAAGTGGGAGGAACAAGAGGTGGGGAGGGAGCCACGGGTTCTGATGGAGAGCAGATGACGGCGAGGCACTGTTGAAAATGGACCGCACTTTGGGTGATGGGGTTGTGGCTGGTTTTAATCTTCCTTAATATACTTTAAAAAACTTGTTTATTTTGAAATAATTTTAGGCCTTCAAAAAAGTTGTAAAACAGTACAAAGAGTTCAAGTATGCCCTTCACCCAACATTCCCTAGAGTTCACAGCTTATAATACCATAATATGATGATCAAAACCAGGAAATGAACATTGGTAGAATATTAACTAAATTATAGACCTTATTTGAACTTCACCAGTTTTTCTCTTAATGACCTTTTCTGTTCCAGGATGCAACCCAGGATCCCACAGTGCACTTAGTTGTCACATGTCTCCTTAATATTCTGTCATCTATGACAGTTCCTTAGTCTTTCCTTATCTTTCATGACCTTGACACTTGTTTCTCTTAAAATTTTTTTTCCCTTTTTCTCCCCAAAGCCAAATGTTGCATATTTTTAGTTATCGGTCCTTCTAGTTGTGGGACGCTTTTGGTTAGTACTGATCAGTCATTTTGTAAAATGTCTCACAGTTTGGGTTTGTCTGGTGTTTTCTCATGACTAAACTGAGATTATGCATTTTGGGGAAGAATACCAGAGAAGTGATGTTATGTCCTTTCCAGTCCATCAATTCCGGGGGACATGATGTTGATAAGTCTTGCTAATGATGATGTTAATCTCGATCACTTGGTTAAAGTATTGTCTAAAGGGCTTCTTCACTGTATACTTTTCTTTTAAAATTATCTTCAAAAATTTTTAGCTGCTAGAGTAATAAATGCTCCTAAAAAGTTCAAACAGGGGCGGCCCCGTGGCCCAGTGGTTAAGTTTGCGTGGTCTGCTTTGGCGGCCCAGGGTTTCAATGGTTTGGATCCTGGGCGCGGACATGGCACTGCTTGTTAGGCCATCTTGAGGCGGCATCCCACACACCACAACTAGAAGGACCCACAACTAAAACATACAACTATTCAGTGGTGGGATTTGGGGAGAAAAAAGCAGAAAAAAAAAAGAAGATTAGCAACAGTTGTTAGCTCAGGTGCCAACCTTTAAAAAAAATAAATAAAAAATAAAAAGTTCAAACAAACAAAACTACAAAGTAAATAGACTTCCTACCAAGCCCACTTTACCTTTCCAGTGGTTACTTACCACTGTCAACTGTTAGAGGTGTACCCTAGATCATTTTCTATTCATATACACATATATACTGGGGTCCTACCAACTCGTTTTGTTTTACTTAGCTATATTATCCAGGGACAACTTTCCACGTCAGTACAATCAGTAACTCACTCTTTTGAACAACTGACTAGTATTTCAATCCCTGGATGACACTAATATTATACTTCTCTGTGTTTTCCTGATTTTTTATAAACACATAAATCATTATTACTATTATTAGTATTTTGTGTGTTTGTGAGGAAGATTGGCCCCGAGCTAACATCTGTTGCCAATCCTCCTCTTTTTGCTTGAGGAAGGTTGTCGCCGAGCTAACATCTGTGCCAGGCTTCCTCTATTCCACAGCGTGGCTTGATGAGCCCAGGATCCGAACCTGCCAACGCTGGGCCACCGAAGTGAAGTGTGTGAACTTAGCCACTACACCACCAGGCTGGCCCCATAAATTATACTTCAATGTAGAACATTTTACCATCAAAATTTTTATTTCAAATGTCATCAATAGAAAAATATACAAATTTTGTCAGAAAATTAAAAATTTCATAGTATAAATTTTTATGTATTTTATCACCATAAATAGATTATCTAAAACTTTAAGTCAAAATAAGCCAAAGAATAAAAAGGTATATACATATATTTAAAATTATTTTGTTGAGGTCATACTGGCTTAAAAGATTGTGTAAATTTCAGGTGTACATCATTATATCAGCTTCTGTATAGGCTGCGTAGTGTTCACCACCAATAGTCTAGTTTTTATCCTTCGCCATAAATATGTGCTGCTTTACCCCTTATGCCCACCCCATACTCTTCCCCTCTGGTAACCACCAATCTGTTCTCCTTGTCTATGTGTTTGTTTATCTTCCACATATGAGTGAAATCTTACAGTATTTGTCTTTGTCTGACTTATTTTGCTTAGCATAATACCCTCAAGGTCCATCCATGTTGTTGCAAATGGCATGATATTGTCTTTTTTATGGCTGAGTAGTACTCCATTATATCTATATCTATATCAATATCGATATTGATATAGATATAGATATCTTCTTTAACCATTCATCCCTTGATAGGCACTTGGGTTGCTTCCAAGTCTTGGCTATTGTGAATAAGGCTGTGATGAACATAGGGGTGCATCTATCTTTTTGAATTAGTGATTTCATGTTCTTTGGATAAATACCCAGTAATGGAATAGCTGGATCATATGCTATTTCTATTTTTAATTTTTTGAGTAATCTCCATATTGTTTTCCTTAGTGGCTGTACCAGTTTGCATTCCCACCAGCAATGTATGAGGGTTCCCTTTTTCCACATCCTCTCCAACACTTGTTATTTCTTGTCTTGTTAATTATAGTCATTCTGACAGATGTGAGGTGATATATCATGTAGTTTTGATTTGCATTTCCCTGATAATTAATGATGTTGAACATCTTTTCATGTGCCTGTTGGCCATCGCTATTTCTTTTTTTGGAAAAATGTCTGTTTGTATCCTCTGCCCATTTTTTGATCAAATTGTTCATTTTTTTGTTGTTGAGTTGTATGAATTCTTTATATATTTTGAAAATTAACCACTTGCCAGTATATGACTTGCAAATATTTTCTCCCAGTTGGTGGGTTGTCTTTTCATTTTATTGATGGTTTCTTTTGCCATGTAGAAGCATATAAAGATGTATTTTTAAATGGAACATTTCTCTTGTAGAAAAGATATTGAACTGCCATTAGTTTCATTGAATCTCAGATGTCATCCATTGTAGAAACACACTATTATTTTCTCTAGAAAGAAAAAAGATGCTGCCAATTAATTGGAAGACGCCTTTGATTTTAGGGTTTTAAAAATGTGCAAAGCGGTAGTCTTGGAATTGATGAAATAACATAGTCCTTTGTTGGCCCCTCATTGACCAGAATTCCTGTGTGATCTTCCAGGCACAGGCAGGACCCTGTGACCAGCTGCCTCATTCCAGCCCAGAGCGATGGAGTCAAATAATAGCTCTCGTGTGGACTCTGAGTTTCGGTACACTCTCTTCCCGATTGTTTACAGCATCATCTTTGTGCTGGGGGTTATTGCCAACAGCTACGTGCTGTGGGTTTTTGGCCACTTGTACTCTTCCAAGCAACTCAATGAGATAAAGATCTTCATGGTGAACCTCACCGTGGCCGACCTGCTCTTCTTGCTCACCCTGCCACTGTGGGTCGTCTACTACTACAACCAGGGCAACTGGATTTTCCCCAAGTTCCTGTGCAACCTGACCGGCTGCTGCTTCTTCATCAACACCTACTGCTCTGTGGCCTTCCTGGGCGTCATCACTTACAACCGCTTCCAGGCAGTGGCAAAGCCCATCAAGACCGCTCAGGCCTCCACCCGCAAGCGTGGCATCTCTTTGTCCCTGGTCATCTGGCTGGCCATTGTGGCTGCTGCATCATACTTCTTATTCATGGATTCCACCAACATAGTGCCCAACAAGGCTGGCTCAGGCAACATCACTCGCTGCTTTGAGCATTATGAGAAAGGCAGTGTGCCAGTCCTCATCATCCACATCTTCCTGGTGTTCAGCTTCTTCCTTGTCTTCCTTATCATCCTCGTCTGCAACTTGGTCATCATCCGCAAGCTACTCATGCAGCCAGAGCATCTGCAGCGCAGTGCAGAAGTCAAGCGCCGGGCACTGTGGATGGTCTGCACGGTCTTGGCTGTGTTCATCATCTGCTTTGTGCCCCACCACATGGTGCAGCTGCCCTGGACCCTGGCTGAGCTGGGCTTCCAGAACAACAAATTCCACCAGGCTATTAACGATGCACATCAGGTCACCCTCTGCCTCCTTAGCACCAACTGTGTCTTAGACCCCATCATCTACTGTTTCCTCACCAAGAGTTTCCGCAAGCACCTCACCCAGAAATTATATAGCTTGCGCAGCAGCCGGAAATGCCCCCTGGCCACCACGGAGACGGGCATTGAAGGGGTCATGCCACTCAACCAGATCCCTGTCAATTCCCTCAAAAATTAGTTCCTGATTATTGGGGCCAGGCCCAGAGGCTTCTCCTCTATGGACATCACAGACCAACCTGGGAGAAGAAGGGGTATCTGCTGTGGTCTGGTCACCTCCTCCCTGGGCACTGGTGCCCATTAGATATGGAGGCTAGCTGCCCAAGGTGGGGATGATGGCAGAACCAGATTATGGGAAAATCCGGAATTTGAATGAGCCCCTCCAGCTACCTTTAGGCATAGGCCATAGCAATCTTGGCTGGTGACCTTATCCTGAGCCTGAGTCTGATAGCTCTGGGAGGAACATCAGGGCCAGGGGCAGACCTTGGGGGCAGACTCTGAGCCACTCAGTTCACCCTAGCAGGGCAGTACCTCAAGTGAGTGTGGCCTAAAGTTTTGGGCAACCACTCCTTTTATCACTATAAAGTTAGAGAAGGGGGGTTTTGGAAACCCTCTAGCTGAGTGACATTATCTTTGGGGCAGACTTTTTTTTAAAGTATGCTTTTTGGTGAGGAAGATTGGCTCTGAGCTAACATCTGTCACCAAGCTTCCTCTCTTTTTTTTCTCCCCAAACTCCCAGCACATAGTTGTATATCCTAGTTGTAGGTCATTCTAGTTCTTCTATGTGGGATGTCATCACAGCATGGCTTAATGAGCGGTGCTAGGTCCATGCCCAGGATCCGAACCAGTGAACCCTGGGCCACCAAAGCAGAGCCCGTGAACTTAACCACTTGGCCACGGGCTGGCCCCTGGGGCAGACTTTTGAGCTAGAACAGTGCCACCGTCTCCACCCACAGGCACAAGGTCTTTGTGACTCTTCTTAGGGGAAGTGGCTTGGTGGAACCATCTTCTGACTCACCCAACAACCTGTCCTGAATGGTGACCAGAGAAGATAAAACATGCAGAAACCGAAAGCTAGAATGGGGAGCTTGTCTCCTGAAGCAGATGTGTCTCTCTGCACAGCCCTCGCCTCAAGTCTGGGTCAGTTCTGGGCCAGCGGGAGAGACACAACCTCCACATCCATCTGTCTGTCTCAACAACAGACCCTGATGAATTACCTTCTATGTGGCAGCCACGCACTGTGGAGTCAAGGTCCCTCAAAGCGAAACTCAGGTCATCCAGTGCACCACGAGGCCCAGAGGCTTCCACGGGAGTGGGCACTTAGGCTGGGAAGTGCCTGGGTGTGGGTGAGGCCTCCAGAGTGGAAGGAGCCTGTCAGATCTCCTCTCCTGCCTCGCTTTCTGGGGGGCCCTCCTAATTTAGCTTCCAGGAGGTGGGAGGAGTGGTTATGGTTCCAAGGGCCAGCTGGCACTTTGAATTCTGGGGGCAGAAGAGAGGTGTCAGCTTCTCTTGAGGATCTCTAGATGCCTGCTTGTGAATGTCAGAAAATATATTCAAATGAGCCTCCTCTCACACTCTGAGCTGAGTGCCTGCAGTATGCACCTGGCAGCCTCAGACCCTGTGCTTGGAGGAGCTTTCCCTGGTGTCCAGAGCCCCGCGGTTCTCCTGAGAAATTTTCCTACCTTCCAGCTAGTGTCCCCATAAAGCTAGGATCCTTATTTCCTATCTGCTGGGCAAGCACTGGATTGCTGAATCTGATAAATGCCTCCCAGGGCCAGTAACCTGCCTGGGTCTGGAATGATAGCTGTGGGCTGGACTTAGCTGATGGTGACCAGGTGGATAGTGCAGCATCCTAGAGCTTTGGTGTCACACAGACCCAGGTTCGAGTCTTCACTTTGCCACCTCTTGCCTGCCGAGGGGCTGTGAGCTGAATTTCCTACCTCATAGGGTTGTAATGAGCAGTGGATGCTGAAGCAGATACCTCTTGGTCAAGGTGACTGCTCATCCCAGATTCTCCCTTTTTCTGAGAATTTGTTCCCCTCAGTCCTCATATAGGAGCTGAATGGATGAGAGGCGAGCATCTGGCTGTACTTGGGCCAGTCTGGTTCTCTCTCTCAGGAATAAGCAGCGAGACTCAGGGATGCTGTTTCCAGCTCTGCAAGTCACTTACCTGAAGATATACAAACTCTGGAGCTGTGAGCGTGTGTCTACATGTGTGTCTCTATGTACCCAAGCCTTGGGGGTGGTGGCGGCAGGGGGTGGCCACCTGCATGAGTGTATTAGAGAAAATGGCTCGACTCAGAGAGAAGATGGAGATGTGCAGAGCAAATCAGAGACCAGAGGGAGACCCCAGGAGCCTGGAGAGGCCAGGGGGAGGCGCTTCCCGGAGCCTGCCGGCGCTCCTCCTCTGGGCCAAACCCTTCTCGAGCCTCAAAGTCCGCCCTCCTTCCTTTGAGTCCTGTGAGATGCCCTTGTTAGGATGCATTCTCTTGTTTTGCTTGAGCTGATTTGAAGTATTATCTATTACTTGCAACCAAAAGAGCTCTGAATAAGATAAAATCTTGTTGCTAAAGCACAGTGTCTCTCGAATTTCGGTCATCCCTGTACCCTCCTCACAATTTTTGCATATCTATGTACCATCTGTATGTTTACTTAATAAATATTGTTCTTTAAATCTTTAAATCCTTTTCAAAACTTGTCTCCCTAAAAGGATGCTTTACAACTAAATCGTAAATGAAAACTAATACTACTTGTCACACATAGAAGGTAAATACAAACTTAAAGCCTGTAACTATTAAAATAAAAATGCCTTTGATGTCCTGTCTAGAGTCACCTCATACGCCCCAGTGACTTACACAGCACACTTCAGGAAACACCGCTGTGCTGTGTATAAAGTGCACAGGGTCTGCATTCAGTAAGTGCTCAATAAAGAGTGAGTCTGACAGTCCTGAGATGGTAACTCGTGATTGCCCATTTGCTTCTCCCAGAATGTTGCCCCTACACACAGGCCAGGGTCTCCCGCCCCACCAAGGCCCCTGGGGGTGGGAGGCGTATCTTAGTTTGTAGTCCGTGCTACAGTCCTGCTCATCTCCTCACCACTCTGAATACAGCCACATTTACTCCCATTGTGACCTTCTCAGATGTCTTCTCTTCTTTTTGACCTAGCCCAGAACACCTCCTACAGGCAGCCTTCCTGAATTTCTCTCGGCAGGGTAAATGGCTTCCTTCTAGCAGCATTCTAGCTGGGAGGGTCCAACTTTTTTATACCCTAATTACCGTGGTTATCAAAGTTTATCCATTTCAATGTCTGTCTTCCCCATCCTGGGGCAGGAACTGTGTCTTAATCCTGAACATATCTAGGCCTGGAATTGAGATCTGTTTGTCTTCAAAGCTTACTGCTCTCCTCTGAGTGTAGCATAAACAGACGTGTTGACATATCCATGCACTTATTTTGAAAGGGTTTAAGGAGACTCTTTAGGGACAAATAAGAAGGAATTTAATACATACTCTTCCAAAGTTCTATGTTCATATTTTAAAGAAGATGTCAGGGATTTTCAGAGGATCAGAGCATTTTGGAGATGGGAAGACCCACTCTCCTCATCTTACTAAGGGAACCATGGGACTCGGAGGGGCTAAGTGACTGCAGAAATCACCCAGCGTGGGACTGCAGCCAGGACAGAACTGCCTGCTCATTTGTTTCTCTCGCTTCTTGCAATGGTGCCAGCGATTATAGGAAAAGCTGAGTTGTAATTCTTTTGATGAAACATCACCAGTCAGGATTTCTAAGCTACCTCATACATCAGGAAGCTCTCACCCTTCATTTGCCTCTGCTCTTTGCCTTCACCCCAGGGAACCACAGTGATCTCAGTTGGAGAATGTTGGAGCGGGCAAGGCCTGGCCCTCACCTCATCGAGATGAGTCATGGCCACAGGAGTGGTAAGTGTAGGTCACAGATGACTAGAACTGGGCATGTTTATGCCTGTTTTTACTCATCTATGTTAAATCTGTGCTTAAGACCTAAGGCTGTAAATAGGTATGATAAAACCTCCCTGTAAAACACCTGATTTCTGTGCAGACTTGTATTCCTATAATACAAACAGTGTTTCCCCTGACATCCTGCCAGCAAGCCGTACTCCCACCTACCATCTATCCATCCATCCGGGTATCCAACAAACAACTATGGAGTACCTATTTTGGTCCAATAGCTATGTGGAGCACAATTTTTACCTGTTGTCTCACTGAAACCTCACATCCTCCCCAAAAGGTAGGTGATTCCATCCCCACTGAAATGAATAAAGTAATAAGGACTGGAGCTGACTGAATAAGACAGTGGCTGCCTCCCAGGTACTCGGTACAGGGGTAAAGGGGCCTACTTTTTGTTAAGCCCCAGACAGCTGCTTGCCACTTTCATAAATCTTATCTCCTTGAGTCCTCACAACCACTGTACAGAATTGATATTTTCAGCCACTTTCATAAATCTTATCTCCTTGAGTCCTCACAACCACTGTACAGAATTGATATTTTCATGCCTACTTTACAGATGGGAAAATTGAGGCTCAGAGGGGTTCAGTGATTTGTAAAACAGCTAGTAAGTGGCAGAATAGTATTCAAACCCGGATCTGCCTTAGAAAATATGGGTCCCTTCCCTTTTCTCCTCCCCCTGTGTGACTGTGCCTTCACCCAAGCTGCTCTAGGCACTGTCCCAGCTTTGGTGTGCGCTGGGGTAGGGATCCCTCAAGGGGAATAGTAGCTGGCAAGGGCCCCTGCCTTGCTGTTTCAAGAGTCTTCTTTGAGGGCTCTCCTGTTCCCCATGTAGGCTGAAGCCCCAGCAGCAATGACTTCTTTCCAGGATGAGGCTCCTGTGGTCAGTTAGGGAGGGCACTCCTGAAGGTGGATGGTGCACATGAATGCAGTGTTTCAAAGAACTTCTGAAGCCAGAGTGCCATTGTCACTGAAGCTAACAGTGTATTAACTGGTCACCTGGATCCTGGCCTCTCTGTAAGAGGAGGGAAAGAGATGAATATCTGACACTTGCTGACCACTTACCGTGTGCCAGGCACCGTGAGGACTACTTCACAGTATTACCTGTGGATAGAGGTGACTCTGCCCTCTTCCTGAATTGCATTTTCCCCCAGATGACCATATGGCTCACTCCCCCACCTCCTTCAAGGCTTTGCTCAGATGTACCCTTCTCAGTGAAGCTTGCCTCGACCGCATCATTTAAAACAGAAGCTTAGGGAGTGAAGTGATTTCTCAAGGCCACACAGTGAATGGCTGGATCTGTCTGGCTCCAAAGCCCGTGCACTTTCCATTCTGCCGCACTGACTTCCTCTGTAGACATCCTTCATGACACAGGATGTGAAGGTCCTTATCCCCCATCTTCCACACAAGAAAAACTAGTATCAAGGAGATGGCATGTCTTATCCAAGGTCACACAGTAATAACTTGGTAGACCTGGGGTGCATACATCCTTTTTCTTAACCTCCATTTCTCAAGACGCTTCTCTTGTACATTTTTCTGTCTGAATGCATGTTGTTTTCTCTCATCGGCATTCTCCAGTCTCATCTCCCGCAACAGTTCTGGTGCATTCCATAAATATATTTGACTTTGCATGTATCCTTGGAAAATGTAATGTTATTTTCTGTGCATATTCATTTTAAATTTACGTGAAGACATGATTTCCATAAACTGGTCTACGGACCTCATTCTGTGTCTCTCTTTTTCCCCCATTCAGCATTATTTTTACAGTTTAACCATGGTGAACTGTGTATATCTGGTTCATTGATGCAAGCATCTGCCTGGTCCTCTATCGTGTGCATCTACATTTTACTGACCTAGTCCCCCAGCAATGGACCAGTTCCAACTGACCAATTCCCCTGCCAATTTAGGTTGCCTTCAATCCCCTTTTCTATAAACAATGCTGTGAGGAGGTCCTTCCGGATGTTCCCCTATGGGCCAAGGTAAGAATTTCTCTGGGACGTATACCCAGGAGTGATGTTCCTAGGTCACAGGCTACACTCTTACTGAATTGGATGAAGACCTGCCCTATCCCTTCTGGAATGGCTGCAGCAGTCTACGCTCCTACCCACAGTTACATGCAAGTTTTTATTTCCCCAAACCTCCATCCACACGGCATTGTCCAACTTTCAAATTGCTGGCAGGTGTGAAGTAAAATCTTGTGTTTAGTTTGATCTTCTCTCAGATTACTAAAGGGTTTGTAATCACGTACTTGTGAGTCATTTGAGTTTGAATTCAGATAATTCTGACGCCGAAGCCTGCACAGTGTCGTGTAGTGATCAATAAAATGGCCTCTGGGGCCGCCTTGTGAAGACTCAATTTCTAGCTCCACCTAATCTGTGATTTGACCTCTCTGGGTCTCTGCTTCTTCATCCGTAAAATGGGAATAATTTCATTGTCGACGTAATAGGATAGTTTTGACAATTTAAAATTGCTTAGAACAGGACCTGGCATGGAATAAGTACTTAGTGAGTGTTGTGTCCTGATTTGATAGATTGTGTTGCTCCCCGTGCTGCCTCTTCTTTCAAGAAGTTCATACTGTGTAACCCTGTACTTTCCTTGGGATTGTGACACTATGCAATAAGAGAGGAACAGAGTGTGTCTGGATTTCTTTTTATTTAACTTCCTAGGTCATTCTAAAATATGTTTGGAGGGTGTTTTAAGCAGAATTGCCACATACATGAGTAGGGGATTTTGAACCTTTGAAAGGAAATGATGAGTCAGTTCCTTAAAAGAAAGGATGGGGCATGAAAGACACTATCAACGGAGTTAAAAGGCAACTCACTGAATGGGAGAAATTATTTGCAAATCATATGTCTGATAAGGGGCTGATATGTAGAATATACAAAGAACTCCTACAACTTAACAATAAAAAACCAACAACTCAGTGAAAAACACGGGCAAAGGACTTGAATAGACATTTCTCCAAAGAAGATATACAAGTGACCAACAAGCACGTGAAAAGATGCTCAACATCACTAATCATAAGGAAACTGTAAATCAAAACCATAATGAGATGCAACCAGAAAATAACAAGAGTTGGAAAAGGCTGCGGAGAAATGGAACTCTTGCGCATCGCTGGTGGGAATGCAAAATGGTGTAGCTGCCGTGTGCAAGACAGTATGCAGTTCCTCAGAAACTTAAACACAGAATAGCCGTACGACCCAGTAATCCCACTGCTGGGTAAACACCCAAAAGAATCGAAAGCAGGGACTTGAACACCAAAGTTCATAGCAGCAATATCCGCAATAGCCAAAGGCAGAAGCAACTCAAGTCTGTCAAGGGATAAATGGATAAATAAAATGCAATATATACATACAACGTAATATTATTCGGTCTTAAAAAGGATGGAAATTCTGACACACGCTACAACATGGATGAACCTCGAAGACTTAGTGCCAAGTGAAATAAGCCAGACACAAAAGAACAAGTATTGCATTATTCCACTTACATGAGGTGCCTAGAGTAGTCAAATTCACAGAGACGTAAAGTAGAATGGTGTTGCCACGGGCTAGAGGAGAGGGGAATGGGAAGTTATTTTTTATTTTTATTTTTTTGGAGAAGATTAGCCCTGAGCTAACATCTGCCACCAATCCTCCTCTTTTTGGTGAGGAAGACTGGCCCTGAGCTGACATCCGTGCCCATTTTCCTCTACTTTGTATGTGGGACGCCTGCCACAGCATGGCTTGCCAAGTGGTGCCATGTCCGCACCCGGGATCCAAACCGGCATCCCTGGGCGGCCCAAGCGGAACGTGCGTACCTAACCACTGCGCCACTGGGCCGGCCCTGGGAGTGGGGAGTTATTGTTTAGTGGGTATGAAGTTTCAGTTTGGAAAGGGGAAAAGTTTCTAGAGATAGATGGTGGTGATGGTTGTACAACAATCTGAATATACTCAATGCTACTGAACTGTAAACTTAAAAATGGTCAAAGTGGGGCTGGCCCGGTGGCACAGCAGTTGCGTTCGCATGTTCCGATTTGGTGGCCCGGGGTTCACTGCTTCAGATCCCGGGTGCGGACATGGCACTGCTTGGCAAGCCATGGTGTGGCAGGCGTCCCACTTATAAAGCAGAGGAAGATGGGCACGGATGTGAGCTCAGGGCCAGTCTTCCTCAGCAAAAAGAGGAGGATTGGCAGCAGTTAGCTCAGGGCTAATCTTCCTCAAAAAAAAAAAAAAAGGTCAAAATGGTAATTTTATGTTATCACAGTAAAAAAAGTTTATTTTAAAAGGCGGGATGGGTTAGGAAAAGTGAGGTGAGGAGGGAGAAATTCCAGCTCCCAAAGGAGCCCCTCTCACAGTGGGTCCATCATATTCAACATGGTGTTGTCTGCCATTGATTCAACAAACTCCGCTTGAGTTACAGTGTGTGCAAGAACTTAGTCCATAAAACTCTATACACATGGGATATTGTTGGTATGTGTGGCTGTCTGAGGCAGCACAGCGTAGTGAAAAGAGAATGGGTGTCCTTCTTTCATTCCACCAATGTTTAATGATTGCCCATCGTAGGTAGCACTCTGCCACGTGCTGTAAGGACAAGTCAAGAAAGATGAAGTCTCTGCTCTCACACTCTAGCAAGTGGCAGACGTGCTAAGAATGCAATAGAGTGTTACGTTTGCTATTCCATGGTCTACTTCTGAGAGTCCATTGTGAGCATCTCCTCCCGTCTTTGGCTTTGAAGTGACCTTGAAAATGGAAGCTATTTGCCAGGATGGTAGAATGGAGTGATACAAGGAGCCTGGGCCCGTGACATTGGTGGAGTAGCATTCCTGCCCTCTACTGCCTATCTCTGGACCACTTTTATGTGAGGGAAAAACAAAATTCTCTCTTGTTTAAGGCTCTGTTATTTCGGATTTTCTGTTCTCTGCAGCTAAATCTAACGAACCTTGATGGATATTGCTGGATGGAGCTGTGGGAGACATCAGCGGACAGCAGCTACCTCTTATGGAGCACTTGTGATGGGCTCACGCGGTTAACGCATGTACATGGTTTCAGTCTTCTGACTTGACTTAGCAGCATTTGACTCTGTTGACCATCCCCTTCTTCTTAAAACTGGCCCCCGGCTTCTGTGACCTCACATTATCCTGGTGTTTGTGGGATCTCTTTTGATCATCAGGTGACAGAAATCTTGACATATACTGGCTTAAACAACAACAAAAGGGTATGTTGTCTCAAGTAACTCAACAGTAATCCAGGGGTAGATGTCTGGATCCAGTTGAATAGAGGGGTTCAAACAACAGTATTAAGACAGGAGTAACATTCAAAATATTTAACAACTGATGTTACACTGTCACTGACTCATTAGAACAGATGTCCGAGGGGGTGACCTGGAAGTCCCCTACTGGTCCTGGCATTAACTCTTTAGTTACTGGATGATGGGGAAGTCCAGGGAGTCCAGAAAAAGGGTGGCTGGGAGGCAGTGGGGGAATGACTCCTATTCCCAGGCAGTTTAGGCAGTATTTACTTACCAACAGAAATATTTCAACAACAATCAGCCATTCCGGTGTGTACCAGCTGAATAACAGTCCTGTGTTAGGATCTGGTCACTCTATTTTTCCATCTCTCAGTTGTGCTCTTCCATGTTGACTCTATCCTCACTCTCTCCCATGGTTGCAAGATGGCTGCCAGGGGCTCCCGGGGCTACATGCTTCCTCGTTCATATCTAGCAGAGGAGTGAGGCTCTTTTCCCCAGTAGCCCTAGCATAAGTCCTGAGATTTGCTCTGATTGGGCTGGCTGAGATCATATGCCCAATCCTGATTGATCAATGTGGCTGGGGGGTAGAGCGGGGAGCCTGGCTTAGGCTAGATCACATACCCCACCCCTGAGCCCCAGGTTAGAGTTAGCCCCATTGGAGTATATAGGCTTAGGGTGGGGTTGGTTTCCCCAGAGCCAAATTGGGGTACCGTTCTCAAAAGAAGAGGGGGTATGCATTAGTTTCCTATTGCTGCTACAACAAATTACCACAAACATAGTGATTTAAAATAACCCAATTTATTCTCTTATAGTTCTGGAGGTCAGAAGTCTGAAATGGGTTTTATGGAGCTAAAATCAAGATGTTGACAGAAATGTGTTCCTTCTGGCTGTTCCAGGAGAGAATCCATTCCCTTGCTTCTCCCAGCTTCTAGAAGCTGCCCACATTCTTTGGCTCATGGTCACATCATTCCAACTTCCAATTCTGTTGTTACATCTCTTTCTCTAACTCTGACTCCCATTCCTCCCTCTTATAAGAACCCTTATGATTATCTTGGGCCTGCTTGAATAATCCAGAATAATCTCCTCATTTCAAGATCCTTGACTTAATCATATCCGCAAAGTTCCTTTTACTATATAAGGTAATATATTCAGGGATTGGAGTTCAGGAATTAGAACATGGACATCTTTGGGAGGGTGGCTATTATTCCACTCACCACAGAGTGGATGCTGAACGATAACGGCAACAAATGTCTGTTATCTCCGCTTTGCCTCCTACCCCTCTGGCTACCCTTGTATCTTTGGCAGACTCATCCTCCTTTACCTGACTTTAAATATTGGGTTTCTCAAGTTTCAGCTCTCTCCCCAGGCAAGTTCATTGAATCTAAAGCATAATTACGCTCACACATCCACATCTCCAGCTCAGACCTCTCTGAGTCTAGACCAATTTATCTAAATGTCTACATGACATCTCCACTCGGCTATTTCAATGGTCCTCCAAATTAAAAATGTCTAAAGCCTTCTCTCCAAACCCAGCCCTAACTCAGTAAATAGCACCACCATCCCTCCAGTTATGGGAGCCAGAAAGCTAGACAATCATCTGTAGTGTCTATTCTCTCCCTGCCTTCAATCCAATCCTTGACTGAGTCTTTTCAATTTTACCTCCTTGATCAAAAATCTGCCTACTTCTCTCAATATACTAATCCTCCACTCTAAGCCACCACTTTTGTCTAAACTGTTAACTTTTCTTGCCTGGACTTCTGCATTGGCCATCTACACTGGTCTCCTGGGTCCATTCTGACCCACCTCCTGCCTGTTCTCCATACCATTGTCAGGGTTATTTTTCCAAAATGCAAATCTGACTCTGTAACTCACCCAATCAGAACACTTCACTGACTTTTCAATGCTCTTAGTGATGTGGGATCGGTGAGCCGAGGAGTCGAAAGAAAGATTTCTTGGACTCTCAAGATCTGGCAGTAGTGCTCTTTTATTTAGAGAATAGTGTGGAATAGCGTGGGGACAGGACCCACGGGCAGTCAGGCTGCTGTGTGGGGACAGGGCCCACGGGCAGGAGGAGCTGCTGCTGCTGCCCCCGCTTCTGCTGCAAACATGCGTGGAGCCTAAGGCTAAATTTAAGGCATAGGTATGTGAGCCATCTCTTTACAAGACAAAGGAAAGAACATGTAAAAAAGTTAAAATGGTATCAGTGCATGTGGGGTCTGGCCATTGGGTGGTCCCACAACTTTTAGATAAGAATCAAATCGGATTAAGTAAAGGCCAGAAGCCACCACCCGAAATCAGTTACATGAGGTTGCCAGACAGTAACCAACTTAAGTCCTTGTCTTCCCCATTAAGAGTTTCCAGAGATAAGGCCATCCTGCCTTCCTCCTGGTGCAGAGAGGGAGGCATCTTTACAGATGGAGGTTTCCCTTACAAATGTAAAAGTTTCCCAACAAAGGGCAAGCAAACTCCAGTCCTCGGAACCTGCTTCTCATCTGCAGTTTTAAAATTAACCAGCCTGGGGCCGGCTCCGTGGACGAGTGGTTAAGTTTGCACGCTCCGCTGCGGCGGCCCAGGGTTCGGATCCTGGGTGTGGACATGGCACCGTTCGTCAGTCCACATTGAGATGGCGTCCCACATCCCACAACTAAAAGGACCTGCAACTAAGATATACAATTGTGCACAGGGGGGATTTGGGGAGATAAAGCAGAAAAAAAAAAAAAAAAAGATTGGCAACAGTTGCTGGCCCAGGTGCCAATCTTTAAAAAAAAATTAACCAGCCTGAAGTCCACATCATTAGGAGAGAGATGGAAACCCTTCCTGTGGTATCTAACGCTTTACAGAGTCTGCCCCCGGCCTATTTGTCTAGACTTGCCTTCTGTCAGGTTTCTGTTGGTCTTCTACCTTTTTTCTTTTCCTCAAGCTTGCCATGTTCTCTCTCATCATTTAACCACTGCATATTCTGTGGAGTCTGCCAGATTACCTCTAACTCATCCCTCATATTCCCCCATGGACCCTTCTTCAACCTCCTGGAGGAGATCAAATTCTCCCTTTATAAACTGACAGGGTTCAAGGCAGGCCACTCTAAAATGTGTCACTTTGACTTACGGATTATTTTGATCTGAAGACAATCAACGCCCATCAGACTCAAGAAGAGCTTTTTACATCCCCCTTAATTGCCTAAGAGAATTTAGATAGGGATCCTGTACCAGGAAGACAGCTATTACCAAAGATAACATTTTTACATTGGAAAGCCTTCCCTGCATGGCATGGGAAACATTTGTTTACCACGCATTTGCTTTTCCCATCTTTCTGTGAATTGTCTTCCTCCCTTTCAAGGCCCCAGACCCTGACTCGCTCTTCCTGAGCTCAGGATGGCATATAAACCTCAATAATGTGACTGTCCAGGAGCCTCTCATGTCTTTGTGGGGCTCCTGTACCTACAAAATTAATTTTTTTCCTCCCGTTAATCTGACTAATGTCAATTTAGTTGTTAGGCCAGCCAAAGAAACTAGAAGGGAAAGAGAGAGAAGTTTTCCTCCCCTACAGGACTCTCTTTGTATTCCATTATAAACATTATAGACTGTGCACTTCAGCTAGGTAGTGCTAACATAATTCTTTTTTTTTTTTTTTTTTGAGGAGGATTAGCCCTGAGCTAACTGCTACCTATCCTCCTCTTTTTTCGCTGAGGAAGACTGGCCCTGAGCTAACATCCATGCCCATCTTCCTCTACTTTATATGTGGGACACCTACCACAGCATGGCTTTTGCCAAGTGGTGCCATGTCTCCACCCGGGATCGGAACCGGCAAACGCCGGGCCACAGAAGTGGAACATGCGCACTTGACCACTGTGCCGCCCGGCCGGCCCCAACACAATTCTAATGTTCTGTTTACTTGGGTACTCATTTGATTAACACCTGTTCTCCCCAACACAGCCACGACCAGTCTGTAAGCTCCAGGGGAGCAAGGGCTTTGTCTGTGTCTGTTCACCAGTAAGTCTCCAGCACCTTGCTCTATGAGCACTGGATGTCTCTTAAAAATAAGGATGCACATGCTCATTTTTGGATCAGGACACTGAGGCTTGTTCCAAAGTCACATAACCAGAATGGGGGTAAACCCCAAATCGGACTCCAAAACCTGCCCTTTCTTCTTTTCACTCTGCCATCCCCTGAGATGGGGGAAGGCTTGGGATTATGCTATTTCTGGGCATGCAGCTCTAGAAAACTCACCTGCTTCCTGCAGCCTTTGGAAACGGATCTGAAAGGGCTGATGGTTTGCCTGACCACTCAGGGGTGGAGGGAAGTTCTCCTTTTTCTTTTCTTCCATCTGCATCTTTCTCTTTCCTCCCTCTCTCTCTCCCTCCTTCCTTTTCTCTCCCTCCTTTCTTCTCTTCCTACTCTCCAAAACAAGCACAGAGTTCCTGCTCATTGCCAGACTCTATTCTGGTAGATGGTGAAAAAGAGATGAATCAAACATGGTCCTTGCCCTCAAAGAGCTCAAAATCTAGCCTATTAGAGGTCTAGGTCAAGTAAATAAATTCCAATCCTGCATGGTTTCCTCCTCTGTAAAACGGATATCATCCTTACCACGCCAGTCAGAGTTTTTGGATGCAAGCAACTGAAACCGAGTCTGGAATGGAATTTACCGGAAGGACATTGGGTGAATTCCAGGATTGAAAGGAAAGCAGGAGAACCAGCCTCAGAAAACAGAGGGATTGGCAGCTAATGGATCCAAGACCACACTGTAGGAACAAGCTGGTCAGGACAACGTCACTGGCACGGTCCCCACTGTGACTACTCCAGTTGTCTGTCTGTCTTTGAGATTGCCTCTCAATATTCAAAGACCCAGATGGGGGCATCCTGTGAACCAAGCAGGGAGCAGTCACCTGGCCAGACTCCAGCTGCCCAGATGGAGGGAGAAGAGAGAACTGCTTTCTTTCAGGGTGGAATGGGAGCTGGCACTCAGAGCCCCTGACGCTGTTGTCCTCATCTCCTTGTGGTTCTTGGGTGGCACCAGGGCCAAAGAACCTCTTGAGAAGTCATCTATCGGTCAAGTCCCTGGACAGCGATCAGCTGCTAAGTCACAGGGCTGGGACTTGAATTTGGCTCTAACTGGTGGAGGAGCAGTTAGGGCTCTCGGCTGCAAGTAACAGACACCACTTCTGCCAATTTTCAGCAAAAAAGGATTTATTGGAAGGATGTAGGTGGGGCTCAAAGGATTTATAGGTAGCTAGAGAAGCAGGTCTGGGGACATACAGAAACCAAAGGAGAGAGGGAGGGCCTAGGATCAGGTTGCAGACATAATCACACCTGAGTACTGCCGCCACCACAATAAATGACCTCCAACAAGATCTCCTATCTTGGCTGCACTGTCTCAAAATCCAGATTCTTTGGGAGAAGGTGTTGGATGGGGTTAGTTTCCACTGTAGTCCTCTCTTTCAGGGTGTGAAGAAGGATATTGCTTCTTCACCGGAATGGGTCATTTAGAGTTACTTGTCAAGGGGGGTCCATCAATGATCTATCACTGAATGGTGTGTGGCAAATGATTGCATGCTCTAGAAGCACGTAACAATAAGCTCGTACATCTGGTGGTTAGCTAGGCAGCTCTGCTGGTCTCGGTTGACTTGTTCGCATGGCTGGAGGTTGGCTGGCTAGTGGCTAATCTAGTCTGACTTTGGCTGGGAAGGCTGGGGCCTCTGGCTTGGCTCTTCCAGTTGGCTAGTTCTTACATGTTCTCACAGGTAATGGCAGAGGCACAAGAGTGGGAAAACTCTATCAGACAAGTGCTTTCTCAGCCCCAGCTTGCATCACATTTGC
Organism: Equus przewalskii; assembly: GCF_037783145.1. NCBI lineage: Eukaryota > Metazoa > Chordata > Mammalia > Perissodactyla > Equidae > Equus > Equus przewalskii. The sequence continues at coordinate 27,670,949 of NC_091832.1, forward strand.
TAATGTCCTATTGGCCAAAGCAAGTCACACCACTAAGGCCAGTATCAGAGTGAGAGAGCACTGCAAAATTTTGTGGCAAAGGGTATAGATATAGGAAAAGATGAAGAATTGGTGCCATTTCTGCAATTCACAGGGGGAAGATGTATACTGCTAAAAGGAGCCAACGTCTGTGACAGACATCAAAGTCCAAGTTCTTTCCATGTTTCATACCACCTGGGGCCCTAGCCAAAGGAGCTTTTCTCCAGGATGGACCTCTGCCCTCACTCAATGGTATCACTAAAATGTCAGGTCCGTGAGAGCAGAGATTTTTGTCTGTTTTGTTCACCGTGTAACCCCATTCTCAAGAACAGTACCTGATACATAACAGGTGCTTAACAAATGGTGGTTGAAGACAATTACCTCGTGAACTTACCTTATGCATCTCACCAGAGTTTTTCACTTTTGTGGGAGAGGCTGCATGCTATGGAGGAAAAGACTTAGATTTGGAGACAAACCAACATGGATTAGCATCTGGGCTTCGTCATTTACTACCCGGTGAACTTGGGCAAATTGTCCAGTCTTCCTGAGCCTCAGTTTCCTGTAGTAGAAATTGTGGGGACCTGAAAATGGCCACCCCAAGATATGTCTCTTTGGCATGATGATTATTTGAGGCTGGTTCCTTTGCAGACAGGAAAGCAACTGAAAAGTAGAACTTGCTTGCCCTTTGTTAGGACACATTTACATTTGTAAGGTAAATCTCTATCTGTAAAGGTGCCTCCCTCTCTGTACCAGGAAGAAGAAAGGAGATGACCTTCTCTCTAGAAACTCTTAATCAATGCCAAAGGCAAGGACTTAAATCTGCATTTTATTGTGCTTCTCTGGTAACCTCCTGTAACTGACTTCCCTCCCCCCCCCCCCCAACATTGGCATTTCTTTAAGGATTAAGCATCTTTCCTTAGGCTAGGAACTGATTGCTGCGCTCACCTGTGCTCACCTGTGACCACCCAGCTCAAGACAATAGACTTGCCTCCTGCTACGCCCTCTGAGAAAGCAGACCACTACCTGCTGTGTCCATCAAGTTCTGTGCTGACAGGGCAATCTTGTGACTATTGTGGGAGGGACATTTCAATCATATGTGAAATATCCTGTTTGGGGGTATGTAACCACTCTGTGCACCCCACTTCTTTGGTGCCCTTTCTTCCTTCGGGAAGAAAGACCCCGGGCCATGGTCCTCATAAAGCTTTGTTTAATTTTCTCTTGCTATTCTGTCTCATGTGAATTTAATTCGTTCTCCAGCCAGATGAACCCACATTGGATAGAGGAAAAGTTTTCCTTCCCTGCAAAATCTTTTGGGGTGACTTCCCAGTGCAACCTCCTCATTTCCATCTTCACATGTTTAATTGATGAGGCTTCTCGTATTACATGACCCTGTCCCCCTCTTCTAACCCTATCCCGACTGATTGGACCGGGAGTATGCATCTGACCCCAAATGGGCCAATCAGAGTCTGTTCTTCGGGAATTTGGAATTCCACTCTTTGTCTGATTGGCCTCTTAAATTGAGGAGATAGGAACTCAGGAACTGGCCATGGCCATTTTCCACCAAAGAGAGCAGGTCTGCAGCAGGAGAGAAGAATATTATTCCAGATTATTTCTTAGGCCCAGCTTCCTCTCAAACAGCTAGGTAGGTAGCTAGGTAACCACAGGTGTAGTGGTTAATGGCATAGTCTCTGGTTCCAGACTACCTTGGTTCAGATTCTACCTTATCACTTACTAGCTGTGTGACTTGCCTGAGTCATTTAACTTCTCTGTGCCCTGGCCCTCATCTGTAAAATGCGAATGACATTAATACCTACTTCATGGGGTTGCTATAATGATTAAATAAAAGTGCAAAGAACAATATCTAATACGTGGTAGGTACTAAGTAAGCATTACGTGTTATTATTATCCATGTCTATGGATTCCAGGCACACATTTTGATCCTTAAAATTAATATCCTCCCCTCCTTAGGAAAAGCTCACTTCAGTGGATTGTTGATTCCAATGCAAAGAACTGAACTACTATCTTTCCTTGCTTGAGAAATGGGGAAAGTTAAGACTCTTGAGTATTTAGAATGGTAGTGAGGATTAAATGAGATAAGCAAAACCCCTAGCACACTGTAGGTACCCAATATTTGTGCGCTTCCCATCCTTCCTACCCCACCTTTCTCAGACTCCAACCATTTTCACTCATCTTGGCCAGGCTGGGGCCAAGTGTGTAGGACGGTATTTCTGGTGAGGATGGTCCTGCCCACAGCTTAGTTTGGCTCCTTTGCAAGGTGAGTCAGATCTGTTCTGACAAGGTTCTTAGAACCACACATCTCGATACCTCCTTCTGCACTCGGAGGAATGAATCATTGGTCCTGATGATGAGGATCGAGGCTGCCCCAGGGAGAGAAGTCCAAGGTACATACTGCCCTACATACTGATCTATATCATGTTCCAGGAAGCATAGGACGTCCTGACTTAATCTGATCTGATTTCTTATCTAAAGTTATAGGACCACCCAATAACTAGACCCCACCTACACTGCTACCATTTTAACAATTTTTTTCATGGTCTTTCCTTTGTCTTGTAAAGCAATAACTCATGTATCTATGCCTTATACATTTAGCTCTAACCCTCAACACATTGCAGCTCTTACTTCCCATGTGTCCTGTCCCCATGCTACTCCATGCTATTCTCTGAATAAAAGAGCACTGCTGCCAGACCTTGAGAGTCCAAGAAATCTTTCTTTCGACTCCTCGACTCACCGAGCCCGCATCAGTGAGGTGCCTTCCTCCAGGAAGACTTCATCTCCGGATGTATTCTAGATTTTCTCATTGCTGGAGAAGTGACTCAGGGCACAGCAGCCCTTGGGGGTGGGGGCAGGGAGCTGAACCTGGTTTTCCTCATTTGTCCCCTGCTGGCACAATCCCTTTACTTGGGAGCTACATAGGAAGGGAGAAGGGTGTGCCACTGCCTTAAGAGGACAGAAGCAAGAGGCTTGGAGATGTGAACAAAACTTCTTGATTTGTGTGATAATATTCCAGGGTGGACAGCAAGTCCCTGACAGGGAGCTTTTCTCCCTCTGGGCTGGCTTTCTCAACAGTCCTGGCTCCTCCCTTTGGGGCCCCTCCTCTAAGCCAGCCCAGCCCAGCCCCTGGGCCAAACCAGCAAGGGCAAGAGGTATGGGTAAGTAGAGTGGGAGGTTCTAGAACCAGCTGTGTTTCCTGGATCCATTTGCATCTGGGGGGTGCGGTGGGCATGTGGGAGAGTGATCCTGTTGACGAAAATAATCCATAACCAATCTATAAATGAAAATTTGGGTGAGTTTATTCTGAACTGAAATCTGAGGACCATGGCCCGGGGTCTTTCTTCCCAAGGGAAGAAAGGGCACCAAAGAAGTGAGGTGTACAGAGTGGTTACATACCCCCAAACAGGGTGTTTCACATATGATTGAAATGTCCCTCCCACAATAGTCACAAGATTGCCCTGTCAGCACAGCACTTGATGGACACAGCAGGTAGTGGTCTGCTTTCTCAGAGGGCGTAGCAGGAGGCAAGTCTATTGTCTTGAGCTGGGTGGTCACAGGTGAGCACAGGTGAGCGCAGCAATCAGTTCCTAGCCTAAGGAAAGATGCTTAATCCTTAAAGAAATGGCAACGATGGGAGGGGGAGGGAAGTTGCACCTTTATCTCAAGGGTCTTTGCTCTTGCCGTAGGGAATATCTAAAGCAGATATACAATGCATGCTCAACGCCCGGTCAGGCCCTTTTGGAAAGACAAGGTCAGGTCGAATTAGGTTTACACCAAATGGCTTCCTCATATACTCCAATATATCCTATTACTTGCCATTTTTATTTGTCAATCCCTAGAGATGAGTCAGCTGTCATCATTGTCCCTGACCCCTCCCCTTCTCTCCTGTGGAGAAAACAGTTGTGGACACTGAAAAGGCCATAAAGTGTTGGAGAATACTTCTGGAGACCCATAAATTCATGGTGTTGCAGCCTTCTCATTCTGGCATGTTGGCCTTGTCCTTGACTGGAATTCTGCCTCAGTTTCCCTATTTAGTTCTCTACTGGTGCATGAACATAGCTTCAGACTTTGCATATGTGGGGGACTGGAATTGGCCAGCCCAAGATACGTCTCTTTGGCATGAGGATTATTTTGGGCTGGTTACTTTAAAAAAAACTGCAGACAGGAGAGGAACTCTGAGAAGCAGAAGTTATCCTTTGTTAAGAGATATTTACATTTGTAAAGGAAATCTCTGTCTGTAAAGGTGTCTCCCTCTCTGTACAAGGAAGAAGACGGGATGACCTTATCTCTAGACACTCTTAACGCGGAAGGCAAGGACTTAAGTCTGCATAATAACCTTACTCTTGTTTGCTGTGCTTTTCTGGTAATCTCCTGTAACTGACTCCTCCCACCCCCAACATCCTCCTTTGTCTTTAGCTGAGGGTGGTATTTAAGGGGAGAGCTTACGCCATTTTGGTGAGTTGCTCGGTTTGCCTGAGCCTCTCCCATGTATACGTTATAAAGCTTTATTTAATTTTCTCCTGTTATTCTGTCTCATGTGAATTTAACTCATTGTCTGGCCAGAGGGACCCAGAGTGGGTAGAGGAAATGTCTTCCTCCCTTAGGCATATTACCTTCCTTTTAGCTGCACAAGTCATGCATCTGCCAAGGCCACACCAAGTTCCCCACCCATCCTTGGATCTCAAACGTAGGACTGCCTGACTTCCTGCCCAGGATGTTCCACTTGAGCTGGGTCAGTGTATCCTAGACCCACCTGACAAGCATCCTCCTTGCCTCCACCAGCTCAGCATTCCCCACGCCTGAGTCGACTACAGTAATTATATTTTGAGTCTTTGTCCAAGAGACAGCCTGGGGAAGGAGCGTGGGCTCTAGAATCAGACAGTCAGGCTAGGATTCTGGAACCGTTATCACTTAATTGTTGTGTGGCCTTGAGCTAGTCACCTCCCCTCTCTGAGTCTCAGTTTCCACACCTGTCAAAAAGGCTAATGATCCTCTACTGCGGAGATGTGAGGATTTAATGCCATGACCTATCTATAGTAGCCAGCACACTGTAGAAGCTTGAGAAACGGCCGTCCACTGCCCCTTCACACACCACTGTACAAGGAAAAGGAGTTCTGTATCATCATTACTCCTCAACTATTTAAGCTGTCCCTTGCCCTTCAGCTTTTCATAAGCCTGTTATCGGATCAAGATATCAGCATGTGCTGGGGGCCAATCTGGGAACAGGAAGTTATGCTGGACCAGGCGGAGGCAACAAAACACAGTGGTGGAGCATGTGACCCTGGAGGCAGACTGCTTGGGTTCAAATCTTAGCCTTCACTCTGTTGAGCTAAGGGCAAACCACAGTATTTCCTGTAGCCTCAGTTTCCCCACTTGGTATATGAAGGGCAAAATAGCATACACCACCTAGAATTGTTTTGAAGATTAAATGAAACCATCTGTGTCAAGTGTATAATGTGGCACCTGCTGCAAAGTAAGCGCTCAAAACACCTTTGATCTATTTCCAAGTTTTTGCTTCTTTATTTTTTTCTTCTTTGTATAATTTAATTAGGGTAACATTCCAGGAGAGGAATTATTGCCTTCTAAAATATTTTGCCAAATTACATTTTAAAGGGTTGTGCCAGTTACAGTGTCATCAGCAAATTGTGTAAATACTGGTTTTGTCATATCTTTGCCAGCACAGACCATTATAATTATTTTCAGTTTTTACTAATATATAAGGTGCCTCATAGTTGACTCAGTTTTTGTCCCTTTAACAGCAAATGTGAACAGGATGGAGCACTAAGTAAAAGTTTGTCAGAACTGGAGAGGGATAATTTCTTTGGGGAGGAAACTTAGAAAGGAAAAAAACCACACACTTTGTAAATATCTTGAAAATTGAGGATGTTGTTCTTCTTGTCAAATACTGCTACTTCTCTTTTCTGAGACATCCTTTTCTGTGTATCTTGTTCAGTTCCCCTGGCTTCGACACTTGTAGATCTGGAATGTGGAAGTGCCCTTAATGATAACAATTTAACAACACAAGACACACTTTTGATGAAACTTCAGATCAATTTCTTTGTCCCTTTAAACATGCATTTTATCATGACAACTTTGCAATTCAGAGGAGAAATTTAAATTTCTCTAGAAAATTATTGAAGATGATTGAGACTCAGTTTCTCCATCTGTAAAATGGGAGGGAGAGGTTGGGATGAGGTAATCTCAAAGGGCCCTACATTTGAAAGTGAGCAGCTTCATTGGCCTGCAAAGACCTGAAAGGACTTGACTGGCAAAACATGTCTTGGGAGGAGGAGGAATTAAGCCAAGACTAAGCGGCATGGTGAGTCTCAATGTCCTGCTTGTTCACCCTAGGAACATAGGATGACAGGGGGTTAAGAATCCAAGATTCACTGTCTTAGATTCACTATCCTCCACCCCTAATCACATCCTTAGAGATATTGAGAGAGATTCCCACTCTTCAGGGTCTGGGCGTTCAAGCCAATTTTACTACTTTCTCTATCTCAGCTGCCCATTTCTCTTTTTGCTCCATTGAATTTGTCATTTCCACTACTTTGCGTTCTTCTTCTTTGGCATTTTTACCTGTTACTGTCTGTCGCCCTTGCTAGAATATAAACTCCATGAAGGCAGGGAATGCATCTGCCTCATTCATGTTGTATCTCCAGTTTCTGGAAGATGCTAGATGTTCAACAAATATTAATGGAGTGTAAGGTGACCCTATTGGGCTAGAGATGTGGGGGACATCCAGGCTACCATCTCTTGGGTTACATATCTTCATTTCCTTTATAAAAATGATCCTGTATCATATGTAATTAGTAGAGATAAGATTTGAAAACAAGCAAGCTGACTCCAGAGTCCATGTGCTTAACCATGATGCTTTGTGGCTGTGCAAAGCAAGACTGCATAGCCATTAAATCCATGTGGCAGAAGAATGTTTATTGACGTGGGAAAATACTCACAATACGTTGGTGAGCGAATACATCAGGCTTCAATATACGGCACTTACCTCACAGGCTTACTGGGAGGAGTAAATAAATTAATGTGTGGGCTGGCCCCGTGGCCATGTGGTTGTGTTCGTACGCTCCGCTGCAGGCGACCCTGTGTTTCGTTGGTTCGAATCCTGGGCGCGGACATGGCACTGCTCATCAAACCATGCTGAGGCAGCGTCCCACATGCCACAACTAGAAGGACCCACAACGAAGAATATATAATATGTACCAGGGGGCTTTGGGGAGAAAAAGGAAAAAAATAAAATCTTTAAAAAAAAATTAATTAATTAATTAATTGTGTGTGAAGCACATAGAACAGTGTTTAGCAAAAGGAAAGTTCTTGATACGTGTTGCCAAAGTAGTTGGTGAGCCATCTCTCATCTTCAGGATTTCTTAGGGAGAAGTCAGCCCCCGGGCCACAGTATGGAAAGGCACCCCATCATTTAAGAACTGCCTCCCTGGGCTTGAAATGATATATGCTACACCTCTCCACCTCTCCCCCTTCTCATCTTGGGGTGGTAAGATAGTGAGAATGACAGTACAGATAACAGCCCTCTCCGAAGATGTGTCTTCATCAAATCCTCTCTCCTTTCCACATTCTGACCACCTTTTAATCTCTTTGATTTGCCTGAGAGGTCCAAAAGTGGTAAAACTGGTTCTATACTTTTCCTTTGTAACTTCTACGTAGGCAATGGCTTCACATTCGCTTTGGGATATGATATCCGTGTACTGGCATCTCTGTAGAAACAGGTGGGGAAAGGCCCCATTTCAACATCCTATTATATGGCTGCTCTTATTGCCTTGGGTTCTATGAGACCCTTGGGTTCTCGTAATAAATTCTTCCCTTTTACTAGTCTGATTGGGTTTCTTCTACTTGCAAACAAGTGACTGCTGACCAAGACACAAGTCCTAATAATGACATGACCCTATTGGGGTGTTCCTCCTGAAGTGGGAAGAAGCCAGAGGAAGCAGAGCAGAGAGTCTAAGCCAAAATCTCCCACAAGTTCAATGGCCTGAAATGGGGCAGAAAATGGAAGACAGAGTTAAGAGCCAGGCCTGGGCCCCGGAGCTGAATGAATTGTAACTGAAGAGGTGAAGATTGAATTCAAAGTGAAGTGGTGCTGGGCAATGGCTCACTTCCACTTTTCACAATTTTGCTTTTTAGTCTCCACAGCCTGTAACGTGCAGTTGGCTTAAAGGTACAAGGTCAGGGACGAGAGCCACCAATATCTCCAGGTCTCTGGCCTCTGGCTTTTGTTGAATTGTTTTTGGAGTGGGATTATAAAGCCAGAAGATTTGACTCTTGGTACCAGCTACCAATGGCTTTGCCCAAAATGTTGCCAGTCGGCCCTGCATTAGCCACACGTGAGCCCATCGGGGCGTATGAAGGTGCAGAGTTACAGGCAAAGGAGTGCCTAGGACGGCCCAGGCAACTTTGCAGCTTTAAGGGAAGGAAGAGATGCAGAAAAAACGTCAGGGAAGACAAGGACCTCATCCAGCACCCAGCGTTCTGGACATTCCTTCGGCTTCCCTCTGCTGTGGATTCCTGACTCCCACTTCTTGATTATCCCCAGTTCCTGGGCTGTGTCCTTTACAGATTAGGCCTTTTCCAACCACATCCCCCTTCCCCACTTAACCTATTGGCCAGTCATGCGTGAGGAAAGGGTCACCGGTTCCTGTTAGTCTTCACCTTTCCAGCCTGGTGGCTCCCTTGAGCTCCTGAGCCCACTCTGACAGCCTTGCTGGACTCTCCTCAAGGGTGTTATCTGGCCAAGGCACCCCATGCTTTCGTTTATTCTCTTAACTCTTAGTGAGGCAGGATAGCAGAATGGTTAAAAGCACAGGCCCTAGAGCCAGACTGCTTGAGTTCAAAAGCTGACTCCCCCTCTTATGAGCTGGGTAACCCAGGGCAAGCTGTTTAACCTCCCTGGGTCTCAGTTTCCTCTTTTCTAAAATGGAGATGGGACTAACCTAGGGTGGTGGAGAGGATGAAACTGAGTTAATGTATGGAAAGCCAGGGATACAGATCTAATCACGCTGAGTGAGATGGACAGTCCTGTACAGTGAAGAAGCATCTCACCCAAACGGCCATTAGTGCTCCTAGTTGAGAAACGCTGGCCAAGAGCACGGAGCCCAATCCCTAGGTTGTGTCACAGATCTGCCACTTACTAGTTTTGTGGCCTCAGACACTGAACATTTCAATGTCTCAGTTTTCTTTTTTTTGATGAAGATTAGCCCTGAGCTAACATCTGCCACCAATCCTCTTTTTGCTGAGGAAGATTGGCCCTGAGCTAACGTCCATGCCCATCTTCCTCTACTTTATATGTGGGATGCCTGCCACAGCATGGCTTGGCAAACAATGTGTAGGTCTGCACCCGGGATCCAAATCAGCAACCCTGGGCCGCCCAGGAAGAATATACGAACTTAACTCCTGTGCCATGGGGCTGGCCCCACATCTGTCTCCTTATCTGTAAAATAGGAACAATGATAGCCTACCTCATAGGCTTGACCTGAGGCTTAAATGAGGTAATACATATATTTTATTTTACGAGTTTTATAAAATATATTTTTATTTACTTATATTTATATTAAATATTTTAAATATATTTTAGGATGAGGTCTGGTACAAAATAAGCTATACATTTTAGTAACTCTCCCTATTATCTGTTCCCCTTATCTGATGCTGTAGTCATAACTGGAGGTGGCATATGATATATCATAAGCATTTTCCCCACATCGTAAAATAAATCCTCTTTGACTGCTTTCTTTGAAATTCCTCCGGAAGAAAAGTTTCCCTCTGGAGGTTAATTCCTATATGTATTACTCACAAGAGAAAACACTTTCCTTAGGACGGGGAAAATGAAACCAGTCATTTCCTAGTTGGTGGTGAATTAGACCAGCCTGAAGAGCTAAGGCACTTTAGTTAGGGATGGTTCAATTGCACGTAACAGAATGCTTCCCACACACCAGCCTAAGCAAGACAGACATTTTGGGGGAGGAAATAGGGGGGAATCTGGATGAACTCAGGGGCAGGAAGTAGACAGGTCTCATGAGGAACTAGAACCAGGAACTGGAAACTTCAAAATAGGTCCAGACTCCCGCTCTTCCTCACCACTCCCGCCACCACCACCCTAGTCCTAGACATCATCGTCTCTTGCCTGGCCTGTTGCAACATTCTCTCTGCTTCTCCTCTCGTCCCCCCACAATCCATTCTTCACACAGCAGCTAGAGTGATCTTTTTAAAATGTTGTAAGATTGTGTTGTTTCCTTGCATAAACCTTTCAGTAGTTTCCTGTTATACCTGAGGACAAGAATTTGTCCTGCTTGTTCACTGCTGTATCTCTGGGCTTGGCACATAGTGGGTGCTCAATAAATTTGTTAAATGACTGAATGGAAATGCACCAGGATTCAAGTATTCACTCCTGTCTCCATAACCCTCTGTGACTATGAGGTTTCTTGTTATTCTTTGTGACTCTCTTCCATGGTTCCTCTCTGGCTTCTTGGCACCCACATTAAACGTGGCATAAAATGGCTGCCTCAGCCTGGGGCTGTGTCACCTCCTAGCTTCTGCATCATGTGCTAACATATCTCGGAATCCTAATCCCAATTTTCCAGGAGAGAGAAATTGGCTGGTTCGGCTTGGGTGAGGGGTCCACCCCTCTCTACTCCATAATGAGTGGGGACTGCTGAATCCCATTCCTGCGGGAAAGGCATTTTCAGAGAAGAGGAGCACGGGCTGGCAGACCACCCCCAACCTGTGTACCACCTTGAAAGGAGGGTTCATGTGTGGGGAATCCTCAGTCCTTGGGGAGTCCAGTCCTAGGTTTGCGTAAGCAGTTACACCTTGTCAGGAAGATCCCCAAAAGAATCTAGGATATGAAATAGATACAATAAACTAGCTACTATTTTTGCTGAACGATTGAACCACATGCTGGGCATAGTTCTAAGAACTTTATAAGTATTAATTCAATCTTCCCAATGATGCTATGATGTAGGTACCATTAAACAGATGAAGTAGATGCCGTTAAACAGATGAGGAAGGGGAGGCACAGAGAGATCGTCACGACAGAAGAGAATTCTAACCAAGCATTCCAACCCCAGGCTGCACTTGTTCCTTGACCACCTAAACAAGATAAGGATATGATTCCCCTCTTACAAGGGGCAAAATGAGGGTCAGAGAGAGAAAGTAAAGAAACATACCCAAGGTCACCTGGCTATAAAGTAGCCAAGCCTTGGGGCTGGCCCCGTGGCCGAGTGGTTAAGTTTGCGCGCTCCGCTGCAGGCGGCCCAGTGTTTCGTTGGTTCGAGTCCTGGGCGTGGACATGGCACTGCTCATCAGACCACGCTGAGGCAGCGTCCCACATGCCACAACTGGAAGAACCCACAACGAAGAATACACAACTATGTACCGGGGGGCTTTGGGGAGAAAAAGGAAAAAATAAAATCTTTAAAAAAAAAAAAAAAAAAGTAGCCAAGCCTTGATTGCAACAGTTCTACAGCCCTTAGACCAAACTTTCCCCATCAAATAGCTCACCACAATTTTATTAAAAAATAGCTTTATTGAGATACAATTCACATAGCATACAATTCACCTATTTAAAGTGTACCCTTCAATGGTTTCCAGTATAGTCATGGATAGGTACAATCATCATCATAGACAGTTTGCCCACAATAATTTTATGGGTAAGAGAACTCCATTCCCAAGAGGGGAAGTGATTAACCAAAAGTTACACAGAGAGTAACTGATAGAACCCGAGCCACTGTCCCAATCACTGTGAGAAAGCTTCTGGAAAATCCCCATGAAAATAACTCTGTGTGTCAGAAAAATGGTGGCTTGTCGTGGCACAATGGCATGTGGCGGAGCTGGGAGGAGGCAGCAGCTGGCAGGATAAGGAAGTCCCAGTCCCACGGAGACAGTGACTGTCCAAAGCTGAAACTCTGGGCTTCATGACTTCCCTGTGCCTACCTAGACGACCTCTTTTCTTGCTTCTCTCTTTTACTCCTTTGATAAACACCAACAGTTCTTTAAGACTCAGTTCAAATATCTCCTTTTCCAGGAAGTCTTCCCTGGTTCATACTCCCAGGCTGGACCAAGTGCTCCGCCATGGTGCCTGCTGGATGTCTTCTCTATCACAATAGCAAAGCTTCTCTCTGCCTTGGCCCCTCAGCCTTTGCTCAGTCCTCCCAGTGGTAAGTGCATGGACTTCAGAACTAAAAGGGCGTGGATTTAAATCTAGGCTCTGCCATGTCCTAGCTCTGGGACCTTGGGAAAGCACATAGTAGGCCCTCCAAAAATCCTAGTTCCTTTTACTCTTTCCTTCTGGTTTCTTGGAAAGTGCCTATTAAGCCTCAGTTTGCATTGGAATCCTGGTGTCCTCGTGTCCTACAGCCTTCTGGGATGTGGCAGACATTTTCATTGCTCAGCCTGTCTTACTATGGGAAATCATTCCTCACCCCCCAAATTCAGCTCAGTCCTTGTGGTTTGGGTGGTCCTCACCCCAAATCTCAGGGGTGGGCAGAAGACCCAAGGCTGCTCTAGCCAAGTTCTACATCCTTTGTCCCCAGTGATTAGTCCAGGGATAGGCCTGTGAGTTAATCAGAATCCCTTCATGAAATATGTTACATGGACATTGGAAGAAAACACATCTCTCTCCCTCTCTCTCATCATCATCATCATCATCATGATTTACAAGGTTTTGAAGGCTTGGTATGGCCAGTAGCCATCTTGCAGAGAGTGAAGCCAAGCAGAATCAAATAAACCTGAAAGAGGGAAAGAAAGCTTTCTGATGCCCTCCTGGATCCACACAAGCCTGAAGTCCCCTTTGACTTTTATTTTCCTTTACCTGGTCTAGGATGGATCTTTGACAATTGCACCCAAAAGAATTCTGACCAGTACACAGGTTCACCATAATATGTAAACAGAGTGACTTGGTCTATGGTGGCCTGAAGACAAGCCAACAAGCTTTGGATAGCAGAGCAACGAGAGGCAAAGAACTTGAGCCCTTGATGACACCATTAAGCTGCTGAATTAACGAACCCTGGAGCCCATCTCAATTAGGACTTCTTGTTATGTGAAATAATAAAATTTCCCTATTGGTTAAGTAAATTTGAATTGTTTTTTTTATTAAATGTAGCTAAAACCATCCTTAACTTGATCTCCAGCCCTCTCCGCCTCCTTCCTGTGATCTTGGCAGGGATAGCGTGGAGGTGGGGTGACATACCTCTGGCTAGCCTAAGGAATGGTTTGCTTCTCAGAGTTACTCTTACTCCTTGGATGCTATTTTTTCTTGCAGGCCCCCTTAGCCCCTTCTGGACACATTCCTGATTCCTTCACTCCTCCAAGTATCTCTAATACTTACCAGATTCTACTGAGGTTTTGGGGAAACAGGGAGAAGTTCAGCACAGTATAGGCACCAACTCAAAATGATCACTGTCCTAAAATTTCATGGGCCATTCCATTACTGCCAAGAAGAACTTCTTTCTAGCTATATCCGTCCTTGGGAATGAGCTTGCTGTCTTCTCCTCCAGCCTCTCTCCAGCTCCGTTCTAGTTTCTAGCCGTCTACTCCAAAACTTTTCTTACTCTACAATACAAAGTATAAACTTCAGGCTGAAGCTGACCCACTGAACACTCATTAAAGTGCCGCTGGAAACAAAGGAACAAGTACACCTGAGAATGACAGGGTTTTTTTTTTCTTTAACAAAATTAAATTCTTAGGCTGGGCTCCCTTTCCCATCAGTTTTTGGGAAGCTAAAGAGAATACTATAACAAATACTTCTCCTTCTGTCCCAAGCAAGCTCCCAGGGATTACGGGATCCCCCGCTCCCCACCCCCTCTACCTACACATTTACTAGTTGCCCCTGAATAAATATATATTTTTTAATAACAATTTTATTTGAGATATAATTCACATCACAAAACTCACCATTTTAAAGCATACAGTTCAGTGAGTTTTAGTACATTCATTCAAAAGGTTGTGCAACCATTGCTACTATGGAATTTCAGAACATTTTCATCACCCCAAAAAGAAACCCTGTACCCATTAGCAGTCACTTCCTCTTTCCCCTTCCCTCAGCCCCTGGCAACCACTAATCCTAACAACTGATTTTAAAGGAAAACATTCAGTGTTTCCTCATTAAGTTTGATGTTAGCTCTGGGTGTTTTGCAGATTGAGAAAGTTCCCTTCTATTTCTAGTTTGTTGAGTGTTTTTATCATAAAAGGGTGCTGGATTTTGTCAAATGTTTTTTTATGTATCTATCGAGATAATCATGTGGTTTTTGTCCTTTATCCTACTAATATGGTGTATTACATTGATTGCTGTGTAAAGAAATATTAACACGATGTTTTTAACACATTCCGTGTTGCTATGTTAAATCACCATCTTGGTTTATAAGCTCAAGCGGACCTCATTTTAGGAAAATTTGAGAGATGACAATCTAGACTTACACAACTATAGGCTTGGTTGCTTAGGTTAATGAAGATTTCCTTTTCTCTGTCTACAAAGTTTTTCTGAAAGAGAAAATTCGTTGTGAGCACATAAAATAAGATGCAAAAATGAAATGTTTAGGCTTTTTAGGAACTATCTGTTAGTGCCAGTCTCTTTGAGGCTGAGAAAATTTACATCATGTATGATGATGTATTGTCCTGGGCAGTGGCCTAACTGGTCAAAGTGGGCCCCAATGCAAAGTCCACAGCCTCCTCAGGCTTCTTAAGTCACCAAGGCAGCTGCGGAATCGATCCCCCACCTTTAGGGGGCAGGAATCTCCTCTCTTGGGCAGGAAAATAGAATGAGGTTTGAATAGAGATAATGGACCACGGGAGGCCACCTTCTCCCTCCTTTTTATTTTCCTTCATTTTTAAATTCTCTCTTCTGGAAGTTTCTGCCTTGAGTGGAGAAGTTGCTGCAGCAGATCTTGCTCCGGAAGGAGAGAGCTGTGCATTCAACTTGGCCAATTACCACTTTAAGGACATTTATTTTTGTGTGTCCAGCATTGCTTCCTTTGGGGAACTTCCTTCCCACCTCCGCCCCATGGCGTACTCACAGGGCTGCCAATCACAGGACTCTACCTCTCTGACCACAAGAGTGACTCAACACTGAGTCAACTTGACTTTCTCAGGACTTTGGAACCTTGAGTGGAGACATGTGGGGAGGGAAGGTGGTTGGAGCTGAGTCATTTGACGTGTTTACCTAGAGCCGTGGTTCTCATGTGTGGTCCCTGGACCGGCAGCATCAGCATCTGGGAGCTTGTTAGAAATACCAATTCCCAGGCCCCACCCTATACCTACTACATCGGAAATTCCGGAAGTAGGCCCCAGCAATCTGTGTTTTAACAAGCTCTCCAGGTGATTCTGCCCTAGAGAAACTAGAAGTTTCTGCTAGTGGGATTTCCAGAGCTTGACTGGATCTTGTCCTTTCCTGTCACTTGGCTGTTGAGACCTTCCTTAGATTCTTTGATCTCCTCAGTGTCCTTCTGCTAAATTCCTTTTTGGTCTTGTTTTATTTGAGAGAATCAGAGTTAATTTCTGTTTCTGGCAACCTAAAGACCCTGATTGACGGCCCTCTCACCTAACTCATAGCTGCACAGACTCTTCTCGAATCGTGGGCCTTTGCACCATACACAGGCTGCACTGGTTCAACTTTACCCTGATCTTTGCATTTAGCTTCAGCCCCAATTGTGTTAACTCCTTTCTAGACAAAAGCAGAGCCCGGCAGGGCTTCTGACCAAGCTCTGCCAATGTCCTACCTGTTAATAGTTCAGTTGTCTCCTCCAGTAAAACAGGCCTTTGTATCTTCCAAGACCTCTTTATAAAAACATCGTCTCCTATTCCTGCATTTATTTGACTCCTCTCTTTTCTCATCTTAGCTCCTATCTCCCTTTTTAACTATTAACCACACCTGTTAGCATAATACAGTTTGTTTTCTATATTAGTTAGGGAACAGAATAAGCTGTTTTAATAAAGGGATTCAAAAATATAGGACACATTTAAAAAAAATCTCTTGCTTAATAGTTGCTGCTATTTTATCTCTTTAAGTATATGAGTGGTCCAGAGGGAGTCCAGAGGTGAGTAGTAAGTGGCTCTGTTCCAGGTGGTTATTTAAGGACACAGGTTCCTTTGGTCTTGTTTGGCTGCCATCTCCTAGGACACTGTTGAAGAAAGTTCTTCACCACTATATCTACATTCCTGGCCTGAGGGAAAAACAAAAAGGAGGAAGTACATCGCTAACAATTTACTTTTGAGAAGTGATGCTCATATCAATTCCATTCACTTTCCAGTGGTGAGTTCTTGCAGGTCACACACAGCGAGCTGCAAGGGAGGCTAGGAAATATGATCTCAAGCTGGGCAGCCATTTGCCCTGCTACATCCTGGGGTGAGAATTAGTTTGTTGCTAGAAGGAAGAAGAAGATAATGGATAACTGAGGACAACTATCAATTTTTTCACACTTTCTAACCCTGAGTCTTATATTCATGTATTGAAAGCTCAGATGCCATCATGGGCAAGCAGGTGATTAAGTGAATAAAGCAGTCTGGGGATAAGACTAGAAGGAGTGAGGTGACTATGACAGTGACAAGGTGGGCAGCACTATATCCTGTGTAAAGGTGGCAACAGCTAGTTACCTATCCAATGTCCCTTCTCTCTTCTTTGCTAACCGACCTCCAAGTTTGCTTGGGTGGTAGTGTAACTAGGACGTAAATCATGATTTTCTAAGCCAGTAATGAAATTTCTGTTTCTAGTGTCTCTTGCTTCCCTTGTAGCTGGGAGTGTCCAAGTGACTCAGCCAATGAGAGAGTTAGGGAAGTCTTGTGGGGGACTTCTGGGAAAGCTTGTGCTTTCCTAGTAAAGAGCCAGCCATGACTGGAGCTTCCCCTTTTCTGTTCTTCCTGCTTTGAATATGGGTGTGATACCTGGCGCTGGGGCATCCACCTAATGACCATGGGGTGACAAGCATGAGGAGAAGGCCAAAAGAATTGGGGTGATACTGTGCCAGAAGGAACCAAGGCCAGAGGCTGCCTACCTCCAGATATCTGGTTACATGAAAAAAACAAAAAACAAAAACACCTGTTTTTGCAATTTAAAATTGTTGAATCTCGCTGGTTTAAGCAATTTAAAATTGGTTTATCTGAACCTCATGGCCATTTGAAACTGATTAAATCCTTCCAAATTTTTTCTGTGTATATTTACTTTGTAAAAATATGAAATAGATATACTCCTTTGTAACCTGCTTTCCAGATGTACAATAAATAATGTGCAATTTTATACAATATTAAAATAAGGTACAATATTGTAAGCACCCTCCCCTGTCATCTACTACTGTTCAACATTTTTTATTTTAATGACTGCAGACTATCCACTGCATGAGTGCAGCATAATGCATTTAATTAATCCTTTATCATCAGACATTCAGGTAGTTTACAGGTTAGCTGTTTAGGTTTTTGAGGGGAAAGTTTGCTATTATAAACAATTCTATAGGAGATCCTTGCAACTAACTTGGAAACTTCTGAACATATCCTTGTAATTACATTCCTGATTATTTCCTTAATTTTCTAGAAATGAAAAGACTGGGTAAAAAGTAACAAATAGCACATTCTTGTAAGTAAAATGATACACTTGCCTTTAGTTCTATTTCTGTTATCTTGAGTAACCAGTCATTCATTTGTTCACTGTCCATTCACTTAACAAGCCCAAGAGGCCCATGCTGGCACTAAGGGCACTAAGGTGAGTAAAATGTGGTCCCTGTCTTCAAGGAGCTCATAATGGAACAGCAGAGACAGGCAAGACAACAGGCAATGACAAGACAGAGTAGAAGGCGTGACAATTGTGGTAGGCAGCTTCTAACAAGGTTCCTAAGGATCCCTGCCTCCTGGTATTTATGCCCTTGTGCAATTTCCTACCTGTGAGTATTGGCTGGATGTAGTGAGTTGCTTCTAATGAATGGAATATGACAAAAGTGATGAGACGTCACTTCTGTAATCAGGTTCAAAGGACTGTGACTT
Organism: Equus przewalskii; assembly: GCF_037783145.1. Lineage (NCBI taxonomy): Eukaryota > Metazoa > Chordata > Mammalia > Perissodactyla > Equidae > Equus > Equus przewalskii. Next base: position 27,688,961 of record NC_091832.1, read on the forward strand.
CTACCTCTCTTGTCCCCTCATTTGCTTGCTCTGATGAAGCCAGCTGCCATGCTTGCTTGATGCAGAAGCCTACATGGCAAGGAACCGAGGGAGGCCTCTGGCCAGCAGCTTTTGAGGAACTGAGGCCTCAGTCCAACAGGCTGTGAGGAACTGAATCCTGCCAACAATCATGTGAGTTAGGAGGTAGATCTTTTCCAGTTGAGCCTTAAGATGACCAGGGACACGGGCAAGCCGTGCCTGGATGCCTGATCCACAGAAACTGTGAGATAAGGAATTTGTGTTGTTTTAAGCCACTGCATTTTGGAGAAATTCGTTATGCAGCAATAGAAAACTAATACACAAGTGGAGCGGTACAAAGAAGCACAGTGTGCAACAGGTTCACATGCGACGGTGAGGCACCAAACCACTGTGGTGGGGAAGGGCTGCTCCTGGTAAGACTTCTGCAAGGAAGGCGGGCTTCCACTACGTTTTGCAGCCTAAGAAGGCATTAGTTGGGGGAAGAAGGGAGAGAAGGCATTTCCAGGCAGAGTTTGCAGAACAATCAAGCTTTGCGACCATTTCTCAAACTTGTTACTGGCTCACTTCTCATACCCTTGATTACAGGCAAATTTACTGTGCAATCAACAGAGCTTAAGCTTCAGGGCCCCTCACCTGCACAGACCCCTTCCAAAATCCAGGAAGGCCCTAGCAGTCTTGTACAGGTGAGTTTACATTCTTTCTCTTCAAGAGGTCCTCACACTTAAGGCCCCGTCTCAGTGGATCTGCCAAGAACCCTTCCACTGCCCTGCCACCCACCCCTCTCAATCTACAGCATAGACTTACCAGCATACTTTTTGTATTTTATTTGGCTCTCTTTGAAAACTGTTTCTCAGCAGCCCAGCCTTCCCCTCCTGCCTTCACTTCCTTAACCTAAACAATCCAGGTTCCGTACTTTCCTCACAGGCCGTCTTCCCCTACTCTTTAATCATCTTTGCCGCTGTTTTTGAAGTCTCTCAGAGTTTTCCCTTAGGTAGTGGTGCCCAGAACGGATGTGTTTTTCTAAGCAGCAAGTCTGGCTCCTGACCAAATGGCCTCTGAGCAGGGCCACTTTGGGACGGGGTGAGACTGGGGGACAGCCTCTCTGCCCTGTGTCACCCCACTCCTAATTTCAGAATGACTAAGATTCAGACAAAGAAAAGAAGAAGTGACTAGAGAGAAGGTAGAAGGGGCAATAGCAGAGTGGGAGTCTTGTTATTTCCCTAGGGCTGGGACTTCTCTTTTAAGATGCTGGTGGCAGTATTTCAAGATGGCGATGGTCTCCCAGTGGGAAGGGAACTGACATTATCCACGCCTGCTCTACACCATGCACATTGGTTTTCCAGCCGTTACGGAATCGTTACTACATGCCTGCAAGTTAAGAGTAAGACCCCCCCATTTTATAGCTGCAGAAGCTGAGGTTCAGGGATGAGAAGCAGTGTGTGCGCCTCACAGCCAGCAAGTGCAGGGTCAGGCCCAGCTGACTTGAGAGCCCAGGCTCCAGCTCCACCTCATGACCCCCCATCCTTTATTGGTTCTCTCGGGGGCATATCACCTACCTTCAAGTTCTAGGTGAAAATTGGTGGGCGTTGCAGCAAAACTCCACCTGGAAATAAGTTTAATAAGTACAACGCGCAGGCAGGCTAAATTCTTATTTCTGGAACATCTGTTTAAATGAAGAAGACCCACCAGTGAGCTGGGAATCCTTCCGGGGCTGGGATTCACTTCTAGATAAAAAAAGAAAAAAAAAATGCCAAGAGAAGGCAGGAGATGCAGGCTTCAAACCAGAAAACTGGAGTTGAGAGGCTGGACAGACTCTAGCCTGGAGATAATGAGAATAATAAGTAATGAGAACAATAACTACTGTTTATCTAGTGTTTAGAGTGCCATGCACTGTGCTAGATGTTTCCTATAGGTTGGTGAGCCTTATCATCACAACAATCCCACTAAAAAGGGAGGGTTATCATTCCTATTTTTAGGTAGGGAGCGTGAAGATGAAGACCTTATACACAGATAGGCAGTGGTCATGCAGGGGCTTGAACCTAGGTGTGTCTGGCCTCAAAGCCATTACTTTCAATCATTAGGCTTTACTAAGTCAGGGAGAATGGGAGCGGGAGAAATCTAGTTCCTGTGGTGAAGATAACATGGCGAAGCCGAGGTTAGCAAGAGCCATAACTTGGGTGTGGCATAGAGGTGGCTGGGGCTCCCCCAGACCCAGTTGTTGAGGGCGGCAGAGGTGACTCAGTGGATCCTCAGGAGCCAGCAGTGGAGTGCTGTGGAAGGTGACAGCAAACGAAGATCTTTGGTCCAGAGTGGGTGGAGACAAGCAGAAGCAGATCTCACTATCCATTGACCTCTCTCCGGATTGGCTCAGAAACTTGAGGGGGAGGGGCTTAGGCCTCAGGGATGCTGGACCAGGAAGCTGGAGCTTGCTCATCCTCCTGGTGCCGCTGTCCCAGAGCACTGGAGTCACACACCTGGGTTTGGAGCCTGTCTCTCCTCCTCCTGAGACCTCGGCTTAGTGATTTAATAACTAGGAGCCCCAGTTTTCTGTAAAGTGAGGATAATCAGAGTATACATAGCCAAATAATAGATAATAATTGTGCCGTTGAGAGAATTCAGTGAGGTAATGGTTATGAAGGACAAATATAGTGTCTGGGATGGTGGGTGCCTGGTAAATGGCCGCCATATTATCGCCAGATTCCATCCTCAGTGGAGCCGGTGATGCTTTTTCTACTTTCTGCTTACTGTCACTGCCATTGCCAACTTTGGCAGGAAAATGAGACTGCATTCCAGGAAGGGAGTAAATTTAGTGCCTCTCTCACCTTTCATTTGCTCATTCTCTGAATATTTTTTATTGGTTTTATGGTTCACAACTCATTTCACAACTCTAATTTGTCTCATGCCTAGACTTTGTCATATAAAAGCAATAGATTTTTCAAGCTAGGAATTTTCTCTATGCTCTTTTGCTATGTCTTTTGCAGGTAAAACATTGGATTACCTATGGTTCATTGGTTAAAAACATCAGTGACCAATTCTGGTCTTTTTTTTTTTCTCTGCTTTGTCTCCCCAAACCCCCCCGTACACAGTTGTATATCTTAGTTGCAGGTCCTTTTAGTTGTGGGATGTGGGACACCACTTCAACATGGCCTGACGAGCGGTGCCATGTCCGCACCCGGGATCCGAACCCTGGGCCGCCGCAGCGGAGTGCACGAACTTAACCACTCGGCCACGGAGCCCAGCCCCTCAGTTCTGGTCTTAATGACAGCAGCAACAATGAAAATATGTGATTGGAAAGATATGGGATAGCTCACTGAAGAAAGAGCTGAACGGCGTCAAGGCTCAGAAAAAGCCCCCAGGGTAGCTCCAAGGATCTAGGGGGCAGGAAGTCTTGAGCATTCTCTCCAGGTACTATCAGATGTGTCTAGTGTTAATCCACCCAAGGCTAAATCCTTCCAAGGGAGCCTTTGATCGACCTCACTCGGTTTGTGCACCTACTCCCTTGTTCCAGGAAGGAGAGAGCACCTTGACTGAAATTCATAATGACTGAGCACACACAGGGGGAGAGCAATGCCGGGAAGGTAGATGGAGGTGCTGTTTCTAGAAGAGGGGTAGATATACTGGGTGAGCACAAACAGCAGGTGTCCTCAACAAATACTGTTCTCTCCGTGTGGAAATATTAAGATTCAGAATTTTTCAATTGTTCTCAAATATGCAGAATAGTTGAAAGAATAAAACAATGAACACTTACATACTTTTTGTTCAAAATTCAACAATTGCTAACATTTTGCTACATTTGCTTTCATTTCTCTCTGCAATTTTTATTTCGTGAGCCATTCGACAGCTGCTGACAGCATGGCCTTTTACCCTTTAAATACTTCCTATATCTCCTGAACATAGCAACACTCTCCTACATAACCACAATAGCATTACCACATCTAAGAAAGTTCATAAAGATTCCATAATATCTTCTAATAGCGAGTTCATGTTCAGATTTCCTCAACTGATACAAAAATGTATTTTAGAGATTTTTTTTTTCAAATCAGGATTGAATCAAAGGTCACTCATTGCACTTGGTTGTCGGGTCTCTTTATTTTCTCTTAATTTAGAGCAATTCTATGTTTTTGGATTTTTCATGACATGGACAGTTTGGAGAGTCCAGGCTAGCTGTCTTGTAGAAAATTTTACATTGTTTTCTCTCTGTATTATTATTATTATTTTGCTTTTTGCTTTTTGCTGAGGAACATTTGCCCTGAGCTAACATCTGTTGCCAATCTTCCTCTTTTTGTATGTGCGCTGCCACCAGAGCATGGCCACTGACAGACAAATGGTGTAGGCCCACGCCCAGGAAGTGAACCCTGGCTGACCAGGCAGAGTGCGCCAAACAACCACTAGGCCACCAGGGCTGGCCCCGTCTGTATTTTTTACAGTACTTTTTAAAATTGTGGTAAAATATACATAACATAAAATTTGCCATTTTAACCTTTTTTTTTTTTCAATTGGCACCTGAGCTAACAACTGTTGCCAATCTTTTTTTTTCTGCTTTTTCTCACCAAATCCCCCCCCAGTATATAGTTGTATATTTTTTTAGTTGTGGGTCCTTCTAGTTGTGGCATGTGGAACGCCGCCATCAGGTGGCCTGATGAGCGGTGCCATGTCCGCGCCCAGGATCCTAAGCGGTGAGACCCTGGGCCGCCGAAGCAGAGCGCGTGAACTTAACCACTCGGCCGCGGGCCGGCCCCTGACCATGTTTAAGTGTACAGTTCAGTGACATTAAGCACACTGGCAATGCTGTACAATCACATTACTATCTATTTCCAGAATTTTTCCAGCATCCCAAACAGAAACTTTGTACCAATAAACAATAAATCCCCATTCTCTCTCCCCACAACTTCTGGTAACTTCTATTCTACTTTCTGTCTCTATGAATTTGCCTACTCTAGGTGCCTCAGCAAGTGGAATCATACAATATTTGTCCTTTTGTGTTTGGCTTATTTCAGTTAGTGTAATGTTTTCAAGGTTTACCCATGTTGTAGCATGTCTCAGAACTTCATTCTCTGCATTGCCCTTTTTTTTCCGTTTTTTTCCTGAGGAAGAGGATTTGCCCTGAGCGGACATCTCTTGCCAATCTTCCTTTTTTCGCTTGAGGAAGATTCGCCCTGAGCTAACATCCATGCCAGTCTTCCTCTATTTTGTATGTAGGCCACTGACACAGCACAGCCAATGACAAGTGGTGTAGGTCTGCACCCGGGATCCAAACCCGTGAATCCAGGCCACTGACGCAGAGTGCACCAAACTTAATCACTAGGCCATGAGGCTGGACCCCTTCCATTGCTTTTAAAAGTTAATTTGTTAGAATCTTATATTTACTTTCTTATAAGACAACTTTTTTCACACCAAGAAATGTATTTAAATGTATTACCAAATTTAAGAGAATCTGCCCAGACTTTTATACTGGTCAAGTGAATGAGAGCTAGATCAGTGAGGTCACAGGCGGTGGGTTAATGTATCACCAAACTGGAATAAAATTAACCTTCCATAACAAACATAGTTTACAGTTTCAAATGAATAACCACTGTTTTCTACAATGAACATTCTTTAAAAAATGTAGTTTCCTATAATAAAAATTATCCGCCTCAGGGTTATAAGTAAATACTCCTTGGAATTAGTAAAAGGAGTATTCCAATATTATAGCAAAGCTCTTTGCAAAATTATAATTTTGTCTTTTCAAAATTATAATTACATGTTTATAATTTTTATAATGACATGATTCAGAATTCATTTAGATCTAGCTTAAATTTTATGGTAACTCCTATGTAAAAATTCACCAACCTTCTCTCTCATCTTTCTAACGAGGGAGAATGGGTAATCCGGTGCTCGGCATTCACTAAAGCACATGGGATTAATAGCTTCTCATATTCTCAAATCTCCTGATAAAGATCAGGACTTCAGGGTTTATCATGACTCTTTAAAGTATCTCTAAACTTGTACAAGCTTCATGGCATATATTCGATATCTTCATTCTTTTCTGATTTTTTTGTTTGTTTGTTTGTTTGTTTGTTTTTTGGAGGAAGATTAGCCCTCAGCTAACTACTGCCAGTCCTCCTCTTTTTGCTGAGGAAGCCTGGCTCTGAGCTAACATCCGTGCCCATCTTCCTCTAGTTTATACGTGGGACGCCTACCACAGCATGGCTGCCAAGCAGTGCCATGTCCGCACCCGGGATCCGAACCAGCGAACCCCGGGCCGCCGAGAAGCGGAACGTGTGAACTTAACCGCTGCGCCACCGGGCCGGCCCCGATTCTTTTCTGATTTTTAATCACTTATATAGGTATGTGTCTGGCATAATTCTAAGCACTTTATATACATTTAATCCTCATACAACTCTATGAGATAGGGCTTTTTCTTTTCTTTTCTCTTCCTTCTCCTCCTCCTTCATTTGTTGTTGTTGCTGTTGTTGAGATAAGTGCTTTTTAAAATCTCTAATTTATAGGTGAGAAGATTGAAGCACTAAGAGATTACTTGACCTGCCCAATGTCACACAACTATCAGTGGGAAAACCAGAATTCAAACGGACACAATCTCTCTCCAGGGCTTTTGTTTTTAATCTCTACACATTCTCACTATAGGAAAATTCTAAAAAAAATTAAACTTGACAGATATATATAACATAGAAATTAATAGTTTCCTTAATCCTATCCACAAGAAATATCCTTACTAACAGTTTATGTTTTAATTTTAAATCTAATTACAGAGCACACAGATAATAGCATTCTTCGGGGGAGATACAGCCGCAATTAAAAGCAAATATTAATCCACCATCTGGTTGCCAGGAAATTTTCAAGAGGCTTCAGTTTGACCCAACTCAAGCTCTGGAATTGGACAGGGATAAGAAATGGGGACGGCTCAGCTTGGTCGTGGGTAGCTGGCAATGATCCCTACAGCGGGGGGGCCGCCTGAACAGGAGGGGAGGCAAGAGTGGGAGCAGGAGGCCAAAGTGGGTCAGACTAAAGCTAAATAGGGTGAAAGCAGGGTCAGAAACCAGGTATCCCAGATGAGTCCATCCAGAAAGTATGATCCAGCACCAGTAAGGTGAGTGGCTGGTCTGTGGTCTCGTGTTGCCCATGAGGACAGTTCACAGCTATGTGGAATCCCAAGGCTGTGCAAGACAGCTGCTACTGGACATGTGTGCAATAAGATTCTGTCTCAAGTGTGTTAATCAAAATAGAAAGGCATCCTAGTAGAAGAGTGTTGGACATGGCAGGAGTATGACCATGAGTGGGAATCAGGCATCCAGAAATGGTTAAAGTGGGGGCCACTGTAGACAGTACAAAAATGGGTATACACAATGGCCCAAGTCAGTGGTTCTCAAATGTTTTGATCTCAGGATCCCTTAACACTCTTAAAAATTATTGAGGCCCCCAAGAGCTTTTGTTTATGTTGGTTATAGCTATTAATATCTGCTCTTTCAGAAATTAAAACTGAGGGGCTGGTCCCGTGGCCAAGTGGTTGGTTTCGCGCACTGTGCTTCGGCGGCCTGGAGTTTCGCTGGTTCGGATCCTGGGCGCGGACATGGCACCGCTCGTCAGGCCACATTGAGGCAGCATCCCGCGTGCCACAGCTAGAAGGACCCACAACTAAAATATACAGCCATGTACTTGGGGGATTTGGGGAGAAAAAGCAGAAAAAAAAAAAAGAATATACAGGCATATATTCCATTAGCCATCAGAGCAATGACATCATCACATAGTCTCTGGAAAACTCTATCACACTTTTCAGAGAATAAGAATGAAAAAGTAAGTTACGGAGTTAGTAGTATTTTAAAAGTAATTTTGATTTCACTTACCCCCTGATTGTGTCTCAGAGACCAGACTTTAAGAACCACCAGCATAGATAATATGTAGCATCTTAACTGTATAGTTTACAAAGTTCCTTGAATCAGGAATAGTATTCTTATTCCCCTTTTTTTTTTTTTGAGGAAGATTAGCCCTGAGCTAACTACTGCCAATCCTCCTCTTTTTGCTAAGGAAGACTGGCCCTGAGCCAACATCCATGCCCGTCTTCCTCTACTTTATATGTGGGACGCCTACCACACCATGGCTTGCCAAGCGGTGCCATGTCCACACCTGGGATCTGAACCGGGGAACCCCAGGCCACCGAGAAACAGAACGTACGAATTTAACCGCTGCGCCACTGGGGCGGCCCACTTAGTCCCATTTTATAGCTGAAAAGCACGCTGCTGTGGAGCAGGGGAGGGACCAGGCCGTCCTGCCCCTGAAGAGACAATGCTGAGATGGTGTCCCGGGACGCTTCACTGCAGCGATTGCACTTCCCAAGCTTCCCCTGGTTTCTGGGACTTGGCCTCTGCTACAACATTTGGCAGTCTGCTCTCGGCTTTCTCTCTGCCAGGGGGCTGATCGTGTCCACAGTCCCTGGAAAGCTGTAGAGCTGTCTGGGACTCCAGACGTCTGGGAGGAGTTAAAGGCAAGAACATCAGATGTTCAGAATTCCATGTGAGGTATCCTAATGTAATCATCAAGTCAAGATGGAAGGGTCTACGTAGAAGGCAGAGATAGCGGGAAGTGAGTATTTCAATTTTAGTGTCATACCTTCTCACTCAGGTTTCAGCTCAGGAAACAAATCATTCTAGGTGTTTTAAACAGAAAGCAATTCATTTCAGGAAATTGGGTGCTTACAAAATCTTTGAAAGCATGGAGGAGAGAGAATCAGGAGGCCAACTCTGGAATTACTGATTTCAGGAACATACTTCTACAACCAAGATTCGGGGGTCAGAAAGTTAGGATTGGATAATTCTGCCCTCACAGCTGCTGTTGCTACAACTGCCTTTCAAAACTCATGGAGCTGGAGACTAGAAACTGAAATACTGCTGCAGAAAACCCCATGTCTCCAGTGATGATCATTTTGGCCAGCAGAAACAGCCAACGTGCAGGAAAAAGGCCTCTTTCTCATTTCTATCTTGCAAATCTTACCCAAGGGCATGTAATTGACAACACCCAGTTTTCATCCAGAACCCTAGCTGTAAGGGAGCCTGAGAAACGCCATCTTTAACCTTCCCACCTCCGCTGTACAAGAAGGCTCACTAGAAGGAAGTGGGAATGCTGCTGAGCCGCAGCTGAACCTATTCAACACGCTACACTTCTGACTATGGATTGATTGGAATGTGAGCTCCACGAGGGCAGAGGGTTTTGTCTGATTTGTTTTCTGCTGTGTCCTCAGGGCCTAGAACGTTACAAAGTAGTTGCTAAATAAACAGGGAGACACACATCAAAACGCATGTTTCCTTGGGAGTTCTTTTGATGAACATCAGATAGACAACAGCAGTAGCAACAGGTCTAAGTTACTCTGACAATGGCTGGGCTCTATGTTGCCTCCCTTGAATCTCCCTGAGCTCTATGACTGCTTTGACCAATAGACTAGGATGGAAGTGACTCTGTGTCAGTTTCCAGGCTGGCATTGAGAAAATGACAGCTTTAAAACTTGTCTCTATGGAACCCTGAGCTGCCATGTAAAAAGTTCAACTACCTTGATGGAGAGACCATATGGAGAGGCTCTGAGACTACATGGAGAGGGGGCCAGCTGAACCTCGCCTTTTAGCCATCCCCATTAAGTGCCAAGCACATGAGAAAGGCTGTGTTGGAGCCTCCAGACTAGGCTAGCTGCCAGTTAGAATACCCCCAACTGACTCTGGTTGATACCATAAGGAAGAGAGGAATCACCCAGCTGAACCCTGCCCAATTCCTGACTCAAAACTTGTGAAAGCGGCTGGCCCCGTGGTTAAGTGGATAAGTTCACGCACTCCGCTTCTGGGAACAAGGGTTTTGCTGGTTCGGATCCTGGGCTCGGAGGGACATGGCACCGCTCATCAGGCCACGCTGAGGTGCGTCCCACATGCCACAACTAGAAGGACTCACAACTAAAATACATACAACTATGAACTGGGAGGATTTGGGGAGAAAAAACAGAAAAAAAAAAAAGAAGATTGGCAACAGTTGTTAGCTCAGGTGCCAGTCTTTGGGGCGGGGGGGGGGGGAAGAGTTCACGAAATTAGAAAAGAAACAACTTGTGAGATATAACACAGTGGTTGTTTTAAGCCATTGAACTCTGTGATAGTTTGTTATGTAGCAACAGATAACCAGAATACACTTCAAGTGTGGTCTTAGTAAATACACTATGGTAAGGATGCAGAAAATGTCCTATTTATTTATTTCCTCCACTACAGTTTTAATCCTGTATGCATTTCTATGAGGTCTTCCTAAAACACATGAGTTTTGTTCAAGAATCATTCTCTATAAAGCAAGAGATCTTGGATGTTGCCAAATGATACTGATTTGTTGGGGAAAAAAGATCAACAATAACAGTGACCATGTGGAAAAGATGCCTGTGGGTAAAGTGAAGATAATATATTCAGGAGACTAGAAATGTTTTGCTCTGAAGATAGCAATAGTTACCGCGTATCTTGAAAACGTGAATTTATTCCACTCCAAAGGTTTCTTGCTGGTGGAAATTTGAACAAAACTGTGAGAAAGACTCTAATAAACTCTACGCAGGGCCAAGTAGGCAAAAAGTGACCCACATGCTTACTATAGTAATGAATAGATTGTTATAGATTGCTTTTTAAAAAAAATAATTATTGTGGTAAAAAAGATATCATAAAATTTATTATCTTAACCATTTTTAAGTGTACAGTTGAGTAGTGTTAAGCATATTTACAGCGCTTTGAAACAGATCTCCAGAATCTTTTTTTTTTCTTCTTTTTAGGAAGATTAGCCCTGAGCTAACATCTGCTGCCAATCCTCCTCATTTTGCTGAGGAAGACTGGCCCTGAGCTCACATCCGTGCCCATCTTCCTCTACTTTATATGTGGGATGCCTACCACAGCATGACTTGCCAAGCAGTGCCATGTCTGCACCTGGGATCTGAACCAGTGAACCCTGGGCCACCGAGAAGCGGAAAGTGCACACTTAACTGCTGCGCCACCAGGCCAGCCCCTCCAGAATCTTTTTATCTTGCAGAACTGAAACTCTATACCACTTAAGCCATTCCCTTTTGCCCCCTCCCTTCAGCCCCAGTAACCACCATTCTACTTTCTATACTTATGAATTTGACTATTTTAGGTACCTCATATAAGTGGAATCATAAAGTATTTGTCCTTAGTGACTATTTCACTCATCATAATGTCCTCAAGTTTCATCCATATTGTAGCATTTGACAGGATTTCCTTCTTTTTAAAGACTGCGTAGTATTCCATTGCATGTATATACCACATTTTGTTTCTCCATTCATCTGTTCATGGATATTTGGGTTGCGTCACCTCTTGGCTATTGCAAATAGTTGTGCTATGAACAAGGGCATGCAAATTTCTCTTTGAGATCCTGTTTCCAATTCTTTTGGATATATACTCAGAAGTGGGATTGGTGGACCATATAGCAGTTCTATTTTTAATTTTTTGAGCAACCGCCATACTGTTTTCCATAGTAGTTGCGTCATATTATAATCTCACCAAATGTAGGTTGGAGAGGCTCAACTGTCATGTATATAACAAGCTATTGCTTTAAGTACAGTAGAGAACAGAAACAAAATCCAGACCATTATACTTCAGATATATCAATCAGGAGAGTTTAAATTGATATTTGTTATAAAACATTGATGATATACTCATTAATTCTTTTTTAATGGAAATATATAATTCAGAGGCCTTATTTTTAGACAGCTTTAGTGTAATTAGGCTTGTGTTTTGGTTTACATTTTGGCTTTTGTTCAGAAAGATTTGGTTATAATATTTTTGGACTATTTTAATAGCTTTTCTTTTGTGTTAAATTTTGAATGAAATATTTCAAATCTACAGAAAAGAATACAAAATAACATAACAAATATCTAAGTACTTACAAGCCAGCTTGAACAAAATCATATTCTTTTTATTTTCCTGCTTTTTTTCTCCCCAAATCCCCCCAGTACATAGTTGCATATTTTAGTTGTGGGTCCTTCTAGTTGCCGGCATGTGGGATGCCACCTCAACATGGCCTAATGAGTGGTGCCACGTCCATGCCCAGGATCTGAACCCTGGGCCGCTGAAGCAGAGCACGCAAACTTAACCACTCGGCCACGGGGCCGGCCCCACAAAATCATATTCTTGCCATATTTCTTTAGCTATGTCCCCAGGAATAGAGCAGTAGGGCAGGAAAAAAGCCTAACAAACATTTCCACTCCTGCTGACTGTAACAGCAAGCAAAAATGCATGAAATCAGAGAAAAGAAATTAGTAAGTAAATGAATTCATATTTGGCTAACTGTTGCTCTTCCTGTAGTTTAAGAGGAACATGGTCCAGTAGCTCTGAAGTCAGACAGACCTGGATTCAAGTCCTGGGTTTGCTTCCCTCCAGGTGTGTGGCCTAGAGCAAGTTGCTCAACCTACCCCTGCCTCCATTTCCTCATCTGAAAATGGAGATAATCATAACAACTCCCAAATTTGCTGGAAAGATTAAAATAGAAATATGAGCTCCTATATACTCACTATATACAGTCAGTGACACATAGTACAGCTTCAATAAATATTAGTAATTACTTGTTCTGTTTATTGAGCCCCTACTGTATGCCAGTCACTCTTCTGGCACCGAGATTCAGCAGTGAACAAGAGAGATAAAGACCTCTGTGGAGCTTACTTTCTAGTGACAGACAACAAGGTAATTTCAGATAGTGATAGGGACCATGAAGAAAAGATAAGATATTGGAAGGGGGTGCTACTTTAGACAGGAGACAGGAGGTCATCTGAGGCCTGTATGAAAACTTCAGAGGTGAAATTTAACTGAGCAGCAGAAGGAACCATGCATTGGAAAGTCTGAGGAAGAGTGTTGAAAGAGAGGGAACAGTATGTGCTTAGGTCCTGAGGTAAGAAAGCTTGATTTGTACACAAAGCAAAAAAAAGAACAGGATGACAGAAGCTCAGTATGTGAGGAAAAGGGAGGCTGGGTACTATGAGAGTTAGGAAGGACAAGCCAAGAAGGGCCTAAGGAGCATAGTAAGGCGCTTGGACTTTATTCTTAAGGGACCTTGAAGATATTGGAGGTTTTTTTTGCTAGTAGGTACAGCACGCTTTGCTCTGGGGAGGAATTTGTGCGTTTTCCTGTAGCTCTGTTCTAAAACTATGTGTATATGTATGTCGTAGGAGTAACTTTTCAGGGGATACCACATCGGTTACTCACGGGCTCCCCCTGGTGGAGTTGATGGCTTAGCTTGCATGGTTTTAGACGAACTAAAGCAAAGTAAACCAGCAATTTATCCCCCACTAAATGAGCAATTTATTCTCTCATTCAACAAACATTTATTGTGTGCCTACAATGCGCCAGGCTTTGTTGTGGTGCTAAAATACACCCATGAACAAAACAGACAAACATCCGTGCCCTCATGGAGCTTACATTCAGGTGTGTGGGGTGGAGAGAGACGTTAAACCAAATTCACTAGCAAATTATTGGATGGGATAAATGTTCTTAGAGAAAAACTAAGCAGGGAACTGGGCCAGGAATGCAGAGAGAGTGCTTCAACTTAAAATATAGCGTCAGGGAAGGTCTCATTGAGAGGGTGACCTTTGAACAAAGATGTAAGGAGGTGACAGGGTGAACGATGGAGTCACCTCGTGGAAGAGCACGCCACGTAGGGGGATCAGCAAGCACAAAGGCCTGATTCTGTGTGCAGGCTTGAGGAACAGCAAAGAGGCTAACGTGCCTTGAATGGAGGGTTAATAGAGTAGGAGATGAGGTTAGTTGCACCAGGGGGTGTCACAACTTGAGGGTCCTGCAGGCAATGTAAGGATTTTCTTTTTTTTTTAAAGATTTTTATTTTTTTCCTTTTTCTCCCCAAAGCCCCCCAGTACATAGTTGTATATTCTTCATTGTGGGTCCTTCTAGTTGTGGCATGTGGGATGCTGCCTTAGTGTGGCTTGATGAGCAGTGCCATGTCCGCGCCCAGAATTCAAACCAACGAAACCCTGGGGCACCGGCAGGAGAGGACGCGAACTTAACCACTCGGCCACTGGGCCAGCCACTGTAAGGATTTTCATTTTCACTTCAAACTAGGAATCCACTGGAGAAGCAACACGATCTGATTAAGGTTTTAACCAAAGCCTGCTGCTGTTGTGTTAATAGGTTGTGGGAGGGCAAGGGTATAAAAAGGGCAAACAATGGACAAAAAAGGGTATAAAAAGCCACACAATGACTGTGGCTTGTACCAACAGAAGCAGCAAAGAGTCAGATTCTGGATAGGTTCTTGTAGGCAGATGCTGTAGAACTTGCTGTTGAATTAGATGCTGGGTGTTAGAGAGAAGAGTCAAAGATCATAATAAATGATATCCCTTAGTAAATTCTTGTCATAGGGAGAGGTGATCAAAGAATTTCCACCAAAAATGTAGGAAAAAAAGTATTTTAGAGGTGTATCAAGCAGTTAATAGTGTGTAATTTTCCTGGATTTTGTGTTATTTGTGAAATTAAAATCTGTAATTTATGATTTCTCATTCTAAAGATTCATTTTTATAATAAACATTGTATTTGTAATTCTGAATTTTCTTAAAGAGGATCCTCACATGAATAAACTTCAGGCCCCTACAAAACCTGACTTCAACCCTGCTCCTTGCCCATATTTGGGTAGTAATTTAAAGTTAATGAAGTATTAAAAATTTTTGTTTCTGATAAAATTATTACATAAAACGATGTGCACGAAATAGAAGTTAACTGTAAGCTCAACACAATACTAGGACTAAACTAATACTAGAGATAAAAACACCACCTTGGGCTAGCCCCTCCCTGGTGTCTTCCAAAACTTCCCACCCATTCTTCCTCCTACAGTTTTTCTAAATCTACCAAATGCATCCACCATTTCTCCTCACGTCCGCTTTGGGGAGGCAGGGATTACTCTCCTCCCGAAAAATGAGCGCTTAAGTATTTTTTACCGGGACTGCTTGTGCCTCATTAGCTCCGAGGTCCGGGCGCAGCAAGAACCACGCTATCCACAAAGGCACCACCAAAGCCCGGAGCGGGGCGTAACCAGGAGCGGGACTCCCAGGTCGGCGGAGCGGGCGGGGTCTACGTGCTGCCCCGCCCCGCCCCGTGTGGCCTGACGCATGCGCTCAAAGGCTTCTGGTGGATCGAGGTGTGGATTGTGAGGTGACCCTGGGCGCTGACTTCCGGTTCCTAGGGATGCGCATCCGGGTCACGTTAACGCCGCGGTTTCCTCCACCCGCTTGCTTTTGCTGTGGGTTTGCACTGGTCCCTATGTCCTGCTGTGGGGCCCCTGCCGCCTTTGGGTGAGTCTCCGTCGCCGACCGGGTCTCAGTGCGGCCGGTCGAGAACAGACTGTAGGCGGACGGGTCGAGAGTTCTGTCCTGGTCCCTGTGGGTCGGGTTTCTCTTTGCCTGTCCCTTGTCCCCGCAGTGCTTCCCTCACTTCAGCCCTTTCCCTCACGCTGGCCTCGCCTCTTTCACCTCAGCTTAACCTTTCTCATCTCCGCGCACCTCTCGCCTCGCTGCTTTTCCTCAGCCTGATGCGCCCCTTACAAGCCTGGGTTTCTTGCCTTTCTCCTCAGCACTTCCCTCAGCCACTGCCTCTCCGTCTCCCTCTCCTCTCCCTTTAGTACCTCTCTTCCCCGACCCCAGGATCTCGCTGTTCTTCACCCGGGCAGGACGGCGCACCTCCTCTTTGGGCTCACCCTCCTCCACTGCGAAACTGACCCTGTCTCTCTGTAGACTCCTAGGTCATCTCCCCCAACTTTCCTCACCTTTGACCCCTTCCCCCTCCCGCGACTAGTAGGTGACTTTCGTGCTTTGCCTGGGGTTCTCCCGCGTTTTCTTAGCTAGAGGAGGGCTTTGCCAAAGCCCCGATTTGGGAGAGGTTTTGCCTGGAGGCTCTGGGTTGGACTGAACTCTGGTAGCTTCCGTAGTTCAGGAACAACAAAGGCGTTCCCAGTTCTTCGCTGGAGCACAGTTTTGGGGGCTCTCACTAGAGCGGGCTAACAGGTGGCAGGCGCACGGGACTGCTCGCGATTGGGCTTGTGTGATCTTGTTAATTGACAGGTCATGAGGACGTGCTGTCATTTTGGTGTTCTCTTTCCCACGAGAATGGAGGTACACAGCTGAGGCAAAAATGCGGTGTTCTAGGACGATCAACTCTGTTTTCTGCATGGGCTTTACTTCTAGGACAATTGCTATGACAGAGGACAGAGTTTCTTGGGAGATTAGCCTCAGATTTATAAGCTTATTGCCAAAAATTTTAGCATGTTGTAAGTGAAACGTTTTCTGCTAGAGTTCACTCTGGTAATTTTAAAGTACGTTTTCTTTAGTTGAACTCTGCATATGGATCTTTATTCTCGCGTCTTATACGTTGTTTCTTCATTTGTACTGTGTTGACAAGTTTTCCGTTTTTCCTCCTGTTTCTTCATAAGGCAGACATTACAATACTTTACTGTTTAGAATAGTCTTCTTTTATGTTTTTCTTTACTGTTTCCACCTTAGTCTTCAGACCATCTTTTTCTCATTTTGAGGCTTAAATTTCTTTGGAGGCTTTCAGTCATCTCTAAAATGAAGGGATTGGATTTAATAATTGTTAGTGTCCCGTTTCCCAGATTTTGTGATCTGAGGCATATTTTGAGACACAGGGTTGGATAATTTTTATTTTTGTTTTTCCGATGTTTATGGTGTGTGTCTAGCATTTGATTACAAATGTTTTTGTGCGATTGGTCTCCGTACTCATATAAATTGTGCTCTAAAATTTAGTACTTCATTGAACAGAATAAATACAGCTTTTAGCATCTGCTTCTCTTTTGACTGAGTTATAGAAAAGTCTCCTTACTGTATGATAACATACATATGCGAGCATAGCATAGACTTTGGCTTATTCCAAAATTGGGCTGCTCCCTTCAGCTATTTTTAGCAAAGGACTTTGGCACTTGGCCATATTAGTCCTAGAAGCCACAGAGAAGGACCCTTCTGGTTGGCTTTCAGGACTTAGCTAACTACTGAGGGAAGCCCTTTTGAAAGCTCCTTACCAGTACCTCCACCCCAGCACCCACACTGGAAGCTCTAGCTTCTGTTCATCATTTCTTATCCTTAAAAGCTAACCCCAGAGAGTATGGGCTGACTCTCTCTGTTTTCTTATCTCCAGGTTTCTGGGCTTTTTTTTTTTTTTTTTTTCAGCCATGGGAACTTCATAGATAGACCTGTATTTGGATTGATGCAAGGCTGTCTTTCAACTTTTTTCATTGCTCAACTTTCTGTTTCTTGAGCATGTCTTAAGTCTAAACCTAGAGAGATTTCTACATTTTACAGCTGGAGAGAACCACAGAGTTCAACCTTACCTGCTCATTTTACAAATAATGAAATCAGGGCCTAAAGACTTGGTGATGATTTTTCCAAGGGCATTTTTTATAAATAAGTTCTGACGTGGGTTTTAGTTCCATCAAAGCTGTATGCTGGAGAGCACAGATAGTATTTAGTGGTTCATTTCAATAAATTTATGTCACAGGAATGAACGTTTTAAGAAATCTGTGACACACATTTTTAAATTCAAGGCTGAAGTCAATTTTCCTTAAAGAGGGAACTCTAGAAAGAAACTGTGTTGTGCAGAAGTAGAAGTTGAAAAGTCTTAGCTAGTCTCTCTCTCTCTTCTTCTAAAATCACTGTGCCCTATTTTGATAAAAATTCTGTATAAAATGCTTCCATGAAATGAACATCCCGTGGTCTCATTGGATCAGTGTGTTCATGTTCCCGGTCCTTGTACAGAACACTAATAGACTTTGTAATTACTGAAAAGCCTGCACCTCTTACCTATCTGCCACACAAAAAAAATATCACTAGAGACAAACAGACAAACTTAGTGTATGTATTTGTAAAGCTCAGGAGAGGAATCGCTGTTGGTTTTCTGTAGAATTTTCTACTTTAGTTTGGTGAAGTCTTAGTTTGTAACCCCGAGGGCATGATTTAAAATAGATTTCTGCACTACGTTAGTTTTATGCCTAATGAGTTTTTTTGTTTTGATTATTTTTGTTTGTTACTTTTTGTCATTTTACTTGCTACTGTACTTTATTTAAATGTTTTAATTTTTATCCTTGACTCCCTGGATGTTTAAAGGAAAATGCAGTTTTAAAAATTTAAGAAATAAAATACACCTCCTTCGTGTCCTTACCATTTGTACTTTTCAGTATGGTGGTTTCTGTGATCTGCCTAAGCCACTTCATGACTTCATTCTCTTTGTTTTGCTTACAGATAAAAGGCACATAGAACTACTTTTTTGGTAGTTGTTTGTCTAAAATATTTTTGTGTTTTGCGTATAACAACAAGATATTTTAACTTATGTGTGATTTAAATGGAGGAAGAATAGTTCTAAATAGAAATGTGTATTTAAGAACATTAGGAGTAGTTTATTCTTCCCATACATTCGTTTAATTGGTTTGTACCAAGGGGTTAAGTTGTTATATTTATAGTAAAGTGGAAAATAGGTGGATGTTCTGTCTGCTGATTAACTTAAAAATACAGCTGCATGGGGCTGGCCCTGTGGCCGAGTGGTTAAGTCTGTGCGCTCCGCTGCAGGCGGCCCAGTGTTTCGTTGGTTCGAATCCTGGGCACGGACATGGCACTGCTCATCAAACCACGCTGAGGCAGCGTCCCACATGCTACAACTAGAAGGACCCACAACGAAGAATATACAACTATGTACTGGGGGGCTTTGGGGAGAAAAAGGAAAAAAAAAAAAATACAGCTGCATGTTCTTGGACAGAATCTATGGCTGAACTTATAAATTGCTTTATTGATGTATTTTATTGGCAGAGAACATAGCAAACTATGGAACAGCAGCCGCGTTATCTTGATATTTTTTATTTGATCCCATCAACCTAAGTCTTAGGGTATCTAGTTATTAAATATAGAAATACTTAGGGCATTTTCTCTATTATTTAGAATATATTAAAAAAACAATTGAAATATAGGCTTCATAAAATTTATCTTTACTATTTTCTTCTTTTAAATATGTAATAGTATTTTAAATCAGGAAAAGAAATGTGTAAATAGTGCTGAATTACTGTAATTTAACAAATCGGTCCAAGGCAGTCAGTGCTTAATATCTTAAAGATCTTACTACAGATTGTGTTGGATGCACTTTAACTTATTAGCTTGGTTAATATTTGTACTAGTTAGATTGTTTTTATTCACCCTAGAAAATAGTTAGCAGCAATCTCTTAATACATTTCTTTCAGCAAATTTCTTTTGGATACCCACTATGTACAACTATAATAATACATATATAGGCTGTTTATGTGAACTAGGTGATGTTATACAGGCTGACGTTTACACTTAAATTCTGAATTTGATTTTATTTGTACATATCTGAATTAAACTAAAAGACTTAACATGACCTGTATCATCATGGTGTAGAAAAAAAAAAAGATAACATAATTAGAATTAAAATGAGCTTTAGTCCTAAGAATATGTCACTTCTTACCAGTGACAATGGTATATGATTTTTTTAAACTAGATTTTATGATTATCTGTTTTTTCAAAATACTCAGTGATTTCTCATCATTCTTTGTGTTTAAGGTTCTTGGATTAATCTGCATCACAGCTTAATTAATATAAAATCATGTCCTTTATAGGTACAATTAAATAATTTTCATTTGGGAAACTTTTTCGCAAGTGAACTTTAAAATCTGTGATGGTAAAACAGTAAAAATAAAAGCAAACTTTTCATGGCCCTTGCTATGTGCCAGGAACTATTCTAAGTGGTTTACATATATTAATTCTTTAGTCCTTACAATTCTATGAAGCAAGTGCTATTCTTATCTCCATTTACAAATGAGGAAACCAAGGCACGGAAGTTACATAACTTACCCAAAGTAACACAGCTAGTTAGCCAGAAAGCTGGATTTGAACTTAGTCTTTCTGGCTCCAGAGTTCATGGCTTTTTTGTACAAAGTTCTACTAGTTTAGTTATTTCTTCCTTTATAGGTTAAGGTTAAAAATCCGTTTTCTCTGACACGCAGAAGAATACTCCTTTTGGTTAGGAACCTTAGAGGGAGGTTTTACCTAGTCACTTGCAAATCCTTTACTACCTATGTTTCTTACATGGTGAAGACCATATATTAAGAAAATAAAACAGGACCAGACCCTTTCCTCTTAAAAAAAAATTATCTTATGGGGCTGGCCCCGTGGCCGAGTGGTTAAGTTCACACACTACCCTATGGCGGCCCAGGGTTTCGCTGGTTCGGATCCTGGGCGCAGGCATGGCACCACTCCTCCGGCCACATTGAGGCGGCGTCCCACATGCCACACCTAGAAGGACCGACAACTAGAATATACAACTGTGTACTTGGGGGACTTGGGGAGAAAAAAGCAGAAAGAAAAAGAAGATTGGCAACAGTTGTTAGCTCAGGTGCCAATCTTTAAAAAAAAATTATCTTATGAAAGTTAATTACTTTTGAATCATTTGGATAAAAGGCAGTATATTTAATAAAATGTGTTCTATATTACTAAAATATCTTACTCTTTGATGTTAATTTTTTTGATCTGCAGAGTATTAAATAAATTTATGTAATAGTCTTAAACTCTGAAATCTTAATGTCCTTAATATGAATTTAACAACTTTGAAATATAAAACAGAAGACTAAAACTGAAATTTCTGATTTGCCTCTAGTCTCCTTTCCAAATTTGAAAACTTGTGCAAAATTATATACATCCGTCTCTTTATGACTACCATGTTTAGAATAATATATTTAAATTAGTGTTTTTATTTTTACTTTAGAAAAGAGGGGAACTTTCATACACCAATTCCTTTTCTTAATTAAAAAATACTGATAATCATTCAGAATATTATTAATCATATTAATATTATTCTGTTGTGCTTTTGTTATTCCCAAATAAAAAAAATTTTGTTGCGTCTCTAAGGGAAGGAGATGATTTTATATTAGTGGAGGTATAGCTTAATGCAACAGTCTGGGGCTCAGAAATGATGAGAAGTTATTTTTCTGAGTATTTTGAAAACAACTGAGAATCATGAAATCTGGTTAACAGAAAAAAATTGCAATTATTTCTGGTAAGAAGTGACACTTGGTTAGGAATATTACTTATTTTAATTCTTTTATATTAACACCCCTTATTAATTCAGACATATTAAATAACTTTTCTTTTTTCTTTTTTTTGAGGAATATTAGCCCTGAGCTAACATCTGCCGCCAATCCTCCTCTTTTGTTGAGGAAGACTGGCCCTGAGCTCACATCCGTGCCCATCTTCCTCTACTTTAAATGTGAGACGCCTGCCACAGTATGGCTTGCTAAGCAGTGCCAAGTCCACACCTGGAATCTGAATCAGGGAACCCCAGGCCACCAAAGCGGAACGTGTGCACTTAACTGCTGTGCCACTGGGCCGGCCCAGAGTCACTTTTTTATAGTAGCTTTTGTCTTGATTTTTTTCCTCTTTGGTGGGAAAAGTATCATTACGGAGCTGAAAAGGGTAAGCTTTGCTGTGATGACTTACTTGTTGGTATTTAGAATGTTTTTTACTTTAAACATTTTATTTTTGTTTCAAAAGCATCTCTCTTTTATATGTGGGTTTGATAATCAGTTTGCCTTCTGAAATTTCAATAGCTTCCTTTCCCCTGAAATTTAATAATGTAGCAATTACTGAATTTAGGAAAATTGGTGGTTTGTTGCTGTCAGCACTGTTACTATGGCAATAAATTTAGAGTGATTAGCTCTTAGGTGGAATTGGACTTTATTCTTTAGTTTCCTTAGTTGAAAAAGATTTAGATCAGATTCACCTGTTGTTCCTCCTTTTTTTCAAAATGAGGGGATTTTAATTTAGCACAATGATGTTAATTTTTCCTACCAGATTGATGATATTAATATGATAATCTTACTCTCTTTACTGATATTATAATTCAAAATATGTGTGCATGATTTTTTTCTTAAAATATTTCAGAACTTAGAGGACATTCATAAATGTCTTACAGAAAAAACATACTCTGGTAATCAGTGTGTTATTACCTCACTGAAGTTTTCAAATCTACTTTTCCTTTTCACCAAGCTTTGCTTTGCTGTAGCTTAGGAGGCAATGATTAGATAACACTGATGAATAGTGTTCTTGAGAGTAAGAATGAGAGCTTTTGCAAAGAGAATAGACCATCTCTCATATTGGTATGGCATTTAATAGCTAGGTGAACTGAAAATCTTAGCTTTACCTCATTTCTCTGTATCTCCTGTTAGTATATATTTATTTAGTGTCGTTACCTCACATTCTGTGAAACTGTCATTTATTTGGAATAACTCTCTTAAATTATTGATTCTTACCCAGATAATTTCCTTTTCCTTTTTTGTTTTTTTTTCCAGAGGCGTGCCTTTAAAAAACTGTAATTTAGAGAACCACCAAAGCTTTGAATGTTATTTCATCTGTAGTTTGAAGTGGACTTTTTCCTCCTTTTTAACTTTGTTGTTTTTTATCTTCTGGTACAGTGGCTTTCAAACTTTTTTGATCATGGCCCACTATAAGATACATTTTCCAATGTTGCTCGGTACTTATACACACAAACACACATATACCTACAACACATTAGTATTTAAAATTGAAACAGAAGTTTCATGAAACAATATTTATTTTTACTACTGGTGATGCATTATAATATTTTCTATTCTGTTTTGTTTTATTCTATTTCATTCAAAACAAACTGTTGTTCTCTACTAAGTTGTTATGATAACCTATTAATGTGTTGTACCTGCACTTTGAAAAATTCTAGTGACTGCTAGATTTTTTTTCCAATATTATCTTTTTGGAATTGAAAATATTTGGGTTTGCTAGTTTTTTTCCTGAAATATGTCTTGATTCTCTTCAGCTTTTAACCTAAATAATTATGCATAATGATTGAGACAGGGAGACCCTATTGCCCTGATTATTGTTGCTGTCATCTCTCTCTTTTACTGTGTCAAGGCACAGCATTTTTTTTCCCTGAAGAAGATTCATCCTGAGCTAATATCTGTGCTAGTCTTCCTCTATTTTTTATTATTTATTTATTTATTTTTGTATATATTTTTTAAGATTGGCACCTGAGCTAACAACTGTTGCCAATCTTCTTCTTTTTTTTTTTCTTTCTGCTTTTTCTCCCCAAATCCCCCCAGTGCATAGTTGTATATTTTAGTTGTGGGTCCTTCTAGTTGTGGCATGTGGGACGTCGCCTCACTGTGCCTGATGAGTGGTGCTATGTCCGTGCCCAGGATCCGAACCAACGAAACCCTGGGCTGCCATAGCAGAGTGCAGGAACTTAACCACTCGGCCACAGGGCCGGCCCTGGCACACCATTTTTAAAAGTGCGTTAATATAGAATCATGAGATTGAAAATGCTCGGTCAAAATGCAGAGATTCAGGGGTGGGCCCGGTGGCGCAGCAGTTAAGTTCACACGTTCCGCTTCTTGGCGGCCTGGGGTTCGCTGGTTTGGATCCCAGGTGCGGACATGGCACCGCTTGGCAAAAGCCATGCTGTGGTAGGTGTCCCACGTGTAAAGTAGAGGAAGATGGGCATGGATGTTAGTTCAGGGCCAGTCTTCCTCAGCAAAAAGAGGGGGATTGGCAGTAGTTAGCTCAGGGCTAATCTTCCTCAAAAAAAAAGAAATGCTGAGATTCTATTGTTAGAATCCTTTGCTAGTTTCCATCTAACAGTCGAAGTTTAAGCCCATTAAGTTGCTTTTCACAAACTTTGCTTCTGCTCTTGGCAACTACTCAAAAGATTACAAAGCTGCTTTATTCTACTTTCTTCTGGCCCCAATTCACTCTTTGTAAACCAACAAAAGAGAACTGAGGAGTGAAGTAGTTTGCTCCTGTGTATATGGTCAGGTGAAAGTAACATGATTGAAGAATCCTTAGCGTTTGGTACAGTGGACTGCATTTATTTGTCGTCCTGATTCATTTCCTGTAATCACAAAGGGGGAAAAGATAGTAGAGATATCAACAGTTCCTAGCATATTATAGCCATTAGAGTGAGGCAGGGTCAGCAGGCATAATCTACTATTTTTACCGCTACCATCTCTTAGATGAGTACTTTCTATGTGCCAGGCACTACTTAAAGCATTTCACTTTATTAACTCATATTTACTTGGCAGGCCTGGGAGAAGAATGAGAACGAGAAAGGATAAAGAAGAAAACTTGCCTTTGTAGTATCTTTCTCATTACTTGGCTTGTGACTTCTGGCTATTGGTGACTGCAGTGTGGCACCGCATACATTTTTAGCTTGGTCAACTTTTTAAAATCCTCAGTCCTGTCTGTGATGTTTTATATTGAGGCACGTAGCTGTGGTTTGAGACCTCAGGCTTTGAAGCCAGGTTGCCTGGGCTTGAATTCCAGGTTAGTGACTTACTAGGTATATAACCTTGGGCAAGTTACTCTCTGTACTTTAGTTTTCTCATCTGTAAAGTGGTGATGATGATAAATAATACCTATCTTACAGACTTATTGAGAGGAGTAAATGAGTTGATAGATGAAAAGTACTTAGAACAGTGCCTGACCCTTAAAAAACATTCCGTAAATGTTAGCTATTAATAACTCACAACTCACAGTTGGATCTCCTGAAAGTGTTTGTGACCATGATGAGTTCTGCGTATTTGCTTAGTAACAGGATGTGATTGACAGTCAATGTTATATTGCCCAGGAGCTTAGAAACAGCTTTTTTTGAGGACTTGTAGGAAAAGTTCTTATGTAGGGTATTTGGATCAAAGCCAAGTGACAAAAAGTATCAGGACTACAGGTCCAACTTGTTTACTCTTTCATAGGAATCTCTTGTTATTTGGACCTTATCCTTAATAATTTTAATATTTTGCCCTTTGAAAAACTAAGAGGAACTAGTTAATGAATTGACTGTCGCTCAAGACCAGATTTCTTTTCTGAATCTGTTTATATTATTTCCAAGATATTTATTTAATTTTTCGTTAACAGTTTTATCATGCTTACTCCGTGCCAGGCACTTTTCTAAGAGCTCTCCAGATATTAACTCATTTAAAGCTTATGACAAGCTTATGAGAAAGACACTATTATTATTATTCCCATTAAACAGTTGAAGTACCTGAGGCCCAGGAAAGTTAAATAACTTGTCTCAGCTCCAACCCCACTCATCAATGTCTGACTTGGGATTCGAACCTAAGTAGTCTAGCTTGAGTTAATACTCCAAGCTTGCCAAAGTTGCCTCTTACAGAGATGAATTATGTTGAAAAGGGTATGATATGGGCTGGCCCGGTGGTGCAGTGGTTGGGTGTGCAAGTTCCACTTCAGAGGCCCGGGGTTCGATGGTTCGGATTCCTGTGCGGACATGGCACCACTTGGCACACCATGCTGTTAGCAGGCGTCCCACGTATAAGGTAGAGGAAGATGAGCATGGATGTTTAGCTCAGGGCCAGTCTTCCTCAGCAAAAAGAGGAGGATTGGTAGCAGTTAGCTCAGGGCTAATCTTCCTCAAAAAATAAATAAATAAATGAAATGAAATTAAAAAAAAGAAAAGGGTAAGATAAGTGTTAAAACTTGCTTTACTGTTTTTCACTCTGTGCTGAATGACAACACTGAAATGGGTGCTGGTTTTTTGGCTGATGGATTTTTGAAGGAGTGAATAAGTTCAGAGAAATAAAACACTAATAAAAGAACTGAACCTAGATTTTATAGTTCTTCTGACAGCTAAAGATATACATTTCAAAAGACTTAGTTCTGTTAGTATAGTGTAAGGTAAATTTTATCCAAATAGGGGGCGGCCCTGTGGCCGAGTGGTTAAGTTCTCGGGCTCCACTGCAGGCGGCCCAGTGTTTCGTTGGTTGGTCTGGGCGCAGACATGGTACCACTTATTAAGCCACGCTGAGGCAGCGTCCCACATGCCACAGCTAGAAGGACCCACAACTAAGAATATACAACTATGTACCGGGGGGCTTTAGGGAGAAAAAGGAAAAAAATAAAATCTTAAAAAAAAAATTTTATCCGAATACTGGAGAGCTAATTGATATATAGATGTGATATATAGATCTGTAGGATGATATATAGATTTTGACTTTAGAAAATGAATGATATAATAGGGTACAATTTTTTGTATAAGTAACACATTTATAGACTATTCATGTTGGAGTATACCATAGCACCTACAGAATAAATTGTAATTCTTTTAGAAATGTTAACTTCACAGGTTAAAGGAGGATGAAGATAAGATTTTGGTGGCTGTGAGTTGTGGAGTCTAGATCTCCACACATTAGAGAAATTCTTACGCTTTGTGACTGACAGGTTACTAAAAACTGAAGAGAGGTCCAAGGAGGGAATATAGTAGAAGAACTATTGGATTATTATTAACCTCACTTTGACACATCTAATTCAGATTAATTTATTCCTTCTCAATACTTTTCACTGTGGTTTTGGAGTTTTTTCAGTAGAAAACCTCTCCCTATTTTATTGGAAGCTTGTGGGGAAAAGTTTCTGTTAATTTTTGTTAAAGACTGTTTTATAGACCACTTTGAAGGATGATTTTCCAAGAGTTATATTAGGAATTGTAAAAACAATTCTTAGAGAATCTATTCCTGGTAAAATAT
The DNA here is from genome assembly GCF_037783145.1 of Equus przewalskii. Taxonomy (NCBI): domain Eukaryota; kingdom Metazoa; phylum Chordata; class Mammalia; order Perissodactyla; family Equidae; genus Equus; species Equus przewalskii. The sequence continues at coordinate 27,715,559 of NC_091832.1, forward strand.
TTTTCCTATTAAGATTGGTACAGCCTAAATGTATTTTTAAAACTTTCTCAGTAGGTTCTGATAGTATTCTGTTAAGTGTAAAGTTACTATAAATATTCGTACAGCTGACAATATCATGATATGTTAGTTAGTCATGCCTCCCAAATAAAGTAGCCAGAAGAATTCACCAACTTTACTACAGTCAGTTGGCTGAGCTGTGTATTTATGGAAGGAGTTGACCAGCATGGTGATGGTTTTTGTCTGTCCACAGAAAGTGCAGCAGGGAAGGTGTAGTTGGTTGGAATTTTTGTGGCCACAGATATGTAATTTGTGCTGATGCCTGAATTATGAGAGCTAAAAGGCTCTCTAAGGGTCACTTTAAAGAGAGCCTTAAGGGAGGTGAGCTGATTGTAGGTCTGCTGGATATTTGTGTCTACTTTGGCAGGACTCTTGAGTACAAAGGACTCTGAGTGAATATGTTAGATATGTTAGGTGTTTTTTAAAAGGTAGTAAATCAAGAAAGGTTGCCATCAGCTGATGAGACTGGTGAATTTCTGAAAGATAGGAAACAGTGAGATTGGATCAATAGAGAAACTAGGAGAAGAAATCACAGCTGAAGGTGTATGTAGAAGTTTCAGAAATCTCCCAGACTCCAAGTAAGCACATAAGAAGAACTGAAGAGTGCTGGGAGCATTCGTCAGTTTCCTGAACTTTGCTCTCGATTTTGAGGATCTAGTGTTTGTCCCCTGAATAAAGATCAGAGAAATGCTTTCCAAACACATTGAACAATCTGTTTGAGGAGACCGTGTATTTCCTTATGGTCTATTCTCCCCATGGTATTTAGCGTATATACATCAAATCATGTCCTTCTCTTGTTGAAGCACCTATTGCCTTCCGAACCTCCGTATTGTATGCTGCAGGGCTGTGTGTGATCTGGCCCTTGCCTGCTTCTCAGGCCTCATTTCTTACCCCTTGTTCACTTGGCCTTTCTGCTATTTCTCAGACGTGCCAAGATGTTATCCTTTCAATTTCTTTATACTTGTTTCCTTCTGAAAGCCCTGCTTCATATCTTGTAGGTTTCTCCTTTTCATGATTCAGATCTCTGCTGAAATGTTACCACCTCAGAGAAATTATCCCCCTGTCTGAAATAGCTCCTTCAAAACCCCATTCTCAGAGAATTGTCATTATTTGACCTGTCTTGTGGTTCCTTGAAAGACCTCATTCTCAAGACTGTATTTGACCTGACTTAGAGCTTACTCTGTACAGACAGCCCTTTCCCCCTCAGGGTGTTCGTTGAAAACAGTTAGAGGCAACTATTGAATATCTCAGCTGCCTGTGGCAGTGAATAACAATTGGGGCAAACAAATGGGCTGATCAAAAAGCTTAAAAGGAATAGCTGGGGAATGAGATATCCATAAGGGGATTTGTAAAGCTCTGATATATTTCTGGGAATCCAGAAAGCTGTGCACTTGTTTAGGGCTGTGTGCGTGTTTCTGAAAGACCTGAAAAGGCCCTAAACTCTCAGTTCTGGTTGAGGCTCTGTGCAAACAGGCAGTGGAAGCTAAGGCAGAATTGTAAACTGACCAGCTGAGGGTTAAAGGTAGCCGTTATATACAGAGCCCATCAGTACAGACTGGGAGAATTATTGGTTCCAGGCATCTAAGGAAATTTCTGTCTAATCATTAGCTGACTATTAAACTAACAGCAGAGACTTCAGTGGCCACATGTGACAAAGAATCTAAACTCTACAGAATTAGTTTCTCTATTTCCTTGTCCTGTTTTATTTTTCTTACCGCTGCTTGAATAATAATTTACTTGTTATCTGTCTCTTCCTTCTGATTAGAAAATAAACGCAATGAGAACAGGGACTCTGTCTTTTTTTGCACAGTGCTTTACCTCCAGTGCCTAGAACAATGAATGCCTAGTACATAAAATATTTCTTGAAATAATGAGTAAATGAATGACTCACATATCAGTCCTCTGTCTGCTCTCTGTCTTCTAAAAATTTGTTGAGCCTTTTGTCCTCTGAAAACACTATTTTTGTTTTCTTTGTTGTATATTTTATCTATTTCATTCCTTTACTACTATTTTTATGGAGTGGATCTATGGAGAGAGAGGATATAAATGGGTGTGTTTCATCAGCTCTATTCAACCAGAATGTTCTGATTCCTGATTTTCATCAACAGGAAGTTCATTGAGAGTAAATTGATTTGGGTGAAGTTTGAGAGGTTAAATGGCAGAATTCAGCAGTCTAAAGAAAGAATGAAATAACTGTACACATATGTATGTGTAAGACCCTGTGCAAATAAACTTGACAATCTGGATGAAATGGATATTTTAGAAAAATGTTACCAAATTTGATCCTAGAAGAAAGAAATTCAGTAGACCAATAACGATCAAGGGAATTAATAAAGTTATTGAAGGACTGCTCCACAAAACCTTTAGACCTACATGTTTTTGTAGGTGTGTTATTTCAGATAGCCAAGGAACAGATAATTCTGTCTGCTCCAGAGCGTGGTAAAGAAGGAAAAGTTTACAGTTCTTTTAAGGAAGGAAATGAAATGTTGATTCCAGAACTTCATGGACAGGACAAAATAGGAATCTATGGAAGAATCTTACAAACATCAATGTAAAAATCTTAAATGCAGTACCAGAAAATAGAATTCAACAGTACATTAAAATAATATTCTACGACTCAAGGGTTTCCTCTCTGAAATAAATGCATATGTGGTTCAATATTATAAAATCTATTAACATGCTATATTACTATGTGAGAGAAAAACCATATGGTCATCTTTTTGGATGCCAAAAAGTATTTGACCAAATTAATACTCATTCCTGATAAGTATTCTCCTGTATAATTAAAATTGATGAATTTTTATTTAACATGATTAAAGAAAAAACTTATTTCAAACCAAAATCAATCTCATGCTTAGTAGTAGTATGCTAGAAGTATTCTCATTAATGTGAGGAACAAGAAAAGGATTCCCAACAGTTAGCACTGTTAATATTATAGTGGAGGTATAAGTCAATATCTTTAGGCAAGAAGAAGAAATAAAGAGGTTAATATTGGGGATAGAGGAAGCAAACTATTTTTATACCGCAGGAGAAAATATATACATAAAACTCAAGAATCAGCAATCTTACTGTTCTCATTATTAGACACAATAAGACTTTGGTAACGTGGCAATTTACAAAAGAAATGTACCAATATCAACAGCTTTCCTATATAAAGTAACTTCTTTAGAAAATATAATGAAAAATATAACAAGCCAAAAGAAAAAATACCAACATAAATAAAATGGAGAGATCTACTATTTTTTTTTAAAGATTTTATTTTTTTCCTTTTTCTCCCCAAAGTCCCCCAGTACATAGTTGTATATTCTTAGTTGTGGGTCCTTCTAGTTGTGGCATGTGCGACGCCGCCTCAGCGTGGTTCAATGAGCAGTGCCATGTCCACGCCCAGGATTCGAACCAACGAAACACTGGGCTGCCTGCAGCGGAGTGCGCAAACTTAACCACTTGGCCACGGGGCCAGCGCCTAAGATTTTTTTTAAAAAGATTAACTGGAAACACATACTGTGCTCTTAGAACTCAAAATTGTAAACTTATCATTTTCCCCTAAATTAATTTATATATTTAATGCAATTTCAATTTTTAAAAATATTATTTTTTAAAAGTTGGTAAGATTACTCTGAAGTTCATTTGAAAAGTATAAACTCTGAGAAAGGAGAATGAAGAAGAGAGCCTAGCCTTTCCAAGTATTAAACCATGTGAAATTACAAAAAGAAAGCCTCTACAACATGTTATAAAATTATAATAATTCAAGTTGGATTCTGAGGAAGTACCAAATAGACCAGTGAAACTGAAGAGTCTAGAAATTGTATATATATAAGAATTTTAGTTTATTATAAAATTGGCATTTCAAATCATTGAAGAAAAAGGCAAGATTTAGTTAATGATATTAGGTCAACTGGCTAAGCATTTGGTAGATCAAACAAATAATAACATGTATCACTTAACAATTATTATGCATCAGGGTTACTATGATAAGATCTTTATGTTTATTGACACATGTAATCCTCCCAACAACTTTGTGAGATAGATACTATTATTGCCCCCATTTTTGATTGGGAGACTGATGCATGGAGTCACACAGCAGTTAAGTGGCAGAAGGTAGAATTTGAATCTAGGCAGTCTGGTTCTCTTAATCACTGTGCTGTTCTTGCCTCTCTAAGCATATATGCAAATCTAATAAAGCCATAAAAGTTATAGAAGGAAGGATGAATGAAATTATTTATGAGTTGGGCTTGGGGAAACCTAAATATGGCACAAAATCTAGAAGCACAAAGGAAAAAGATTGACAAATTTTATTTCCTAAAAATTATAACTTATATTTGGAAAAATATGCCATAAACAAAATCAAAAGACGAAAGACAAGATGAGAGAAAATGTATGTGACAATGCTAATTTCCATAATTTACAATGAGCTTACACCAAATATTAAGAAAATGATCAACAACCCCATAAAAATTGGGCAAAAGATAATGAATAGGCAGTTTACAAGAAAAAATGTCAAACATCTGAAAACCTTGTTTTTGTTTATAATTAGTGAATAAATCATGCTATTTGAGATCATGTACTTACTGAATTAGGCAAAAATTTTAAAAGATTGATGGCACTTGGTGCTGGGTAAGTCACAGGGAAGTGGGCATTAATTGTTGCAGTAGGTTGTCAGGATTCTTTCAGTCAGGCAGATCTGTGTGGGTTCGTCAGGGAAGCAGAACTACTTAGGAGAAAAAATATATATATGTATGTGTGTGTGTGTGTGTGAGGGCTAAAGGGCTTACCCTTGTGGGTGATGAAGGCAATTTTCAGGTACTCCAAAAGGAATATAGTACAGTTGGGGCAGTCAGCATAATCAGATCCTGCAGAAAATACAAATAAGATGTGGACTGAGAAAAGACTACTAATGAAAAGTCAATTATGACTTACATAGAAAAATTTTTGCAGTGGTATAGAAACCAGAATACAAATTAAATGATTGAAGTTTTTAATTTTGATGAAGTCAGATTTATCCGTTTTCTACTTTTATGGATTTGCTTTGGTGTCATGCCTAAGAAATCCACTGGACTATGAATGCCTTATGGAAATGGTCCTGCATTATTCATTTATTCTACTTTCAGTGCATAGCAAGACGCTTATGAATGCAAAGGGGACTAACATTTTGGGGGTACCTAGTCTCTGTGTCAGGCATGTGCATTGTATTAGACTCTTCTAAATATTCATTAATTGAATTTTAAGATGAATCTATATTTATAAGAGAAATTAAAACTGTCTTGGCCAAGGTCTTATAGCTGGTAGGTGACAGAGCTGAATCCTTTTGACTCTGAATCCCATCTCTTTCCCTTGTACTAATTTGCCTCGTTAAATAGCACAGTCCTGTAGTGATTTAGAATGATTGACTTTATAAAAACTTGATCACAAACTTCTTTTTTAAATTTAATTTAAATTTTTTTATTGCGGCAACCTTGGTTTATAACATTACATAAATTTCAGGTGTACATTGTTATATATTTTGATTTCTGTGTAGATTACATCATGTTCACCACCCAAAGATGAATTACAGTCCATCACCATGCACATGATCACAAACTTAGAAACCATCTGTCTCATAATCTTGCTTAACACGTTTTTGCACCCTTTTAGTATTATGCCTATAAGCCCTTTAAATATTTTTTAAAGAAAATCATTCTGTTCAATGTTAACATCCATAATGATACTCCAGTGAATAATGTGGACCTTTCTGTGACTTTTCTCTTTGAAAACTTAATCTACAGAATTCTCTTTGGGATTTTTTTTCTCTTTGTTTTTGTCAGATACATGTTTTCATGATATCATTGGGTTTTGCAAAGTATTTTGCTGTAGAGTAATTCTTCTGGCTTGATAACTGTATATTTGTTTTGCAGAGATCTTTTATATGGTTCATTGCCTGTCTCTGAAGTTTTCTTTCTTTCTTCTTTCTGTTTTTCCATCTTTCAATGAATATTGGCTTCTATTTTAGGTGTAATTGCTTCTGGATGATTGTATATTGTAGAGATCTACCTTTAAGTGGCTTAGCATAGGGGTAGAATTCTTCCACCACTCCAGTTAGGTAGGGAAAGAGTGTCTGTCTGAAGGTAGTTGAATTTAAAATAAAAAATAAGAATTTATACAATTTGACCTTATTTAAGTCATCTGTCTAATGGAAAACTCTTCTGTTACGATGATATCAAGTAACATAGCCAACATTTCAGATCTCTGTATTCATAAATAATCTGTTGATCCAATTATGTTTATAATTTTATTAGCCAACATTTCAAATCTCTGTACAAATAAACTTTGTTGATCTAACACTTTATAATTTTGTTTGTTTATATTACAGTCAACTTCAATTATTTTATTCAACTTCATATATGATTAATTTTCTTTCTAAAAATCTAAACAGATCCTATTATAATTTTTTGAGATATAATTTACATACAGTAAATTTATCCTTTTAAGTGTATATAGTTCTGTGAGTTTTACAAATACATACAATCATGTAACTACCAACACATTCAAGATATAGAACAGTTCCATTATCTCCATAAAGTTCCCTTGTGCCAGTGTGTAGCCAATCCCTTTCCCCGTCCCCAGCACCTAGCAACCACTGATCTGTTTTCTGTTCTTATAGTTATATAAAGAATGTCATATAAACGGAATTAGACAATATGTAGACTTTTGAGCCTACCTTCTTCCACTTAACATAATGCATTTGAGATTCATCCAGGTTATTCTGTGAATTGCTGGACAGTATTCCATTGTAGAGATGTACAACAGTTTGCTTATCCATTTACTAGTTTGAAGGACGTTTGAGTTTCCAGTCTTGGGTGTATATATGAAAAAAGCCACTATACATATTCATGTACAGGTTTTTGTGTGAACATAAGTTTTCATTTCACTTAGGTAGATATTTCAGAGTGGGATTGCTGGGTCATATGGTAAGTGTATGTTTAGCTTTGTAAGAAACTGCCAAACTGTTTTTCACAATGGCTGTATTGTACCTTTTTGTATTCATGCCAGCAATGTATGAGAGTTCTAGTTGCTCTGCATCTTTGTTACCAGTTGGTGTGGTCAGTTTTCTTTTGTTTATTTTAGCTATTCTAGTGTGTAATGATATCTCATTTTTTAAGATGAACTTTTTATTTAGGAATAACTTTAATTTTGGAATGGTATAATAATATTCTGGAATAGATTTCCGAAAGTGTTTCAAAGCTAGTACAGAAAGTTCCCACTTACCCCTCACCCAGCTTCCCCTCTTGTTAATGTCTTACATAACTATGGTACATGTGTGCAACTAAAAAACCTAACATTGGTATATTACTATTAACTTAACTCCAGACTTTGTTCAGATTTCACTTTTTTTCACTAATGTCCTTTTTGTATTCCAGGATCCAATCCAGGATACCACATTGCATTTAGTATAACTTTATTTTAATTTTTATTTCTGGCTCTAACATGTCATAACCAATTTATAAGATACTGCTATCAGTCTTGCTTCTGTTTATTGCAGGAATATTTTTTTCAGTTCCTATCTATCCCAAAATCCTATACATGTCATTTACTTTTCTTTTGGTGGATGGGTTTAATTTGTGTATCGTCCTTTTTGAGTTGCATTCAGAGATTCCAAAGTTTGAGACCACTGGCCTCTTTAGATTTGATCCCTTCATTTTAGACCAACCAGAAATTAATACAAGAGCCTCTGGGAAAATTATTTCAATTAAGTCTTTATCAAGAAAAAGAATAAGTTGTTAAAATTTACTCTTCTCTTTTACTTTGTTGCTTGAAGTTAGCATTAACAGCTTATATTGGTAAAATTATCTAAGCCTTTCTATTTTTGTTCTGTTTGAGCTATACATTTTAGTGTTTAGTTAAATGGCATTTTCAACACTGATGTGAATTTTTGATGGACAGCAACCAAAACACACTAATTATGATTTCTTTAAGAATATGTCTTTAATACCTGGCATTTTCTACCCTGTATTCTATTTTAGTGTTTTTCTTGTGGTTTCAGATATTCTATGAATATTTTGTGTTTGAGAAGAATTTTAGGGCTCTATTCAAGATTTACAAAAAAGAAAGCCCCAAAGAAAGAAATACGTGCGGAAAAAAAAAAAAAGTCATTTGCTGAGCTAGAAAAGTCACATTTTTCTGATGACAAAAATTTCTGATTATGCAGTACCATCCTGTGATCTCTTTATTAATATTCTTGACACAGTGCTTAGCACAGTGTTACAAAATTTAAAGTTAAATGTTTAGTAAATGCTTTTATGGATACTACTCTATAGATATCACAAAATGACTTCATGAGAGAAATACAAAGTAGGAAAACTACAGTCAAAATAGAAACATATGAGCCTCAATCATGAGGCGTAGTTTGTCTAAAATTGTTAGTTAAAATCAACTGGAAAGGAGAACTGGTGTATCTTTCAGGTTTAAATCTAGCAGTAAATTTTTTTTCAAGAACACATCAAACAGTATAGTGATTGTATGCTGATTTTAAGGGCTATTTTATAGATACTAGTACTTGAGTTTGTTCTCAAGGCATTAGAGGGATCAGTAAGGCTTCTCAAGATCCGTGAAACACCTGGGACCGCCAGTGTTACCATGTTACCCTGGGATTTCTTCCACTATAAATTTAGAGTTTGGCCCAGAGTGAAAGCAGGAGAATGCTAACTTTGTAGTTGTGTAACGGTTTTATTAGGCAAACTGTTCAACTATTTGGAAAGTTTTTGAGTGTTTTATGCTCACCCTATTTTTCTTAATCATTGGAAGCATTTTTGCAACTGTGTATGTAATCATGTTCTGTTGTCTTATTTACATACTTTTCTTCATTCCCCACCTTTGTTTTCAAGTTGTGTGTTTCATTCAGTGGCCAGATCGTCAACAAACCCAAGCAAGAGGTAATAGCAAAAACTAGCAACAAAAATTAAACTTTTTGCTATTTGTAGTGGTTTCCTATGTTGCCGTAATAAATTACCACCAGTTGGGAGGCTTAAACAACAGAAATTTATTCGCTCACGGTTTTGGAGGCCAGAAGTCTGAATTCAAGGAGTTTGCAGGGCTGCACTCCCTCCACGGGCTGTAGGGAGAGATTCCGTTCCTTGCATCTTCCAGCTTCTGGTGGCTGCTGGCATCTTTGGCCATATCACTTCAGTCTCCTCCAATTCCTATTGCCTTCTCCTCAGTGTGTGTGTTAAATTTCTCTCTGCCTTTCTTTTATAAGGACACTTCAAATGGCGTTTATGGCCTACCCAAATAATCCAGGACAATCTCAAATTACTTAATTTAATTACAGTTGCAAAGACTCTTTTTTCCAAATAAGGTAACTTTCACTGGTTCTGCGAATTAGGATGTGGACCCGTCTTTCGCCAAAAATCTATTTCATGATAGCTGTGTATATATGTATTTGGGGAAGGGTATTCCTCTCTTTCCTTACCTCCTCCCTCCCTCCTTCTCTTTCTTTCTTTCTTTTTCTTGTCTTTTTTTTTAACTTAAAACTTTAGCCTATTAAGGGAGAGAAACCTAAGGGCTCCTAACCTCTAAGTAAGTAGTACCTGTGCTGTGATCTCTTGTTATAGATGTGGTATTAAAATTTGATTTAAAGTATATCATTTCTTGTTTTTATTTGAAGCAAACTTGTTAGTTAGCACAGACTTCAAAATGATGTTCCTCAAATCAGTTAACAAAACCTTGTGAAGAATTAAAGTTGTGATTTAGGCATCTCTGGTAAGAAATGGGGAAAGTGAAGATTTCAGTTTTTTTCTGCCTCTAAGTATTTTGAAGGTTCTTAATGAACTGGTTTTAAGTAAACATTTAGAGAAATCAAGAGCCTAGAAGTTGTGCTTGATTGAACAAATATTTATTGAATACCTAGTATGTGCTATCAGGTACTAAAGAGAAGAAGGTAGTCTCTGTCATTGTGGAATTTAGGATCGAGATTCTACAAGAATCTTAGGACCAAAGGAAAATTAGTTTTAACAGAATTGTTGACTGCCCGATTTACAGACCACAGTAGACATCAGAGGAGTAGTTTTGAAGAATTCTTAACTATTAAGTAATAATGAAGCAGGGAACTCCTTCACTAGTAATGTTGAGGTTTTAGTAGGTTGGGAGATGTTTTTCTAAAACCATGATGCTTATCTCTGACTAGAAATGGTAAAAATTTATTTTCATATACCTTGTAATTAAAATTACCCTTTTCATTAAGAGTAGATCAGAATCTGTACATTATAAATTTAAAACTTATGGATGCAAAGAAGTGAAATTGTTATTTTTGCTAGACTATATAAGAAGTTAAAAAGTAGCATAAAAAAATCTCATTTTAGGATTTTTAGGAGGTCCTTAAAGTGCCAGTAAACACATTGAAAAAGAAATTTTGAGTTTATAAATTGAAAACACCTTAAAACTTTAAGAGTATGCTACTATACCATGAGGTCAAAGTAAAGTAACAGAATAGAGATTTAATGAAGAAAAAGGAATAAATAGCCTAAGGTAACATTAGGAATGTAATTTTAAAAGGGAGAGTCATTTGCTCAATTCTATGTGAAGGGAAAAAAAGCTTCAGATGAGGGAGTTGAGAGTCTTAGGTTCCACTACTGGTTCTGCTGCTTGAAGACTTCATGAGGCACTGCCTTCACCTCTTTGGTTTTGGTTTATTTAACCCTAAAATAAGGATTACCGCTAATAATCTAATATTCTTTATTCCTTGTAGCATCTTATGTGTTTTCTTGCATTCCTAGAGTGAGTAATTTCTGTCCAAAATGGTAAAGCTAAATGTGACATGTCTTCTGATGTCAAATTCTTTCACTGTTGGAAGTTTGGTGCTTTTGCTCAGAACCATAAAATGTAGCAACCCTGGGTTTGTTTGCAGGGTCTAACTTCTTATGAAAGAAATAACACAGCAAGAAAATTAAATGAATTTTTCCTGCCTGTAGTGTTGCCATGAACTTCTTTAAGATTTGGGGGTGAGGGAGGATCACTGCAATTTAAATTGCTTTTCCTTCAAAGTTGAAATTTTTTTCTGAGGAAGAAGGGTGGGGCAACAATGTAGAATTTATGCTCAATTTTAGCTTAATGTCTTGAGGAACCTTTTTGTAGAAGGGTTTTTAAAATAATCTACTTAAACATTTTACTATGCAAACCTTAAAACATCCAACATTGTATCCCTTTGTATCTGCTTTTGATTCTTAAATTATATTTAAGCTATTATTATTATGCTATAATTAATGTAAAGTCTTAAGTTTTTTCACCTTTAAGTGAGCTTATATTGAAATAGTTTGGTTACAGTTTCCATTTTAGTATAGAATGTTCAATGGTAGAATTACAGCACAGGTAAACTATTCTCCACATGTTGATTATTTCTATTTTTTCATTTCTGTGAACAAGAAACTTACTCTCTTTTTTAAAATAGAGTTATCTTTTTACCCCTCTTTAATTTAAGGGGGAAAAAAGCTAAGAAAAATTGTTCAGGCCATGGACAATTTTATGACCTCTCTTCAGAGAATAGTCTAAAGGTATATACGATTTTACAGCTGTGCCTGAATATTCTTATCATCTTGTAGCCCAGATTACTTTAGGTTTTGTTGTTTAGATTTATTTTTGGTAGTTAAATAGATATGAAGTGGTATCTTATAAATATTAAAATTATTCAGTTAGTAGTGAGAATCTTTTCCCAAGTGCTGATTTGATCGTGGTGGTTACTTAAATGATCTATTTGTATCCTTTGATGGATGTATATGTCAGTCATTGTTTGCCACATAACAGATGATCAGTAAATGCTGAATTGGTTGAGTTTATATTGTAGACGTTAAGCTTTATCTGTCACAATTACTGCAGATATTGCTTCCATTTGTCATATCCTTTTAATCTTAGATTTATTTCTCATTGCATGAAAGTGTATTTTATATGACCCAATCTGTCGATTTGTTGCTTAACGCTTTCTTCTGTTGCTCAATATTTTATCTCTTTTCCACAGATGAGATACATATGCTAGTCTGTTTTCTCCAAAATTTCTTAAATGCTTAGTTCCTCATATATTGAGAATAAATCATAATGTATGATGTAGATATGTTTTTCTCCACATTGATATTCAATTTTTCTGACAATATTTTTTAAATGTTGATTTTTCTTCACTAATAAGCCACTTTTTAGATTCGATCATTGTTTTGGTATTTCTAGTCTCATGGGTCTTTCTATATTTTTTTATTGTGGTAAATATGCATAACAGAATTAACTGTTTTAGCTGTTTTTAAGTATACCATTCAGTGGCATGAATTCCATTGACAGTGTTGTGCAGCCATCACTACTATCCTCTAGTCTCTTTATTTGATATATTTATACTTTAACCTAAAATGTTATTGCTGTTCTTCTCAGGCAAATTATTTAAATCTCTGAATCCCAGTTGCCTTGTCCATAGTATGAGGATGTACCATCTGTGTCTTAGGATAGTGTGGAGATAAAATTAGGTAAGACAACAAATGTAAAAATCCTTGGTGTATTATATGTGCTCTGTAAGTGATTGTCCTCTTGCCCTTCCCACTATAACTGGTTTTAAAGACTGGTGTAGGGCGGATCTTCCTGAACTGCCTGTATTATTCTCCTTTTCTCCAAGATATTCTTGGTTATTTTTGCCTAATTTTCAGTAAGAAACTTGTAGATATTGGAATAAACCTTTGTTTACTTCTTATTTCAAACCTACTGTATATATTCTATGGATTATGAAGCCTAAATTACTACTCAGTATCATCCCCACCAACGCCTTACTGCCAAAAAGCACTGTTCTGCAAGAGACCACGGAAATGTTTTCTTATGTTTTGGAACCATTTTTCCTGGCATCTTTTCTGATTTTGCCTTATAAGGCTTTATAGTTTATAAATTAGAATGTATTTTAAAGAGATATCTTTAGGCTTTATGTTTGGTACTTTGGGTGTTAGGACAGTTGTTTCCGAGTTCATTGATAGATCCTCTTTAGAATAGATCAGTTATTGTCGAGTGACAGTATTTAAAGCAATCATCTTAAAGCCGTTAGAAGAGGGTATTTTGCTTTTTGTTTTCGTTTCAAGGTATATGCATAATTATATTTGAGGATATGGTAAACATTTGCTGATTACCTACTTCTTTTAAATCCTGAAGTAATACACATATTAATAAAAATCTTAAGTGATGATCCACCACTGTTTTGATACTTCTTCAGACTACTTTTGTTTATAACTGTTTTTGCGGAGATATATTTAATTTTGGGAAGAATTTTCCCAGGAAAGCTTCTGTAGCCTTTTCTTTGGTGTGCTCTAAAACATATATATATATAAAAGGCTTTGGAAGGGGTAGTAAATAGATTTCTTAAAATACAGTGTAGTCGTTGATCAAATTTTTGAGCTGTTTTCTACTTAGAACTGTATCAAAGACATTCAGTTAACCTCTGAATATCTCTGTGCACACTTAGCCACGTGCAAGTTCCCCTTCCAGGACCTCTAATCAGACTGTCGCTCTATCTAGACACTTCTCTTGATGTTGTAAATTAAGAGTGATATGTACTTTGTCTTCATTGAAAACAATTTGACCTTTATTCTCTGCATTAAAAAATATATATCTTTTATATGTGCACATATGCAAAACATATTTTAATGTATATTTATACATTAAAATATTAAATTATTTTATAATTATAGTAGTTATATATTATAATTGTATGTTATAAATCGTATGTTATTTAGCATATGTTAAAATATGTTTAAATATATTTTTATTTCCCTTCCTATACTTAAGAGCTATAATAACACATTAAAGTAACCTAAATTCTTGCTTGTAGCCATTTGCAATTACAGGGTATATAGTATGTTGAATTTGGTACAAAACAGAAAAACAGAAATTATGAGGTAGAAATCTAATTAGAATTTTGAAATAAAATATTTGTTACTAATTATTTCCCTTCTAACTTCGAAGGATTAAAAATAAAAATTATGGCTGCCATATTACAAAAGGATCTTGCTTTATTTATGAGCAGGTGAAATCACAATATTTAAAGTCGTGTGACTTTTTCTTTCTTTCTTTCTTTTTTTCTGAGGAAGATTCACCTGAGCTAACATCTATTGCCAATCTTGCTTTTTTTGTACTTGAGCCACTGCGACAGCATGGCCACTGACAGATGAGTAGTGTAGTTCCATGCCCAGGAACCGAACCTGGGCTGCCCAGGTGGACCATGCAGAACTTAACCATTAGGCCACCTGGGCTGGCCCTTGTGTAACCTTTTTGAACCAAACCAAAGTTCCTATTTTTTTATTATCAGAATTTGCAAATAGGGAAATGTGGAATCTTAGGAAATACTATTTCTGTTCTCAATTGTATGTTTTCCCAGATTTCTGTCCACTAGGGCTTATAGATACTGACACACTCTTTCCAAAAAGGATGATAAAACAACTGTATTTAGAAACCAATAGTAAGAATTAAAACTAGGAAATTGTGAAAAGACATTACTATCCGAATGCCTTAAAGGTACTTAAAAGATTAACTCAGAGTGTGTTTTGTAATTTCATCGGCTGTTTGACTAAGTTGTAATTATATTCATTTAAATTACATAAAGAATTCACTTCCCACGTCTATGTTAAGCCATTATATTATTGGATATTTTAAAAAATGAATCTCATTGAATGTGGAATAATGTCAAGTTACATTAATGGTTAAAAAAATCACAAACTCTAGAACCTAATACATGGAAATGAGAATACTAAGATTTGTATGGTAATTCTGTACTTTTTTTATTGTCAAGTATTGAAGCACTGTGTGTACTATATAACACCTTATCTGTTTGCTAGTAAATGTGACGTGTGTAAGCTTGTGCCACTTGTAGAAAGTGGTGTTAGATCTTAATATTAAAAGATTTAGCACATTGATAAATGCTAGGAATGTGATAAATACTTGCATCCTTATATTTAGTATGTTTTTATATTTCAGTTCTTTCAGATTACAGATTATTGGAAGGAAGGAAGAATACTGTACTGATGTAAAGTAGTATCTTAGATGCGTGTTGTGATGGAATTACATAATTTATAGTCATTATTAATATATTTTATACACAAATGTAACAAAATGTATGTTTGCAAACTTCAGACATACCACATATTGCCAATAGAGTCCTGGAAGATTCTGTAATAAATTCCTTGTAGATTGTTTTATTTGTTTTAAAATGATCAAAATTATTGGTGGTCATTGACCAGTTACTTGATTTTAAAATTATTTTTCTAAATAGAGAGATCATCTGTGCCCCTTTTATTGCTCTAAATTGAAAAGCTGAGGAAATAAAGATAATTTTTAAGACAGAAACAACAAAGGATGCTTATTTTTGAAGAAGAAGAAATAGGAGAGGTAGAAAGGAATGTCTTCCAATTTTTTCCTTAAAGGTTTTCTTGCAACTTTCTCTAGAATTTATTTCAAGAAAAATAGAAAATTTGTCCCTTTCCATTATAAAATCACTGTAATATTACCATATTTCTAAAAAACAAAATTCAAGACTTTAACATTTAGTTTTGTAGGGCTTGAGGATTTATTTGCCCACTATTAAGAGTAGTACTTCTTAACGTTTAAAAAATCTATGTTCTCCTTTAATGTTGTTCACATTTTTACAACAAATTAGTTATTGTATTTAAAACAAAATTAAAGCACATTATTGAGTACCCTTTTTTTCCTTATTTACAATTTTCCTTAACCTTCCTCTTGCTCAGAGATAGATTTATAACCCTTCCCCCATGAGAAGGAATTTCCCTCCCTCTCCCTTGCCGAGAATCTGCTAATTAATGATTGCAGTTGTTACAGTTATGGCCTTTCATTAAGTAAAACATGGAGTGTTATCATTTTTTGTTTAGGTCAGAGCAGGTCACACAAAAATTTAACAGATGAGGTATTAAACGCATTACATTTCTCCAGTGATTTGGCCCTACTTTGCTCTTTCTTTTAGGATGAAATCACATATGCACATCATGTACATTTAGACAGTATTAAAATCCCATAAAGGAAAGAAAAGACATTTCAATTTAAAACTAAAATAGATATAAGCTGGTAAAACATAAAAATGTTTCGTCTTTCACAATAATGAGTCAGTTTCACGTCACATTGATTATGCTCTTCTGAGTAGAACAAAACAAGTGCAGGGAAGATAGCTCCTGTGAGCTTTAGTTATTGCGCTTTGTAATTCTGCAGCACTAGTTATCGACGTCATGTAGTATGAGAACTTAGCTTTTGAGCCTCTGTGTATGAGCTGCACGTGAGTGCATTGAGCATCAAGTGCTTCTGACCTTTAAACCTTTTTTTCTTTTGACATTCTAGATCAGGGCAGGGAGTAAAGCTGTGTCAGAGTTGGACAGTTTTGCATCTAATTGTATCCCTTACACGTGTTCTCTCTCCTTTTCTCATTCTGGAGTGTGGCTCTAAAATAAAGTTGGTTGTATTACACCAAGATAGAGTAGTAGAAGCAATAGAAGTGGAGTGGTGGTGTATTGGCACAACTGAAGTTTTTCATTTCCCTTTTCATGTTGTCTATTTTCATTACCTCTTTAATAAGATTTATACTTGCTTTAGCTTTATATGTTGAGTTGGTTACCGTGGTTGGTAGAAGAAGTGCAAACAAGTGTGACCTTAGTTAAAAGCATAAGCCATCACATCTGTTCCGGAGACATACTAGATTCATTTTTGTTAAATACAAATAGAATTTTTCATTTTATAATGTATTTAGTTTTCTAATGTGTCTCTCTTGCCTGCAGGGCACAGTAAGATGTTTTTACCAGTAAATGTGGGGCTTAGAGTCCTATTTTTCTTTTTTCCTCTTTAGTTTGAGGGTCAGGACAGGAAGAGCAGGGTCTGAGAAGGTAAGGATTTTGCTTAAATAGTTGACTAGGCAGTATATTTAGTGGAGCTCGTTATTTCAGAATAAAATTGGCTCCTAGCTTTATATGATTATTTTTTCCTTAATTCTGAAATTCAGGGTTTTACTTTACTTATTTATTTGCATTATTAAAATAGGTCTAGAAGAATTGTTTTCCTTTAAGTTGATTACATATATATACAGATTGTTGATCATGAAAGTATTTAATTGATTTTCCAGTTTGTCCTATTTAAAGTGATTCTGTGTGTCTGTGTTAACAGTTATGTAAACGTTCCACATTAAAGCAGGTTAGATGTTATCATAACTTACTGACTTGCTAGGCTAGTTATTATCATTTTTTGAATGCAACTCTAATCCTTAAAAATAATTGTTTTAGTTATCTGCACATGGCTGTTATTATAAAATGTTTAATGCATTAGGCACTATAGTAACCATGTTTTAAGTACAGCAGAAGTGGTTTCATGTGTTGGCTTTTGCAAGATATTATAAAAGTCATCGTGTATACCTGGTCTTGAATTGGTGTAGCATGTCAATTTTGAAAAGCCACGTGCAAGTTTGAGATTTTGAGATTGGGACTCACGTGGAAAGCTTGAGGTAGCAAAAGATTAAAAACTTATTCTCTGATGGCCTCAATGATAATGCTTTAAGAGTACATAAAGCTTTAAATCCTCCCTCTTTTTTAAACAGACTGTGAAGACTGCTGAGAGACGCTTGAAATCCAGTCACATAAGCATAATACAGAAATATTGGTCCTCATGGAAGAAGAGCAGGATTTACCAGAGCAACCAGTGAGTATTTCCTTTAACAATTTAAAGTTGATTGTAGAAAAGCTAATCTTAAGAGATTTTAAATATTATTCAGTTATACTACAGATTTCAGATTAGAAAGAAAAATAAGGAAAAGACTCCTTAATACTTTCCTTTTAAGAAAACAATGTTATATGTTCTTAAATTCATATTTTGCTAACTTCATGCTTAGGAAATTCAGCATTACAAATTAAGTATTGTATTTGGAAATGTCATTTAAAAAAATCACTGGCTATTCTTACAGTTTTTAGAAAATAAAAGAGGATATCTCTTTACCAAACAGTGTACATCATTTCTGCCAAAAAATTTAAATTTATCTTTACCTAAATTTCCCTGACTTAATTTTTTAAAAAGTAGTAGTAGTTGAAGAAAGTATAATTTGACCACTAGCTAATTCTTAAAAACAGGTAAGATCCTAGTTGAATTTTTAATTTCTTTTAAATATTTAATGTAAATAAATAAAATCATTTCAATGTCCCCAAGTGATACGGATTTATTGCCTTGCCATGGCTACCTTTTGGTTTTTTGTGTAAGTGTTTTTTGATCCTTGGCATTTAAAAAAGAAAAGCAATAATAATCGTTCTTTTAAGATACTTTTCTGTTAAAGGGTCTTTTCCTTTTGTCTTGAGTTTCTTTATCTGAAGTTAGATAAATACTGATTCAGTTTGCTATCCTGAGTGAGCCTCTTGCATTTATTTTAAGAGAGAATATAGAGTGGTACATGTTTATTTTTCTTTATGAAAACCCAACCTAGAAAGTGTGAATTTTGAAAGCAGGTAATAGGGTATGTTTTTCATGTTCTAGATGTATTCTTATATCACAGAAGGATGGACACTAGCTTCTATTTAAATAATTAAGTCCTTTAATATATTTTTAATATTTTTCTTTATGTTGAGAAATGCATACTGATGATTATTTTGCCATTATTCTTTTAGTCCTCTTACTAAGTTTAAAACTAGGAAGATGTAAGCAACTGTTAAAACAACCTTTTGAAACACTGAAGTATCATCCCTGATCCCTGGTGGGACTTTAATAATCAGGGAAGTGGTAGGGTTAAAAATCATCCTTAGCAGCGTATCTGGGCTATACACTATAAGAACAAATAGTTGAATTAGAGACACTAAATGTACCAAGGAAAACTATGTCATTGAGTTTCTAATGTAAGACAGAGGTCTAGTCATAGTTTCAAAAGACTTATGTAAGTGCCAACATACTGTTGAAATGGGTATTGTTAGTTACTCCTTTCCTACTTAAGGTAATAAGAATTGTGAGGCTGACCTGCTGGCGAGTCATCTTTTCTGCTCTGCTTCATTTCCTTGCCGTTTTATTCAATTTCTGTAATGTGACGTGTAAAACTTGATTGTTACTTCAGAGGAAGGTGAGAAATTAAAGCACTTTAAAAACAAATTTTCTGCTGACTATAAGTGGTGATTATCATGGGACATCATTTCCTTGTTGATTTGTGTCTGGGTCTTAATTTTTAAAGGTGACTGAGTAGCAATACAGAGTGGTCAGTGCCATTGAATTTATGTTAAGTTTAATGTTACTTACAGTTGCCTTAGAAATGAGAGGCACGGCATGCCACCTAGGGCCACAGGGGAAGCACCAATTTTGGTCAGGAGGCAGTAAGGAGCTAGGGGAATGTACTGGCCATGGCCTTTATTGGGGTTTCCGCAGGCAAGGCGAGATGAAGCAAGGCAAGCCAGGGTAAACAATTTAGGTTTGGCTAGTTTGAATGATTTCAGGGGGTTTTGGGGTATAGGAGCTCTTATTAGGTGTCTGGGATGTGGCCCTGGGTTGATTTAGAGCAGGAGAAATACTGACTTGGTGTGTGAGAATTAGATAAAGGAGGTGGTGCAGAGAATGGGCACTGGATTGTGGGGTCGATGTAAACAATTTTAGCTCTTAGTTTGGCCCTGTGATTAATAGATGCCAAATAGACAATTACAGAACCTAAGAAAATACAGAATACTTATTAACTGTTAAAAGTAATTAGAATAGGAAGAGTAAACATCAGACTTTGAGGAGAAAAACAAGTTTTCACAGACTGTAGTAGAGATCAAATATTAGAGTGGAAAGAGTGATCCTATCTCAAGTTGATGATAATAAGTAAAGATTTTTAACCCTACTGTTAAGTGAATGTAGAGAGAAGTGTTAGTCATGGGCATTATTACTGGTATTATGTTAATCTTCTTGTCTCTTCCTTATTGAATGATTCCTCTCTTGTTTCTCTACTACTTACTTGCTCTGTCTTAAAATTAGTTCAGGTTATTGTTTACAGTGCAACATAAATCCTAGCCTCAGGTTCTATCTTTCACTTTCCCTTATTGCCACTTAATCCTCAATCCTCTGCAATCAGAAATGGTTCTCTCAGGGCCGGCCCCCTGGCCGAGTGGTAAAGTTCACACGCTCCACTTTGGCGACCCAGGGTTTCGCCACTTCAGATCCTGGGCGCGGACATGGCATCGCTCATCAGGCCGTGTTGAGATGGCGTCCCACATAGCACAACCAGAAGGACCTACAACAAGAACTATGTACTGGGGGGTCTTTGAGGAGAAGAAGAAGGAAAAAGAAAAAGATTGGCAATAGATGTTAGTTCAGGTGCCAATCTTTTGGGGGAGAAATAAAAGATTCTTATGGTCACCACTTACCTTGAAATCACTCACTCTTTTTCCCCTAGTCTTCATCTTTTTAAATTACTCTGAATCAGCTCATATTATTGTCCAAACTGGAACTCTTTTCAAGAGTGAAAGGGAGCACTAACCAGACTGGGTTTGGGAATAAAAGGTATAAACCAAGACTATTCCTGGCGAACTGGAAGTACTTAAACTCCTTTATGGGAGTCGGCCTGGTAGCATAGCAGTTAAGTTCGTGCACTCCACTTTGGTGTCCCGGGGTTCACCGGTTCAGATCCCAGGCGCAGATCTACGCACCGCTTATCGAGCCATGCTACGGCAGGCGTCCCACATATAAAATAGAGAAAGATGGGCACAGATGTTAACTCAGGGCCAATCTTCCTCAGCAAAAAGAGGAGGATTGGCAGCAGATGTTACCTCAGAGCTAATCTTCCTCAAAAAAAGAAAAAACTCCTTTATGGCTATCAGGGATGCACTCTGAACTCAAGTTTTAAGTGACATTTAGGCATAGGAAAAATTTTTAGAAGAAATACACCAAACTTAATACTGATTATTTCATGGAGGTGGTAGGGCAGAATTAAATCTTCTGTATTTTATTTTATACTTATCTGTATGGTTTGGATTTTTAAAACTATGAGCATATGTGCCTTTTGTATTTAAATTTTACAAAGAAGTTAGTAATACTGTAGACAGAACAGGAGGTAAAACCTTATAACCATAGTGTTGTAAGCGTGGTGTACTCTAGGCTAAAACATAGGAAAGGGATGAAGCTTGGGAAACATTCTTGAGAAAAGTAAAAAGGATCTTAAAAATTGTGTTTTGGGCTTGAGGGTAAGGAGAAGAAAGGGATGGAACAGCAGGCAAAGAGAGAACATCTTGACTCAATCTCTAATTTCTTTTTGTCTTCTCTATCAAGGGGAGTAATCTTCAGATTGTAAAGGATAGCGTATCTGAATTTTTTAAAAAATATTTTATTCCTATGTTTATAAGCAAGTGCCTAAGTTATTTCAAATGAGTTCTAATTCTCCAGACTCATAGAAGTTCTATCCCATAGACCTAAAGTTTACAAACATGACTGCCAAACCAGTGCTGATCCTCTGAAAAATCACAGAGTGAAGTGCTTGAAACAATGCTATAAACAAATCTTGCACTGTTTGGTTTTTTTATTCAAAGGTGGAGGCAGTGAGGAATTAGGTGCTGGAGTAGCACTAGTTCAATGCTGAGTACTAGTTCAATAGAGTAGTACTAGTTCAATGCTGATTAACGACAGCATTCTAAAACAGATTATTGAACAGACTTTTCTGGACACTTAGAAAAAGACATGGCGATCACCAGGAGCTATTATATATTGTCTCTAAGGACACTCAACATTTATATTGATAGCTTAAAGATTTAGGATATAAAAGGATCAAATATCTATGTGACAGCTGGCAAGAATAACTGATATTTTAAATCAAGGCATAAAACGGTAGCATGTATTGACTTAACCTTACTTCCTCAGGGACTCACAGTATGTAAACTGCAGTGTGATGGCATTATTCTTGATTTAGTGCTGCTCTTTATTCTCTGCTCTTCAAATTAGACTCTGCAATCATCAAAGAGAGGATCTCGCTGTCTTTGGTCAGGATTCTTGCATTTTTGGAAGGTTGCTTTTGGTAACGTAAAGTTATTTAC
Source organism: Equus przewalskii (assembly GCF_037783145.1). Classification (NCBI taxonomy): domain Eukaryota; kingdom Metazoa; phylum Chordata; class Mammalia; order Perissodactyla; family Equidae; genus Equus; species Equus przewalskii. Next base: position 27,737,611 of record NC_091832.1, read on the forward strand.
AACTCTGTGATGTTTTTTTCCCCTAAGCAGACTGAGCATGGGCCTGTTAGTATTACTCGCTAGAAGGTTTTGCCCTCCCTCCAAGAAAGGGTCTGGGTACCTCATCTTTTATTTTCTGTCCTTGCAGAGTTTTGTCATGACTAAATGCTAGTTTTGTGTCTTGTGTGAATAAGGGCTAGAAAGAGATTAAGTAGATGAAATATTCTTTTTTCATTTAAGTTATCAGATTTTCAGTAAGTGGAGATATATATGAATATAGATTTGTTTTTGCATTACATGTTTATTTCATAGACCCAGATTTAGTAACTTTTTATTTTTCTGATTCCTGAAATTAGCAGAGAACTAAAAAATTATTTACAATAATCAGGTGAACCTTAGAGGCTGATTGGCGCAGTGCAGCTGTAGCTGTGGTTTTCACTTGCTTTAGTTTACTCTGAGAATTATCAAGTATTTTTAGGCCACCTTCTCTCACCTGGGTTAATGCGACAGCCTCCTCAGGTTTACTTACATTTAGTTCGGTCCCCCTCCTGTTCATTTTCCATCTACACTTTATCAGAGTGATCTTTCAAAAATTTAGAGTGGATCATGTTATCTTGCTAATACTCTAAGGCCCCCTCATTACCCTCAAGATCTTGAACTTCTTAATCTGGCTTATAAGGACCTTCATGATTAGGCTGTTTACTGCTACAGCCTGATTTTACCACCCTTCCTCTCAAACTCATTACTCCCAATCATAGTGAATTTTCAGTAGGCTGAGTTGCATGTTCTCCCTCATCTGTGAACCTTTTTATACATGCTGTTCCCCATGTGTGGATTACTGTGCCCACCCCCCCCCCCCCAACACAAGTGCTCTCTCTTTGCTGGTTAAATCCAGTTTATCCATGAAGTTTCAACTTAGACTGATAATTCTCAATTGAATTAAAATCATAGAATGTTATTAGAGGTGTTAACTGGTGAGAATATATTGTCAACATGCAGAGTCAGAAAAAAACCTTGAGAACGAGTGTCTTACACAATACTTCCTCTGGAAAGTTTTTCCTCACTTACTAAGCTACTATGTCCCTACATTCCTTAGCTACTTCCTCCCAATAAAAAGACTGGGTTTGGTGCCCCTTCTTTGTGTCCCATATCATCTTATACGTCTATCAGAATCTTTATTTCACTGTTTTAGTAATTATCTGTTTACTTATCTTTCTTTTCAACTAGACTGCGAGTGCCTTGAGGTCAAGAACTATATTTTGTCGTTATGTTTCCTATCAGAAGGGCTTAATAGGGAACACTCAGTTGAATGAATGATAGCAAGAGTATGAACTGGAATTCTCATTGTAGGTGAGACACCTCTAATTCTCGTTATAGGTGTACGGTGGAGAATCTGCCGTAGGGTGGTTATTAGTGGGGGCAGTGCTACTAGCTTCTGTAACAAATAATCAGTGTCTCGGTAGTTTAACACAAAAAAATTGTATTTTTCTCTCACGTTAGTCTCATGTGGATTGATGCTTTTCCTAGGCCTATCCTCCATGAAGCCTGCTTTCATCTTGTGATGCCATTATCTTCAACTTGTGGCCTTCATGGTTGCCAAAGAAGGGAAAGAGAAGCTTGAAGGATCATATAGAATGTTTTTAAGGCCTGGTTGTACAAGTGGCTTACATGGCTCCAACCTGACAGCAAGGGGGGCTGGAAAATGCAATCATTCTGTATCTTAGTCCGTTTGGGGTGCTAAAACAAAATACTATAGACTGGGTGGCTTATAAACAACAGAAATTTATTTCTCACAGTTCTGGAGGCTGGGAAGTCCAAGATCAAGGTCCTGACAGATTTGATATCTGGTAAGGACCTGCTTCCTGGTTCATAGACTGCCATCTTTTTGCTGTGTCCTCAAGTAAAGGGCAAGATAGATCTCTTTTAGAAGGGCACTGATCCCATTCATGAGGGCTCCACCCTAATGACTTAATCATTCCCAAAAGCCCCACCTCCAGATACCATCACATTGGGAATTAGGTTTCAAAATAATGAATTTGGGGGAATACAGACATTCAGTCTGTGGCATCCCATGTGCCCACTAAGAGGAAAAAGACTATTGAAGATTTGTCAGTGAATCCACCCTAATCTTCCCTTTGGCTCGCCTGTTTCATTTTTCACACATAAAGAACAGTCTATACCTCCTTTCCCCACACACTCCTCTTAAGAGAAGCAGCCCCAAATTCCACTGTTTACTGCTTCCGGATCAGATCCAGGATCTGCCCAGTAATTTCTACTAGGTCTGAATATAACTTCTTTTGGAGTGGTAGCCTGTGAACTTGAAAGTCATATTTTGCCTACCATCTTAAGTCACACCCAATATGCCATGGTGGAGGGGGCAGTTGTCTTTGCCACAGGTGTTTACCTTTCTAGTAATTTGGAATGCTTACTCTCACTTTCTATGTGCTAATTTCCTTAAGTCAAGTTCTGGAAGTCAAATTAATAATTAGATGGTCGTTAGTAAGCATGATCAAAGAAAATGGTATTAAATAGTTTTCTGTGTGAAATTTCATCTAGGTTATGATCAAGCCCTTTCCTGCTCTAGGATATAGACTTTCTAGTAAACAGAATGATATGTTTCTCTTTGTTGGAGAGTGATGGATAAATTCTAACACAAATGTTCTTCCTTTTCATAGTCTCCATGCAGACTTCTGTTAGATTTATTATTCCCAAGATTGCAGTTTATCTAGCACTAGTATGAGTTAGCCTCTTGTTAAAACTTAGAAGCCACTATAATTGTATAGCCAGCCCTGGTGGTCTAGTGGTTAAGATCTGGTGCTCTCACTGCCATATCCTAGGTTCATTTCCCAGTCAGGGAGCTACACCACCTGCCTGTCTTTTGTCACGCTGTGGTGGCTGCATGTTGCTGTGATGCTGAAAGCTATGCCACCGGTATTTCACATACCAGCAGGGTCACCCATGGTAGACAGGTTTCAGTGGAGCTTCCAGACTAAGATAGACTCGGAAGAAGGACCTGGCCATCCACTACTGAAAAAATTGGCCTTGAAAACCCTCTGAATAGCAGTGGAACATTGTTTTATATAACACTGGAAGGTGAGCGGATGGCGCAGAATGATTGGGCAGGGTTCTACTCTGCCGGACACAGGATCAGTAGGAGTTAGACTCGACTTGATGGCACTAACAAAACTATATTTGTAAGTCATCTCAGAGTAATTCTGGAATGACTTTTGAGATGCACAATATAATTTTCTTATCTAGAAAGTAGTATTTTTTAACCCTGTCTTGAAATTTTAGGGATTCAACTTCATGGTTACCGTCAGTGGTGGTAACACTAAAATTTAACAATTCTATAGCACTTTGTCTTTCATAAGCAGGTCTCTGTCTTTAAATTTCGTCTTCAATTACCTGTCAAGTAGGTAGTTACATCTTTCTTTTACAGATGAGGAAACAGATGCAAAGAAGTAAACACTTAACAGTGAATTAACTCTCAGAACTGAGCCTCGAACCAGGATATTCTGATTCATGTATTGAGTTATTTGTATTGCTTTGCTCTGTTTAGTATTTAAAGTATCATTATATTTTTTAGCAGAGGCACAAATAGAACCCTGATTCATAAATTTGCCAGTGGTTCTTCCTGTTTGTATTATCTTTAGTCTTAATGTATCTGTAAGATTACGTCATTTTTTATGTAACAGAGGTATAATTCACATATCCATTTTAAAATATACAATTCAATGGTTTTTAGTATATTCACAGTTTTGAACCATCACCAGAATCAAACAATTTTAGAACATTTTCATCACTCCAGAAAGAAACTTCATACCCATTAGCAGTCACCCGCCGATTCTCCCATCCCCCAACCCTAGGCAACTACTAATCTGTCTTCTGTCTGAAGATTTACCTGTTTGTGGACATTTCATGTAAATAGAATCGTACAATATGTGGTGCCTTGTGTCTGGTTTTTTTCACGTAGTATAATCTTTTCAAGATTCATCCGTGTTGTAGCATGTATCAGTACTTCATTACCTTTTATTGCTGAATAATATTTCATTGTATGGATTTATTTTATTTAACATTCATCATTTTATTTAGTTATCATTATTTTATTTATCCGTTCATCTGTTCGTGGACACTGGAGTTGTTTCCATTTTTGGGCTATTTTTAATAATACTGTTACGAGCATTCCTGTACGAGTTTTTGTGTGGACATCTGTTTTCATTTCTCTTGGTTATATGGCTGGCAGTAGAATTGCTGCATTATGTGGTAACTCTATGTTTAAGCTTTTGAGGAACTGCTAGACTGTGTTCCAAAGCACCTACACTATTTTGCATTCTGTCAGTTTCTGGATTGTATTGTTCAAACCCTTTCTATTATAATCCAGTGAAATCTGTTTGTATCCTTTGAGTTAGGTTACCTGCCTCTTAGTGCCAAGGTAGCACATGCTTCCTATCCTTGATTTACAGGGGGACATAATTGCCCCAATCAAGGTAAACAGTGGGCCATGAAAGGTGAAAAATTAGCTGATAACACATTTCCCTCCCCCAGATTTTTTAGTTTGGTGGACATAACTTTAGGTACATTTTCTCCATTTCTATTTATGGGTACTTATGTTTGTACGGGGTTGGCACTGTAATAAATAAAAAGTGGAAAATGCGTAGTTCTTACTTGAAAGGCTGTTATGGTATATTTTTAAATTTTGCTCCAGAACCTCTTTTTGGAGTTCATTAGCTACATTTGTTACTCTGTGGCTCTAATAAAATTAAGACTATGATAAATTAGACTCTTCAGCACCGTAGTTTTCTTTGTATGGATTACTGTTTGGAGACTATAGGCTGTTTTGGTTACTCAGCCAGCCAGCTCTTTGATCACAAAAAGGATCTTTGCATGAGCTAAGCAGAAATTCACCCCCACTATTGGAAAATTACATTACTATCTGATCTTATGTAAATACTGTCATCTACAGGTGGGAAGGACAACGCATTTTATAGCAAGAGCCTATATTTTCTCATTTGTGAAATTATGGCAGATAAACTAGATTTTGCATTTTTCTTTTCTTTAGCCTTGCAGTTTTCAGTCAAAACACCATTTTCCATCATTAAAGTCAGCTCATTTTTCTCCCACCCCTTTCAGTGAGGTTATGTCATACATTTGTAATACAGTTTAATTCTTTTGTCATAGTTTATGTATCATCCTGGGATCCCTTGACCTCTTAGTTGGTTTACAGTATCCTTTATCATATAGAAGAAGGAATTTTCTTAGAAAAGATGAAAACATGGAAAAAAACCAGAGTAGTGTGAAGAATATTTTTTAAATTACTAGTAACCTGATAAGAATTGATCTTTATTTTTGGCATGTAAATAGTTTGAGTATGAAGACATTTCTGTTAAATAAATGAGTAGATGATAGTGATACTGCCAGACTGATTGATAATACAATTATCTGTCCGTTAAAATTTAAAACTAACTAATTGGTATCCAAGTTTGGATACTTTATCCTGTTAAACATTTTACCTTGAATCTGAAAAACACTTTTTTCATTAAAAAGAAAAAAAGAAAGAGCTCCATGTGAAAAACAAAGAATTCCATCTCTAACTCTAAAATAAAACAAGGATTAATTAAATAAATCTAAGCAAAACAAAATGAAACAGTTACCCTGTAATTTATTGGTTAATATTACCCTGCCATTTGAGTAGCTAGATGATTTAAAAAACAGATCACTACATTGTTTGTTTGTTTACTTTGCAGGTGAAAAAAGCCAAGATGCAAGAGTCAGGAGAGCAAACTTTAAGGTATATAAATTTGAATTTCTTTTTAATGATTTATTTATGATTTTTTTCATGTGCTGATTATTATGAGCATGATTTGGGTTGATTACCCTCTTGTTGGTTTTTGGCATCAGTCTTTACGTTTTAAAATTATTTGGTTTAAGATAAAAATTTCTCTTCAAAAGTTTGTCCTTGAAACACATAAGCCCTGATTTTTTTTCTTATTCATGTATTATTTATTTAACAGTATGTACTAAACTCATGTTGTCTATCAGATCCTGCGATATATGGAGGAGACACGATGGTGAATATTCTTCAGTCAGATGTACAGTATACAAAACAGGAAGAATAAGGAGAAATAAGGGAAATCCAAGAGATTTGGCATTAATTATCAAATGGATATGGGATGCCTTAGTCATTAGCTCCACTCCCCATATAGACTAGAGGCAGCTTTTTTGCACTTCATTCTCAGGCTTCCATAACACCATGGTTTTCAGTTTTCCATATCTCTTACTTCCTATCATTTGTCCACAGCCATATGCACCAGTAACTACATCACCTTTAACGTCTTAATTTCCAGAATCCTACTCTTTTACTACAACACACTACATTCCAGCTCATTTATTCTACTGCCACACTAGCCTTATGATGCCTTACTGTACACTTCCAATTAAATGATCTATCGTGTTTTCATTATCAACCTTTGACCCTTCCCTCAAAAAAGACTTCAATATCTTCCTTATGCTGCTTAAATTATAAGATCTATTACTTTAATGAGTCCTTACAGACATTCTTAACTTCCTCCCCTTTCCCTAGCGAAACCACAACCCTGGTTAAACCCAACTGTCCATCTGTTCATGCTTATTCTGAACACCTGAACTTTGTGAGAGAAAAACACAAAACTGTGCTGACTGGTCTCAGTTTCCATTCATGAGTACATCTCAAACAGGTGCTAAAACTCTCTTGGTGGTCCAGCCACTCTTCCTGGTGTGTTTTATTTCCCGGTCTCTAAAATCATCTGACTTCCCTCCTTCCCTCCCTCCCTCCCTGCCTTCCTCCTTGCCTCCTGCCTTCTCTCCATCCCCTCCCCTCCCCTCCACTTTATTCCCTTTCACTCAGCTGAGGATCTTGCTCCCTAATTCAAAGAGAAGTTAGAAACAATTAGATAGGAACTATCTCATTTGTCTATCACCGAATCTACCTAGTTGTCTTCTCTACAATATTTTTTTGCCACCCTATCCTCTGAAGTTAATTCACCTGCTCTTATCTAAGGCTGACCCCTCCAATTGTACTGTGAAACCTATCACCTTCATCTTTTCCTGCGGTTATCCCTTCTCTCTCCTTCAGCAGTTTCTTCATTATGATAAAGTACACATAACATAAAATTCATTATTTCAATCATTTTTAAGTAACGTTGAGTACATTCACATTGTTGTCCCACCATCACCAACATCCATCTCCAGAACTTTTTTTATCTTCCCAAACTGAAACTATATTCATTAAACAATAACTCTTCATTTTCACCTTCTCCCAGCTCCTGGCAACTACCATTCTACTTTCTGTCTCTATAATTTTGACTACTGTAAATACCTAATATTAGTGGAATCATACAGTATTTGTCTTTCTGTGACTGACTTGTTTCACTTAGCATAATGTCTTTAAGGTTCATCCATGTTGTAGCATGTGTCAGAATTGCCTTCTTTGTTAAGACTGAATAATATTCCATTGTATGTCTATACCACATTTTGTTTATCCATTCATTAGTTGATTGTGTTGATTATTCACAAGCATTCTGTTGAATGAGAATGAGGTATTCATGATGCTCACTTTTTGGAGTTTGGGTGTTTTTGCTCCTTGTTTTTGCAGAGGGTCATTTTATTTTAGAACTTTTTTTTCATCATGCACATATCATTAAGTAAAATTTTTGTTTATATAACTGTGAAAATAATTATATTTTGAGACTATATAATTTTTCTAGATATAATCATTTTAAGTATTTAACATAAAGTGCTAGAGTTAATTCACTGTCTTGGTCTTGTTGTTTCTACTTAATCTCTAGACACTCAGTTGAATATGTAGGGGGATTCTGCTATAACATAACAGTCCAGGACCATAGGATTTTAGGAACTGGTCCACTGTATTCCAGACCATACAAATATACCTTCTAAGATAAAATCTAGAAATAGTTGTTCAACAGTGGGTATAATAGTGAATCCCAGACGTATCCAGGTACATGTTGAAGACAAACCAATCATTGTAGTCAGAAATGTGTTCTTGTCCAATTTTATACCCTTTTCCTGGGAATCCTATTTAAGTAGGCATGAGATGGGGCCCATAAGTCTGTATTTTTACCAGTCTTCAGGTAATTATAATAATAGACCAGTTTGGGAAACATTCATATAACTACTCAGTATGATTTCTTACCCTTATCCTTCAATTCCCGTAGTCACATATTGGTTAGTACATTAAATGCTGTTCCAAAACTACAGGCATTTGAGTAACTAGATAAAAATAAACCTCATTTGGGGATTTAGCTTTAAAAATTAATTACAGCTGAGGAAAAATTGTTCAAACATTCAGAATATACCAGGAAAAAAAACCTTTATTGACATTATACTTGAATATTAGAGGTCTGTGCGGAAAAGATATGAGAGCTTTATGAATTTTAGTGCTGTGTATTTTTTATATAAATAACATTTCTTTCTAAAATTTTGCGTGTCGAAGCTATTCTTACATTTTGTTCGTTAGTCTTATCTTTCCAGATACGTGGAGCCTCTGGTACAGTGTCTTCCACGTCTCCCTAGAGGGTAGAACAGCAAAGCAGATTTCTTTCTAGGAAACGTGAATGTGGGAAGGATGCTTGGGCTGGGGAGAAGTTGTAATATAATATACTAGCTGTGGTTATGTTGTATTTACCCTGTTAGTCTCTGCTCCAAGTACTTTTCATTTATTAACTTATTAATCCCTATAACAACCCTATGCGGTAGGTTCTATTATTATTCCTCATTGACGGTTAAAGAAACTGGAACACAGAGTTCAGTGACTTGCCTAAAGTCATAAAGCTAGTTTTGGCAGATGGCATATGAACTCGAGCAGTCTGGCTCTAGAATCTCTACTCTTAATCACTATGCTATACTGATAGTTGAGGGAATAACTCGAGAGTAGACAGTAAGGTAGAAGCAAGAAGGAGGACATTGTGAGGGATGAAAGTTAGTATAATCCTCATTCCAGAATTTCAGTGAGAATCTTCCCAACATTGAAGTGTCTAATATAATGACATCCTCTCAGCTTACATGATTTACCTTTCACGATTTCTCTTAGTTTTCCTTATAAGTGAAAAAAGATGCTGCTCAGTCTTGGGTATTAAAAAAAATTTATTTTTTAATTAGGGGAGAAAAGAAATACAGTGGAACAAACCATTTTAAGTTTCAGAACCCTTTCTTGGAAGCAAGCATGTTTAATTTGAAAAAACTTCTCAAGTGATTATGAGAACCACTGTCTGAAATCAGGAATCTCCACACTTTCCTGTGGTACTTGGGAAACAAGGTGACAGAGCAGTTTTTAGGTGTTGTGGAGTTTTTCTTTAACCACATGGTCTTTAGAAAAATGTGACTTGCCTGTGACTTATCTGGAATTCCTGACTGATGTAAAAACTGAAGGGCTCTAGGGACATGAGAAAGAACAGTAGAATGCTGAGTGTACTAGACCTGGCCCCGGCTCTTCAGGTAGCTGCTAAAAAACAAGAATAAGGATATGATGAAGAAGACTTACCTTACCTCTTACTTGTATAGCCTAGGAGGAATTGGGTTTGATTTAATCACTTTTGGCACTGCAGCAGATCAGTCAGGGGCTAATATATTCATTCTGCTTCTCCCAGTCAAGTAAGCAACCCCGAAGTCAGTGATCAGAAACCTGAAACTTCAAGCCTTGCGTCAAACCTTACCATGTCAGAGGAAAGTAAGTACCATATTCTGTGCATGACGGAAGAGGCATTCATATAACCAGGTGATGCTATTCTTTTATAGTTGGTTTTCACTGATTGCCTTTTTTGTCCAGAATATCCAAAAGCCTTTCCTTTCCTTGTGTGTGTGTACTCATCCTTTTGCTCTCCTATAAGCTTTATTGACATACCAAGTAAGGAACAAAATCACATGAAATCTACTCACCCAAGGAGTCGCACTTGGTGATCTTCTTTTTGTTTTGAGGTTGGATGTTATAAAGGTAATACTCAAAATAAGAAAAGTTTGTGGACCAACCTCTGACTGCTGCTTGGGAGGGCTTGATGTTTTTCCACCTTTCTAATGATCAAATGATTCTACCTATCAATCTAGGCCAAAAAAGAAACGTAATCCCCTGGGAGCCCAGGATTGATACTGGGCCATGAGAGAGATCCAGCTCAATCAGATACAGCTTCCACTTACCAACCCTTACTCTCCTGTAGAAGAGTTATATTCATGCATTACACAAAAATTTGTAGAGCATTCTGGTTTTTTCTTGTGGAGATGTATGCTTTCTCTAACATGGCCACTTACTCCCCGCAGATTGCCTCCATAGGGTAAATAGTCCTCCCTGAAATGAAATAGTGTCCTTCCATGTTTTACCACACACTGTAAAAGAGTAAGTTTGTGTAGGACATTTTTTTAAAAGACATTTGTTCTTTCTTCTCTTAAGATGATTATGCTTAACCTTATGTACTTTGCATGTATTAAGAAATGGTATGACTTTTTAAAAAAAATGGTTTATCTTGCGTTATATATATTATTTCCTCAAAGGTACTATTCCAGTGGTTCTCAGACTTTAGTGTATCTGAGAATTATCTGGAGTGCTTGTCTATAATCTGGAAGTCCAGCCTCATCTTCAGAAATTATCATTCAGTAGATCTGATGTGGGTAGGGATCTGCATTTTTAAGAAGATAACTAGGGATTCTGATGCGTATGGGAAACTGTCCATTCTGTGAGAAACTAATCAATGAAGAATGTCTCCAGTTTTTTGAATAGCCAACTCATCTCCAAGAAAAAGCCCTGTTCTTTACATACTTAAGGGGCCAGGAAGTAAGTTGAGTCTTCTTGCTCCTTCCAAATCATTTCTCTTCCCTTTTTTCCTTCAAAAACTCTAGTTCCTTTAAAGTCTATATTTATGCCTCCCTCACCTTTCTTTCTACCTCAGACTGAACTCCTAGTCATTTTGCTCTTTAAAGACTGGGTCTTCTGTGTTTTCTTCTCCACCCAAACTCTTATTATTCTTAGTGATTTCGACATCCATGTAGATGACCTACCTATACAATACCCGTCATATCCCTCTTGTCCTCATGTTCCTTCTTACTCAGCATAGATTCTGTTTCTTTATTGTAATTACTCCCTTACAAATACTTTTAATAGGTTTGCCTCTTGCACTGTCCTTGCTAGACGCCAGTCCTAATTTAATCCAACTCTCTACTTTCTCTAAAGGTGCATTCAAACAGCTAAATATTGGCTAAATTATGTACCTAACTGAGTATTTACTCACAGGGCCTCAAGTGGATACCCAGTATGCTTGGAAATCCTTATACATTTCCTTAGTGAGGTTTACCTTTTAATATTTCACACCACTTCTTTTTTTTTCCCTCCTCCTCTTCTTACTCTTTTTTTTTTTTTATTGTGGTCATAATAGCTTATAACATAGTGAGATTTCAGTTGTGTATTATTGTTTGTCATACTCCATATAAGTATACCCCTTCACCCCTTCTGCCCACCCTCCATCCCCCTTCCCTCGGCAACCACTAATTTATTCTCTTTGTCCATAAGTTTGTTTATATTCCACATATGAGTGAAATCATATAGTGTTTGTCTTTCTCTGTCTGGCTTATTTTGCTTAAGGTGATGCCCTCAAGGTTCATCCATGTGGTTGTGAATCGGACAATTTCGTCTTTTTTTATTGCTTAATAGTATTCTATTGTATATATATACACCACATCTTCTTTATCCAGTTATCAGTCACTGGGCACTTAGGTTGCTTCCACGTCTTGGCTATTGTGAATAATGCTGCAATGAACATAGGGGTGCAGAAGCCTCTTTGAATTGTTGATTTCAGATTCTTTGGGTAAATACCGAGTAGTGGGATAGCTGAATCCTAAGGTATTTCTATTTTTAATTTTTTGAGAAATCTTCATTCTGTTTTCCACAGTGGCTGCACCAGTGTGCATTCCCACCAGCAGTGGATGAGGGTTTCCTTTTCTCCACAACCTCTCCAACATTTATTGTTTTTTGTCTTGGTAATTATAGCCATTCTAACAGGTGTAAGATGATATCTAAGTGTAGTTTTGATTTGCATTTCCTTGATGATTAGTGATGCTGAACATCTTTTCATGTGCCTCTTGGTCATCTGTATATCTTCTTTGGAAAAATGTCTGTTCGGATCTTCTGCCCACTCTTTGATTGGGTGGTTTGTTTTTTTGTAGTTCATTTGTGTGAGTTCTTTATATATTATGGAGATTAACCCCTTATCGGATATTTGATGTGCAAATATTTTCTCCCAGTCTGTGGGTTTTTTCATTTTGACCTTGGTTTCCTTTGCCTTCCAGAAGCTCTTGCGTCTGATGAAGTCCTACTTGTTTATTTTTTCTTTTGTTTCCCTTATCTGAGTAGACAAGGTATTTGAAAAGATCCTTTTAAGTCTGATGTCAAACAGTGTACTGCCTATATTCTCTTCCACAAGTTTTATGGTTTCAGGTCTTTCCTTCAAGTCTTTGGTCCATTTTGAGTCTATTTTTGTGCATGGGGAAAGATAATGGTCTACTTTCATTCTTTTGCATGTGGCTGTCCGGTGTTCCCAGCACCATTTATTGAAGAGGCTTTCCTTTCTCCATTGTGTATTCTTGTCTCCTTTGTCGAAGATTAGCTGTCCATAGATGTGTGGTTTTATTTCAGAGCTTTCAAATCTGTTCCATTGATCTGTCAGGTCACTTCTTTTCTTCTCAGAGCACCCATATTCACTCTCTTTTCCTTATTCTTAACTGATGACTCCTTCCCAAATAGCATCAGTCAGACAGGAAACTCCCATATCACCCTACCACCACCAAATCTCCAAACCTCCCTGTGTTTGTATCCATGTTTTCTTTCTTCATTGTTGTCAGAATGGAAATAGTATTCTTGCAACCGTCAAAGGTAAGGCCTTTTATTTGTCATTCATATCCTGTCCTTTCTCACCTTCCCTAAGGACTTTGGTACTATAGTTATCTTAACACCACTCCTGCATCACCACGTTCTTCTTCTCTTACTCTTTCCTGTCAGTGAAGAGACATGATCCAACTTCTACCATCTTAAAACACAAATAAAACCCTCCTTTGGCTCCACATCCCCCACTAATTATAGATCTTCTCTTTGTTCCGTGACCTTTTGGAACCTCTGGAAGAGTTGCCCTCACTTGGTTTCTCACCTCCCATTCACTCTTTAGCCCTCTCAGATTTACCTTCCTCTCACCAGTCTTCCAGTGAAATCACTTTTGTCAAGGTCAGTAACTGAAAGTACTAATTTTGGTGGACATTTCTCTCTCCTGATATCCTGTGTCTCACCATTTTTCCTCCTACTTTTCTCCTTTGCTGGCCCATGTTCCTCTATCTGAACTCTGAATGTTGGTGGTCCTCAGGATTTGTTTGTAGTCCACCATCTTTTCTCTTTCTGTATTCTCTCATCCATTATATTACTTTAAATATTTTATACGTTGTTAATGAATTTCAAATTTATATTTCCAGTCTGACTTCTCCCTGATTTCATTTGTGTATCCACTGCCTATTTGACATCCCTACTTAGATATCTAAAAAGGAAAGTCATACTTCAAATGTGTGAAAGCTTTTTATTCCCTTAGCCTCCATCAAACCTATTCTTTTCTCAAACTTCCCCATCTGAGGAAGTGATTTCACTATCCCTCCAATTGCTCAAGCTGAAAACCTAGAAATTACCATGTATTCCCCTGTTTTCCTCATTCCTCACATACAAATCCATCAGAATGTCTTATTAGTTTTACCTTTGGAATATATTTCAAGGTTTTGCCTCATCTCCACTGCTGCTACTCTAATGTAATAACAGATTTAATGTAATGTAAGATTATATAATAACTTGACTTTTTATAATCCTTTCATGGTTCCCAAGTACTGCAAAGATCAAGACTCATTTATTCTTTAGAGAAGTAAAGATTGGCCTGAATCTCCCAGGATGTTTTGTCATTCTCTTCTAGAATTAAATTAAATCAGAGGAGGAGAAGGGTGAGAAGGATTTGGGTTTTTGAAAGTACTTGTCAGCAGAGAAGAAACTGTCATGCAGAATTCAAATGAACATTCTGTGTGATGAATGCTAAGAACTTTGGATCTAGTTGAGATCTCCTTCATTTTTGTCAAAATGATTATGGATGAATGTGATCTACAAATTTCCAGCAATTATTTTCAGAGACTTTGAACAATGACAATGGATAAGATCTTCTATAATAGACTCACAGATGTCAGTTTGTCTTACTGTTGGGCATGAATTGGCCCCTCATCTGCTCTTGACCAGAGTTCCATTTTTGGGTCAGACACTCAGGAAACCCAGCTAGACATAAAGTTAGTTGGTTTACCCTTAGTTTCTGTTCACACTAGAGCAACCTTCTTTATAGATGTTGAAGGAAGTTCTTGAACAGTTCAGGAGTCTGGTACAAGTTCTTTATGATATAACTCTGTCTACAACATGGACTGAAATAGTGCCTGATGAATAGGATTCTGTCAGTTGTCAAACTTGAGTTGAATATTTACAGCATTTATCCCAGATGAAGTCCTGAGGGTCAAGCCTTCACAGCAGCTATTCTAGATGAGATCATTGGGGTCAAGAGGACACTAGCTGTGAAAGCCTCTTTACTTGGTGGCTCATCAGAGCATCACATCAGTTCCTCAGTTCTGTCTCTGCGTTGCCAAACATAAAGCCTTTACTACAAAGTTGAAGAAAGAGTAGTATAGAGGTATACTTGCACCATTTCTGCTGCTGATTATATACAGTATTAGCAATAGTTTTCTAATAAAATTGGATACCTTCCCCAAATCTGTCTTCCTGCAAGTCATTCTTAACGGCTTTTTACTCAGAATAGAGTAAGCACCCACAGAATGAATGAGCTGAAGAAATATGATATGGTTTCCTAAACATGGATCTTGCTTTTTTAAGTTTGCCTATGAGCACAGCTGAGAGCTTAGGAGGTTGCTTCATCTGTGGTTTTAGATCAGTGATGAGTGAAGATAGAGATCGGTTGATACTAATCTTCAGCTCTTTTCCATACCCCCACATTCTAGCTTTTTCTATCTCTAAACCTGTTATTAGAAGAGTGAGGTATTTTCTCTTACATAGTCTTTCTAAATTTTTGATGTCCAAGCTATATTCTGTTACTTAGTTTGAAAGATCATACAATGAGATATGCAGTTTTCTCATTTCATTTTTGAAATGTTGTAACTTTTTTACCTGGTGATATCTTTCTTTCAGTTATGACATGCACCGATTACATCCCTCGCTCATCCAATGATTATACCTCACAAATGTATTCTGCAAAGTAAGTTGAATAATTATTTCAAAAATCTATATGCTTTTTCTCTAGGTTCGTTGCAAAATTTAACTTAATATTTAACTTATTAAGTTCACGTTTAACTTATTTCTACCTTTCTTGTTCTCTCTGTCCCTACTTCAGTGTTTTTATTCCCTCTGAATGTAAACTATGTAATGTAACATCCTTTTAAAAAGTAGATGGTTGCCTGGAATAGATCACTGTTACGTAGGAGCTTGCTTTAAATGAATAGGCACTAAAAATGAAAAATGCTTTTAGTGATCAAAGTGTATCACTGATTGACGTCTGATCATTCTGTCTTTCCTCTATCTTGATAGACAGATCAATAAAAACAGCTCAAGCTAGCTTCAGACTGGGAGTTCTCAGCCTAATCTGTGTTCAGTTTCTTGTTTTAGGAATGTCCTCAAAGTAGAATGGGGCTTGAAGTTAGAGAGGTTTAAAGGGTTGAAGTCACTAAGAGGCAACATTTTGGGCCTTTGTGGGGTAAGATCAGCATTTAAGATCCACCAAATTAATCACCCATCTCCAAGGTGAGTAGGTACAGAACAGTGTGTTTGCAAAGCTACCGGTTGTATATTGATAAAGAGTGAGCCTACACATACATGGATACATACAAGTTTGCTTATTAAATGAGGATATATTCTTATGCGCTTACATATGGAGGATACATAAAATTGGTAGGGCCAGCCCTGTGGCGCAGTGGTTAAGTTCGCACGTTCCACCTCTTGGCGGCCCAGGGTTCGTCAGTTCGGATCCCGGTGCAGACATGGCACCACTTGGCAAAAGCCATGCTGTGGTAGGCATCCCATGTGTAAAGGAGAGGCAAATGGGCACGGATGTTAGCTCAGGGCCAGTCTTCCTCAGCAAAAAGAGGAGGATTGGCAGTAGTTAGCTCAGGGCTAATCTTCCTCAAAAAAAAAAAAGAAAAAAAAGAAAAGAAAATTGGTAACAGAGGTGAGTGATTCCTATGGGCCTGTTATAAAAAGAAAACTGACATTTTTTTTCTTTTTTGTGCCCATGTGTACCCTTTGAATTTTGCATCAGTTAAAAAGTAAACTAATTAAAAAGTCAACTCAGTGAGTTCTCCAAATTCTAATCTGGTATTAACACTAATAGTGTCCTTGGGCCAGTCATTTTCATGTGGACATTTGAAGTCACTAAGATTTTAAATCGTTCCCATAAGAATTGATTAACAGCTACAGCCTGAGCTATTTCCTGGTCTCGTATCTGGCTAAGAAGAATAGAAATTTTCAAATTCAGTCTCTTGGCATCTACTGAGATGTGAATATGTTGCATATTCCAAATTCATTCATTCATTCAAAAAATATTTGCATACCTGCTGCATTCAGGACTTGTTATTAGCTATGCCTTCATCTTAATTCAGACCGCCTTACCACTTATCTGAACCATTGTAATATAACTTTTTAAACTGGATCTCTATTTCCAGTTTCTCCACCTTCTAATCCATTTTACATAGCAAGTCAAATTAACCTTTATTAAAGAATAGCTCTGATCTTGTCACTCTTTGCTCAGCCATTTCAGTGACTCCAAATTGTTTCAGTTTATCTGAACTCTTTTAGTATATTCAAGGTCTTTGCTATCTTTCTTTCTCTTGCTACTTCCCTTCCCTTTATATACTTCCCTTAATATAATCTATGTTCCTTGCAAGCTGAAGCCCTTGCTTTCCTACCTTTGTACTTTTGCTAGAGTTTTTCTCTTTTCTTAGGACACCCTTTCCCATTTCAGCACATCTTATCTGCTCAGCTCACATACCACTTCTTTATAGCCTTCCTTCATTTTCCTCTCCCCCAAAGCTGAAAAAAATTTTCCCCTTCTGAAACACCTCTTCACCTCAGTATTTTATTGTTATGACTTGTATGGTACATTTAGCACTTTCTTGCATTGTAAGTACAGCATAACTCACCAAATAAAATAGCTAGTAGTGAAAATTCAGTGCATAAAATGTGGGACCATCTTATTGCATGAATGTAAAGACCAGATCATCTGTCTAGTCTAAAGTCCCAGAAGTTTCACTGAGGAATTCAAATCCCTAGTTAAACCTGATGTCGTTGGCACCAACCAGTGACTGTATACTCGCCTAAATATCAGTGGGGAGATTCTGAGTCCCGTCTGAGACTTCCCAGATTTTATTAGTTACCTTGCTCCTGTTTTGTACGCTTGATCTGGGGACATTGGGGCCTACCCCTACTCCCCGTTTTCTAACGTGGTTGCTTGCCTTTTCTCGACCAGCCTCACTCTCTTTTCCAAGTCCTGCTCTTCCTCTCAGAACTTTAGTTTGGTCCAGATGGTTGGGTGGAGAACGAGAGCCAATTGCAATTCATGTTTTATCCGGCTTTCTGTTATTTTAGGGTTTTATTCTGTATGTAGACATAAGGACATAAAAAGTTTGATCCATCCTTGTATCTCACATAGGCCCTTGCAAGTAGCACACCACAAATGTTTGTAGCATAGTATTTGGACCTTGGGAGGATATTTGGAAACTATTAAATTTTCCGTAAAATTGTTTCTTAGGTAGGTGATAGTAGAACCAGGAAAGGAAAAATTAGTTCTCCTTTCTGACCATAGTAAGAGACGTTTTATGTGGAAAGTTAGTCTCCTCATTGCTGAGTCATTGCTTTTAGTGGTGTTAGCTATTTCATGTATTTTTCATTGCTAAAATACATCACACATGTACGTTTTTGTTTTCTTGAACTTTTCTAGACCTTATGCACATATCCTCTCAGTTCCTGTTTCGGAAACTGCTTACCCTGGACAGACTCAGTACCAGACGTTACAGCAGTCTCAACCTTATGCTGTCTACCCTCAGGCAACCCAAACGTATGGACTACCTCCTTTTGGTAAGACATCCTATTATAAGCAGTTTCTAAGAATGTTGATTTTATCCGCCAGAAACTTCCATCTTTCCCCAAAAAGCAAGCATGGCTCATCAGGAAGCTGAGAGATGGGTCATTCTTTGCAGAGCACTTACTCAGTTACAGGTGTGATAGAAGTTGGGTATGCAACTTTCCAATAGTATATTTGATGCATGTAATATAAAAATCATAACTTTTCAATACTTGTTTGTTTATCTACTAAAATTCACCTATTTCCAAGATACTGAGTATTGACTGTAAAGCTTGCAATCTTTAAGTGTTTAGAAAACTCTTTGAGGAGTTCCTATTGATTTGACTTAGGTTCTATAAAACTTGGTGCCATGGTTAGGTAAGCATAATAAATACATTTTGAGGTAGTCAATTTCTTGCTAAAATCAGGTAATCTAAATATCCAGGTAGACTGTATCTTAGAGTTTACTCTCTTTTTGGGGTGGGGGTCAGTTTCTCTCTCTCCTTCCTCCCCGTTGCCCCAAATTGATGAACTGTTGCTCTCCTGAACCAAAAAGTCATCTTGGAATGGGGGAAATCTCCAGTTTTGTATGACCTTATCATGTGCGTAGAGAGTTTTGTTCTTTGGTTTTAGATATCCTGGACATGAACTATAAATTAGAAAGATTTACTAGAAGTCAGTTTGAGATTCTTTTGGGCACATAATATCTATGCTGGTTTTTCTCTCTGTTAATTGATAGATACATGTGGTGGGCTTTATTGCCCCCTCCCTAGAACTGGTGTCAGAAAATTGAGAGAATGCTGTATTACCTTGAAATATGCAATGTGTTAATAAAATTATGTCTCTGTGGGCTTTACTGAAACTAGCTGGGAATTAGAAAAATCTTCTAAACAGATTGCCAGAGATTCTGGATGTATTAGCGTTGCCTGCTTTCGGCTACATTCCTGCTTTTCCCTTGCTCATTGGCTAGTCTTTTATGATAGTGATAGCTTTCTTTTAGGATTTTAGCATTCTTTGGCTCCTGATAACTAATAGAAACAAAAATTGGGGGTTATGTTTAATGATAGTGGTAGTTGATAACTTCACGAGAGACGAGAAACAGAAATGCTCATGTTTCCTGTTTGTATGTCCATGCCTTCATGCCTGTCATTATCAGCCAGTGTACTAAAATCTTTCTGTGGTGTGTTTAACTAGCCAAGACTCAGCAGTCCTTTTGGAAGCAGAAATCTCCATTTGTGTTTATTTCTTTTTGTGTACATTAAAACTAATTTTTCAACAGCTGGCTAGTAATAGGCTAGCAAGTATACAGTAAGTATTTTCATATTGGTTTTTTTACCCTCTGTTTTGATTTAAATTCATTATTAGCAAGCCCAAAGCCCTTTATGACTTTGTTGAACAGTTGATCATACCTGCTGTTTAGTGTTAAATAAAACTCCTATTATACCTCTGAACTCAGATTATGGAATACCTAACATAGTGCCTTGTGCATATAGGTCCTAGGTATTATGCATTTCCCTTGTATTAAAGAAAGAAGAAATATTCTGTAAAACAGATAGATCCTTGTTAAAAACCTGAAGGAAACTGTTTATATTGTGAAGAAATATTGATAATAATGGGCTCTTTTTAGTAATCTGTTTTTGTTTAGTATTTAGGGGTGAAGGAGACTTGTTTCATTAATTCTTCTGTCAGTAATTGAGAGAGATGATCATTAGCTTAATTTGACTTTAAGTAATAGGAGACTTATAGAGAGAGATTTAGGTTGAGGTGATGTGAATGACAGATATGGCATATTCTCAGAATTTATAAAGGAAATTATAAAGAGATTTTTGTAATACTTGTTTAAAGTGACTATTTTTAAAAGACATTTTCTTATGTTTTAACATGTGCCTTTTTTCTTTTTAATGTGTCTCTCTAATAGAAAACACTTCATTTCTTTCTTCTTGTGAAGATTTTGGTAATCTTAGTGCCTATTAGCACTAAAACTAGATTAGTTAGTGTGTTATTTTATTTCAGATGTAAACAAGGCTACAGAAAATTTCATTATAATAATACTATCTAATATTTATTGAGTGTTTACTATACCAAACAGTATGCTAAGAATAAGTACTTCACACTTTACTGTATTGTCTTATTACTTAATTCTCAAAGCAGTCCTAAGAAGTAAGTCATAGCATTATCCTTTTTAATAGATGAGGAAACAGGTTTAGAAGGATTAAGTGACCAGCCTGAGGTCATACACTTAGTAAATGCCTGGGATTAGATTGAACCCAGATCTGTTTAATTCCAGAAATAGTCATAAGTTTAGGTCTGTATGAAAAGATAGTTTCAGAATTGGTTTGAAATTTAAAAGTTTCCTCCTCTTGAAGAAAGGAGAAAAGACTGGAGGAAATCTAGGAAGCCTATATTATGAGTACTCTTTAACAGTACAGGAATAGTGGTCATATTCTTTTCAGAGCTGTATAGAAATGTGGTGGAATGCCAGAAAGAGGATTAGAGGATTAACTTCCAGTGATCTGAATGAATATGTGTGAGGAAAACGGTACCCATTTATTTTTAGGGACTCATAAAAGATTGCCTTAGCTGCCACTGTTCTTCTTTTAGAAGAACTTTAATGTTAGACAGAGATTTGACAATATATATTAAGAGCTTTAAGGATGTTCATGCCATTTCCCTCAGTAACTTCATTTCTAGGAATTTGTCCTGTGGAACTAATAGAGATACTCACAAACACTTACTAACCAAGATACTCATCACAGCATTATTTATAACAGCAAAAGATTGGAAACAATCTGCATATTGAATCAAAAGGTATGTGTTAAATTGCACTGTATCCATAGGATAGGAAACTTCGTAACCATTATAAATCATGTTCATAAAGAATATTTATCTTAAGAAAACAGTTTATTATTTACTGAAAAAAGCAGTATATAAACTGAAAACACAATACACTAAGTATTTTTTAAAAATGCATGCATAGAGAATAATTTCGAAGAAAAAGTGTGAATGTTAAGACTATAGGCACTACAAATTTGATCTCAGGTACCATGGAACCGTGCAAAGCAAGGACACAGTTCCAATATTCACAGGTTTCAGTTAATACAATCCCGTGCAAAAGCAAGAATGTCCTGTATTTTTTTTCTGTGTGGTGAGACTACACGATTTTTTTCTTTACATTTTCTGTATTTTCCTAATTTTCTATAATATACATCTGCTTATTTTATAATTAGGAAAAGTAGTCAGGTTAAATTACTTAGAATTTATAATAGCTCATCCCAGTGACCTACTGAATCAACAAGCCAAGATATTCTTTCATGTGTTTTTCCCTAGCGTTGACATGTGCTTAAGTTACTAACCAAACTAATCTTCTCTAAAGATCCACTACTCTGATATGTATTACTATAAACTGAACTACTCAGATTAGTTTGGTTAGTGACTAACCAATAGTGAAGTATTTGTGCTGAGAAGCTTGGGTAGTTTGTGATAAGACCCCAGTATGGGGCAGC
The DNA here is from genome assembly GCF_037783145.1 of Equus przewalskii. NCBI lineage: Eukaryota > Metazoa > Chordata > Mammalia > Perissodactyla > Equidae > Equus > Equus przewalskii. The sequence continues at coordinate 27,759,257 of NC_091832.1, forward strand.
AGGGGGATAGCACTCAGAGACAGACTTTGCCATTGTTAGACCAACTGTTGCTCCACATCAGGCTCCTGGTGCTTAGAATGAGTTAAGAAGCTTTGTAGTTACAGGCATTGAGCAGTGAGCTAGGAGTCAGGGAAATCAGTATTTGGTTTCATCTTTGCTGTGGGCAATAGTGCTCTATAGCCAAACCATTTGGTCATGTTACCTATTACTTGAATTCTGGGAAGGATGCTTTTAAAGGAAGATATTTACGTGCTTAAAGAGCAGGGCTCCGGTGATGCTGGAGGGAGTGTCCATACTGTCTTTGATTCCTCTATTCTTCATGAAATAATTATGTATTAAATAACTTTTTCGTGTTTCTGGCCAAAAACATTCAAAAGTAGCTATTCCTCTACTATCTTGGACATTTTGCCCTAAGTTTTTACCTTACAAGGAGGACTAGTTCATAGACATTTTACGTTTTGAAACTTTAAGAAAATATGCTAAATAATGAGACTAGCAAAGCATTCTCAGTTAATACTATTCTTATTAATAAAATCGTATTTCAGTACAGTATAGTAATAAACATGTTCACAAATCAAACAACTCAGATTCAGAATCTTTTTAGAAAAAAATCACATTGATTACAGTAAATGTGAAAGTTATTGTGACATTGAAATGGCAATTTGTTTACTAAAAAATTTGATACTCAGCTACCAAGAATCATGGCACTCATATTCAAATTTCACTTCCTAGATGTTTAAAAAATAAGATTCTCAAATATTTTTATTGTTTAAAATCAGTTATAGCAAGGACTTTAGCTGTGGCTGACCTGGACAAGACTTTTTTAAATGATCATGAAGTAAGGGGCGGGGACAACCCTCCTAATTCGTGCTAGAGATGTTGATATCCCTCACTCTCCTCAAATAAGTTATTTCATGTGTTTAACAGGTTAGAAAAGAATATGACTTGGTTTTTTTATGCTTTAAGAATTTGGGGCAAGGCAGTTACCATATCCTATTGTCAACTTTTTAAGATTTTCACATCTCCCTTTACTATTCTTATATTTACTTATCAACAAATTTTACAGATCTGATTTGTGCTAAGATGTGTCAGTGCCCTGGTGAAGCAAAGATCCTTATTATCAAAGCTTTATATTTTTATAAAATCCTTGTCAGATTAGGAGTAGATGAAATGGGTTAATGTTGAATTTGAAGCTGTGCAGACCTTGGTATTAGTTACTTACTTGGAATGTGTTTGATTGATGAACCTTCTTGGATGTAATCATCAGCTACACTGATCCAGCAACAATAGCTATTCAGCACACAGTGAACAACTAGGCAGTGAGGCTTTTTATAAATGGACTTTTGCATAGCCAAAATTATCACAAAAACTGTTCACTCATAAAGGACCTCCTTAGGCTTTCATGTAGAAGCGAAGCTTTGTTTATGGTCTCCTAGTTTACTGCAAATGAAAAGGGAGATACACCCAGAGACAAGAGACTGTCAAGAAGTGGCAGATCACAGAGAAAAGACAAAGTGATAGGAACCTAAAAATCATAGAACTATATCTGAATTCTAATTGGTAGTAAGCAATGTCTTCACATACCACAGTAGCCTCTGGGGCGGAGGGGGGCGGGGGAGCTCTGTATGTATATAGCACAGCACAACATTGATGTTGGAACAATAATTCTGGGAAATCTAAAGGTATTTTCACTATGTTCCTCCTTGCCTAAGAACTCAGGAAGGGATATAAATATATCACTCAGGAGCATTGTGATAAAAATACAGTAAAAGTGAATATCTATGTCATGATGTCTGTGAGTATGAGATAGATTTATATGTTCTGTCATGGAAAGATCTCTCTCGGAGGTATTATGTGGAAAAGCAAATTATGAACAGTACCTACAAATCCCGTTTTTATTAAAAAGAAGGAAAAAAAGATTAGTAAATTCATAGAAGAAATGTGAGTGACTCTTCTGCAAACTGTTAACAATGGTCCAGTCTGGATTATGGGATTATATGTGACTTTATTTTTTCTAAGTTACATATTTCTATAATGTTTTTAATTTATAAAAATAAGCAGGTATGTCTTTCCTAATCAGAAGAAATAAAGGTAACAAAATAACCAGCTTAAGGAGGCAGAGAAGTATTTAATAGATTTTAGAAAAATTTGGTGCTTATTTAATGGGTAAGTGAATTTTAAACTTATGTGGAATGTCTTCCACCTTGACAGTGTGGATAAATGATTTATCACTGTACATGAACATCAAGCACTCTTTACAGCAAGTACTCCGGTTGGGTGTCAATAGCTCTTTTTCTGAGCCCTGGTTGATTTCCTCCAACCATGTAAATGAACTTATGTACATATCACTATTGGGGTTTTAACAAGATTTTTGTTCCTGTGGCCCCATTCCCCAATTCTTTGATATTGTATTTGCTTGTGGTATATTATGAGTGGGAGAATCAATTTTCTCTTACAAGCAAATTTATTTTTGTTTTAAGATTTAGATTTTAAACCTACTGGCTGATATTTGAAAGCATAACCATGCTCCTCAGTTCCAGTGTATTGTTTGTAATTGGTCCAATTTATCTGATTCAGGTGCATTGTGGCCAGGTATGAAACCTGAAAGTGGTTTAATTCAGACTCCATCTCCAAGTCAACACAGTGTTCTTACCTGCACTACAGGGTTAACCACAAGCCAGCCAAGCCCAGCACATTATTCTTATCCCATTCAAGGTAAATAGGCATGGTTGTGTGTGTTTTTTATTATTATTGTTTTTTGTTTTTAATCTATCTGTATCTCCAAACAAATTGGGTAATACAGGAGCTCTGTCTTCTGAAATAGAAGGGTGTGATATTTGCATTTGTGCATGCTTTTCGTGTTAGGCAAACCAGAACCTAGGAGTGTCGTTCTTAAGTAGTTTAGCCTTTGTGAACTGCTTAGTAGAATTTCTGGACCCTTTTGCATGTTGGAGTCCAGAAAACCTGTCTGATTTTGTTCTAGTCTCTTCTCAGTGGCATTTTGTCCTATAAATGAGCGGAAGACTCCATGGAATAGAACTTTGCTGACTTCTCTTATGTGAAGTCCAAATAGAGTGGGATGTGAGATGAGTGCTGCTTTGTGAGGTGTGTGCTGCTGCCTGCTGTGGTTTTGTCATACCTCCACCCCCATTGACTACTTCTTGGTGAGAGTATTTTTCTTGCTCAAAAAGTTCAGTCTTGTTTCTATTTCATGATGAAAAGCCTAGCATTAAAGCTTGAACTTTATAAACATCTCTGCCTCCCTGAGTTTTTCCTCTAAAAGATTAGAATTATTGTGATATTAGGAGTGGAACAAAGAAACTCAAAAGGCACTATGAAATTAATTGCCTACCCTTCCAAATCCAATGCAGGCAGTTTGTCATTGCTCCAGATTGGGAACTAATGTCCGTGTACCTGGTCTCTCATCTGCCTCCTTTCTCTTGATTTCTCCCAGCTTTTAAATTTTATTCCTTATAAAATGGATGCTAGAGGGGTGAGGGTGGGATGGCAAAAACTGGTCTGAGGTATTCTTAAGATATGAATTTAGGTGATGAAAAAAATATTTTGATGTAGATTATATTAAACAAAATATTTTGCTTTTCAGTTTTACCTGTTTCAGTTAAATGATTGAGAACTACTTCTGCTTTGTCCATTGGGAAGGAGCTAGTCACTACTTTCCTAAGACCTTGTTCTGAGCTACTGTTACTTTCTATTGTTTATCAAGTCTCCTCTTTTTTTAATTTATTTTCCCTTCTTTTTTTATTTGTCCCCTCCCCCTTCTTCTAAAATGGGAAAACACTCAAGAGCATGACTTGGTCTGTCTTCTCCTCTACCTCCTTTCATTTTTATGAAGTATATCTCTAGATTGGTAGGCTTTTTGGGTCCAACTACAGGCACATCTGGTAGCTAGGTCCCTTCTAAACAGATATATCCCTGATGACTACACCTAGATCGTGAAAGAAAGGCCAGGAGTTTTCTTCTTTTGTATTAATAACCCTCTTCCAAAGTGTCAAACCACCACTCCTCTGTAGTTCTATCTGGAACTTGAGGAACCTGAAAGCTATGCTTTCTTCTCCCTCCTTGTAAAAGAAGAGGAACCACCTTGTTGGGGTCTTTTAGGACCCATTGATTTTAAAGGGTCATGGAATATCCTTTAAACTTAATCACTATCCTAACTTGTTATCTGTTGGTACATTTTTCCCTTTTGATTGATTAACCTAGTTTCCCCCATTTTGCTAGTAATGACCATTGCTGGTATTTATTAAGTGCTTAGTATGTTCTTAGCATTGTTTTAAGCGATAGATAAGTGTTACTTATGTAATCTTCACAACACACCTATGAGGGGAGTACTATTATTAATCTCATTTTACAGATGGGGAACATAACACGCAGAAAAGCAAAGTAACTTGTCCTAGGTCACAAAGTTTGTAAATAGTTAAGTCAGAAGATAAGCTGGCAGTCTGACCCCAGAGCATGAATGCAGTGTTACGATTTTCAGTATTGAAGTCATGGTATCAATATCAACTGTCCCATAATTGAGAACCTATACTGACAAATATCTAGATTCATTTTTCCTCCCTTTTTCTGGTTAACCTATTAGCCCATTTTATTGTTTGTTGGAACTTCGGCACGGAGTTGAAATTAAAGCAGAAGTTAATCATCAGCTTATCACTTTTTGCCTTTTATTCTGAAGAAAAAATTGGTAGAAAACAAGTTGAAACAATTGGCTGAAATGAAATACGGATATTACTGGCAGATTTTAATTACCTGGGTTCTCTGCTACCAATATCACTCTCCTCACCCCCGCTTTTCGTTTTCTTTAGCATGGATAATGACTGTAGCTGTAGAGGGCTTCTCCCTTCCGCCTATGGAATTACCCAGTCCTTCCACAGAATAAAAATAAAGGACATTGTATTGATTTTTTTTTAAGTGGTCAAAACAGCAATGTCTTGGTATCCCACCCCAGAGCATTCTACAATTGACCATAGCCTCTCTCTTCTCTGAGGAAGTTAGGGAAATTATCTCAAAAACCAAATTCTACTTCTGGCTTGATCACTCTGATCAAAACCTATTCTTTAGTTTATAACTCAATGCTCATGAAAACCCTTTGACTAAGCAGATCTGGCTTCTTTATATCAGTCTTTTCCTAGAGTGTCTGTGACTCTGTGGCCCAATCTGGTTATTTTCTTCAGTTGAGATGGTTTAAATGATTAATATTCAAGGGGCAAAATGACTCTCAGAAATTTCAAAGTTAATTTTAACTCAGTCTTGACTTTTAATGAATGTCTTTGGACTCTAATATTGTAATACACAATAGTCTTTCATTGACCAGGAGATTTTTTTTAACAGATTGTATTTTTTAGAATAGTTTTAGATTGGATCCGGCCCAGTGGTATAGTGGTTGGGTTTGCGCACTCCGTCCTGGCAGCCTGGGGTTCATGGGTTTGGACCCCAGGCACGGACCCAGGCACTGCTCATCAATCCATGCTGTTGTGGTGTCCCACATATAAAGTGGAGGAAGATTGGCACAGATGTTAGCTCAGCGACAATCTTCCTCAAGCAAAAAGAGGAAGTTTGGCAACACATGTTAGCTCAGGGCCAATCTTCCTCACCAAAAACACAGAATAGTTTTAGATTTGAGAAAAATTGAGCAAATGGTACAGAGTTGTGTATTTCCCCACTCTGCACACAGTTTCCCCTGTTATTAACATCTCCTATTAGAATGGAACATTTGTTACAATTAATGAATAATATTTGTACATTATTATTATTAAGTCTATAGTTTATTCAGATTTCCTTAGTTTTTTCCTGATGTTCTTTTTCGTTTCATTTAATTGTCGTATCCCCTTAGCTTCCTCTTGACTGTGCAGTTTTTCAGACTTTCCTTATTTTTGATGCCCTCGACATGCTATTCATGAATCCCACAAGTTATACATGAATATACATGCATACATGGTATACCGAATCCCACAAATGTTTATTGAGCATCACCTATTATATGCCAGTTGCTTTGCTGGATGTGTTGGAGATAATGAATAAGACAGATTCTGCACTCATGAAGCTTACAGACAGTAGTGGAGACAGAAAACATCAAGTAAATAAATAAGTAGATTTTGAAAAGTCCTCTGAAAGGAGAAAAGAATAGATTGCTATGACTGGGAAAACAAGAAAGGAGTTAGTTTTAGTAGAGAGGTCAGAGAGAGTCTCTCTGAGGAAGTAGACATGCTGAGGAGGAGCCATCATGCTGAGAGGGTGAGAAGGACAGGTCAGGGATAACAGTCCAGGCAGAGCGAACAACATTGCAAAAGTTCCTCAAGTGAGAACAAGTTTGTTTTGTTTGGAGTAAGGTAGCCTGAAAGCCAGGGCGAGCAAGGGTAGTGGAGAGACATATGTAAAATTAGAGAGGTAGGTACAAAGTAAATCTTGCACCAGCTCTTAGGTACTGTTAACCCTCCAGCTTTGGGGCAATGTCATTTAATTGAGTTGTCCCTCACGGTTCTATAACTACAGTCTTCTGATTAAAACTATCTCTGTATATTGACTATATTAGGTGGACTGCTAGTGGGGCATAGTTTTCAGAAGCTGTGTCTTTCTATTGACTTCACAGCTCCATTGTCAGAACAGGAGTGAGGACTATCCAAAAACAGTTGGCCATGCCGTTGGCATTTGGAGAACTAATAGCCTTTAGATATATGTTAGTAGGAGTTACCACTTGGGTTTTATGTGATCCTCTAAATTTGTACTTTTTTTTTTTTTTGAGGAGGAGGATTAGCCCTGAGCTAACATCTGCTGCCAGTCCTCCTCTTTTTGCTGAGGAAGACTGGCCCTGAGCTAGCATCCTTGCCCATCTTCCTCTGTTTTATACGTGCGACACCTACCACAGGATGGCTTGCCAAGCGGTGTCATGTCTGCATCCGGGATCCGAACCTGCGAACCCAGGGCTGCCGAAGCAGAATGTGCTCACTTAACCTCTGCGTCACTGGGCCGACCCCAAATTTGTACTTTTTATTGCATGTTTTATTGCTGCTGCTTTTGTTTTTTAAATTTGTGATTGAATATTTTTTTTGTTGAGACCTACATATGTATATATTTATGCAGGATGATTAGTACTTTTTTTGAGGTGCCTGGCTTTCTAGTCCTAGCTCTGTGGAGGTAGGGCATGCAGTGACTGTGTACATTTTTAGGTGAGTTTAGCTTGGGCTCAATGATGGTTACAAGAGCCTAAATAAATATTATTTATTTAATTATCTTCTAACTTCTGTCACTAGAATTTTAAACTCCGTGAGGACAGGGACTTTGTCTTGTTCACTATTCTATTCTTCAGTGACTGAAATAGATTCTGGGTGCATAGTAGATCGTGGTTTGCGGAATGAATATTTGTTTGAATGGGAGAAAGAAGTCTTAATGAACCCTATAAACTTTCTAGGTCAGCAGGCCAACATTTCTTATAATCGAAGCCACTATTGCTGAGAGTAATTTGTAATTTTTAGTATGGTACTTGTGGAAAACTTCGACAATATCAACAGTTAGCTAATCAAGTCATTAAACTTCCTTGCCGAGAAAATAAGAGTACATGGGCAATTGTTTTAAGATCCACCTTTTTGCCTCCAGCCCAATTGAGTAAGTAGTCTGAAAGTTGTTAAATTTATAAAATCACTTTGACAGACAGAGTACCTTTTTCCTCATGTGTGTAGAGATCAGATATGAATGTTGTACCTCTAACCATTTATAAATTATTAAGAAAGTAGAGCAGAATTAAAGGTAAATAGGAGGAAAAGAGGAGTATGCGCTAGAATGAAGGCCAAAGAAAAATTGAGCTAGAAATGGACTTTGCTGGGAGAGAGAAACTTAGGACACTAAGTTCTTCATTTTTTTTCTCACCTTAAATCACCTATGTTCAGTTTGTTTTATTGCAGGCCTCCCAGCATCATGGACTGGTAATAGAACCTGGAATCTACTCAAAATTCTTTTCCCATAAGAATGATTAAAAATTGCTTATAGAGTCATCTAGGCTGTGTACAGTAATTTCTTAGTACTTCTCCTTAGGAAAAAAAAAAGGGTAGGCCATAGTAGAGAAGGTGAATATTGGTGGAAAGAAATACCATCTGTAAGGTTATAAAAATCTATGTCGTGTAGTTGTTGGGTTTAAGAAAGTAAACTCTTGGGCCGGCACTGTGGCGCAGCAGTTAAGTGCTTACATTTCACTTTGGCGGCCCGGGGTTCACTAGTTCGGATCCCAGGTGCAGACATGGCACCGTTTGGCACGCCATGCTGTGGTAGGCATCCCACATATAAAGTAGAGGAAGATGGGCACGGATGTTAGCTCAGGGCCAGTCTTCCTCAGCAAAAAGAGGAGGATTGGCAGCAGTTAGCTCAGGGCTAATCCTCCTCAAAAAAAAAAAAGAAAGTAAACTCTTAAGAGTCCTTTAGTTCCCCTGAGGGGAACTAAAGAAAAGAAAATCTCCCTGGATAGTCAGGAAATCTGATCCCTAGCTCAGCTACTGACTCTGAGGAAAGGGCACTGGATGAAGAATTGGGAGATCCCAGTTGTCATCTTGGCTATCTACCTCTAGCTCCATGACTGTGGACAGATTACTTTAACTCTTCTTTCTCCCAGGTTCTTCATCTGAAAGCTGGGGTTGTAGCAATAGCTGCTTCTTATATCTAACTTACCTTAATCCTTCTAGACTTTCTTCTAAACAGAGTACCCTTGGGGAAAGGGATAAAAATTCCCTCTGGTTTTGACCAGTACTGTCATGTTTGTGCTGCATGTGTTCACCTGCCCTGTTCTTAATGGAGGTTTTCCAATTAACTTTCCCTCTAGAGGACTTCGTTGCTAATGGGATAGGTAGTCAGATAGTGAAGTCTACCTGATGGTGAACCTTTATGGTGTGTTTGACTGCACTGGGAACCATGTCTTAAGTGTGCTTATGGTAAGCGAGAGAAAGGAGTTAAAGACCAGTACCTCGCAATTTCAGTTACATTGTCTACCTGAGAAAGGTCACTGTGGCTAACACTAGTCACTGAGGATTTGATTAAAACTGTGGTGGAATCTGTGATCGAAAGGTATGAGAAACTTAACCCAAATTCGTTGTCCTAAGACAAGCAGCCTAAGTAACTTATAGAGTACATTTTTACCTGGCCAGAATAATAGTTAATATTTTCCAAGTTTTTCCAGGCTCATTGATAAAATCATTAAATGCCAGATCATGGTGTTTGTTGATCCACATTAATAATTCATAATTTGAGTAGAACACAAGAAGCAAGTCCAAGCACTTTAGAATTTGGAGGACCAGCTCTATTTCTCAAAGTAGTTCTTTTCATCAGAAAAGGCTTAATTTTGGGCAAGTGACCATAAATGCCACAGTGCAGGATTTACATGTGGATTGACCAGAGCTCTTGTTTCTACTGATTGTCAGTAGGTCACATTGCAGGTGAATCGTTTTTCAACTGCCAGAGAAGAGGGACTGGAGTGATTTGGTTTAGCTTCTGATTTCATTGGTATCATTAGCATGAGCCAGCGCATTGTATTATGTATCTTTCTAGGACTTAGTAAGAAGAGTTGAAGACTCAAGTTGAAACAGAGAAATATTTGAACTGTTTTATTTGTAAGTCTAAATTAAGGTATGGCATGCAAAAGAACACAACCAGTATTTGTTTCCTTTGCCAGTGTTCTTTATCTCCTTGTAGATCTGTTTACCTAAGACACAATATATTTCCAATGTCTTCTACCCTTTCATGTAATATCTTTTAACACTCTCAATCCTATAGCTTCAAGCACAAATGCCGGCCTGATATCCACTTCATCTACAGTTGCCAATATTCCAACAGCAGCAGTTTCCAGCATCTCAAACCAGGTACAGTGCTGCTTTTGTTCACCCTGTTTGATATGATTCATCTAACTGGCTCTTCCTCTCTTCTTTCCATGATCAATTTGCCAATCTGGGAAACAACCAGTAGGGGCTGTGGAGAGACCTTTTGAATGCCCTCGGAACTAGGGCCCTGGATAGTTTCTCAGGCTACCATCCAGTTTCATTCTTCTCCTAAGCCTTTTAATGATATGGTTTTATCTGCTCCTTTATCTACTATGTGTGTCTCTACCTTCTACCCAATTCCGACTAGAATGTACCCTTCGTGAGGGTGGGGATTTGTTTTTCTATTTTGTTCACTTATATATTCCCAGAGTTCAGAAAATGCCTGGCGCTCACATTAAAGGCACATAATAACTATTTGTGGAATGAATAAATATTACTTTCACTCTTTTATTTAGCCACTCATTCCTTTGTGAATTCTTTGTGGTCTGCTCTTGATCACTGTTATAGTAACTCTTTATGCTTAGATCACTGGTAAACATCTTCAGTGTTTCAGGGTTGTTTTTGTTGTTTTTATTTGTTGTTTTCTCTGCAGTGATTAATATTGTTAACCACTGTCTCTATCGATCTCTTTTTTTTGGTTGCAATTAACATTACTACTCTGGTTCATTTTTTATGTGTGACTATTCTTGCATTTGTTCATTCTTTTAGTCCACAGAAATTTATTGGCACTCTTCAGGGTACTGTCTCTCTCTCTTCCTTTCATAGCTTTTCTTTTTGATCCTGTCTTCTGTCATGGACAGTCTGTTTAGTTTTCCACATGTTGATTACTTCGTCCCTAGGAATGTTTAACTGCATTCACAATGTCCATTTACTGCCTGCAGAATTAAGGTTCTAGTCCTGACTTCATGATATCTGTAAGCTTCCTGCTGGTTGATGGACATTTTTTTGTTTAGTGTCCTGCTATTTCCCTAAGTTTGCCATATTCAAAACCAGCCTTTCATTCTATCCTTTCTTCCGTCTCCTTGTCTTCCAAAAGTGAAACCACTTTTCCCTATGACTTCTGAATTCTTGTCAATGACACCATTTTTTTAAATAAACCTAGGCCTAAAACCAGCCCAGTCATCTTTGATTTTTTTCCTCATCCATCCCTAATCCAGCCATTTCTGGAATTCTTTCTTTCTGTTTCATTTTTGCTGTCATTTCCTATGTTTTGTTTTTTTTCCGCTTTTATCCTGAATTACTATAGTTAACTGTTCATCTCATCTCCTGTACCTGTCCATTTTCTGAAACACTATCCAATTAATTTTCTGAGTGCCACTTTTTATCCTGTCACTCACCTGCTCAGAATCTGTTTGTATTTTTATTTGTTGATTTGAATTTGATAGTCCTGATTTCCTATCCCCACGCAAGCTATACACCATTGCCTAAAGAATCCAAGTGATGTTCCCTAACCACTCATTCAAGCCTACAGAGGTCCTTCATTTCACCCAAATTTAACATCTCTGGTCCCTTAGTAAACCTTTTGCTAAAACCTTTTCCTATTCGTGTTCGTATTTCCTCTATCTCAGAAAGCTCTCTGTCGCAATCTGTAGTGATAGTTGTCTTCCTCTGTATTTCACTCATTTGACGTATAATTTATTGCCAATTTGTTAGAAATTTGTCTTCTCTCCTGCTAGATTTTTAACTCCCTTTAGTTGAGCTAGTATGAATATATTATTTTCTTTAATATTTCCTTCTCCCACCCATACACAAACACATACACTGTGAATTATATTTGGGTTGTGGTAGATGCTCAGTTCTCTTTATAAATGATTTGTCTGGTCAGTTAGCTTCTTTCTACTTGTCGCCAACATCAATATCAATAGAATTTTTTTAAAGTATGTATTTTAACTATCATACCCATTTTTTATAGCTTTATTAAAGTGTAATTGACATATAATAAACTGCACAGATTTAAATTGTACAGTTTGATAAGTTTTGACATATAGGTGCCCATTAAACCACCAAAAGTTCCCTCCAAATATTTTAAAGAAATTTCGTTTTTAAAGAAAACTTCATTATTTTAAAAAGAAAGAGATACTCGGTTTTTAAACTGGGAAATTTTAATGTTAGGCTATGCGCTTTTTTGTTTAAGCTCATCTGTCCTTAGAAACACTACCATATAGTACGGTGGTTCATAAACTCCTTAAAGAGGAGAGTCTTCCCTTCAGAAATTCTGTGCAGGAATTGATATAGAAATTCAGTACATAAAATAGGGGAAAAAGATCTGTTACAGTAGAAAAAGGGATATTGTGTATAGAGTGCATCGGACCCTTCCCTCTCAGCCTTCCCCTCCTCCCAAAGACAGCCCCTGAGACTTCTCCTCTTGACTCTCAGGTTTCCACAAAATGCATTTTGAAAATCATTGGTTTAGGTGGAAGATATAGATAGGTAAATGAGAAGTCAAATTAATGTTTTAAGAAAATAATTATAAATAAGAGGGACTTGAAAGTCTCTTGTGTTGAAATCAATGTTATGCTTTTTCTAAGAGTCTTATTTTCCTCCTTTATTCCTTTTGGCCTACAGGACTATCCCACCTATACTATCCTTGGTCAGAGTCAATACCAGGCCTGCTACCCCAGCTCCAGCTTTGGAGTCACAGGCCAGACTAACAGTGATGCTGAGAGTACCACGTTAGCAGCAGCCACATATCAGACAGAGAAGCCTAGTGTGATGGTACCTGCGCCTGCAGCACAGAGACTTTCCTCTGGTAAGCAATGCAGCTCCAAAAGCTTTGGCTTAAGGGTACTTCATCCAACAGGTAGTGTCCATTTACTACCTGGTCTAAGTCACTGTTACCATGCTGTTGGCTTTCCCTCACAGGTGAGGAGTATTTAAACATTGGAACCGGCTATGATGAGTCATCAGCAAACTAAATGTAATACCTGATGCTGTGAACAGAAAAGTACCAAGAATGAAAAGACTGCATTTATGACTTCCACTCTGCCCTTCTTGTAGCTTTGAGATACTTGTCACGGGGACTTCAGATTCTTGGCACATTGTGTAAAAGTTGGAGGACTCAGTTTTAGTCTGTGCATATTTTAGACTTCTGCTACCGTCTCAGTGCAGTAGTTCTTAACTTTTTCTACGTCGAGGATCCCTTTAAGATTCTGAGTAGGGGCCAGCCCAGTGGCGCAGTGGTTAAGTTCGCATGTTCCACTTCTCGGTGGCCCAGGCTTTGCCGGTTCGGATCCTGGGTGTGGACATGGCACCGCTTGGCAAAAGCTATGCTGTGGTAGGCGTCCCACATATAAAGTAGAGGACGATGGGCACGGATGTTAGCTCAGGGCTGGTCTTCCTCAGCAAAAAGAGGAGGACTGGCAGTAGATGTTAGCTCAGGGCTAATGTTCCTCAAAAAAAAAAAAAAAAAAAGATTCTGAGGAAAGCTATAGTCCTTTCCCTCCAAAGAAATGCATAATATTTAATCTACAAACTTAAACCTAAACTTTTAAAACTTAAACATTTAGCTTTGAAATGTGTTGATGAATTATGATGTCCAGGTTAAAAAAACCCTGACATAAAGGCTTTATATACATGTGCACATACTTTTTATTTATCTCTATTTTTCTTGAAAATTTGGTGGTTCACTGTCGCATCACGTAACTTGAGGAAGGACTGTTTTTGTTAGCACTGATGCATTTTTAAAAACAGTGCTCCACGTTAGTTAAAGCAGCTTTCTGTGCATCTTGCTTTTACGTGTCTTTTAAATAAATGGACATACACATGGTTGCTGCTTCAAACTTACGTAACTTTGAAATCATTACATGTGTTGATGCCTTAGTTTTGAATTCATTTCTCTAAATATCTTTGTTCTTCATAACAATTTTAACTTTTTAATAATGGAGAATTTCAAACATAGAGGTTGTCAGAATAGTATAATGAGCTCTTATGTATCCATCATCCATCTTCAATAATTAACAACTCATAGGCAATCCTATTTCAACTATACTTCATCCAATTCCCTCCCCAAATTCCAGGCAACGTATCTCTAAAATATAAATACTCATTAATATAACCACAACACCATTATCCCATCTAAAATAATTCAACAATAATTCCTTAATATCGTAAAATACCAAAAGGGATTTGTATTTCCAGTTTTCTCATCTATGTTAGGAGTTCTGTTTTTCTTTTTACAGTTTGTTTGTCTTAATTGTTTAAATTAAGATCCAGGTAAGGTCCATACATTGTGATGGGTGGATATGTATTTTGGCTCTTTTAACCTCTAAATTTCCTCATCTCTTTTTTTATTTGCCCTGGTACTTTATTAGTTGAAGAAACTGGATCCTTTATCCCATATCATTTCCCAGTCTGAATTTTGCTGATTATATTCTCATAGAGTAGTTTAACGTGTCCTACTGCCCTCTGTATTTTATTGTAAATTGGTAAGTGGAACTAGAGCAGTGGTTTTCAACTAGAGGTGATTTTGCATTGCCCTGGGAAGGTTTGGCAATGTATGGAAATGTTTTTTGATTGTCACACTGGGTAGGGGGTGCTACTGGCATCTAGTGGGTAGTGGCCAGGGATGATGCTTAACCAAACATCCTACGTGCACAGGACATCCCCTCACAAAAATTATCTGGCCCAAAATGTCAGTTGTGGCAAGTTGAGAAACTGTGATCTAGAAGCTTGTTTAGATTCAGCGTCTTTTTTTTTTTTGGCAAAACAACATCATAGATATGTTCTTCCATTGGGAGGCAGGCATATAAATTGTAGTTATAATTCTCTTTGTGATGTTAGGAGCTGTTGATGCTCAATGCCTAGGTCTGCGTTCTCAGATTGCTTAGGTGAAGTTTGGTTTTCCAGGCTTTATCTCAGCAATATGATTCTTAAGGGTAGAGAACCTGCTGACCTTCTTCCTGCTCTGGGTCTTGTATAACCTGTGACTACTGGCAGTATATGTCTCACTTTTCTCCTTTCCAGGAGACCCTTCTACAGGCCCATCTTTGTCCCAGACTACACCAAGTAAAGATGCTGATGACCAGTCCAGGAAAAACATGACTGGCAAGAATCGGGGCAAGAGGAAAGCTGATGCCAGTTCTTCCCAGGACAGTGAATTGGAAGTATGGGAGGAAACTCATTTGAGTTACCTACTTTATTTTTTTTTTCTCATTTCTTAAGTTTATCAAACATATATCTGAAACTCATGGAGATTTGTGGTTCTGTGTTGTGTGTCTTTTAATTCCTGGGCAAGAGAAACTGAATTGGCCAAGTGAAAAGAGAAATCTTAAAACAGATTTCTCTTTGCCCATAACTTACCATATCACTTTCAGATGCTTTTAACCAAAAGCATCGAGAAAGCTTTTCTGGATTTAGGTAGCCAGGTCGTTTTTTAAGGGAAAGAACAAAGTGTTCTCTATATTCCAGAGGAGAACAGAAAGAACAATGCATTATCTTCAGAAAGCAGAATGTGTCACAAGTAATGTCATACTATTCTCTGTTTAAAAATCTCCAGGTAAAATGAGAGGACTAGAGTGCTTTAGGCCGCTGTGAAACATGCAACCAGATCTGGTAACTTATTAATGAGAGATTGGCACTCAGTTATTCTGTAGTCAAGAACTGTAGGAATTTATTATGGGCATACATTTGGCTTCATTCTTTTTTTTTTTTTTTTTTTAAGATTTTATTTTTCGTTTTTCTCTCCAAAGCCCCCCGGTACATAGTTGTATGTTTTTAGTTGTGGGTCCTTCTAGTTGTGGCACGTGGGATGCCACCTCAGCATGGCTTGATGAGCAGTGCCAAGTCCACGCCCAAGATTCGAACCAGTGAAACCCTGGGCTGTCGCAGTGGAGCGCTCGAACTTAACCACTCGGCCATGGGGCCAGCCCCTGGCTTCATTATTAAAAAGACTAGAAAGTCATACAAAATGCTAATAATGCAGAGTTTTGATATTAATCCTTTTGTTTTCTTTCTTCAATTTTTCTGTAATCGTTTAACAAGGGGGAAGAGCTATATTTAAAAATTAGTCCATTCATAGGTGTTAAGACATAGGTAAATGGAGGCTGTGTTTGGAGCCTGTCTTCCCCTTTATTCCTGGGGGAAAAAAAAGAAAGAAAGAAAATCTAAAGTCCTGATATCTTTCTTGGAGAAAAACTGAGAACTCACTCATTTTTTTAAATTGTAGTAAAATATATATAACATAAAATTTACCATTTTTTTAAGTGTTCAATTCAGTGGCATGAAGTACATTCACATTGTTGTTAGTTGTTACCACTATCTATTTCCAGAATTTTTTCATGTTCCCAAACAGAAACTCTGCACCCATTATGCAGTAACTCCCCATTCTCCCTTCCCACTAGCCTCTGGTAACCTCTGTTCTACTTTCCTGTCTCTATGAAGTTGCCTACTCTAGATATCTCATATAAGTGGAATCATATAATATCTATCTTTTTGTGTCAGGCTTATTTCAGTTAGCATAGTTTTCAAGGTTCAGCCATGTTGGAGCGTGTATCAAAGCTTCATTCCTTTTTATGGCTGAATGATATTTCATTGTATGTATATACCACATTTTGTTTATCTGTTTATCTGTTGAAAAAACTTGGAGTTTTTTCACCTTTGAGCTATTGTGAATAATGCTGCTATGAACATTATACGGGTATCTCTTTGAGTCCCTCCTTTCAATTATTTTGGATATAAACCTAGGAGTAAAATTGCTGGATCATATGATAATTCTATATTCACTTTTTTGAGGGACCTCCAAAATGCTTTCCATAGTGGCTACACCATTTTACATTCCCACCAGCAATGTGTGAGGATTCCAGTTTCTCCACATCCTCACCTATAGTTATTTCCTGTTGGTTGATAATAGCCATCCTAATGTATGTGAAGTAGTGACTCATTGTGGTTTTGATTTGCATTTCCTTAATGACTAATAATGTTGGACATCTTTTCATGTATTTATTGGCCATTTGTATATTTTCTTTGGAGAAATGGCTGTTCAAATCCTTTGCACATTTTTTAATTGCATTGTTTGTTTTTTGTTGTTGAGTTTTAGGAATTCTTTGTATGTTCTAGATGCTAATCTCTTATCAGATATATGATGTGCAAATATTGTCTCTCATTCTGTGAGTTGTCTTTTTGCTCTCTTGATAGTGTTCTTTGATGCATAAAGGTTTTAAATTTTGATGAAATCCTATTTTTCTTTTATTGCTTGTGTTTTTGGTGTTAAGCATACAAGGTTATGAAGATATTCACCTGTGTTTTCTTCTAAGAGTTTTCTTTTGCTCTAGATTTAGGTCTTTGATCCATATTTAGTTAATTTTTATGTGTGATGTAAAGATCTATTTTCATTCTTTTGGACATGGGTATCCAATTTTTTCAGCACCTTTTGCTGGAAAAACTTTCCTTTCCCCATTGAATGATCTTGGTATCCTTGTCAAAAAAATCCATTGACCATGTATGTAAGGGTTTATTTCTGGGCTCTCACTTCTGTTTCATTGGTCTATGTTTCTATCCTTATGCTAATACCAGATTGTTTTGATTACTGTAGCTTTGTAGTAAGTTTTTAAATCAGGAAGTATGAGTCTTTCAGCTTTGTTCCTTTTCAAGATTATTTTGGCTGTTTGAGATCCCTTGAGATTCCATATGAATTTTAGGATGAGTTTTTCTTTTCTTTAAAAACACTCTTGGGATTTTGATAGGGATTTCATTGAATTTGTACATCACTTTGGGTAGTATTGTCATCTTAACAATGTTAAGTCTTCCATCCATGAACATGGGATGTCTTTCCATTTGTTTTGGTCTGTCTTCTTTAATTTCCTTCAGCGATGTTTTATAGTTTTCAGCGTACAAGTTTTTCACCTCCTCAGTTAAATTTATTCCTAAGTGGGTTTTTTGTGGGGTGGCAGGGAGAGGGGAGTTGGTGAGGAAGATTGTCCCTGAGCTAACATCTGTGCCAGTCTTCCTCTGTTTCTTATGTGGCATGCCACCACAGCAGGGCTTGATGAGTGTTGTGTAGGTCCACACCCAGGATCTGAATCCGAAAACCCCAGGCTGCTGAAATGGACTTCATGAACCCAACCACTACGCCACCAGGCCGGCCCCATGTTTTATTATTTTTGATGCTGTTATAAATGGAATTGTTTTTTAAATTATTTGTTGCCAAGTGTATAGAAATACAGTTGATTTGTGAATTAATTTATTAGCTGTAACAATTTTTTGTGGATTCTTTAGGATTTTCTACATCTAAGACCATGTCATCTGTAAACTGAGATAATTTTACTTTTTCCTTTCCAATTTAGGTGCCTTTTTTTCCTTTTATTGACAAATTATTCTGGCTAGAATTTCCAGTACTATGTTGAATAGAAGTGGTGAAAACAGGCATTCTTGTTTTATTCCTGATCTCAGGGGTAAAGCTTTCAGTCTTTCACCATTGAGTAAGATATTACCTATGGGTTATTCATCTATGGCCTTCATCATATTGAGGGAGTTCCCTTCTATTCCTAGTTTATTGAGTGTTTTTATCATGAAAGTGTGTTGAATTTTGTCAAATTCTTTTTCTGCATCAATTGAGATGACTATGTGGGTTTTTCCCTCAATTTTGTTAATGTGGTATATTATGTCGATTAATTTTTGTGTATTGGTCCATCCTTGCACTCTGGGAACAAATCTCACTTGGTCATGGTGTATAATTCTTTTTAATATGCTGCTGAATTTTGTTTGCTAGTATTTTGTTGAGGATTTTTGCATGAGTATTCATAAGGGATATTGGTCTGCAATTTTCTTTTCTTATAGTGTCTTTATCTGATTTTGGTATCAGGGTAACACTGTCTTCATAGAGAGTTAGGAAGTGTTCCCTCTTCTTCAGCTTTCTGGAATGGTTTAAGAAGGATTGATGTTAATTCTTTAAATGGTTGGTAGAATTCACCAGTGAAGCCTTCTGGGTCTCTTGGGATTTTTTTTTAATTGAGGTAACATTGATTTATAACATGCTATAAATTTGAGGTGTACATGATTGTATTTCGATTTCTTGTAGACTACATCCTGTTCACCACCCAAAGACTAACTTGGGATGTTTTTGATTACTGATTCAACCTCCTTGCCAGTTAAAGTTGTCTATTCAGATTTTCCATTTCTTCTTGAGTCAGTCTTAGCACTTTGTGTATTTCTAGGATTTTGCTCATTTTGTCTAGATTATTTGTTGATGTATAAACTGTTCATAGTATTCTCTTATAATCCTTTTTATTTCTGTAAAATTGGTAATAATATCCCCACTTTCATTTCTGATTTTAGTAATTTGAGTCTTCTCTTTTTTCTTAGTCAGTCTAGGTAAAAGTTGTCAGTTTTGTACATCTTTTCGAAAACCAAACTTTTGGTTTTGTTGATTTTCTCTATTATTTTTCTACTCTCTGCTTTATTTATCTCCATTCTAACCTTTATTATTTCCTTCCTTCTGCTGGTTTTTTCTTAAATTGCACAGATTATTGATTGAGATCTTGTTTTTTAAGATATGCACATACAGCTATAAATTTTCCTCTTAGTGCTGCTTTTGCTGCATTCCATAAAATTTAGTGTGTGATGTTTTCATTTTCATTCATTGCAAGATACTTTAATTTCACTTGAGATTTTTTCTTTGATCTATTGGTTCTTTAAGATTGTGTAGTTTGATTTTCCACATTTGTGAATTTTCCAGTTTTCCCTCTGTTATTAATTTCTTCTTTCATTCCATTGTGATTAGAAAACATGCCTACTCATTATTTTTCATATTTTCCTCTCTCAGCGAGTATTTCTGTGGGACTTGGATGAAACCATTATCATCTTCCACTCCCTTCTTACTGGATCCTATGCCCAGAAGTATGGAAAGGTAATTTCAGTCTTTCTTCCTTTGTTATAACTCTCCCTCTCCTGACTATGTGAGCAGGTAACTAAAATCAGTTTCTCTGCCACCTCCGTCTTACCCTGTTGGCCTTTCACTTTCCTTGTAAAACTTTACCTGATGACTTGTACCGGGCGGGCTACATGGTCAGGGAGAGTTGATGATAAAGCCAAATACCAGGCCTAGGACCAGTGCTGAAAGCTGAAGTTGTTTGAGAGTGGTATTTTGTAAGGACTTAAGTATGGGAATGAGGCTCAAAACAGAGTGGAGTCTCAGGATTGTGTATTCCAAAGACTGATCTGTTAATCCCTTAAGGCACTTTTAACAGTCCAAACTGAGGATTTCATTTAGCTGAGTATATGCCAGATATGTACATTTAAAATATAGATAAAATGTAAAATATCCTTCTAAAATAGATTACATGCCTGCTTAAACTAAATACACCAACCAGAATTTAACTTGTTTAGTCATGAGTTTTAATAGAGGGATGAGCTGTTTTTGAGATATTCACTGTTTCTACACTAAATTACCTATAGGTTATATTCTTTTCTATGAATAAATTTTATAAAAATATTTGCCTCCTTTGCTGTCTTACTACTCCCAATTATTTCTTATTGTCACTGATGTTTCTGTTAGAAGTATTTTCCACAGGCTTTTAGTATCTAGGCTGGCAAGTTGGTATAATCTCATATGCTATATAACTAGCCTGGTTATAAAAGCATACAAAATAAGAGCATACATCCTCTAAGAGAAGGCCTGCTGGTGCATTTTAAAGCTAAATGTGTTGCTTTTCCTGCAAATATTTTGACTCTTCAGGCTTTCTTTACTTATTTGCTGGTTGTTGAGACTGTCAAGTAACTGATTTCTGCTCTTATACTGGGAATGTGTGTGTAGGGTTGATAATGAAAGATAATGGGTGTTACAATAGCAATATTTTAGCAGCAGTTAGAATTTCTCCTGAAACAGGGAATTTCCCCCAAAATTAAGTGGTTTTTTTTTTAAGTGAGTTGTCCTAAGTTTTTTTGAGTGGATTTTTTGTGTGTGTGTTTTTAAGACTAGAAACTAGTCTTTTTTTTTTTTTTTTTAAGATTTTATTTTTTTCCTTTTTCTCCCCAAAGCCCCCCAGTACATAGTTGTATATTCTTCGTTGTGGGTCCTTCTAGTGGTGGCATGTGGGCCGCCGCCTCAGTGTGGTTTGATGAGCAGTGCCATGTCCACGCCCAGGATTCGAACCAATGAAACACTGGGCCGCCTGCAGCGGAGCACGCGAACTTAACCAGTCAGCCACGGGGCCAGCCCCTAGAAACTAGTCTTGAAATTTTAACTTTGCATATTCCCATATTCTTGTAACTGTGATTGAATTTGCATCATAAATAGCTAGAAGCACTACTGTGGGCCTGTGTTGTTTTGACCTTGACCCAAAATAATTTTGAAATATTTAAAGATCAGAACCAGTGCTACCAAGTCAAGCAAATTTTTCTCTTATTGTCTTCCAGGACCCAACAGTAGTGATTGGCTCAGGTTTAACAATGGAAGAAATGATTTTTGAAGTGGCTGATACACATCTATTTTTCAATGACTTAGAGGTAAGCATTTTAAATTGTTTTCTGTGTTTCAGTGAAACATGGAGCCTGTGCTTATTGTATTTAGAGGAAATGCTGTTAGACAGGGTGGGTATGGAGAAGCCAGCTGGCCACTTAGGCATGTATAAGCTTGCAAGAATAGTGCTTTGGTTAGGTCACTGCAGTCTTGATTCTGGCTGTCAGTTTTTCTGGCTCAGAAACTTGATTTTTGTCTGCCTATTTGGAAATGATCTAGCACTAGGGGAAATGCCAACCCATCCGGCAAAACACTGATACATAAACTAAACCAACCTTCCAGTCACTTTATCTACATTAAGTAATATATATAAGGTGGGTTTGATGATTTGTATTCTTAATTATATTTTGACTCTTCTTCAGTTTACCTTCTTAAAAGATAGTCTCTTGATTTGTCAGATCTGTAAATGGCTGCTTGAACTCATTGTATTGTATACATGCTTATTGCCCATGTATAGGTTAACCTTGGTGTCAAGAATCATTTTATAGGACAACCAGGAAACACTGAGAGCTTCTTGCTGAATTTTTTTGGCTTTGACATTTGAGTTCACCTTTGAGGGCAACATGGTGTAGTGGAAAGAGCACAGTGGAAAGAGCACAGGGAGTTAGAAGACCAGAGTGTGAGTCCCAAGTTAGGAAGGTTCTCTCCCCATTCTGGGCCTCAGTTAAGCAGTTATCCTACACAGGAAACTAGTAACAGGTGTTCTATTTGGGGAGGGGAATGTGTTGCTGGGACACAGAGGTGGGAAGGAGCAGACTTGTCACTTCATGTCCTTTTGAATTTTGACCTGTGTACTACATATATTACCTAGTTTTTAAAAATAATGAAAATTTTGAAATAAAATAAGATAGCATTTTATAAACACGAAGTAATCCTGTTTCTTTTTAAATACAATCTAGTTTTCAACAGGCAGTTCTCCAACAAATTGAATTAATAGGGCTCTAAACTCCAGTACTTTTGCCTCAACTCCACAGTGCTTTAATCTTCCCTCAACTTCACGTGTTCATGAGTTAGGACATCATAGTTTTTATTCAGCGAACATTTATTGAAAACCTACTATGTGCCAGTAATTATTGCCAAATTGTATTTGTAATGATTTTCTAGACATAGTCCTCACTCAGGACTGAAAGTTCTGTGAAGAATTTGACCTGAATGTGTTCCTGCCCCCAGGTCAGTGGTTCTCAACTTTAGGGGGCATAAGAATCACCTGGGGAGCTTGTTAAAAATGAAGATTCTAGGACTTCACTCCCAGAAATTCTGATTCAAGTAGGTCTGGGGTGGACCCAAGAATATGCATTTTTGAAAAACTTCCCCAGAGGATTCTGATGCAGGTGGACATCACAACACTGCCCTAGGTGGTGTTAGAGGAGTGAACCTGTCAGAGTTAGGCAGTGGGTGGCATTTTATGTCAGTAGTAGCATGGCCTTGGTGGAAAGAACCTTGGATTCGAATTAGAAGACCCAGGCTCTTTCTAGTTTCTTTTTACCACTCACTAGTCGTATGACCTTGGGTAAATCATTTCACCTCACTTTAGAACATGAGGAAATTGACTTATATGACCTCTTCTAATTCCTAAGTTTCATCTTATAAATTTCTGTTTCACTCATTCTCAGTTTTGATACTACACTCTGCCAGCATCCTTTTCATCTGCAAAAATTTATTGGGTACATACTATATAAGTGCACTGGACTGGACTAGAGGGGTACAAAGATGTAAGATATGGGCTACGCCATGAGAGGCCTACAATGTAATAGCCTTACAGTCTAGTGTAGGATGTGGACACACTTGACAGTGTAAGGGAGCTTGTAGTTATACCCATGAGCTGTTGGAAAAATGAACTATTGAGATAAGAGCATAATTGAGGGTTGGGATGGTTAAGGACGATTACATGAAGAGAGACCATAAGGTATTTCATTATCCCATCATTATTTGTGGTATTTTTACAATTATGTTGTGGTGGTGCACTTCTACTCCTTAGACTAAAACAATGTGTGATTTGGTCTTTTAACAGGAGTGTGACCAGGTGCATGTGGAAGATGTGGCTTCTGATGACAATGGCCAAGACTTGAGGTGATTAAAAACAATGATGTTTTAAAGATCAGTATACTTGTTACGCACAAGACACTGTCTGTGTTCAGAGGAAAACAAAGATAAGACGCAGCCTTAAAAGATGTCATAGTTAATGATGGCATGCATTGTGAGAAGGTGACAATACAAAGTGTGATGGAGCATAGAAAAGAAAGTAATTCTGATGGGTGTGGGGAGCAGGTAGTGCCGATATTGGGGCAGCCTTCTCAGTACAGTAGAATTTGAGTACGACTTTGAAGAATGGGTAGCAATGA
This sequence comes from Equus przewalskii, assembly GCF_037783145.1. NCBI lineage: Eukaryota > Metazoa > Chordata > Mammalia > Perissodactyla > Equidae > Equus > Equus przewalskii. The sequence goes on from NC_091832.1 coordinate 27,782,866, forward strand.
TGGGATGAGGAAAAAGCGTGCCAAAGTAAAGGTATGTTAGTTTTTCTTTGGCTAGATTTTCAGTCAGGAGAAGTGTGCTTCAGACTGGTTTGTCTTAGATAAAACTAAGCATCAGGAATTTTATCAAGGAAACTAATTGTGGGATGTCTGATGGTGTCAGGAATATCCTATGGAAGACAATCTTTTTTTTTTTTTTAGTTGGGGTAACATTGGTTTATAACATTATATAAATTTCAGGTGTATATCGTTATATTTCAATTTCTCTGTGATTGCATCATGTTCACCACCCAAAGGCTAAACCATCCATCACCATACACATGTGTGAATCACCCCTTTCACCCTCCTCCCTCCCCTTTCCCCTCTGGTAACCACCAATCCAATCTGTTTCTATGTGTGTGTTTGTTGTTGTTTTTATCTTCTGTTTATGAGTGAGATCATACGGTATTTGACTTTCTCCCTCTGACTTATTTCACTTAGCATAATACCCTCAAGGTCCATCCATGTTGTCACAAATGGCAAGATTTCATCTTTTTTTATGGCTGAGTCATATTCCATTGTGTATATATACCACATCTTCTCTATCCATTGGTCCCTTGATGGGCACCTAGGTTGCTTCCAAGTCTTGCCTACTATGAATAATGCCTCAATGAACAAAGGGTCCATGTATCTTTATGTATTCATGTTTTCATGTTCTTTGGATAAATACCCAGCAGTGGAATAGCTAGATTGTATGGTAGTTCTATTGTTAATTTTTCGAGGAATCTCCATGCTGTGTTCCATAATGGCTGCACTAGTCTGCACTCCCACCAGCAGTGTATGAGAGTTCCCTTTTCTCCACATCCTCTCTGACACTGGTTATTTCTTGTCTTGTTAATTATAGCCATTCTGACAGCTGTCAGGTGATATCTCAATGTAGTTTTGATTTGCATTTACCTAATAATTAGTAATATTGAACATCTTTTTGTGTGCCTGTTGGCCATCTGTATATCTTCTTTGGAAAAATGTCTGTTCAGATCTTCTGCCCAATTTTTAATTGGGTTGTTACTTTTTTCCTTGTTGATGTATGAGTTCTTTGTATATTTTGAATATTAACCCCTTATCAGATATATGGTTTTCAAATATCTTCTTCCAATTGTTAGGTTGTCTGTTTGTTTGTGTTGATGGTTTCCTTTTCTGTGCAGAAGCTTTTTAATTGATGTAGCCCCATTTGTTTATTTTTTCTGTTGTTTCCCTTGTCTAGTCAGACATGGTACTTGAAAGTGTGCTGCTAAGACTCATGTCGAAGAGCGTACTGCCTATGTTTTGTTTTTGTTTTTGTTTTCTTATAGGTGAGGAAGATTGGCCCTGAGCTAAAATGTGTTGCCAATCCTCCTCTTTTTGCTTGAGGAAGATTGTCGCTGGGCTAACACCTGTGCCAGTCTTCCTCTGTTGTATATGGGATACTGCCACAGTGTGGCTTGACAAGCAGTGCTAGGTCTGCACTCGGAATCCGAACCTGTGAACCCTGGGCTGCTGAAGTGGATCACGCGAACTTAACCACTATGCCACCAGGCCGGCCCCCTGGCTATGTTTTCTCCTAGAATTTTTATGGTTTCAGGTCTTACATTCAGTGGAAGACAATCTTAAACATATCACAGTGAATAGTAAACTAAGGAGGTCTCAGAGGCAAAATACTTGCTCATTTCTCTCTTGGCTGCTGTCTTCTAACCCAGTAGTCTTAGCTAAGATTAATCCAAAAATTTATGTAGCTTGTATTTAAAGACTTTCAGAAAAAAGACTGTCACATCTTTTCGTGTTGATTTGTTTTAATGTTTATCTTTTTTCATAAGCAAAAAGTTCTTCCTTTGTCTACCCTGAAGTTGTTTCATTCCTGAATTCTCAAATCCAGAGCAGAACTGGACATATCACTCAGTAAGGACCTAATCCTGTAGTACTGAGAAGGACTGACAGGTTTCACTTGAAGAGCAACATCCCGTCATGCATATTGTGCATTGCACAGGCATGGAGAGCACCATTCTTAGGAGATTTCGCTGGCCTTTTTAGGAAAAAAGCCTGGTCTGAAGCAGTTTATGATCTACTCTGAACTCTAGTTGTTTTTTGTTTGTTTGTTTTATATGTGTGGCTAACCAGTAGTTACACCTACCTTATGTCTTGGCAGCTTTATTTTCTTAAATATAGAATCTCACACTTAACTTAGTGAACTCACTTTTGACTTTTGATTGAACCAACTAGTCTCTAATTCTGTCATTCATTTTTTTTTTCCCTGCTTTTTCTCCCCAAGACCCCCAGTACATAGTTGTATATTTTAAAGATTTTATTTTTCCTTTTTCTCCCAAAGCCCCCTGGTACATACTTGTGTATTTTTAGTTGTGGGTCCTTCTAGTTGTGGCATGTGGGACACCACCTCAGCATGGCTTGATGAGTGGTGCCATGTCCGCACCCAGGATTCAAACCAGGGAAACCCTGGGCCGCCGAAGCAGAGTGCGTAAACTTAACCATTCGGCCATGGGGTTGGCCCCTGTCATTCATTTTTAAATCTTTATTTAGGAAATATTAATTCCTCCCAGCCTGTTGAACTGTATTGTTTATCTATTACTGTATAACATTATCCCCAAACTTAATAGCTTAAAACAATAAACATTTATCATCTCATAGTTTCTGTACGTCAGGAACTTGAAAATGACTTAGCTAGGTAGTTCTTAATCAGGGTCTCTGAGATTGAAATCAAGATATTGGCTGGACCTAAAATCATCTGAAGGCTTGATTGGAGCTGGAAGACCTGCTTCCAGCCTCTCACATGTGGCTGACAACAGGAGGCCTCAGTTCCTCACTATGTGTACCTCTGCATGGGGCAGCTTGAGTGTTCTCAGTGTGACAGCTGACTTCTTTCAGAGCAACTACTCCAAGAGAGAACAAGAAAAGCCTAGTATTTGAAGTCCAACGCCATCACTTCCACCACATTCAAATACAGTCCATACCTAAAGGGAACAGAGTTAGAAGAGAGGAATATTAGGGGCTGGCCCCGTGGCCGAGTGGTTAAGTTTGCACGCTCCGCTGCAGGCGGCCCAGTGTTTCATTGGTTCAAATCCTGGGCGCGGACATGGCACTGCTCATCAAACCACGCTGAGGCAGCGTCCCACATACCACAACTAAAAGGACCCACAACAAAGAATATACAACTATGTACCGGGGGGCTTTGGGGAGAAAAAGAAAAAAATAAAATCTTTAAAAAAAAAAAAAGAAGAGAGGAATATTAAAGAATTTGTGGGCATATTTTAAAGCCACCACAGTGACCCATGAACTTAATACACTAGCCAACAGATCACTGGAGAACGTCCCCATTATCTTACTGTTATTAGTATTTTGGGTTATTTCCTTCCACTATTTTTCCACTTTTCTCCTTTTTACAAATCATTTTGTGTGTGTGTATACACAAAAATTTTGTATTTGGGTTTTTTTTCACTGTATGATGTCATTAACGTCATTAATGAAAAGATGCTCTCTCCCAAGCCAGCCTCTAGGGGATGCTGGTGCTTGCATTGTTCCTACTCTCTTTCCCTCCGTCTCCATCCTTTCTTTGATAGAATGGGGTGAGATAGAGGACTAATGAAAGATAGACTCTAACTTACAGAAATTAAGGGAAAAGATTCTCAAAGCCATTAGCCTTTGTGTCAGATTACAGGAGTAGGAGAGAGGATCCCAGGGGGCATTCAACCAACAACCTCATGCAGTACAAATTTTAATTTTCCTCATTCTCTGGCTCTGCAGCAACTACAGCTTCTCGACAGATGGTTTCAGTGGCTCAGGAGGCAGTGGCAGCCATGGTTCCTCTGTGGGTGTCCAGGGAGGTGTGGACTGGATGAGGAAACTGGCTTTCCGCTACCGAAAAGTGAGAGAAATCTATGATAAGCATAAAAGCAATGTGGGTGGTAAGTATGGCATACAACCAGTCTAATATTCTATTTCCTTCTGATTTCCTGTTTTCTTTTCCAAGGATTCCTTAGAACTCCCTGGCAACTGCTTATGAATTTGTGCCACAGTACTATTTTAACTCTTTATTAAAAAAACATGGAGATTTGAATGAAACCTTTTAGAGAGGAAGCTCTGCACTTTTCATTGACCTCTCTTAGCATAACTTTACAAAGTTCTCTTGTTCTTTTTAGACAAATGCCTTTTTAAAGGAAATGTGTTCCATAGATTATGTGTAATGACATGCATTTTATTCTGGAGTCAAAACTACTTTGTCAATACTAGTTAATAGGTTGCCATATTTTTTTGACTGATTTATATAACCATCAGGACAAGCCAGGTAGAACTAGTGATTAGGCTTACAGTGGATGGAAAACTAGGTCCTGGATTATAGGTTTACAGTGTCCACGTCTTGCAACTTGAAGGACGTTGGAAATTCATTCTGCCCAGAAATACCTCAAATGTCAGGTGCCACTATGCTTAAAATTCTGTTATTTGGAATTAATCATCCATAGATTGTTCAAATTAGAAGAGATGTTAGAGATTTACTCTAAATCCCTTATTTTGCATTTGAGAAAATTGATGTCCATCATGAGGGTAATGTGGGCAGCTTACCCACGGTCACATGGTAAGTTAGTGACCATACCACAGCTGGCATCCACATCCCCTAACTCTTGGTCCAGTGCACTTTACATTCATGTAGTTCTTTTTTTTAGTGAATAACCCTTAGGAGAAGATATTTAAAACTGTGAACCATCACCTTCAAACCATCTACATACAAACAAAATGTTGCATGAAGTTTCAGAGATTCCATAGACAGCCTAGAGGTATATTACCCCAGGTCAAAGGAGCCCTTTTACTGTACCAGGCTGCCTTACAGTGCAGAGAGTAAAAATAGGGCTTCAAAGATCAGTTTGGTTTATTCCTGTTATAGCCCTCTAATACCAGATAAAAATCACAGGCATCTGGGCTTTGGGAATCTAATTGACTTTTTTCAGATTTCCCTTTTTAGTGCTTTTTTTCCCTCATGATTCAGAGCCAGTACTTTTTATTTTGGCAACTCCAAATCTTTTTGGTTTTCCTCTCACAGACGTTAGCCTTTCTTTTGTTAGTTTCCATATATAACCTAAGTATCTGATCCTTTCTCTGCCCAGTGAGTGCCTGGACCTGATTTCCTGTGGTGAAATAACCCTCTGTGAGAATCCCCTGAGCCTACCCTGGGGAACATATTAAAAGTAATGTCCACCTATATTTTATAAAATATGAATTAGCATAAGTACTACATCATATTATTAGTTAAGTATACGACACGTATACTTATGTTTATATCATATGTAACATATAGGTACTGGTTTTGTTGTTTTATTTTATCAGAAATGTTGGGAGTCATCTAATTCTAGGCTTGCATTGTGAAACCATCAAGCTGAAAACAAATTATTTGCAATTCTACTTATAGAGTGCCTTCTGTTTTTATGGAGTATTGGTAATAGAATACAGGATTTCTCTTTTTATCTTCAATACAGAAAATTCAGGGCCAAGTGTATTTTTTGAATATTATAACTCATGTCTGATGATAAACTCCATTAGATGAATTCTGTTTTGTTTTGTGCTTAATTGTCTGATCTTAAGTAGTGTTTTAGTCTCTTATCAGCTGAAGTTGTTGCAGAAGTAAGTACAATACAAATAAATGACATTCAAGAGAGTTGGTCATTCAACTTGGAATCTCAGGTTGATGGTTTTGAAAGGAGTGAAAGCACAGGCACCATGGGAGCGGTGTATGGTAGTGAAAAGACTTCTGAGACTAAAAGCCACTAACTTGCTGTGTAATCTTAGGCAGCCCCCCCTTTCCTCCCTAGGCTTTGGTTTCTTTAGAAAGAGACTGGAAATACTGTGGACTCTTCTTGCTATAACACTTGTTTTTCCCCCCTTGGTTCTTTTTTTTTTTTTTTAGGAAGATTGGCCCTGATAACATCTGTTGCCAATCTTCCTTTTTTTTTTTTCTTCTACCCAAAGTCCCAGTACATAGTTGTAGATCCTAGTTGAAGGTCATTCTAGTTCTTCTCTGTGGAATGCTTCCACAGCGTGGCTTGATAAGTGGTGCTTAGGTCCGCACCCAGGATCCAAACCAGTGAACCCCAGGCCACCAAAGCAGAGCGCACAAACTTAACCACTCGGCCACGGGGCCAGCCCCCTGATGTCACTTTAAAGCAGTGATACTTGAAGTATGGTCCACCAGTCTGCAAATTATGCTACTTGTTGGTGATGAGAAAGCTTGTGCCAGAATATAATCACAACATTTCTATCAACTGATTTTGTTGTAGTTGTGCCCTCCTAGCAAAACATTCTGGTGAAGAAGGTCAAAAAGACATTTTGAGTGGGCTACTCTAGGGTTTTACTAAGAAGAGAAATACATTAGCTCAGTAGAATATTTCAATGACTCACCCTATTTCTAAATTGAATTTCGAAGTTGCTTCCTCAATGTCAGCAAGGATATGTTGTCAAATGATAAATGTGTCTGCTTTTATTCCCAAAGGCCTCCTCAGTCCCCAAAGAAAGGAAGCACTGCAGAGACTAAGAGCAGAAATTGAAGTTTTAACAGATTCCTGGTTAGGAACTGCGTTAAAGTCCTTACTTCTCATTCAGTCCAGGTATGGAAATGGTTCTTTTAGGTCTCATTTTCCCAGAGACACACTCTTTCCTACCCCAGTCTGGGATAGGCTAAAATAGGGTTTGGGATAGGGTGAGAGGAGTTTAAATAATGCAGGGAAGTATTTAGGTTAGGTGGGAGGCAACACCTTAGAGTTTTAAGAGAATATTTGTATATAAAAGCCTTTTCCTTTCCCCTTACTTTTTGCTCACAAAATTAAAACTTAGTAACCCATAATCTCCAGCCCAGGAGATGGGCCTGGTGACATCAAAGAATATCACAAATATCCTAAGTACAGGAAGCTCCAAAGAACTGTACCGAAACCTACTGAGGAAAGCAAGATTCAAAAGAAAAAGAATACATTAAGCAGATTAAGGCGATTTCCACTTGAAGCTTAGAATGGGAAATAAAATCCGTCTTATCCACACCAATACCCTTATTGCTCGCTCCTTCAAAGCAGGAATTCCGAGTCGCAACCTAGTAGAGCAAACAGTAAAATAACACCGAGGGGTGGATATCCCTGAAGGTGAAGGACCTGTGAAATTCTTGTGTATTCTGGAATCTGTGTTGCTGTGTATGAAGAGCAGAGAGGACTTAAATCATATCTCACTTAAGGTCTGAGTCACATTCAGATGAAATAGTGCTGTAACTGAAAGTCTTTGTTTTCTAGAGTGTGGTATCGGTGACCTGGGTTGGTGGTATTTACTAATGAGTACAGTGAGCTAGAATGGTCAGAAGGGAAGTGAGGCAAGAATTAAGTTGCTACTCTGCCCACTATAGAATCTCTGTCCTTTAATATGGAAAATAAATAAATCTGAGATAATTATAGCAATAACTAAACATTGCCACTGAGCAAGTATCACACCAGGCCCTTCGAGGTTAATTTTTAATAATTAGATCCTAAAGAGAGGTTAATTTTTAATAATTAGATCCTAAAGAGAAGACCTATTTGAATTCTTGCTCCCAGGTTGGTTTGGCTTCACCTTTTTCTTTTCTTTTCCCTCTTTCTGCCTTCTAGAAAGAATTGTGTGAATGTTCTGATCACTACAACCCAGCTGGTTCCAGCTCTGGCCAAGGTTCTCCTATACGGGCTAGGAGAAATATTTCCCATTGAAAACATCTATAGTGCTACCAAAATTGGTATGGTTTCTATTCTGTTTCTAGTCACTGGCCTTACAGTAATACTTCCTACTTATGATGCTATGATTATTTACCAATCCCTCTGTTAGACACTTTATATATATCTGTAATCCTCACAGCAGTCTTCTCCTGATACTACTGATGAGGCAGTTTAAGCTTAGCAGTTATATACCTTTCTCAAGGCTTCACAACTAGTAACTTACATAAACAGAATTCAAATCCAAGTCTGTTGGACTTAAAACTTATCATACTCTATCCTTTTATAATATAATATTTGAAAGAACGTAATATCTAGTTTAGAAATCTACTTTTGCCTTGTTTAAAATTTCTCTTTCTCTTTCACAGAGAGAGCACTGCAGTATAGTATAATAGAAAAAACACTAGATTAAAAATCCAGGACTAAGCTGTGTGCTTAAAAATGGTCAAATCTCTTATACCCATTAAGATCGCTGCTAAGTGTTGGCGAGAATATGGAAAAATTGGAACCCTTGTGCACTGTTGATGGGATTGTAAAATGGTGCAACTGCTATGGAAAACAGTATGATGGTTCCTCAAAAAATTAAAAATAGAATTATCATATAATCCAGCAATCCTACTTCTGGGTATATATCCAAAGGAATTGAAAACAGGATCTCAAAGAAATATTTGCACACCTGTGTTAATAACATTATTCACAATTACTAAGTGGTAGAAGCAACCCAAATGTCCATCAAATGAATGGATAAAGAAAATGTGATCTATACATATGGTGGGATATTGTTCAGCCTTAAAAGGGAAGGAAATTCTGTCACATTCTACCTCGTGTGTCATCTTTGAAGACATTATGCTAAGTGAAGTAAGCTAATCACAAAAAGACAAATACCATATGTTTCCACTTATGTAAGGTACCTAGAGTAGTCAAATTCATAGGAACAGGAAGTAGAATGGTGGTTAACAGGGATGTTGGGGAAGGGGAGATAGGGAGTTGTTGTTTAATGGGTATAGAATTTCAGTTTTGCAAATGAAAAAGTTCTGGAGATATGTACAACAATGTGAGTATACTTAACACTACTGAAATGTACATTTAAAAATGGTTAAGATGGTAAATTCTATGCTGTGTGTTTTTTACCACAATTTTTTGAAAAGGCGAAAAAAAAAAAAAAAGATAGGATTCAAGTCCCAGCTGCCTGTCTTACTGGCTCTTATTTTAGGCAAATTACTTTATCTCTTGAGCCTTAGTTTTCTCATGTGAAATGAGAAACTACTAGAGAGGTTGTGAAAATCAGATAAGACTGTGTATATGAAGGTACTTCTTAACTCCTAAAAATATTTTCAGTACCAAGTATAGGAAGTAGGTACTCAATAAATATTCGCTTAATAAATTGGCACCACATTTATACAAAACCAGCTAGTTCTGCTGATAAGTCAATAGAATGTCTGACTAATCCTTATGTGCTGCACATGGTCCACGGAAAGGAATATGACCACCATCTCCTTACCCCTGCAGACCATTTAGTCTGTGCTTACGGTTCCTACTTCCCCACTGTGGCAAAGGAGAGGGTCCTGAAGTTTGAAGATGAGCTATGGTTACTCATTTTTTAATCTACTACGTGCCTATTGATCAGCTTTCTCCATAAAAAATAGGTTTGATTTTTTTTATACCCCAAGATCTATGGAAGTTACAAGCCTACCAAGTCCTATTTACATTTATTTTTCTTCATTCACCAAATGTTTGTTGGTCACCTTTTATGTGCAAGGCATTTTTCTAGGTACTGGGGATACAGCAGTGATCAAAAATGACAAAAATTCTTTCCCCTTGTGGGTGAAAACAGTCAGTAAACAAGGAAGTAAGTAAAACAAACTATGTCAGATGGTGATAAATGCTGTGGATAAAAATCAATCAGGGCGAGAAGGCCGTGTTTTAAATAGGGTAGTTAGGGAAGGCATCAATGAAAAGCTCTCTTTTAAGCAAAGACCTAAAGGAGGTGAGGGAGTTAGCCAGTAGCATTTACAGGGGGAAGGAACATGCCAAGGACAGGGAACAGCAAGTGGGCAAGGTTGGAGGCATGTTCAGGGAAGAGCCAGGGAGGAAGAATGTTGAGAAATGAAGTCACAGAGCTCAAAGGAGAGGGTGAGGAGGTACTACAGGCCCTTAGAGATTATCCTAAAGACTTTGACTTTTATTCTGCTGAGATGCTATTTTAAGGTTTTGAGCAGAAGTGACAAGATCTGACTTACACATTAAACAGATCAGTCAGGCTGCTATGTAGAGTCTTGAGGAGGATAGCTGGAAGTCAAGTTAGGAGATTATTGTAATAATCCACTGGTGGCGTTGAACCACGGTAGTAGCAATGGAGTTTGAGAAGTCATCAGTTACTGGATATATTAAGAAGGCAGAGCTGACAGGATTTGCTGATAGTTTGGATGTGGGGTGTGAAAGAAAAAGAAGTAAAGGGTGACTCCAAGGATTTTGGCCTAAGCAACTGAAAGGGTGAAGATGTCATTTACTGAGATGGTGAAGGCTATGGTAGAAAGATTGAGTTTAGTTTTGGACATTAACTTTGAAATAATTATTAGACAGCCAAGTGGAAATATCAAGTAGGCAATTGGATATCTGATTCTGGAAGTCTAAGGAGAGGTACTGGCTGGAGATAAGTAATTGGGAGTTCTTTGTGTACATGTGATCTTAGGAATAGGATCATAGGAATGAGTGCAGATGAAGAAGAATAGAGGTCTAAGAACTAAGCCCCGGGGCCCTCTAATATTTAAATGTTTGGATCTTAAGGTGGAATCAGCAAAAGTGTCAGAAGGAAAGGTATATGAGGTAGGAAGAAAACAGGGAGAATGGTGTCTTGAAAGATGATGGAAGGGAAATTGATCAGCTCTATCAGATGTTGCTGATGGGTCAAATAAGACCTGGAGATTGAAGGTTGTCTTCAGCTACATGGAGGCCATTAATAATTTTGACATGCAGTTTGAGTGAAGTGATGGGCATGAAACCCTAATTGGAATGGGTTTCAGAGAGAATGAGAAGAGAGGAGCTGGAGAAGGCAACTATATGACAATACTTGAGAAGAGTCCTGTTGTGAAGAAGCAAGAAATGAGGCGGTAACTGGAGGGGTATATTGGCTTTAGCGGATTTTCGAACATAAGAAAAATTTTAACAAGTTTATATGCATATGGAAATGACCCACTAGATGAGGAAAGATGATAATGGTGCCTGCTATGTGTCAGACATTGCCAAGGCACTGGGAATATAGCAGTGACAAAATCCTTTGTCCTCTTGGAACTTACCTCCAATCACTGGTGCTAGGATAATTGGGTTATCCATATGGGGAAAAAAGCAGGATTGTATTCCTTCTTTACACTGTTGGCAAAAATAAATTCCAGGTGGATAAAACAACTTAGCACAAAAAGCAAATATTTTTAGAAGAATAGTATGTGTATGACCTTAAGGTAGGGAAGGATCTCATTTAAAAGACCCCCAAAATAGTACAAAAAGAACAAAAAATGATCATTTTGTTTGCATGAAGCTTTCAATTCTATATACAATGAAAGATGACATAAAGTGACAAGACAAGCCACAGACTGGGAGAAGATATTTGCAACACATTTACTTGTTAATTACTACACAGAATCTATAAAGAACTCCTGCAAATCAATAAGCAACAAACCAGGTAATAGAAAAGTAGGCAGAAACCTTGAAACAGCCAGTTTGCAGAAAAGGAAACCCAAATTGTCAGTAAACATATGATAAGTTCCTTAACCTCATCAATTAAGGATCTGCAAATTATGGAAATGCAATTTAAAATGTGATGCGATTCCCGTTTATTAGATTGACAGAAATTTAAATCTGATAGTGCCAAACTTTATCAAGGAAATGGGAACACTTATTCTGCACATAGTATTAAAAATAGATATAACTCTTTTTGGAGAACAGTATGTCAATGTCTAGTCAAGTTTGAGGGGTGCATAACCGTACGATCAAGCAATTCCACTTTTAGGTATACATACTTTAGTGCAGGGATCTGCAGACTATAACCCATGTGCGAAATTCTGCCCACTGCTTGTTTTTGTAAAGTTTTATCAAAACAGCCATGCCCAGTTGTTTCCATAGCTACTTTCACACTACAGTAGCAGAGTTGAATAGTTGCATCAAAGATCATGTGGCCTGCAAAGCCTGAAATATGTAATGTCTGACTCTTCACAGAAAAGTTTGCCAGCCTCTGCCCTTGAGTAATTCTCATGTGCACAAAGAGACATATATAAGGATTTTTTTGATGCCATATTGCTCCTAATAGAAAATAATTGGAAACAGCCTATCTGTGAGCCTGTCTGTGAACAGAAAATGGATCAATGGATCTATTCACACAATGGAGTACCATATAGCAGTTAAAAGTGAATGAACTAAAATTACATCTATCCATAAGGATTAATATGAAAAACAATGTTGAACACAAAAAACACATTGCAGATAGATATATACAGTATATAACATTTATATAAAGGTTAAAAATGTTCACAACAATACCATATATTGTTTATGAATATATACTCACAAAGAAAAAGGAGAGGAGAAGCATAATGTCAGGTAGGGGGTACATAGGAAGCTTCAAATAAATCTGTAATATCTCATTCATTTATTTTTTTATCTGAAGCAACTACAAAGTGTTGAGATTTGACAAAGCTGGGTTGGTGGTAGGAATACAGGCATTTATTTTTATTACTCTCCCTTTTTTGTATGTTGAATTATTTCATTTACAAGAGATTTAGGGGAGGAATATATCTAATGTGTCCCCTCCCCGCTTTCAGATTTTGCTATTGCTGCCACTGCTTTACTGTGCATTTCACAAGAACCCAGAGCACTCACTAAGCCTCCCACACCTGAAAGGTAGATTTTCTGTAGGGCTTGTTATACTGAGTCCTGGCACCCAAAGCCTCATCAAACCAGTGGTGATGATTTTATTCCCTCTGACACTGTGTGTGCTTATTTGGTAATTTTCCTCAGCCTCATTTATATCCAGAGCTAATTTGCGAAGCTATGGTGGTACCTGGCACCATAGTAGCCAGTGAGAGGCTTGAGGCTTTTCTTCACAGAACTGTGAAATGGGAGCAAGGAGAGGAAATATTTGTTCAGTTTCTCTGAAATGATTTCAGAATTGTGGTGATCTTGGACTTTAAAGAGAATTCTCAAAATCATTTCTGAAAATGTTTTTGGTAGGGGAAACCCAGGAACCTAATGCTCTCCAAAGGCTTGGTTGGTTTTGCAGTTGTAGATTCAATTGTTTGACATTTGGTAAGCTGACTAGTCATTGGCCTTATCCTCCTGAACATGAAAGCTCATCTCCAGGATTGTTTTGAGAGTGTAAAATGGAGGAAATATATTTACCAACTGTATTAGAGTCATTTTTTCATGTAGCTGCTTCTTTGCTTTGAGCTGTTAATAACTCTCTCAGTCTCTTAATCCTTTCAGAGGAGACATTCCTAAGTGTATTTTATCCTTGATCATTACATGTTAGGTCATGAAAACATCTCTATGTCCTTGTCCTCTAAATATGAGACATTCGCCTTGTTGGGTCTTAGGAAAAAAGTCTAAAATCTGACTTTTTTTTTTTCTATAGGCAGATGATAAATTGACTGTGGGTCTAGCAGAGGTTGGCTTAGGTTGTAAGGATGTAGTGGTTGGAATGGAATTAGACAAAGAACTCTTAAACACTTTGAACATAACAAAATAAGAATTCATTATTAGTTGAATTATTTAATGTTTGAATTCAGCCTCAAGACAGGGACTACAGTCATCTACTGAATCATTTGTGAGATTAATATGCATTCATTCTGCAAACATCAGTTGAATGCCTGGTAAGAATGTAAGTCATGACAGTGCTATTGTAAAATGTTAGCACTGAAAGGGACTTAAGTTCACCTAAGCCAAACCTTGTATTTTAAGTGGGAGACTGAAGCCCAAAGTGGACTAGAGTCTCGTCCAGGTGACTAGTTCATCTGGTTTGAGGTGTCACTTGGGCTAGGGATGTCCAAGACTTGCAGTTGCTTAGATGTGCCAGGCAGGACTTCTGAGTATGGATGTGTAGGTTCTTGTCAATTATGATGTAGTCATCTTAGATTTGTGTATTTATTACAACAGTTTTCCAGCAGATGGCATTCAAGTGCCTGGAGGAGGAGGAGGCACTTTTTTCTCATTCACACAGGAACTCTAGTGCTCAGTCTCTGGATCTGGCAAGAAGAAAGGATGCGAAGGTTAATGGATCAGGATGAAGAAGGAAGCAGAGTTAGGACCTTGCTTAACTGAAGAAGGTGGCAGAAGCAGGGGAATAAAGTATAAAGAGTCGGTGAAGAAAGAGCAAGGGAAATAATTTCCTTTTTGTTTGCTTGTGCAAATAAAGTGTCTTTTCCTACAGCAATATCACCTGTGTATGTTTTAGGTGTTGTTTCCAGATGGGATTTGAATTTTGATACCCTGCCACATACATCAGATAGATACTCAGAGCTGTCTGCAGTGGATTTATTTATTTTATTTATTTTTATTTTTTTGAGGAAGATTCGCCCTGAGCTAACTACTGCCAATCCTCCTCTTTTTGCTGAGGAAGACTGGCCCTGAGCTAACATCCATGTCCCTCTTCCTCTACCTTATACGTGGGACGCCTACCAAAGCATGGCTTTTGCCAGGTGGTGCCATGTCTGCACCCGGGATCTGAACTGGTGAACCCCGGGCCGCCGAGAAGCAGAATGTGCGAACTTAACTGCTGTGCCACCGGGCCGGCCCCTGCAGTGGATTTAAATCATCCATTTAATTTCAGTGATAGATTATCTCAGTTGTAGTTACAATAGACAATAATGAGGAAATTCTGGATGTGACAAATGTTGCTGCTATATTCTTTAGTACTCTGGGGCTCCTCCCCTGCTGAAAGACATAAGGCCCATGCCTAGGACCATTTCTGGAAAATGAAGAGTTAGAGGGAAGTGGCTGTTTGCCTATTACTTATTACTAACAAGAAATCAGGGTCTTATGCTTTCGCTTCTCTTTCCTACACTAAAATAGTTCTCCCTCAGAAATCATCCTTTCATCATGGCACAATGGCCAGAACCTAGACTTGGAATCAGGAACCCAAAGTCTAGCCACTAGCTTGTTTGTGATGTGGGGCAAGTCACTAATCCCTTGGGCCCCATTTTTATCTGTAAAATAGGGAATGGTACCATCTCGCTGGATTATTTTGAGAATTAAATTAAAGAATAACTTGAAAACTGCTTCGTAAGCTGTAAAGTACAGGAGAATGGAAGAGGGAGGCGGTGTGCACAGCTTTCACACTGCCTTAGCCTCCTGTTTGTGAAAATTCTCCCACGCTAAGATCTTAGGGACTTTACCTTCAATGAGAACATTAAAATAACTTAGAAAGCACTATGCTTAAAAAGTCTGGTGTTGTTGTTTTGACGGCACAATTTCACATTCTTTGGGCAGGGGGCCTACTGGATCTC
Organism: Equus przewalskii; assembly: GCF_037783145.1. Classification (NCBI taxonomy): domain Eukaryota; kingdom Metazoa; phylum Chordata; class Mammalia; order Perissodactyla; family Equidae; genus Equus; species Equus przewalskii. The sequence goes on from NC_091832.1 coordinate 27,798,092, forward strand.
TAGCTGCCAGCCCTACTCCCCGCCAAGCAGATTACATGAACTGCAACTTATTTTGTCTAAGCATAGGCAGGTCAGTCTTGGAGCAGCCCTTTTCTTTGGTGTTGAAAAAAAGATGGGGAGGAATGTCTAATAGGAAATTTCTTTTTCTCATCAGGTAAGGAGAGCTGCTTTGAGAGAATTGTGTCAAGATTTGGAAAGAAAGTCACATATGTAGTGATTGGAGATGGACGAGATGAAGAAATTGCAGCCAAACAGGTAACCATGGTAAAGAAAATAGTCTATGTAGGAATGCATGGAGCAGTTAGAAAAATGGTAAAACTCAGAAATCTTAACAATCTGTTGTGCCTTTACAGTGTTTTCTCTTCTTCTTCTTCCACTCCCATTTTTCTTTAAAGACGAGAAAGAGGGTCATTTTTTTCCCCAAATGGAGTTTTCCTTATAAGTTGTTAGGTCCTCCCTTTTTCCCTCCTCCCTGCCTCTCAAAAATCTGAAAATCTTTCAGCCCTGCTACCGAGACCCCCATCATTAAACCTGATGTGGGCCCCATCTTCCATCTTCATCTTAGAGGGCAATACCTTCTCAAGAGCATGAGACTTGACTATAAAAAGGTAAATCTTTCTGGTTTTCCAGGCTTCTGATTCTCAAAGTCCAGTATAGTCAATTGGGAGTTGCTTAGAGAAAGTCCTTGCTTCTGAGCCCTGGAAAGATTGTTCTGATGTTAGCTTCCTCACTATGCAGGTCCCAACTCCAGGTCATCCCTTCTTAATACAGGAAACAGTAGATGAAAGACTCTTGGCTATGGAATCTAAAATCAGACGGGTTCAGATCTCATCCATTTACTAGCTGTGTGACTTTGGACAATTTACTTATCTTCTTCAAGTTTCCTCATCTGCAAATGGACCTTCAGAAGTTCTTTTCCTCTTTACCCCAGTTTTTCCAGCCTCTCTTATTTCTTGGATGTGAAGGCAATGAGTTGGCAACTAGGACCACCTATCCCGATTCTCTTCATCCAGTTAACATACAAACTTTCAGCAACTGTTAATGAACTATGAGATTGGTAATCAGGTGGTATTATTACCTCATTTTTCATTTTTTCATTTGGCACTTTATGTAGCAATTCAAGGACCTGTATTTTTTTTTTTTTTTTTTTTTTTTTACATGTTATCTCTGAAGCTTTGATTCTAAAGTGCTTGTTGGCCCTCTGGGGAAGACATCAGTGGATGTAGGCATTAGTGCTTCTTGGTCTGAAGAAGAAGGGAGTGGGAGAGATAAAGAACAATTCAAGTCATTAGTAGAATTGGTGTCTCTAAGCTGATGCTTGTAATCGTCTACCACTGGAAATCATATCTCCATTGGAAAATACCTTAGAGCTCTATCCAATTCAACCTCTACGCTGTGAGGGATCTTTTCTGCAGCCTCTTTGACACAAGACTTTCTAGTCCTTGCTTGAATATACTCAAGGATAAGGAGACTGCGTCCCATGTATCCTGTTCTCTTGTGGGGTCAATCCAAGCTGTTAGGATGTGCCTCCTTCCATTGAACTAAAATTTCTCTCTCTAATTTTCACATCCTCGTCCTAGTCTGGCACTCCTGAGCATAACATAACAAGTCTGCTTCCCATTCTGTATATTAAAAGCTCTTTAAATATTATGTTTGAGCAATAGGCTTGAAAAAACACTGAGCTACCTGCCAAAAGAACTGTTCTAGGACTTTAGTATTCTGGGTAACTTGCAACCAATTTGAGCAAGACATCAGTAAAACTAATCTCCTTCAGCTTCATAGAACATGATTTCCAACACTTGAACTTTTCAAAGCCATTATTTAAAATACAGCTTCCAGAACAGCACATATTCTGGATGTGATTCTGACCACATAATAAATAGGATTATCATTTCCCAGATCTGTATGTTCTGCATCTTGGTCGTGGACAAGATTTGGGCCTTGTAGCTCTGAAACTTAGAGGAAATTGACCATCTGTAAGAAAACATAATATTATATTACTAATTTCTTGTGTGGGTCATTTTATTTGATCCCAAAGACTCTCTGTAGTAGCTGGAACAAGATACATCTCATAAAAGCAAGAGTTACCACTGAAATCTAAAAAGATCTCTCAAATTTATAAAGTGTCCTATAGTGTACAGAGTCCTTATACATAAAACTTAATTTATCCCTTTGACAGCCCTATGAGGTAGCCAGGAGCAGAGGGGGTTACCAAGTACGTTGGGGAGAAGTCTGGAGGAAGGGGTATGGGTAAATATAAGCTCCCAAAAGAAGTTGGGTTAACCAGCTGTCCCCCTCTCTTCCAGCACAACATGCCTTTCTGGAGAATCACAAACCATGGAGACCTGGTGTCCCTCCACCAGGCTTTGGAGCTTGATTTTCTCTAAGAACTGGAATGAAGAGCTTCCCCATGAGCTCCTTTTCACTCCTAAAGGGAGCTAGAGACTGGAACCAACTGGGAAATCTCTCTCTCTCTTTCTCCATGGAATGCTGGCGAGAACACAATCCGAACCAACAGCTGCGAGGGACAAAGTTTGTTTTTGCTAAGAGGAGCTGCAGCCCCGTGTTCGTCCTCGTGCAGAAGCGGGAGACATTTGGATTGAGAGAGAACATAGACTCACTGCAGCTACAGTGCTTTGAATTCTTCTGTTTTTTGTTTTGTTTTATTTTGTTTCAAAAAATGAAGAAAAGGAAATTCTTGGGGCGGTTGCACCCTTAGTCCATGACCAGATTGAGAACTGCTATTAACTTGTGGTGATAAGATAAATGCGGCGGACTTTTCTAATAACATCTCTTGCAGTCTTTCTAATTTCTTAGCTGTAGGACATATTCCCAGTGAATGTGTATGTTATTTTTATAGGCAAGGGTCTGGTCTCTGAAGCAGCTTTTCCCTCCTTTCTTTTTCTAGCAAGAAAGGGGTGTGTAAACTTTCCTTGGAAAATAGTAATTGAAATATCTAAAATACCTCTCTGTGACGGTAGCACCTCTTTAGCTGCTCCAGTGGTCTGCTCTCTAGGATGGTTTTCTTCCATTCTTCCATCTCCTAGTTTGCTGAACTGCGGGGCACTGGACACTGATTAACTTTAGACTTTGGTGTTTCCCATCCTAGAAGACTTAGTCCCCTTTCCAGTCGCTCTTCCCCTTTAACCAAATGGCACAACCCTAGAAACTCCTCCTCTTAGTAAATTGTAAGCCTTCAGCTTGTCTCTTCATTCGAAGACTGTGTCCCAGGGGGCTTACCTCCAAAGTGGAGAGAAAGGACTAAGGCTTCTTACGAATTTCTGCTTCTTTGGCTCTTGAAACAAGATTTCTCCTTTTCCTCCTGCAGATGCTCACCCCTACGGCCTCCTTAGTCATCAGTGCTAGGCTCTTGCCCCTTTCCTACCCTCTGTACTTCACATCACCTCTGTGCAGCTCTGGCCACCCCTGGGCTTTGGACCCAAGAATTTAAATCAGGTCTAAGAATTGGCTCATAACTACATTTTGGCAAAAACCACCAATGTATTTGACTTCCTGTGAAGTCCTAAAGGCCTATAAAGGGTATTCTGGGCATATATTTACCCAGATCTCTGAAACTAAAGAGATTGCTGTGATCAAAATCCAGTTTTCCTGTGGAACACCCTTTCTGCTTCTCAAATTCCATTCTAAAATGGGAAACCAGAAGGCCAGAAAGACCTTCCTGATTTAAATGAGGGTATTGGACCCCTGTTCCACGCCTGAAAACTTACTTAACCCTGGGTCAAATGCAGGAATCTCTCTCTGCCTGGCCTCTGAGAAGAATGGCAGGTGCCAGGCACCGGTCCCATCCTTACAGCCCAGCTGTGCTTGTCGATGCTTCATCCTTCCAAGACCTACGTGGGCATCTGCTCAAGCAGGATAAACTTCCCTAGAGCTGAGGAAGTTCAGCCTCTCCCAGGCTGCACAGAGAAAGGTGATTATATAAGCATCTCAGAGAGATGCAGTCTGGGTCCTTAATAGGAGGCATCACTTGGCCAGGCCCAGCTGTAATTGCTTGTCCCCAGAGATTTGGCATATCCATTTCCAGAGACGTTGCAGCACCAGAAGCCAGACTCCTCCCAATGCTAGGTCACCCAGATAGCAGCAGAGAAAGGCTGGTATACACATTTCTCCAGAACTGAAGGAGAAAGTGCCTCATGACTCACAATTTTAGGGAAGAGGTTTGTGGAGAGGAGCTGAAGTCAGTGCTCATTGCTTAGCTGTCTTTTTGGCCTTGTTTCCATTGGTGGGGTCGGGGAGGGGATGGAGGTATATAGTCTGAGGCCAGCCCTCCCTGGTCTGTGTTCAGCATAGTTGCCCAGATGCTGCTCTGCCTTGCTTGACAATTGATCTTAGAAGGCTCTAGGCTAGGTCTTTTCTTCCAGGTCCCAAGCCCTCCCTCTGCTAGCAGTATAGCTTTTGGTTTCTTGCCCTGGACACAGGCCACCCTGTTGGTGCTGTGCTTCAGGCTTGTGAGGCTGTGGAGTGGCACTGCCATCATGCACACAGGTCCCACACACCCACACTTCTCTCCCTGCCCTTTGGGAGAAGCTCTTTATCCCTAGAATATGATGCAGACTCCTTTTTCAATGGCCTTTTCTCTCCTGCCCTGAGCGCCCAGCTCAGGTCTTTGCAAAAGAAACTTGAAATTGGCTAAGAGAGGTGAAGAAGCTCTCTGAGCAGAGCAGCCTCTGTTCTTATTGTCAGTGCCCTCATTTAGAGGGCAGACAGAAAGCGGGAGCTTCCTGGCTCCTCTTTCTAAAATGAATTGTCCAGGGAACACAGTGTTCCTCTTTGACCCTGTTTTCCTCCTCCCCAGCACAAAGATCTGGAAAGGAAAATAAGTGGGCAGCACCAAGAGCTGTTGGAAGCTGAGGGCCAAAGGATACTCTGGGTCCTTTCGTCAGCGGAGAAGCTGTCTTTACTAGAAAGAGTCCCAAATTAGCCACATGATGAGTCCTTCCCCACGCTGGGCACTGTGGGTTCCATGAGATGGGTCTGCACATTGCATGGTGAGAGCTCTCTCTAGTAGAGGATCTGGAGTTGTCAGGTGTGTCCTGGGTTTAAGAGGTGGCTTGACTTTCGAATGTAAAATTGACTGTGCCTTAGCATCACCCTGTCTCTACCCCTGGGGCAGATGGTGGTGACCAGGAGAATGGATGCCTGCTCCAGCTTTAGATGCCTATTTGGGCTGTTATTTGGTTTGGGGTCTTCCTGTCTTCTGCTCTTCAAGTTGGGGGGCAAAGCTAGTGTCCCAGGAGACTTGTGCCACAGCTTGTTCGCAGTTTACACCATCTCAGCTTTAAAGTTCCAAGTAGAATCTGATTGGCAAGTTCCAGCTGCACCATGTAGAGCTTCTAGATGTTCACTACCTTGATAGCTGTCAGTGCCACTGAACTGGGAAGAGGAATATAGGGGCAGAGCCCTTATTCTGTTCTTCCTTTTCCTGGGAGAGCAGTGGCCTAAGCCAAGGGGTGATGAGCCTCCTCTCCTTGCTCCTGCAGAAAGGGGCAGTCAGGGCCCCTATTAAGCAGGCTTCTATTTCTTACCACTAAATTGATTGCCTTTTTCATCTAAAAATTGGAACTCCTCATATATTCATACTACAGAAGCCAAATCTGAATTCTGAGATTCTAAGATATCTTAAACGACAAGAGAGAAAATCTAGTTCTGTCCCATCTCCGATCGGCAGGCCCTCTGTCCCTTCCTCTCCTCTCGTCAGATAGCTCCAGCAAGCAAGGCTCCTTGGCTAGTTCCTAATGCACTGACAGGAGCCACCCCATTAAGGACGACTTCTACTCAAAACGTGACCCTCTGGACTTCAGATGCCTCATTTGGCAGGAAGAGGCATTGATTGGATTGGATATATTTATGTGACTGCGGGCATTCGTGGCTGTAGAGTCCTTGACCATAATGTTGTATGTAATGGGAACTATCTTATAAACTTGAAAAAATAAAGTTTTTATTTTCTATACAGTTTGCTCCTGTCTCTTTTCTGAATAGGATCAGCCCAGTTGCCCAGCTGAGTAGGGCTCCATATAAAATCTGAAGAACTCGTTAGAAAGATGGCACCCTTTCAGTAACTGGGTCGTTAATTTCACCAAAAAATTAAAAACAGAAAATCTAAGGATCTGGTATAAATAAATGTTCATGGGATAATAAAAGATATTTTAAACTAACTTGCAAGGGAAAGTTTATCTCAACTGTTTCTAAAATATATTGCTTTTTAAAGTTTAGGTCTAGAATAATAGATTTCATTTGCTGTCAAATGTGCTGAAATTTAATTATTAAAGAGAGAAGTCAATACCTTGCTGTGCTGAGCTTAAAATGCAAAAGCAATAAAACTGACAAATTGATATTAAACCTTGTTTGATTTGACCTGATTTCATGTCACACCCATCAACTACTTTTCCTCCTTTCATTTCTTGAGATTTGGGTCTGACTGTCCCTCACTAGTCTGGAAAACAGTCAAGAAGAATCCTTTTGCGTTTTATTTCAATGAAGGAGACTAGAATTCGGTTTTAGTTTCCGAGTATTATACATGTCAGACTATAAGATAAATTTCTCCCCAAATTAATTCCCCCAGAAAGAGGTGGTTGCCTTGTATTCTAGGCTTTAACTGTTTTCATCAGAATGTGCGCATTTTGAACCACACTGTAGGTGAAGCAAAGTTGTTAGTTGCTATGTCCTTACCTGGTCATAAATACAAGTATTAGAGTACTGATTGCTTTTCAAGCCCAAAGAGGAGACATTTCCATCTCCCCCCTCCAGTAAGTATAACATCTGTACATGTCTCAAAAATCTTTTGCTCGCAGGTAAGAATTAGTAATTCAGGAAGTTTTTTTATTCTTTAAAAACAGTTTTCTTGACATTTAAAACTTCCTGATGGGAATCTTCAAAGGAAATTTCTATTTGCAAGTAATGTCGCTCATCATTTTAAAATTCTTGATTCTGTAGACTTTAAAACTATATATACAAATGAAGTGACTGCTGGATTCCACAGCTTTTTAGGTAGTATACTATATACGTTGTTTGGATTTAATTACATATTACCATCATTTGAGAATTTCATCTGGAAAGTATAGATGAGAGCTTAGCCAAAAAATTAAAAACACGTATTTTTGGATTTTCTCAGGGGAGAGTGGGGAATTGCCTAAAACACATCTTCTGTTTGGGCACATATGACATCTCTCCTGAGCCTAATCTCCACATATGACAGGAAGAAGTGTGGGAAAGTAAACGTAGCAAACATTTTAGTGAAACCCTTAGAACCTATGTCTGAGGCTGGATTGAGCACTCAGCCCACCCTCTGGGCTCTCAACCCTTGATATTCTCTAAGAAAAATTATAATTTCACTTTTATGTGTGTGTTTAAATGTTTTCAATTGAAAGAACGGTAATTTTTCTGAGGCCATTATATCCTTTGAGATGATGAAGATAATGGTAGGTTTTATGCCCTTTCTGTTAAAGTTGGCAACCATGTTGGCCATTTTACTGGCCCATGAAATTTAAGTCTGGAAATCACGAGACTGAATGACCTTGGAGATCCTTTCTGCCTCTACCATTCTGTACGTGAAAAGTACCAGCAGCACCTTTCCAGAGCCTCTCCCTGCTCCCAAGCCTCATCTCTGTGTCATCCTTGTCTCCAGGCCTCTAGAGCGGCTACAAGCTCTCCTTCATCCAGTCACTGCTGACTTGGTGTCTGGGATACAGGGCATCTGCGTGGCTCTCACCCTGACCTCCTTAGGGCGTATCAGTTTCTCAGGGAGGCCTTCCCCTGCCATTCTATGTAAAATTGCAACTCCCACCCACAACACACTCACAGTGTCCCTGTCCCCTTACCTACTTTACATTTCTTTTAGCCCTTAGCACTGTCGGATACATGGCAGACTATAAATTTTCCCCCAAATTAATTCCTCCAGAAAGAGGTGGTTGCTTTGTACTATAGGCATTAAATCTTTTCATCAGAATGTGCACATTTTGAACCACACAGTGAAGCAAACTTGTTTCACTTGTCCTGTTTATCGTGCCTCCACTAGAATCAATGACTGACAGAACTGACACTATCCCGGGTCCTGTCACAGTGGTGATTGCAGCCTCTTCTGTCTCCAGTGCCCTTTTGCTGTTCCTTGTTTGTCCAAACCACACGCCTCCCAGAGCAGCAAAAGGTTCCACCTCCCAGGCACCGGTGCCCCCATGCACATCCCCAAGCCGCCACCTCACTCACACCCTCCAGGAGCTCCCAACAAAGAGAGCTTTCTTCACCTGGGCTCTCGTATTGACTTGCTGGAACTAAAGGTGTTTGTGGCTCCCCCTGCCAGGCCCAGCAGAGCTGGTTAGGAGCAGGCACCAGTCCGTCCAGATCTGGGTTCTGCCGACCACCTGAACCATCAACCCCACACTGGCTCACGGGCTCCGAAACTTGGGAAACAAGGTGGAGAAGTCCTGCCTAAGCCAGCCCACTTCTTCTCTGGTCCCAGGACCTTTACTACTTTGAGGGGTGGACTTCGTGTTCCTGACCCCCTCTTTCCAGGCAGCTTTGAACTCTGCAGTAGATTTAGTTTAATGACACAACCAGGTTGGAGGATTTCATGAGGGTTTAATAACTTAATAATACTGTTCAACAAAACAAACGTGTCTCTCACTTGCAGAGACACATGTGCACATGCCTTCTCTTCCTCTCACGTAGACTCTGAGGTAGAAAGTACGCTGCCTAAAGTATAAAAAATACTCCGCAGGCTGAGCCATGGCCCAGACCATAGGTTCACAAGGCACTTGGTCAAAAGGTGGCCCCTTGAGAGCAGGGGCAGAGGCTGGACCAGCTGCACTCAGGCCTTGGAGGGGCTGACAGGTGTCAGCCAGTTGGGCATCCCTGGCTTCCAGCATGAGCCTGCTCAGGAGCTGCTGGAGAGGGTAAGGGATGAAGCTGGGGTGGCTGCTGATCTTGTTCCAAGTTCCAAGGACAGAATGATGTTCCTGGCACCTAAAATGCTCTCAGTAAACATTTGAATGACTGGGGTGGGGCAGAGGAGGAAGAATTCTAGGGAACACATCCTGGAGGTCCTGGGGCCTTCTAGCCCAGGATAGAGGGACCAAGGGGTGGGACAGGACCTCCACCAATTATTTTAGAGGTGGCCAGGGAGGTGAAAATACCAACCCTGGGATGCTTTGGCACACCAGCTGTACTGGTTGGGAGGGAAGAGAAAAGGGGGTCTCTTCTTTCCTCCCAAAGTGTCTACATAATTGGGGCCCTTGACGCTCCAGGGCCCAGCCCTTCTCATCCTTGAAGAGAGGCCTCTGTCTTACTCAACGCAGGTCTCCTGTGCTTCCAGATCAGGTATCAAGTGCTTGTTGAGAGAATCAAGGCCCATAGCAGCATAATTAGCTTATCTTCTGCATTCTACCAAGTGATTCCATCTGTCCTTCTGTCCCCTGGCTGGGTCTGACCATGCCTCAAAGGACTCCATTCACCTCTCCCTTCCATGGTTCATCCCTAGTCTTAGGAAAAAAGTTCTGAGCCAACCGGGCCATGCGCCTGTTCTGAGGCCGCTGACGCCCCTCGCTGCGGAGGCCCTGGGTCCCGTCCACTCCATCAGGTTCCCAGCGGCAGCTAGGGTGCAGCCAGCGGTAGTAGACAAGCCGCAGAACCAGACCCAAAAGGAAGCAGGTGCCGCCCACAGGCAGCAGCATCTGCAGTGGGACCCCACTGGGCAGCCAGGTGCTATGAGTCACCCAGGTGACCACCATGAGGATGCTGTCACTCAGGAGGAACATCAGGTGGATGGTGGCGCGGCCTCGGGTGTGGCCCTCAGCTACATTGAACCAAGAGAAATAAAGGATGGTGGCTACTGTCGCCCGGTACAGCCACTCGGAGCAAGGATCTGGCATAAAGTCCGTGCCCTGAAGCCAGACCCAGAACAGCAGCACCAGCCACAGGCCCAAGAAGTGCAGGGCCACATAGCGGGGGAAGAGGGCCGAGAACAGTGCCACAACTAGGACTCGGGGCCACAGCAGCAGCAGGTTCCACAGGAAGTAGATCACCGAGGAGCCCAGCCGCAGGAGGGCCTTGGAGGGGAGGCAGGTGCGCAGGGCCCGGTGGTAGTCAAGCAATGCCCACGAGATACCCAGGAAGGACGTGCAGATGCTGACCCCTGCGAAGAGCAAGAGGAAACAGGTGAGCCCCGCGGGCAGCCTGCCTGGCGCTCCCCAGGAATCACAGGCCTCATGGGGTCCCTTGTCACCACCCTGAGGTGGGTATTAGAACCCCCAATTTGTTGAAGGAAAAACTACACCTGGAGAATGTTAAGTAAGTTCATACAAGCAAAAACAGAGCCGGGATTCAAATACGAAGTCTGCTCTAAGTACACCACTAAGCTGTACTTTTCAGGTGCGACCACGGTGATATTTTTCAAGGATGAGAGGGTGTGTGACTTTTATACCCTCATCTGCACGCCTCACCCAGCATCCAGCACCCCTGGGCCTTGGCAACACCCTGAGCATCTTCTAGTGCCCTGTAATCCTTCCTTTCCTAGAAGAGCCCATGCCTTTCTTAGGTCTGAAAATGGCAGTCCCAGTTCCTCTTTCTTAGTCTCAGAAAAGGAAGCAGGAAATCCCAGGGGGTGGCAACAGGCCACCGGCTGAAGCTGCCCTCAGGGCCAGGAGGGATGTCCCTGCTGTACAAATGGAACGTCCCCCACTGCCCTCCCCTCCACACTCAGACTGGACCCTGGTCTTGATTTTCCAAGGCTTGAAGTTAACGGTGGGGATCCTGTCCCACCTTCTGGTTGCCCGCCCTGGACCAGGCACCAGGGCCTCCAGGGAAGGATGGAAGCAGGACTGAAATGTCTCTAGAACGCTTCCTCCCTGCCCACTTCCCACCGCATCCACTCAACAGATGTTTACTAGGAACCTGTTACAGGCCAAGAACCCACTCCCAGCCTGGAATCGGATCTGTGGCCATCGTCCTTTCTGACCACCCCACACTCCAGGTCTCGGCAGGGCTGATGTTCTCCCAGTTTGCCCAGCATGCTGCATTCTCTGACCTGGACAAGTTTGCCCATGACATGTAGGCCAAGAGCACATGCCCCACTTCCCCTGTCCTCCTCCTCCTTACCCTGCAAGTTCCAGCTTGAATGGCCCCTAGAGTCACCCATCCTGACCCCACTGCACCCACTCCACTATCAGGTGTCCTGTAACACCCCATCCACTTCTGTCTGGAGTCTTACCACACAGTAAATTATCCATTTACTTCCTCATCTCTGAGCTCTTTCAGGGTAGGAAACAGATTCTGTTCCCCTGGGATCCCCGGGCAGCCCAGGACCTGGCACATAATAGCAGCTGGATAAATGTTTGCTAAATAAAAAGTTGAGAAAATTTGTCTCTTCCCTCCCCGCTGCCACAGTGTAGACTCTCCATGTGGCCTTGGTCCTGGACAGCCACTGCCTTCAAACAGACAAAAATATGTGCCCACTGAGTGCTGTGCATCCCAGGGCAAATCACTTCACCTTTCTGTACCTCGTTCCTCTTGTGTAAAATGGAGATAAACATAGCACCAACCTATAGGGCTGCTGTGGATGTGAGCAATGATGACAACAAAGCACTGTGCACAGTGCCCAGCTAACAGCAGGCACTCAATCATGACAGCTGCTACTACCACTGGGTTTTTTTTTTTCAATTAATATTACAGATTTGATTTTGGGCTGGCCTGGTGGTTGCAGCAGTTAAGTGCACATGTTCTGCTTTTTGGTGGTCTGGGGTTTGCCAGTTCGGATCCTGGGTGCGGACACGGCACCACTTGGCAAAAGCCATGCTGTGGCAGGCATCCCATGTATAAAGCAGAGGAAGACGGGCATGGATGTTGGCTCAGGGCCAGTCTTCCTCAGCAAAAAGAAGAGGACTGGCAGTAGTTAGCTCAGGGCTAATCTTCCTCAAAAAATATATATATATATATATTACAGATTTGGATTAGCAAGCTGAAAGGAAGATCGAGTCCGACCTGCATCTCATACAGGCAAGGAAACTGAGGCCAGGGAGGGGAAGACTCTCTGGGTCGCACAGTGAGTGACGGCAGAGTGGGGATTGGTTCCTTGAGAGGCTGTGCCGTTTACAGCAGGGGGGCCTCAAGGCGTGCAGAGGTGTGAAGGAGAAGGGGAAGCCCTGGCCCCTGGATCAGACGTGAGTTGGAGTCCTAGCTTGGCGGCCATCTGGGTCTGTGACCTTGGGTGTGTCTTCCCATTTACAAGAGAAAACCCTCCCCACGCTCCTCACTGTACAAATTCCCCATGGTTTATGAGGCCACCTGCCCCTCCCTTTTCAGATCACTCAACACACTTTACTTAACTACCTGCTCTACTGTCGATCATCCCAGCAGGGCAGGGCTGTGTCCCCGTTCACGGCAGTGTCCCTGGCACAGGGACAGGCACAAAGGTGCTCAATAAAACTTGAGTGTATGAAGGTGCTCAATAAATCGTTTAGTGACTAACAAACTGCCTATTTTGTGTCAGGCCCCCTTCATACTTTATCTCTATTATCCTCAAAATACTAAAAATTACAATTAAGATGCATTATGTGCCAGGCACTAGGCTTCATATGTGTCACCACACTTAGCTCTGTCATCAGCCCTAGGAGGTAGGATCATTCATTATGTCCATTTTACAGATGAGAACAAACTGATACTCAGAGAGGTCGAGTCATTTGTCCAAACTCATACGGCTAAAGAGTGACTTTGGATTTGAACCCAGATCTGCCTGACTAAAGGATGGTCTCCTTTTTGCTAAACAGCCCTTATAAGAGTGAAGACACTTCTGACATTTGTGGGAAAACTTCCCAAGCCATAAAAGGGGGGCCGGCCACTGGCCCGTCACTCACATTGGTAGTACTCTGCCTGGCCACTCTGCAGCATGATGGCCAGCACCAGCACGAGCTGCGGCGTCGTCTCCAAGAAGGTCTCAAAGAGTCGCAGCATGCTGATGTCCAGGGAGAGGAAGTCGGCGTAGGCCAAGTCAAACTCGGAGGGCACCTCCTGCCGCCACACAAACAGCCCCTGCCGCAGCCCCTGCGCACACCTAGGCACATACGGATGCCCCAAGGGGCCAGGTTAGTGTCCTGTGGCGTTCCTCTCTCCCCTAACCTATCAGGTGGATGCAGACAGGCTCCAATCCTAGCTCCGTCACCAACATGCTGTGGGGCCTTGGGCAAGCGACTTAACCTCACTGAACTTGTTTCTTCATCCATAAAATGGGGATAAATACAACCACTGCTGCTCCTCGTGGCCAGGCAATGTCCCAAGCTCATCACAAACCTTGTCCCATGTACTCCCTACAACATCCTGATTTTACAGATGGGGAAACAGGACCAAAGAGCTACCAAGCAGTGGAATCAGGATTTGCATCCAAAGCTGTTTGAATTTGAAAAGCATACTGCGAAATTGCCTAAGGTGATAATTCTCAAATTTTAGCATGCATCAGAATTTCTTGGGATCCCCTGGGGAAGGGGAGCCACTGAGAGCTTCTGAGCACAGGCGAGATAGATCAGACTGTGCTTTAGAAAGAGCACCCCAGCCGTGGAAAGGAGAACGGGTGGGAGGGGCTGGAGTGGAAGCAGGTATCCAGTTAAGAGGGGGCTGTAACAGTCCAGGGAGAAAGGACGAGAGCCCAGCCAGAGTAGTGGAGACAGAGAGCAGGGCGGAGTTAAGAGAGTCCAGAGGTTGGATAGACAGGCCTGGGCGACCCACTGGCATGAGGGAGGAGTGGAGGATGTTCCAAAGTCTCCAGGGCCCAGAACCATCTCAGTTGGCCATTGGAAGGGGAGCCATTCCCTCACTGCAAACTCATTCATCAGATGTTTACTGACACCTCCCCTGAATAGACTTGAAAACGCACTAAGGGAGCAGGCAGGCAGGCCTGGGTCAGGGCTCTCTCAGCAGAAACCACTGCCTCTGGTCCCCCAGTACCTGGCAGGGGCCCCTGCCTCATAGTCACAGGCAGGAACAGAGACTCCGTTTTCTAAACCAAAGCTCAGTACAGTCTGTCTGCCTCATGCTCAGCAGAAATAGGGAAGGGAGGATGCGCGGTGTAGTTAAAGGCCTCTCCTGCCAGGACTGTAATAACTGTGCCACTTCCTGCCCCACCGGGGTTTTATTGATGCCCGTATGGTCCCTCAGGCAAAACTGCCACATTCAAAGCTCCTCTCGCCCATTCCTGGAAACTCGATGCAGCTTTGTGAAGGCAAGATCTGGAAAGAATCTGTAAAAATGGAGCCAAGAGTGGATCCTGGCTCCAGCCACCCCATCCCAACCCAGACCACATGATGTCCTGACTCCAAGGCATGACTCTAACCCCTTGCTTTCAGTTTCCCCAACTCTACAGGGCCTGCCAGCTCTGAAAAGGCTGGCTCCAGGGACAAGGATGAGTCAGACCCCATCTCTGCCCTCCTACTCAGCCTGGGGGTGAGGAGGTGGGAGTGGGGAGCAGATGTTCAAGGAGAAGACAGCTGGGGAAGAAAGGGTGAGGGGCGCCCAGGGTGAGGGAACAGGGGCCGCTCTGGGGGTCAGGGCTGCTGAAGTTCCCAGGGTGACCCAGGGAATCCCGAAGCTGGCCGACATTTGTTGAGTGCTCTTCTGGGCGTCTCACAGTTCTCATTTCATTCAGTCCTCACCAGAGGAGGGTACTACAACCATCTCCACTGGAACGAGCAAATTGAGACGAGGAGGGGTCAAGTGACTTGCCCAAGGCATTGCCCACAGCTAAAAGGACCAGCCTCGGCCATTACAACAGAGTCCACCCTGTGCCAAGCGCTGGCGGAGGCGCTTTCCCACGTTTTCCCTCACTCTCACAACAGGCCTGGCGGCCAGACCTGACTCTAGATTACCACCTCTTCTTAACATAGGAGGAAACCGAGGGTCAGAGAAAGGCAGGAATGAAGAAACTGGTGGGAAAGCCAGAACTGGATCCCTGAGGTCGGACTCCAAACCATGCGCCTCCCTTTTTTCTCTGGGCCTCAGTTTCTTCCCCTGTGCCAGGAAGGGCAGGGCTAGATGAGCACCGAAGGCTGTCAGCCGCGGCTCTCTTTCTTTAAGAGGCGGGGAGCTCACCTGTAGGCAGAGGCGCCCGAGGGGCTTAGTTTCGCCTGCTGGGTCCAGGTCCTCCCCTCCCCACCCACTTCCCCGCAGCAGGAAGTGCCGCTGGGCTCCGTGCCCCCTCCTCCTCCCGAGGGCGGGGCGCTCACCGGTACAGGTAGCCGAGCTGCAGGAGATGCAGCAGCGCCAGGCAGCGGCCCGGGGGCTGCCGCGCGTGCAGGCCGTCGGGGTCGGCGCGCAGCCAGACCCAGCTGAAGAGCTGCAGCGCGACCGAGGCGAGGCCCAGCAGCGCCAGCACCAGCGCGGCCCACAGGTAGCGGCCGCTGAGCACATACTGGCCCGCGGCCCAGAGGTCGGCGCCCAGGTCGATCAGGAAGGCGGCGGTGCCCAACACGCCCAGGACCAGGTCCCAAAGGAGCGCGGCGCGGGGCGACCAGGGCATGACCCGCCAGCCTCGCCCCCTGCTTCTCTTCTTCTGCTTGGGCCCGCCCTCCGGGCCCGGGGTCGCAGCTGCAGGCAGGAGGCGGGCACAGCCCTCGGGGCCACCTCGGGCCCGGGCCTGCTGGGCGGGACTTCCCCGCCCCGCCCTGTCCGGGGAGGAGCGTGGCCCTGGGACCCCGCCGCGGGGCCGCCCGCTGTCCCCTACCCCGCCCTCCGCGCTGCCTAGGACCGACCCGGGCCCTGGCTATGCAGCCTGCCCTGGGATGCCCCCACGCGGCACCCCTGAACACCGAGGACCGCAGGGCCCCAAGACGCACCGTCCGAGCCGCGCTGCCCTTGGCCTAGCAGGCTTCTAATTGCCGCGTATTGCCGTTGAGGCTCCTGGAGGCCCAAGACGGCGAAAACGGCCCCAAAATGAGCGCCCGGCCTTGAACTGCGATCCCTCCACATCTGCACTGTTGCAAAACAAAACAACAAAACGGAAAGGCCTGTCTCAAACTAAGTGCACTTGGAGTTCGGGCCCTGTGCACAGTACCAAGGGCACAGGACCAAGAAGGCTCATCTTCCTGGTGGTTCGTTTCACTTTGATTATCTGCACGGGACGGGGGGGGGGGGGGGGGGGGGGGGGGGGGAGGACGTTCGGTAGCTGCAAGGGAGTTGCTTTAAACGTTATGTACATATTAAAAGGAATAATACGCAGAAAAAGATGCACGATAAGCATTCTTTTTTGGATAAAACATGAAACTTGAAAGAAACGTGCTTCTGGTGGGCTCTTTTGGGCTTCATTTCCTGATCTGGCTGTCCCACCCCAGTTCACTGTACGGATGCGGGGAAAATGGTGGAAAAGTCCAGCTCTCGGGGTGATGCTGCCCCCATTTACCACCGGAAGGGCGAGCCTGGCGAGCCAGCCGGCGGCACCTAAGGTCACGGTGCCAGCAGCGCGCGCAGGCCCAGCAGCGCCGTGAACAGGAGCGCGAGCCGGGGCGCGGGCGCGGCGCCGGGGGCGCGCAGGCAGGCGGAGTAGGCGTCGAAGGCCACCTCGCGCAGCGCGCACACGTGCTCGGTGCGGCAGGCCTCGCCGCAGGCCTGCAAGTCGTAACTGACCGAGTTGTAGGCGTAGTAGCGCTGCAGCGCGCCCTGGTCGTTGGCGATGCGGTCCAGGGCCGCGTGCATGGAACGGGTGCTCGCGTTGGGCACCCCGTAGGCCTCCGTCACCCGGTATTCGAGCTCCCAGCTTGGCGCCCCCTGCGCGTTCGCCTGGCTCAGGTTCACGAAGTAGGTCACCATGTCCTAGAGAGGGGGCGCGAGGCGGGCAGGCCGTGGGCAGCTGTCCGGTTCCACCCCGATCCTGCACCTTGCCTTTGCCCCTAGATTCTTTATAGCTGTAATAATGACCACTGTTGGTTACCCAGCTTTTACCGCTTACCAGGTGTGCTTGGCCCACATCCTCTGATTGAATCTGATGAGGTAACTGCATTTATTGCCCCCATTTCACAGATGAGAAACAGGCCTAAAGGGGTTAATGCATTTGGCCAGGGTCCTACAGGTGTTCAGTGGCAGAGGCAGGATTGGAACCTAGGTTGTTTACCCCATGGCCTGTGCATTTCCTGTCCCAGCAAGCACAAAAGATGCTCAGTAAATATTTACAGAATAAACGGATAAAAGCAACTTAAAAGAAGTAGGATGGGGTGCCTGGCTGAGAGAGATTATAGAATTGTGGTGGATGGGGGCTTGGGATATGCCCAAGACCTCTAGGATCCAGGTGCATCTTAAGGACTAGAATCTGGAAGGGTATATCTGTCCAACACTTTCCACTTGAAATATAGATCTGCTTCAGGTCCCTAGAGGTGGGGTGAGAGGAGCTGCCGTGTGTAGATGACGACTTCCTGCGAGGCACATTACATTACTTGGGTTAGTCCTCCCCACCCCTACCAGGTACTGTCACTCGCATTTTATAGATGAAGCAACAGAGGCCCATAAAGGTCAAAAAGCTCATGCATCGTGGAGCCAGGATTCAAACCCAGGTCTGACTGACTCCCTCCCTGAGAAGGATGTAGGCATATGGGGGGAGGGGAGGAGCAGGGAGAGTCCCAGCCTATGACTCCTCTTGCTAAGGCCTTCTGGGTGCCCATGTGGACAGCAGGCCACACTCTGAAAGTCCTCAGACCTCGTCTCCATCTACATTTCCTCTGGATCAAGGACCTAGGTTATCCCCTGCAGCCCCTGATTTTAAATGTCCTTTCTCGACAACCAGATTAAGTCTCTATACCCCGCTCTTCATGGACCTCCAGCTTGAACGCCCGGCTGCCTCATCCCTCGGCCTTTTTACTTGGATGCTGTTTAGACACCCCAAAGTGAACAGGGCCAAAACCAGACTTCTGATCTTCCCTCCAAAACCTGCTCCTCCGCTGTGATCCCATTTCAGTAAACGGCAGCCTCGTCCTTCCAGGCGCTCAGGCTGGAGCCTGGGAGGCCTCCTCGACGCCTCTCTTGCTCCCACTCCCCTCATCCAATCCTCCAGCACATCCTGTCCGCTCTGCCCTCAAAACACATCCAGGATCTGGCACTTCTCACCACCCCACTGCCGCCGCCCGCCCCTCCCAGTGGCTGCCGTGGTCACCTCCTGACTGATCCCCTGCTCTGCCCTTGCCCCCAACAGCCTGTTCTCTGCACAGCAGACATGGTGACTTTGTAAAATTGTAAATCAGAATATTTAATTCCTCTGCCCCAAACTCTCCAAAGTCAGAGTCCTAATGATGGCCTACATGATCTGGCCTCGTCCCTCCCACGCCCGCCCTGTCCTCCTGCAGCCACACTGGCCTCCTTGTTCTTCCCGAACACACCAAGCATGTCCCCACCCTGGGGTCTTTGACTGGCTCTCCTCCGCCTCCCCCAGATCCTCACATGGCTTGCTCCTGGAATTTACTCAGAATTCAAGTGTCACCCTGTCAGGGACACTTCTCTGCCCCACCTGCCTAACAGCATACACACACACACCCTGTAACCATTACCACCTGTCTCCTCACTGTTTTCTTTTCTCCTTAGCACTTCTCTCTGTGTCATACTTTACTTACTGGTTTATTGTCTGTCTCCGGCAAGGTCAGCTACAGGCGAGCTGTGACTGTTTTTGTTCATTTATGTATCACCTGAGCTCAGCACAGGGTCTGGCATGTGGCAGATGCTTGGTACATTTTGTTGAATAAATTAAGGAATAATATTTCTTTGTCACTTGAACAATCACAAGCACATCCTGGTTGGTGAGGGATTGCTCGATGCGTCAAGGGCCTGCTTTGGCTGGGGCCTAGTCAGTGCAGGGAAGCGGGGGGCAGTGGGCCTGAGGTCACACTGTGGGAGGCCTTAACTACGAGGCCAAGGAGATCCAACTTGTCTTGGGGGCACTGGGGAGCCATTGAAGGTTTTTGGACAGGAGAGAGAGAAGAATCTTTAGAAGGATTAACCCCTTCTGTAGCCTGTAGCAGATGAGCTACAGCAGGGCAGGGCTAGAGGCAGGGACACTAGGTAGGAGGCTGTGACCCAGGGCAAAGGGAGATTTGGGGAAGAAGAATTGACCTGACTTGGTGGCAGGATTGGGGACGTAGCTCCAGGGTTCTGAACCTGAGCTCTGGAAGGGTGGAAGTAACCTGACCTTGCTGAGGCTCAGGGGTTGGCAGAGGGTGGATTAGCTGGGGAAGAGTTAGGGAAGGCAGTAGGCGATCATGTCACACACCCCCCCTCCGCCCCCGCCTCCTCTGGCCCCAGTGGACCCAGGGCTCCTGACCTGCAGGCTCAGGGTGGCTTGGTCGTATTCGAACACCCGGATGCCTGGATTGTTGGCCCCGTTGACCACTCCAGGTAATGTGGTTTTCCATGGGGTGACCCCAGGTGTAAGGAACATGACACTGATGGGGGCACCTTTCAGGAGAGAGATAGTGGGACTGAGAGAGGCTGGCGGGGGGTGGGGGGGGTGGGCTGGCAGTTGCCCTTCAGGCTGAGTACCTGCATCATCATAGAACATTCGAAAGCTGTCAGTGTGATGGTGCCCGAAGAACTGCCCTGCGATCACCCGATGGTGCTTCTGGACCACCTTCAGGTACTCCTCGTTGAAGCCCTCCCGGAACCACGCTTTGTTCCGTGTCTTCTCAAAGAACCCCGGGGGCACGTGACCAATAATGTACACCTACGGGAAGGGGTGCGCAGGAGGGGCTCAGGGACGCCCTCCTCAACCCTCTCTTCCCCTCTCAAAACCTGCCTTTCTCCCCAAAGGCAAGCAGACAGACTCAAACGCACCTCCTCCTCCGAAGTCCTCGTCCTCCCTCTCCCAGGCAGATTCAGGCACTCTGTACACAGCAATGAATGTACCACATGCTGCCCCGCCTCTGTGCCTTTGCACCTGCTATGCCTGCCACCTGGAGCACATTTCTCATTTTCACCTCTGTAAATCCTACCAGCAGTTCAACACTCGCTCAAAGGGCACCTCCTCGGGGAACCTTCCTGGTCCTTCAGAGGTTAGTCTTCGCCCCTTGGAGAGCTCAGGCCCTGGAACTAAACCTTCCTTGCCTGGTTGTGCAGCACATGCTATGTGGTAATGTGGGTTCACCTCCTACATTCCTTGAGCCACTCAGCTAACAATACCTGGGCCCTTGGCCACCATTGCGAGAGGTAGAATGGGGGGTGGGAGGGAGGGCGTGAGCTTCGGAGTCACACTGCCTCTGGGACACCAGCGGTGTGTCACCTCTCCGAGCTTCTGTTTTCGCTTCGGGAATAGCGCCTAACTGGTGGAGTTTTGCATAAATGAGATAATCCATATAAAGCACTTAGCAACGTGCCTGATGCATAGTGAGTGCTCAGAAGCACCAGCCATGAGCTTCTGCTGGGATGTGCTGGTCAGTGCAGGACTCAGGCAGATGAGACACAGGGCCAGTCCTCGGGGAGCTGGCAGCCCAGCA
Organism: Equus przewalskii; assembly: GCF_037783145.1. Lineage (NCBI taxonomy): Eukaryota > Metazoa > Chordata > Mammalia > Perissodactyla > Equidae > Equus > Equus przewalskii. The sequence goes on from NC_091832.1 coordinate 27,818,551, forward strand.
GACTAGACGGACACCCCTCAAGGGCAGGGCATCCTTTTATGTGGGCTGCAGCTGTGGCAGGTGGGGGCAGTGTCAAGAGCACTGGACTTGGAGTCTGGAGACTGAGAGTCTAATCTCAGCTCCACCACTTATTGTGTGACTTGGGTCGGTCACCACCCCTCGGGAGCCTCAAATCTGCTGTGGGCTCCGGGGGCCCAGCCTCACAGGCTGTTGTCAGGATGGAACAAGCCCCCCTCCTGGGCTAGTTTGATGAAGGACCCTCTGTGATGTGGGCATCTCGGGGTAGGTGGGCGAGTTTGTGCGGAGGAGGCAGACCTGTTCAGGAAGTGACCCCAGAGAGGGAAGAGGAGGCGGTAGCAGCCCTCACCATGTCCCCAGCTCGGGATGCGTTGGTCAGCACGTCTTCCAGCCACTGGAACTGCTGGCCGGGGTCAGCCATGCCGGCTGTCTGCTCATTGTTGCTATAGTACAGATTGGTGTTGAGGACCACAATTCGCCCAGCCCCGCTCGGCCCCGGCAACTTCTCAGAATAGAAGGCACCTAGGACATCACAGCCAGGGAGAATCTGGAGGGGTCCTCGGCCTCTGACCAGACACACCTCTGCCCCCTTCACTTCACTCTCCCGCCTTCCCTTCCCTCATGTCCTCCCTTCCCATTTTTCCCGTAGGAGGGGCATCGTGGGTAAGACCAAAGGCTCTGGAGCCAGGTAGCCTGAGTTCAAGCCCTGGCTCTATCACTTATTTGCTGTGCAACTTGGGAAAGTTACATAACCTCTCTATGCCTCAGTTTCCTTCCCTGTATAATAGGAATAACAATGAAGTGTGTTTGCTCCTCCAGATCCACTGTCAACCCTTCTCCACTCAGCTCTCTGCCCCAGGAACTGACCTACGTGAACTAAGTCAAAGGGCTTCTGTGCCCCGGGCTTCTGGTTGGGTTTGGCCAATGGGGAGCCCCCAGAGCAGGGAACTGAGAGAAAGGGAAGAGAGTAGGTCAGGGTCACCTTGGGCTGGCTGTGTCTCTGGATCAGTGGTCCTCAACGAGATGATTTTGTGCCCCAGGGAACATTTGGCAATGTCCAGAGCATTTCTGGTTATGGCACCTGGGGTGCTACTGGCATCTAGTGGGTGGAGGCCAGGGATGCTGCTAAACATCCTACAGTGCACAGGACGGCCACACAGCAAAGAATTATCCGGCCCAAATGTCAGCAGTGGCAAGGTTGAGAAACCCTACTTGAACTGACAGTCACTGCCTCTTCCTAGGGTTGCTGCGAGGAGTCTAGTAACCTGCAGAGAATAGCGCCTGGCACACAGTAAATGCTCAATAAATATCCCCTCTTGATCCTCGCTAGTGCCGTGGGGTTAAGAGCATGGGCCCTGGAGTCACCCTGGTTCCTGCTCCCAAGTCTGCCTCTTCTAAGCTGGGTGACCTTGGCCAGTGACTTGATATCTTCAAACCTCAGTCTCCTTATATGTAAAATGGGGATAAAATCAGTACCTGCTTCATGGGAATGTTGTGAAGACAAAATTAGGCCTTGGCATACAGTAAGTGCTGCTTATAGTAGCAGACGGCATTGTACCTTCTCTGAAGAGAGCGATGGACTCGTTACTGAGCCAGGGTCTCCACATTTCTGCTACCTGATTGTAGATGTTGTTGCTCCCTGGCGGCAACTGGCTTTTGGGGTGAAAGTCATGATTTCCCAAAGCAGCATAGACTTTAGTGTCTGGGGAGAAAAGGAGAGATATAAAAATATGTATGTGAAAGTGCTTGAAATTAGTCATTTTCAGTCAGCCACTGGCCATCAGAGCTAATGGGGAAGAGTGATAAGGAAAAAAATCCACCGATAAGAAAAACAGAGATAAGCAGAAAACCGCATTTAATAGAATGTGGCTAAACTTTGCTCAGACCTGAGAAGGAAGAGCAGTGAGTTCTCCAATCCGTTCCCTAACCGCATCCCAGCAGAATGTTTCCTGGTGAGAAAGGAAGCATCAGATGGCAAGGAAAGAGCTGGAAGATCTAAATAATCCTCAGATCCATTATTGGCCACTTGGTAATTTAGTGTTCCTTGTTCTCATCATTTCCAAATCCATCTTCCGGTTAGGAAAGGGGTCTAGTTCCCTCTGAGAGGCCTTAGGAGTTTCATGCAGTTGTGAGTCAGTCCATATTTATTGAGCACATACTATGTGCCATTGCATCTACCTGGGAACCAGAAACCCGAGCCCCAGTGCCAGACGCCTCGTGGTGCAGTAGGGTTGATGGGTATTGAGTAATTAGAGGTGAGAGAGCTGTCACAAAAAGGGGAGAGCCGCTTGCTGTGCGATTGTATAACAGGGGTGGAGTGGGGGTCAGGGGAGGCCTTTCCAAGGAAGTGGCCTGTGATCGAGCCCAGGAGGAGGAGGGGAGCCCCTCAGACTTATTTCCTCCTCCTGAGTAACCTCATTCTCGCCCTGATTTTACATCTGTCTGCGTCTGGCATGTAGTAGTTGCTCAATAAATATTTCACAATAAATAGAAACTCCTCCAAGCTCAGGGCAGGGCGTTGCCCTTATCTGAGCTTGGCTCACCCCAGAGAGTTACCTTGAACCAATCAAGGAGGCTGGAACCTCCAGTTTCCACTTGGGAAAATGTCTGTTAAACCGTTTGCCGGGTACGGCCTACAAGATCTGGAAATGCCGAGATCTCTGCCAGAGGAGGAGGTGAAGGATTCCTGTCGGGAACTGTTTGCAAAGCCAGAAGCCAGCACTGGAAATGCCTGGAAAAACCCCACCTCTCTAAGGTGAATATAGGCAGCCATTAAGAATCCATTTAAGAAAAAACACAAATCCTGGACTCCCACAGCAGATGAGAAGGAAGGGAATTGCTCCCATTTTTTGCTGCTTCTACGTGCCAGGCACTGTGCAAAGCTCTTTACAAGCATAAGCTCCATGAGGGCACAACCTGGCATCTTGTTCACAGCGAAGTCCCCTAGAATGGTGTCACACCTATTAGGAGATGTTTGAGAAATATTTGTTGGCTGACTGAGTGACTGGGTTACCTTATTTCATCCTTACAACAACCCTCTGGGCAGGTACCAGCATTTTCCGCAGTTTGCACAGGGAGAAAACAGTCTCGGTGAGATTGCCCAGCTAGAATGTGGCAGAGCCTGAACCGGGGCCTCGTCTGTTTGCCTTGCACACCTGCATTCCCCACTGGGCCGTGCTGGAGAGGCAAGTGCTGGTATTCACAGCGACTCTGATGGGACACAAGTGGCACGTACCAGGAAGAACACATGACATGGGACCCCAGATCTCGAATTTCAGTCCTTTCCTCCTCTCCCACAAGTTGCTTTGGCTTATTTATCTATAAAATGAGGAGCATTCTGCTTGACCATGTTGTTATAATTCCCAAATCAGAAAATGCCTCATTTCATCTCTTCTAATTTCTTCTCATTTTAACATCTCTACAAGTGGGGTGTGTCTTACCACTGAGGCCTTAAGAAAGCACTGTGTCACACTTTAAGTGACAGCATTTTTTTTCTCAGCAATACGTAAAATAATGATGCCTCTTACAGTCGATGGCATCTTGGATATGAGGAAATTCAATAAATGTGTAAGTGTGTTATGAACTATAACATCTTCTAATTTACGCTTGTATGTCAAATCGCAGTAAAAAGCATTTTCTTATCCATTATTTCACTTTTATTGCAGAAGCCCCATGTGGAGCAGAGGACAGAGAGCTCACAGTTGGATCTGAGTTTGAAACCCTCCCTGGGACCTGACTAGCTTTGAGCCATCGGTTCCTTCTCTATACATTGAGAATAAGAATGCCTGGGGGTGGGGAGGGAGCGCGGGGGGGCCGGATGTGTCCTGGTTTGACCCTAAGTGGAGACTTCTGCTGGAAGATGAACCAGCCCAAGCACGTCTGAGTTGAGTTGGGTTGGGTTGAGTCACACAGACTGGAAGCATCCAGGCAACTCTGCATAAATTGATTTACGTTGAGGAAAGGGGGTGGCAGAAAGGAGGTTGCCTGGAGGAGAGATGTGGGATGGTGACAACAGGTGGGGTTCTCTTGAAGTGGCAGTGGGAGTGGTGGATACGAGGGTGCTCAAACCTGGATTTGAGTCCCCACCCTTGCCACATGACCTTGACCAGTTTACTTGACCCAAGGCTCACATAGCACCTCTCTCTACAATGATCGTGACAATGAGTGAGCTAAGGCACGTAATATTCTCAGAGTGCCTGACAGCCCTGGACACACAGATCCATAGAGTTATTGCTGCTGGTGTTATTATTAGTTTTTATTGTCATTATTCCATATCTGGGTCCTGGGGACCCAGGAATAAGACCTGTAGAGGAAGCAGCTGTCCCAGAATCCAAAGAAGGTGGGGGTGTGGGGGCTTGTGGGCCACTTTCCCAGGTCCCCAGCTGGCATCCTGGACCTGATTCAGCCCCCAGAACCTTGTGTCTGGCACAGCCTGCCTTAAGACATTTTCGAGGGCCGTGAGGTGGGGCATGCAGACCCCATTCTCCCTGGCATGTCCCGTGGGGCTGCTGCCATAATCATTCACGGTCCCTGCCTGCTCTCCCAAGCTCTGAAGGCCTTGGAAGCACCCAGAAACAGCACCTCGGCTGGAAATCAGCATCTCCCAGAGGTTCCAGCAGCCGAGATGGCTTGAGGGTGGTGGATGGCAACTCCAGAGCCAGAGCAGGACACAAGGACTGTGTGCGAGCCCATGTGAGACTCACCCAGGGACAGTGCTTGTATATAACTGTAGGCACCTTGAGAAGGGGCTGTGAGGCTGGTGTTAAACAGCCAGGAGTAGAAGGCAGTGAAATGTCAGGCATTTCCATTCATCGAACTCGGTGTGTCTCCACAGGCGGAGGAGCTCGCCTGTTCCTTGCAGGATTGTTGGAAGGTAAGAAATGATCGCTGTGAAGCGCCTGGCACAGGACCTGGCCAACAGCCACCACTGTCAGTGGATGAAAGTCTTTCCTCTACATCTTCCTGCTGCTGTTGTCCCTTGAGCCCAGCACCGCCTGGGGGTCAGGGCATGCTGTGGAGGACTGATGGCAGAGTCTTACCTGGAAAGACCTCTCTGATGAGCTTGGTCAGGCGTTCCACAATTTCCAGCACGGCTGCCTCTCCCAGCTTCTCATTGGGCACATGAGGGGTATCATCACTGCAAAACATCACCGAGCCAGTTTGGTGCCAGCAGCTCAGGAAGGGGTATGAGAAAAAGAAGGGATGGCTCTCTTGTAAGAAAAGAGACTGTGGAACGGGGCCTCAGACGTCCACTGAGGGGGAATGGCCAGGCTGGAGTTGGGAGTCACACAGGACAGAGTTCAAACCTGGGCTCTGCCATTGACCTGCTGTGGGTCCCTGGGCTGGTTGTTTAACCTCTCTGAGCCTCCATTAGCTCATCTGTAAAATAAAATAATAATGGAACCAACCCATAGAATATTTGTGAGGCTTCAATAAAGGGGAAAAATTATGTATGTAAAATGTAGAAGAGCAGCTGCTAGGTGGTAATTAATATTGTTATTTAGAGAGGGAAGCTCTGGGGTTCCAGTGCCAGCTGCCAGCCCCCAGGGAGCCTGGGTGGAGGAGCCATCTCTGACTTCTGCTCCTTTCCCCAAGGGTTCTAAGGAGTCAGGAGCTGGCTTCAGAGCATAGAGTTCAGACCTACTCTTGGGCAGGTCCAAGACCTACCCCAGGACCATTTAGTCCCCCATTAGCTGACCTAAAGCCCTGATCCACCTTAGAAATGGGCAGCAAGGTGGGGGAGCAGAGGAGGAGGCTGAGGGAAGGCGGGGTTTGGGGTTGGCAGGAGCCCCAACAATGTAAAGCCTGAGGACTCAGCTGCTGCCCAGGTAATCCCCAGGGAAGTCAATTAGCTTACTAGCAGCTCGCACTGGCCTGCTTTGTGCCAGGTACTTTCTGTGCATTGTACCATATCCACCAATTTATTCTTCATAATAATCCTACAGTGTAGGTTCTATTGTTAGTCCCATTTCATAGATAAGGAAACCAAGGCAGAGAAAGGTGAAGAATTCTCTCTAAGTGTATACAGCCAGAAAGTGGTGAGCCAGGGTTTGAACCCAGTCAGCCTGGCTCCAGAGTCTATGCTCACACCCATTATGTCCTACTGTGTCTCTGATACCTTCGTGAAGGCAGCAAGAGGAGCCTTTTAGCTCTGTTCCCGCTGAGGACAGGCTGGGAATCCAAAGACAGCAGAACAAAACTCTACTTCTTTTTTTCTAGCTTGGAGATCGAATTCTGTCTGATAGAAAACCCATCCAATTTCAACAGGTTATCCCCCGAGCAATTGCATCTCTTCCAGAGGAGTCAAATTTCTCAGAAATTGAAGAATTACAAAGGGTCCTAGATGTCAGCTTGTCCAATGCCATACCCTTCTGCAAGGTCCCAGAGATTTCCCAGAAAAATCACGTTTCTGTTAAAGGATCATGGATTTCCCAAAGCGATCATGGATTTCCCAGAGGGAACACATCTTTCAAGGTGTCACACATTTCTCCAAGGTCCCCTCCTCAGAGAATTCAGAGGCTCCCCCAGCAAGAACCCTCTCGCCAGCACGAGTCCAGGTTCACCGCCTAAAGCTCGCTCTCTTCCTAGACTGATTCCTGAGCCCAGGGAAGCCAGAGCTGCCCAGGCCCCTCCTGAGACACTGTCACATTTCTTAAGTGTCCAGCCTTTCCCCTCCTCCTGCTGACCACAGGGTCCATCTAAGGGTCATTCCTAGTCACTCCCATGTCACGCTGAGGGACAGCTGGGGGCATCGTGGGTTGGATGCTGCCTTATAGAAGTGTCCACTGAAGCTGGAAGAGGGAGCAAGAAGTCAGAGCTTCTTCTTGCCTTCCTCACCAGCTCCTGGTTCACCACTTCCTGCAGGAAGTCCCCCCGAGTCCTGCCAGATGGAGTCAGGTGCCCTGTGAAGCTCCCACATGCCCCCACGACCCTCTCTCCTCGCTGGTATATCACGGTCAGTGGGCTTGTCTGTGTTGCCCACAGGACCGTGAGCTCTTTGAAGGTGGATGCTGGTCTCTATCATCTCAGTTCCCCAGTGTCTACCCCAGGCCGAGCACAAGACAGGCTGACCTACTAAGAGGGGAGGGAAGGAGTGAGTGTATGAAGAGGGAAACTTGAGTGACAAGGACAAGTACTGAGGAAAGTTGAAGGACTTACAGCAGCATCCCTGAATGAGAAGCAGAGATGGAGTCTCTGCAGCTGAGCGGAAATCACCTTCCAGCTATCCCCACACGGAGCAACGCCCCGGGCCAGGGCAGCCCGGGGGAGACGGGGGTCAGCAGCTGACCAGGACACTTGGTCCCACTTTTAGCCCTCCTACCTTCCTCCCTCCCTGCATTTGGATCTCCAGGGCCTGGAGCTCCCAGTGGGACTGGCTCCAGTGTTCATCCCCCAAGTTAAAATCCCGGAGTTCTCCACATGCCCAGACAGGCCACCACCGCGTCCCCATCCTCAGAGACAGCCGCATGCTGCTGAGGCCGGGAGACACGGAGGTGGAGGGCAGACTTCGGAATCAGCCAGGCCCAGGGGCCCTTGGGCCAGTTGCATAACTCCTTTGAGCTTCAGGTTCGTCCTCTCTAAAATAGGGCTGGTGTGACGACTAAGGGAGACAGAGTGGGGAAGGTGCCAGGCTGGCAGGGGGCACACAGCAGTGGCCCGGGCAGGGCAGCTGTTGTGACGGCTCTCACCCAGTCCAGAGGATGAAGTCTGGCTCTGGCTCGATCTCCTTCATGGCGTAGATGGAGGAGTTGATGAGGACCCAGGGAGAGTCGCAGAGGTAGTCACCCCAGGGGCCCGCACTGGGCACTGGCTGGGAGCCGGCTGATGGGCACACCTGGAGGGGGTCTTCAGAGACCTTGTAGTCAGGGTCCAGGTGCAGGTCAGAGATGTGCCAGAACTTCCCTGCAGAGGAAAGGAGACCCTCCTCAATGCTGTTGGCTCCCTGAGCCTGGATGGGGAGGAAGTCCGGGGGAGCCTGGGCTGGGGGAGGGGAGGATGCACAGGTGAAAGGAAGTTTTCTCCGAATGCTGGGTTCAGAGAAAAAGGGCCACAGGTCTGGCTTTGCCCAGGGAGGCACTGAGCAGAGCAGAGATCAGGCTTGGCTCTGTCCCTGCCCTGTGACCTTTGGCAAGGCCCCTTCCATCTCCCCACCTCAGTGTCCCCAGCAGCAGCATGAGGGATTGGGCTGTGTGACCCTCAGGAACCTTTTGGGAGTTCCAGGCAGAGTGCTTGTTTTAAAGCCAAGGTGGGAGAGTGTCAAGGTTAAGCTCTCAGGCTTTGGAAGCACATACTAGCTGTGTGACTTTGGGCGAGTTGCTTCACCTCTCTGAGCCCATAACTAGAGTCAGATCTTATTATGCTCCAGAGAAATACATACAAAAATTTGATCTGGGAGAACTTACACACCAGATGCGTTGTAAGATCTTCCTAACTAATACCAAGAAAAACCTGGGGAATATGTATGGAAATGTTTAAGTGTGCTGGACCAGAAGAGAAGGAATGTAACTTCAGATTGGGCTGCATTTCTTGTGTGGGTGTACTTAGTAGTGATTCTGGATGCAGGGTGGCAGCCTGAGCAGCTGGGAGTGGCCCTGTTCGTGAAGTGGTTGACTGAAACCTGGTCTCAGATCCAAACCAGGGAGGCTGAAATGCCAAAAACCTCTTGGTGTAAAACAGAGAAGGGAATTGAAAGAAAAGGCCCCATGGTGTGGCTTTATCATCTGTACCCAGCACAGGGCCCGGGATGAGGCATTTCAAGGACGCTTATTGAGAGAGCTGAACAGGTCCGGCTCTGCCCTCCATCCTGTGTTTCTGGCTAAGACCGAGTGAGGCCTGGGATTTCCTCACCCTCTGGCATTGCTGTCACTTCCTCCTCCATTTCCTGAGTCACTCGGAGCCAACAGTCCCCCCTCCCTACCTCAGGAAATGGGGCCTGGACGTCCCAGCTCCTTCACTTGCAGAGTTGAATAGCCAGGGCACCACCCAAGCCACAGGACATTCGATGTGGCTCTAGGACAGGCCCCAAGGTAAAGTTTGGCCCCCGATCCTCACTCCTTGGCTTTTTCTCCCAGATACTTTTGCCTACCTCTCCTGATCTAAACCTGGTCTCAGGAAAGGATCAGAAACTTGTTCACACTAAGGTGCAAATGACTGATTAAGCAAATATTATCCCTCCCATGGTCATTACACAGTCATCCTCACCACAGCCTGAAGGTATTGATCATTATCTACATTTCGCAGATAAGGAAACTAGGGTTCAGAGGTCAACCTGCCTGAGATCAGCTGGTAAAGGGTGGGGGTCCTGTGGCTCCAGATCCTCTCTGGAGAAGATGTGATTGCTAAGGGGTAAAACTAGTGCCGTTTTATTTTGGGTATGTCTTTTTGCATACGGTCTATGCCTGCATTTTTATTGTTTTATTTTTTTGGTGAGGAAGATTGTCACTGAGCTAACATCTGTGCCAATCTTCCTCTATTTTGTACGTGGGATGCCGCCACAGCATGGCTTGATGAGCGGTGTGTAGGTCCATGCCTGGGATCTGAGCTGAGAACCCCAGGCTGCCGAAGCAGAGTGCACAAACTTAACCACTAAGCCACTAGGCCAGTGGCTGCATTTTTATTTTTTCACCCAAACTGAGAGTCTTTGTGTATAATGGGAGGAATTTAACATTTTTGCACAGATTGTGATCACTAATATATTTGCAATTACTCCTACAGGGGCAAAATCTTAAGCCAGAGGAAAGACACTAACTGCCCCATTTCCACCAGTGGAAGGGCGGGGCTGGTGGCCTTCCCCAGCGCCGGCACTGACGGTGGGCGGTCACGCAGGCTCCAAGCCTGAGGCCAGACCGGCCAGGTCGGAAGCACACAGTGAGAGGCCTCTGTCCTCCTCTCTGGCGTGTGGTCCCCTTGCTTCCTCTGAAGACCGTGGCAGGGACCAGTCCTGCGCCTCAGGCAGGCTCCCTCTCCGCTAACCACAAACATCCAGCCTTCTGCCCCTTTGATGTCAGCCCTCAAAATACTCAGTGAACATTTCTCCACTTCGGAAACTCCTTGTCTGCTCACAGAGGCGCCGGTAGCAGCTGTTGGTTTCTCTTCTTTCCAGCCCGCCTGGAATTTCCTAGTGACCTCTGTGTATGTGTGTGTGTACGTGTGTGTGTACGTGTGTGTGTACGTGTGTGTACGTGTGTGTGTACGTGTGTGTGTGCATGTGTCTCCCTGAAGGCCTGACTGCAGGAGAGGCCGAGAAGGTAGAAAGAATGGCATGGAGAACCAGAGGTCCAGGCAGGGCCTCCAGCTCTTTGGGCTCCAGTCTCCTCGTTGTGGAGGCGGGTCACAGAGCCCTCATCTGAGGTGGTGGCTCAGTCCAACTCACGCCACTCGTTGTCCTCACAGGGCCTCTTTCCTGGCTCCTCTGCCACCTTCCCCAGTCTTCCCCAGGTCACGTGGCTGCTTTCTCCTCCTCATTCAGGCGTCAGCCCAAAGGTCACCTCCTCAGAGAGGCCTTCCCTGACTACGTTTTCTCAAGTTCCACTTGCCCCAGTTTTATTTTCTTCAGAGCACTCTCATATAGGAAATTATCTTGTTGGCTTGCTCATCATCCATCTTTCCTGTGTACAACGTTGGTTCTGAGAGAGCACAGAGCCTGTCTTGTTCATCTCTCTGTCCTCAGCACCTAGACCAGTGCCTGGGATGGGAAACAGGCCCAGAAGTATATTCAACGAATGAACAAGGCCGTGGGGAGGATGATTAGACCAGCAAACACTCAAAGAATGTCGGCTCGGTGCCCTTAACACGCCTCTCATTTCATCCTGGCAGCCATTCTGTGAGGTGCGATTCTTACGCCCATTTCACAGATGAGGAAACTGAGGCTCAAAACTCCGACCTCTCTGAGTCCAAAGCTGAGACACAATGTTGACTCAGAGCCCCCAAAAGTGGCTTTTATAATACGCATACATTACCCAGAAAAGAACGGAGCCACAGGCTTCTATGGGATTAGTTACAGACCATGAGGAAGTAAGCTCTAATTATCACATCCTGGGGACGGGGGTGGGCATAAGGACCCTGGATAGGGAGGCAGGTCATCTGGTTTCTAATCTAGGCTCTTCCACTTGTTGGCTGAGGACTCTGGACAAGCCAGTTGGCCTTGTTGAGTCTGAGGGTGTTTGACATCTGCCCTGCTTGTCTGTGAGCATCAAATAAGACAGTTAAGGAGGGAGGGCTCGTAGAGGAGGATCACAATGCTCCACTGTCCCTGGCAATTACCCCTGGGGCCAGGAGTGAGACTGGGAGGGTGTGGTGAATCATTCACTTTGACCCTTGACCCTTTAGACCGGAGCTTCTCAAACTTGACTGTGCAGACGCCTCACCTGGGGATCTCGTTAAAATTAAGAGGCTTTATATAGTCATACTGCTTGAATCTTTTACAGTAAGAAAAGAGTCATGCATTCCTTGAGTTTTAAGAAAAGGTATCCCCATCTCAGACATTATTATTCATTAATTATTGAGAATATGAATAAATGTGCTATCAAGTACAGTGAGTAGTTGAGGGCACAGACCTGGGTTGTAATTCCAGCTCCACTGCCCACTAGCTGTGTGAAGATGAGCAACTTACTCTGTGCCTCAGTTTCCCCCTCTGTAAAATGGGGACAACAGCGCCCCCTACCTCTTAGGGTCTTTGTGAGGGTTAAAATAAGATCATACATAAGCACTCAGCAATGCAAAGCAGCAGAAACTCCAAATTTGGACCCTGGGACGGGTCTTGCAAGTCCCCCTTTCTCCAAGGCAGGGAGATGGGACAAGGTGGGAATGGCGGCATCCTTTCTCTGCCTGCCTCAGAGTCCCCTCAGCTGCCGTCTGTAGGTAAAGCGCAGGTCCGGGGCTAAGAATATCTGAAGCAGAACAATGTGAAGGTGGATCCTGTCTCCTCCTGGATGGCCCTCCCGGAGCAGAGGGCCGATGGGCACAGCGCACCCCCTGGTTCTAATTTGAGAGCTCCCCTCTGCTCCCTGTCCTTGGCTGGCAAAACAGTCTCCTGGCCCTCCTCCTCCTTCACCAAAGGGGTCGCTAGGCCCCCTGGTCCATTGGGGATGACAGACACAGGGCCAGGACCTAGTAGCTTTGTAAGGCAGATGGAAATGTCTGAGACCTGAAAAAAATGCATTGGCTCCAAAGTTCAGGAAAAAAACCATGTCATCAAAATCAACAACTCATTTCAAAAGCAATACTAAAAATTTTATTAAGAATCATACAGGGAGGGGCCAGCCTGGTGGCGCAGCAGTTAAGTACGCACGTTCCGCTTTGGCAGCCTGGGGTTTGCCAGGTCAGATCCCAGGTGCAGACATGGCACCGCTTGGCAAGCCATGCTGTGGTAGGCGTCCCACATATAAAGTAGAGGAAGATGGGCATGGATGTGAGCTCAGGGCCAGTCTTCCTCAGCAAAAAGAGGAGGATTGGCAGCAGATGTTAGCTCAGGGCTGATCTTCCTCAAAAAATTAATTAATTTAATTAAATAAAAATTTAAAAAAAAAAGAATCATACAGGGGCCAGCCCTGTGGCATAGGATTTAAGTTTGGCGCATTCTACCTCAGTGGCCTGGATTTGCAGGTTTGGATCCTGGGCATGGATCTACACTGCTGTCAGCCACACTGTGGCAGCAACCCACATACAAAACAGAGGAAGATTGGCACAGATGGTAGCTCAAGGCTAGTCTTCCTCAAGCAAAAAAAAAAAGGAGGAAGATTGGCAACAGATATTAGCTAGCTCAGAGCTAATCTTCCTCAGCAAAAACAATAGAAAAAATAAAAATCATACATAGTGTGAACTCCTTTTACTGTGATTCATGATGAGGCGGGGATGACTCACAAAAATCATTCCTAGAGCCTAAGAAGGTACTAAACTGGCCAAAAGTTGGGTTTGCTTATGATCAGAGACAAGAAAAAGAAGGCAGGAAGACACTTGTCATTTATTTACCGCCTACTGAATGCCACATGCTGTGCCAAGCACTGTACCCATGCAGCCTCACGACAAAATCATGAAATACATTCTACTATCGTACCCATTTCACTGATGAGAAAACTGAGCTAGTTAGTGGTAGATCTGGGATTCATACTGTGTCAGAACAGAAATGATCATGGTGCACTGTACTCTGCTACTAGCTAGCAGTGTGATCTTAGACATGTAAAAAAATGGTCCCTTATACTTTTACAGCGCATTACAATATATGTGTGTGATCTGACTTAACTGTCATATTTAATCTCCCCTTTGCTATTATCCCCATTTTATAGATGGTGAAACAGAGGCTCAAGGTCACTTGACATTAGAAGATAGGATCTAGGTTTTCTGGAAGGCAACAGGTTGTGTTTGAAAGGGCGTGGGTGAAACCGGCAATCAGGGAAATCTTGTTTTGAATCCTGGCTCCTCCACCACACAGGCAATGGCAACTTGAACAAGTGATTTGCTCAGCTGAGCCTCAGTTTCCTCATCTGTAAAATGGGGGTAACCATGCTGGTAGCAAAGGGATAGATGTGTGGATGAACGAAGTGATCTCATACAGAGCACCCAGCTGTGGGGTGGACAGGCCAGTCTGGGTGCTCATCCTCTGTGCCACGCAGCCCCTCAGGCCTCAGTTTTTCTTCTCTTCTGGAGCCTCTGTTTCCTCAAGTGTAAGATGAGGGTACTTCATAAAGTTTATCTGAGGGCCCTGCCAGTTTTAATGCCCTGTGAGTCCATGCTTTTGTCCGCTGTGTGTATAACTCACACCACAAAACAACCTGGGTCCCTAGTTCAGTCCTTTGCTTGTTTTTTTATTTTTTTTTTGCTAGGGAAGATACACTGTGAGCTAATGTCTGTTGCCAATCTTCCTCTTTTTTTTTTCTCCCCTCCCAAAGCCCTAGTGCATAATTGTATGTTGGAGCTGTAAGTCCTTCTAGGTCTTCTATGTGAGCCACGGCCACAGCATGGCTATGGACAGACAGTGCTGTAGGTCTGCGCCTGGGAACCAAACCCAGGCCTGCCGCTGAAGCAGAGTGCACTGAACTTTAACCATAGGCTGAAGCAGAGTGCACTGAACTTTAACCATAGGCCCCAGGGTTGGCTCAGTCATTTGCCTCTGATGCTAAGCAATAACCTTAAACCCTTGAGTTGTCATTCCTCTTCTGTAAACTAAGGCTGCGTAAAACACAGAGGGTTCACTTGCTAAAACCAACATTTACTGACTTGTGTTAACCACATGAATTGCCCTCTCCTCACAACAGCTATAGGAGGTAGGCTTATCATTCTTGAGGGAAGCGTTTTCCTTCCCTGCTAACCCATCCGGAAAGAACTTGTCTGTTTCTCTGCGATTAGGAGCCGAAGGAGAATGCGGTGTGGCCTGGGGCATGTGTGGGAGGAGACAGAGCCAGCAGTTGGCGCCCCACCCAAGCTCTTGGCTCAGGAAGGTGGAGGCGGAAACCCACAGTGTTATGCCAAGCAGGGATGACTGCTAACTGGTTGGGTGTCTCAAAGTTCTGTGGGAGAGACTCAGGTTCTGAAAAAACTTACAGGTGCTGTGCAATTCTTTCTAAATTTCTGTTTGCTTTTAAATTATAGATGTATACATACCAGAATGTTTGGAGGAAAGAGAAAAAAATAGTATAGAACCTATAAAACCCACCAGCCCGAGAGAGGACCCATCAAAGGGCGTGATGCCTAAGGCAGCTGAGTGCAGGCTCGGTCCTGCCGCTTCCTAGCTGCGGGATCTTGGACAAGTGTGTCTCCTCTGACCCGCATTTGCTTTATCTGTAAAATGATATAATAGTGATAGTACCTACTTTACAGGGACTATAAAAATCAAATGAAAATTTTTTAATTTCATTTTTCAAATGGGTTTTATTTATTTATTTTGAGGAAGATTAACTCTGGGCTAACATCTGCCAGTCCTCCTCATTTTGCTGAGGAAGACTGGCCCTGAGCTCACATCCGTGCCCATCTTCCTCTACTCTATATGTGGGACGCCTACCACAGCATGGCTTTTGCCAAGCGGTTGCCATGTCCACATCCGGGATCCGAACCAGAGAACCTCAGGCCTCCAATGCAGAAGGTGCATACTTAACCACTGCGCCACCGGGCCAGCCCCTCAAATGGGTTTTAAAAGGACAGCATACATCACACACCTAGCGCAAGTGTGGCCCCTCACAAGTGAAGAATAAACACGTTAGCTCTTCTTGGCTGTTTTCCTTAGTGTGTGTTTGTTTTTACACAGTATATTTTAGAAACAGATGGGAGTTGTAGGGCGTGGGTTCACATCCAGACTCCGACACGTAGTAGCTGTGTCCCCTTGGGTTAGTTACTGAACTTCTCTAAGGCTGGGTTTCCGTGAAAATCCCTGTTTCACAAGGCTGTCCTCAGGGTGGTATGTAAGAATTTCAGCAGTGCCTGGCACCTCAGTTTTTGATAAATGTTACTTGTTGTTTTCAGTTTTGCTGTATTGTCTTGAAACTTGTTCACCAGGTGGTTTTACCATCATCTATTCAGCCATTCTTTTGTTGTTCGCATTTTCCATGATTATAAACAATGCTGTGATGAACATCTTGGTGCATTTGGGGGGAGCAGAGAATTTTTTTAACCACTAAGACCGTGGGCTGAGGGGTGCCCAGTGGCATGGGGATTTCTAAGAAAACATATTTAAAGTGAAAGAGTGAGGGGGTGGAAGGTTCTTTCAATCATTCCCCAGCCTCCAGTCAGACAGGCAGAGCCCTGAGTCTCCCAGTGGGGAACGGGGTATCTGCCTCCCAGAGAAAGGAGGACAGCCTCTCTCAGCCTTCTCCCAAGCAGATTGCCCTCACGGGGAATGATGCATCCTCTTAGGGCTTGTCCCGGAGATGTTTCCACCGTTAAGGCACAGCTTTTGGACCCGAGGCCTTCCCAGGCGTTTCACTCTGGTCTCCTGCCTCCCGAGTGCCTATGCATCTCCTCACTGGCCTCTGAGATGCCAGGTCACATCAGCAGAGCGCTTTGCCAAGGCTCCTGGGTAGCGTCTAGGAAGTAGACCGATCAGAGGCCATCGACCCTTCAGACTGCAGCCTGGGAAAACTGAGCTCCACAGCGGCAAGCGATGAGCAGAACCCTGAGCCCGTCCTTCTCTCTCTCAGCCTCAGTTTCTGCACCTGCACCAAAAGGGTGTTGGATCATCTTTAAGGTCCCATTCAGAGGACTCCAGAAAAGGGCAATCTAGAATCCTAAGGAAAACTACAGGTCCATCCCTCCCACTAACTCATCTCCAACCGCGCGGAAATCTAACAGGCATCGCAAACTGGGCATATCCCAAATCCTTGCTGTCTCCTCCTCCCTCATCTCAGCAAATGACAACTCCGTCCTTCCAGCTGCTGAGACGAAAAACCTTGGAGCCCCCTTGAGTTCTCCTCTCACACCCACCATCTGTCGGCAAGTCTCGTCCAGAATCAGACCGTCTCCTACCACCTCCACTCCTACCACGCCGGGCTGAGCCTCCATCCTCTCTCACTGGATGATGGCAATAGCCTCCTCACTGGTTTTGTTGCTTTTCCTTTACTAGGGTGACTGCACCATCCCAGTTTGCCCAGAACTGAGGGAGTGCCCAGGGCGCCGAAATTTAAATGCTAAAATTAGGAAAGTCTCAGGCAAACCCAGACAAGCTGGTTAACCCACCTTCACCCCATGACAGTCTTTTCTCAATACAACAGACAAGGGTCCTTTTAAACTTACACAAGTCAGATCATGTCAGAGCGCTGCCTAAATCCTCTAATGATGTCCCATTTCACTCTGAGTCCTTGAAATTGTCTACCAGTTTATACAGGAGCTGGCGCAGCCCCCTGCCCCCACCCCGTGATCCCCCAACCTCGTCTCCGCCTCCCTCTGTTGCCCACTCTGCTCCAACCACTCTGCTTCCTTGCTCTTCCCACACACATCGCCAGTGCCTCCAGCTCTGGGCTTGTGCACTTTCTGTCCTCTCTTAATGGAATGTTCTCCCGGATGTCCACATGGCTCTCTCCCACACTGCCTGAGGTTTCTATTCAAATTTCACTTTATTAGACAGCTCTTCTCTGGCCACCCCATAATTACCCCCTCCCCCACACTCCCTACTCCTTTTTCTGCTTTAGTGTTCTCCCTAACACTTGGAATACTATGATTGTACTTGTTCACGTGTCTTTTGGTCTGTTTCTTCCCGGGTGAAGGAATGCTTCAGGGGAGTGGGGCTTTGTTTGTTTTCTTTTCTTTTCTGGTTCCTAGAATAGCACATGGTACATAGAAGGCTCTCAACCAACATTTGTGGAATGAATCCATGAATCTGTGTGCCTTCTACCTTCTGCCTCTACCAGCTGGCTGGCTCTTATGTACCCACACCTCTTAGCAAAGTCAGTGTCCCTCCCTTGGCCAGCTGTTGCCTCCACTTAAAATCTTTAGGTCTCAACAGCACCCCCACCGCCCCTGACTCTCCCACCCTCCCTGCTCTTGCTCCTGCCCTGCTATTTTTAGCGGCTCTTTCAGCTTTCTGAGAGCAGCTTCCAGCTCCCAGATCCCGAGTTCACAGTACAAAACAAAGACACCGCAGGCATTCGCAGCGCCTACCTAGTCCAGCCCTGGCGACTCCCCAGTGGGCCAGGAAAATCAGCAGCTTGAGCAGCCTCATCCCTGGGGCTCGCCTCCCAGGAGCCGTGGGGTCCTCCAGGAGCTGTTAGCCGCGCCGCAGGCTTCCTCACTAGGTGTTTGTGGCCACGTGCCTGAGCAGAACTTCTCGTCCTGTTACCGGGTGTTGCCTGTCATTCAAGGTCCTGGCTCCTCTGGCTTTTCCTCCTTTGCCCAGCAGGGTGTGAGCTGGGTTTGTCCAAGGAGATGCACCAGCCACGCCTTTGGACTCTGAAGTCGACAGTAGCTCCTGTCCGGCTGGTTCCTCAGAGCGTGTCAGTCCAGCCAGCAACTGGAGTCTCCAGCAAGGTCACCCAGCCCCAGCCACTGAGAGGCAAATATCATCTACTTCTGGAGTTTTCGTGTTGCCCCACCCCAGCAGATAAAACAAACCTGTATAAAATGGTTGGCCTTTGCCTTCAAAGGAACTTAATTGCTAGTTGGAGATCGAGATGCTCAACCACAAATGAACCAAGACTAAGAGTCAGCCATTCTTTCATGCCGGGAGCCACGTCCCAGGGAGATGGAGAGGACCTAGGGTGGCCCTGCCCTCAAGAGGGGGAGGTAAACTGCTGGACTGCGGTTCAGCATGTTAGGTGGCTTGACAAGCCCAGGGGAGGGATCTAACTCTCCAAGGAAAATGAGAAGGCTTCTGGGAAGAGGTGACACAGGTTTAATCTCTTCTTTTATTTTTTAATTTTTTTTGAGGAAGATTAGCACTGAGCTAACATCTACTGCCAATGCTCTTCTTTTTGCTGAGGAAGATTGGCCCTGAGCTAACATTCGTGCCCATCTTCCTCTACTTTATATGTGGGACGCCGGCCACAGCATGGCTTTTGCCAATCGGTGCCATGTCCGCATCCGGGATCTGAACCAGCGAACCCCGGGCCGCAGACGCAGAACGTGTGCACTTAACTGCTGTGCCACCAGGCTGGCCCCTCTTCTTTTATTATTGAAATTGCCAAACATAAACAGAAGTAGAGAGGATAGTGAAATGGACCTCCAGTACCCATCCCCCAGCTACAGCAATTATGAATTTAAGGCCAATCTTACTTTATCTGTACCACCACCCCAACCCCATTGGATTATTTTAAAGCAAATTGCAGAGATCATATCATTTTGCGCATAAACACTTTAGTATATCTCTCTAAAAGATAAGGACACTTTTTCTCACACAATGATAATACTATATCAGATCTAAAAACATAATAGTAATTCTTTACTATCACCAGTTAGATATTTGGTCAATGTGTGAATTTCCCTGGTTGTGTCAAAATATTTTTTTACAGTTGGTTCACTCAAATCAGGATCCAAACCAGGTCCACACACTGCATTTGGTTGATATGTCTCTCTTAATTTGTAGACCTCTCTCACTCTGTCTTTTTTCCTTGTCTTCTGTCAAAGGAACCAGGTCATTTGCCCTATGAAATTTCCCACATTCTGGAGTATTTGGCTGATTGCTTCTTGGTGGTGTTATTTAACATGTTCTTCTGTCCCTCATATTTCCCGTAAACTGATAATTAGACCTGGAGGTTTGATGACATTCAGGTTTGATTTTTTTGGCGAGACTGCTCAGGTGGTCTTGTGTCCTTCCTGCTGCATTGCATTGCAAGGCACATACAGATCTTCCACAACTTATGACAGGGTTAAGTCCTGATGAACGCATTGTATGTTGAAAATATCATAAGTTGAAAATGCATTTAATACACCTAACCTACTGAACATCATAGCCTAGCCTAGCCTACATTAAACCTGCTCAGAACATTTACATTAGCCTACAGTGGGCAAAATCATCTGACACAAAGCTTATTTTATAATAAAGTGTTGAATATTCAATATGTAAGTTATTGAATGTCATACTGAAAGTAAAAAACAGAATGCTGGCTGGGTACGCAATGGTTGTAAGTGTACCGGTTCTTTACCCCATGATCCGTGGCCGACTGGGAGCTGCGGCTCACTGCAGCTGAGCAGCATCACGAGAGAGTATCGTACTGCACGTCACTAGCCCAGGAAAAGATCAAAATTCGAAGTACGGTTCCTACTGAATGTGCATCACTTTCGCACCATCATGAAGACGAAAAATCGTAAGTCGCACTGTTTATAATTGTATGATTGTCCCACCAGCTTAATCTTAATGTCCAAGTAGGAGTTAGCCAGAGGGGAAGATGGGGAGATGAGAGTCCCAGGCGAATAAGCAAACCCTGCTAAGACAGAGATGCTGAAAGGTCCCAGGGAGCTGTGTGGGGTGATGTGGGGGCTTGGGGTCCTGAACCAGGGAAGCAGGCAGGAGCTGGCCATGCTCGGGTGTTTGAGCTGAGAGCTGTGGGGAGCCGTGGAAGAGTCTTAAGCAGGGGAGAGAGACAACCCAACTAGCATCTTAGAAGGATTGCACTGGCTCTGTGGAAGATGGATTTTCGGGGATACCAGCAAGGAGGCTGAGGCAGAGAAGTCCTGGTGAAAGTGGTAAGAGTCTACACTAGGGAGTTAGTAACTAGTAGGAGGAAGGGATTAAATAGACTGGCTGGAGAATTGGTTGAGGTGTTAAGTTGCGTTCTCCCTGTATTTTTTTTTTTAACCTTGATTTAAGCAGGTAGCAAAGATCCCTTCCTTTGGGGGAGGATGCGGCCAGGTGGAAGGCCACAGTTTCTTGAAGACAGCCACGTCCAGGCTTTTGTCCTGTGTTCAGGGCCCTGGGTCACCCCAAGGAGGAGGAAGGCATCAAAATAACCACCAAGACTGAGTTTTCTGCCAGCGCAGAGGGAAGATGGTCAGAGACCAATGGAAAGGAGGCAGTGCGACTTTTCTTGCGCCTGAGCCTATGGCCTGATTCATAATCGCTGGGACGTATCTAGGGCACATTGAGGTATGTTTGGAGGGTAACCTGTGGGACTGGTGGGGAAGGAGGGCAGGCAAGGAGTCTAGGGCAGGCGGCTCCCCAAGGGCTGAGCAGGGAGTTAGCAACCACTAGGCTACAAAGTGGAACAGGGGGAGAGCTCTGAGGGGCTTAGGTGCTCCTTATAAACCCATCCAAGGGGTGCTAGAGTTCCACTCAGCTTTTGGCTGGGTGCAGGGGCTTCTTTTAAATACCTCAGCTTTTTGGTCAGGGTCCCCAGAAGACCCCATCACTATCACCACCACTAACTCATAAGGTATCTTTGTGCAGGTAGAAAAATTCATCCCCTCCAGGCCTTTGTGTGAATTAGAAAAGGTGCCTCCACCCCAGACAGACACAGCCCGGGCTCCGAGTGGAGCCGGGGGGCATTTCAGTCTCCACTCAGCTCTCTGCCGGGTGCTGGTTACCTAAGTGATAGTGGTTCCTTCCTGGGCCCAGCCTGACCTGCTGGACCTGGGTTTGCTGGAAGAGGTAAGTGAGGCAGAGAAATCCGAAGGATTGGGATGTTGCCCTCTTAAGTACAAAAGAGCCCCTCTTCGAACTGATCGGTGGTTGCCAGGGGAAAGGGGGGTGGGGGGAGGGCACTAGGGGTGAAGTGGTGTACCTACAACATGACTAATAATAATGTACAACTGTAATTTCACAAGGATGTTAACTTTTATAACCTTAAAAAAATAAAAATGAAATAAAATAAAAAAGAGCCCCTCTTCAAATTGCCCAAAGTATTTATTTGATCCTTGGCAACTGTAACTTCACTCTTAAGAGAAAAGAATGTTGTATAAAAGCTGATAAGAGGAGAGCATTCTTCATGTTTCTGCTGTAGCCCTTTCGGTCCTATCTCCTCAGCAATGCGTATAAAACACACACTCTGGCAGCAAAGCTCTTGGGGATGAAGGAGACAGCCCACAGGTGCCAGCGACCTTTGCCCATTCCCGGCCTCAGGGCCTCTGGGAACCCAGCTGCAGCTGTGGTTGGCCTGGGGTTCAAGTCCATAGAGGGTTTAGTCCAAGAAGGTCAAGAACGGGGTCATGCTAGAATCCATGAGTGTTGACATCTCTGGCAGTCCCTCTAAAGCAAAGACACATTAGTCTTTTGCATTCATGCATTCACTCATTCATTTAAAAATATTGATTAAGCAGCCTCTGCCTGCTAAGCACTGTGCCAGGTGCTGGCGATACAATGATGAAGAAAAATAGTTGCTAGTTTAGTGAGAGAAATAGGCTCTAGTAAGATTCATACAGTAAAATTATAACTGTGATGTGCCCAGTTTGGATGCCATTCTAAGGACCTGAAACTTTTCCTATAGATCATGGGGAAGGACTGAAGGTTTAGGTCAGGGGAGTGAAACGATCATAGAATAATTGCTTGAATTTTCCCTTTGCAGCAGCAGTGACTGATCCAAAAGAATGAACATCTAATGATGAAACCTGGGAGGCCTCAAATTATACCATATAATTTGTGTCTTCTCTAAGCTGGGCTTTTTGTGATGATTGATCCTTAAAGATCCCAGAGAGAAATTCTAAAGTTGGCCATTATGACAAACTCAGCATGGCCAAGCATTAACTAAAGCAGGCTGCTTCTGCTCTTGAGTTCCTGATCTATTCCTCCTTGTCACCCAGATTCAAACCGGGAGTCAGTTCAGGGCTAGTGCAGCTCTTGGCAGTCAATAGGCTCTCACTTTGTTGAATAAATAAAGGGTGGAGTAAATAAGACCGACTGGATGAATAAAAGCTTAATAAATTAAAGACATCCTAAACCTTCCCCTTTCCTATGGCTTCTGTCTTATCTGTCCCTCTCCTGTTCTCTCTACCTTGGTTCAGGCCCACAGCATCACTATCTGGGTTGTTTCTCCAGCCTCTTAACAGATCACCCTGCCTCCAATCTTGAGTAGTCCCTGGCCTGTCCATGCTCCCTCCCTCTGCCAGTGAGATCATTTCAAAATTTGGAAATGATCATGGAACTCCCTTGCTCCAAAACCTTCAGTAGCTCCCCATGGCTGTGGGGAAAAGTCCAAAGTTCTTAGCATATCATCCAGGTTGGGCACTGTCATCCTCTGTAGGTATCTCTCTTACCATCTGTCCTCCTGGGCATACATCTTGGGGCACTCTTTAAAGTTGCAAATATTTTTTGGAAATGCAAGTATAAGCTCTTTTCACCTCTGTTTGTTTGATAGGACAACAGCATCAAAGTATGGAGAGTTTGGGGGTAAGGAAGTGCTGACAAGGGGGATGGGATGAGCGAAAAGGAGACCCACAAAAGGACAAAGCATTATGGTTAAGAGCTGGGCTCAGGCATCACATAGAGCTGGGTTTGATCCTAGTTCCTCTCTTTTTTTCTTTCTATCTTTTTTTTTTTTTTTTGAGGAAGATTAGCCCTGAGCCAACATCTGCTGCCAATCCTCCTCTTTTTGCTGAGGAAGACTGGCCCTGAGCTAACACCTGTGCCCATCTCCCTCTACTTTATATGTGGGACACCTGCCACAGCATGGCGTGCCAAGCGGTGCCATGTCCGCATCCCAGATCCGAACCGGTGAACCCCGGGCTGCAGAAGGGGAACGTGCAAGCTTAGCCACTGCGCCACCAATCTGGCCCCTATTTCTTCTCTTTACCAGCTCTGTGACCTCAGGCTGATGGCTGAGTCTCATCCAGGCACAGCAGTGCACCACTAAAAGTTTCCAGAAGCAAGGAGATGGTCATCCAAACGTCAGCCAGGCAGGAGGGACTTAGGGCAGCCAGAGACTCCGACCAGACACCTCTGAAGGGTGACTACCATCTTGGTTTGACTGGGACTGGAGGGGTTCCCAGGACAAGAGAAGTTTAGTTTTAAAAGTGGGAGAGTCCTGGGCAAACTGGGACCAGCAATCACCCTGCACCATTGCCCCCTGCCAGCCTCATGTGTTTAATCCAGTGTCATACAAGCATTATTTTCTACATGTGCCTATGATGTGGAAAAGGATAGGAAGCTCAGTTTCCTCATCTGTAAAGTGGGGATGAAGATAGTGCTTTCCTCATTTGGTCGCTGTGAAGATTAAGTGATTAAAGCAGGACCTTTCGATCCTGCCCTCCTGACCCAGAGGCACACCCACATCCTGTGTCTTTGGCAATCTAATGCCCTTTGCTCCAAGATATTAAAAAAACTACCCACAATTTATCTGTCAGTGTAACGAATGTAAGGTACAGCAACATGCTATGTTAAATTGGAAAAATAAATGTAAATTCCTAACCTTAAAAAATAAATGTTTTCCGGGGCTGGCCCCGTGGCCGAGTGGTTAAGTTTGCGCGCTCCGCTGCCCAGTGTTTCGTTGGTTCGAATCCTGGGCGCGGACATGGCACTGCTCGTCAGACCACGCTGAGGCAGCGTCCCACATACCACAACTAGAAGAACCCACAACGAGAAATATACAACTATGTACTGGGGGGCTTTGGGGAGAAAAAGGAAAAAATAAAATCTTAAAAAAAAAAAAAAGAAAGAATGGAAAAAACATTAAAAAAAATAAATAAAATAAATAAATGTTTTCCTTTCTGAGTGACTACTAAGAGGGCTCTAAGAGCAGCCCCTGCCATCGACAACTCTCATAAGGCTCGAGTGACTGTTCTCCACTCAAAGGAGGGGTGCTGAGTCCACGACCTGGAAAAAATCAGCCTGGATAAGAGTGGAACGTCCTCCTGTTGCCAGAAAGCCAGAAGGCAGCACTGAGAGGACAAAGGAACCAGCCTTCCACAGGCCAAGATGTGACAACTGTAGCATCAGGAACACGATTGTTTTATTATTGTTGTCAGAGTTATTGATATCGAACCTGAAGTGAGTTCACTCACCCGTTGTGCAGCAAGCCAGTCTCTGACACCAGGGGTAGTGGAAGAAAGTAAGAATTTTTATTATTGCACAGCGCTGAGCAAGGAGAGAGGGCAGCTAACGCTGAAATCCCAAACTCCCCGAAAAGCTAAAAGGAAGGGTTTTTATTTGGGGTTTTAGGTAGGGGAGAGGGAGCATATGGCCTTGCTGGTTGGAGCTTTCCCACCTGGCTGTCTTTGGCCTTGAGAAGCTTGCAGAAAGGAGGGAGCCCGTGACCTTGCTGGTCAGCAGCTTTCCTACCAGCCTGGATCTCTTTGCAGGGAGGAGATAGTGAATCCAGATGCTTGTCCTTGGTGGCATCTGTTTCCATGGAAGATAGTGGGTTCTGGAGCCAGGAAGCCAGGGAGTAAGCGGGGAAAGAGTGTTTTGGTTTTAACCTGATACATGCTGGGTTTAATGTGGGGAAACCGATATCAGGGTCGGTATCATTATTGTAACTAGTTGAATCTGTGAAAGGCCATGAATTCATGATGACAATCCAAATCGAAAAGTTCCCAATAGAAAAAGAGCACAGAAAGGTAGTTGAAACACACAAGAATGGTAACTTTAATAATGTTTAACTTTTTACTTTAATAAGTAATGTAAACACATACGAGTCCTTTGCTTCTTTTAGTAATTAGACGTCTGTCCATAAAGTACACATATGTACTTGTTCCCGCTGGGGTAAGGAAAGCCGCTCACAGACCTGTGAGAAGTCAAATAGTCTCAGACAGTGGGACCTGGGGGCAGAACAGGAAGGGCTGACGCGGGGCTGCTCACACGCAACAACCCAGAAGAAGGTGAGGACAACAGCCCGCTCCAAGAGCTGGTTAGCCAACCATCTTGGAGTCCTGCTAACTCCACAGACTCCATTCCTCTTCTAGGAAGCAAAGCCTTCCGGGGCTTCTATGAATAGAACAAAATAATGTATTCATACGAATATGTGGTTTTCAAAATTGCAAAAGTCCCCATCAACGTATCAAATAGGACAAGAGGTTGTACAATGCTGCCCAAGTGAGACTGAAAACCTGTGATTTTGGGGGAAGATATCAGGTTGCTAAAAACTAAAACCTGTGAGAAAGGTATGACTTAAAAAGTCTTACAAACATTACAGAGGAAGCTCAGCCTGGTCATCTGGGGTTTGGTGACAGTCCCCCTGGACCACATGAGCAAATCTTGAGTCCTGACCAAGAATCAATTGGTTGAAGACCCAGATCCAATAACCTCAATTGGACTAAGATGACCTTCCTTTTCCTTTTCAGTCTGATCAGATTTTTGAAAGCCAAGAAAGGAGTGAAAATAATGTTACAGAAACCCTAGGATAACAACAAAATACATACATAAAGCAATGATCCAAGGAAGCAGGGGGCAGGCGTTTCCAGATTTTGTGGGGTCTGAAGCTTATACAATTCGTATGGCTCTATTTTTAAAAAAGAAGGAAAAATAAAGAAACATCTAGACAAACAAGTGGGCTTGGAAGAGGCGGTGCAAGTGAGGGGTCCTGAAGCTTAAACTTCATTAGCTTCACGATGACCCATCATTTTTGTGTTTTGTCTCCTCTTTAAGATAATGAGGTATTCATAAGAATCAGCCATATTAAAACTTCAACTGCAGTTTAAAATTTTAAGGATATTAAATATGTAAACAATGTTTAAAAATTCCAAAGACTGATTTCTAGTTTTACTAGCAATAAGAGTTGCATAAATTGAGCATTAACCAAACAGTTGAGTGTTCTGTGCTACATATAAAAGTTTCTCTGATATTAAAAGAATTCTATCAGTAGTATCCAATTCATAATCATTATTATAGGTAGAAATAATCAATACAATATAAAACTGAAAATGGCTACTCCACCCAGTAATATTGTCATAGATTGAAAAAAAAGTTTCAGGGCCAGCCCGGTGGCGCAGCGGTTAAGTTCACACGTTCTGCTTCTCGGCGGCCCAGGGTTCGCTGGTTCAGATCCCAGGTACGGACATGGCACCAGTTGGCAAAAAGCCATGCAGTGATAGGCGTCCCACATATAAAGTAGAGGAAGACGGGCATGGATGTTAGTTCAGGGCCAATCTTCCTCAGCAAAAAGAGGAAGATTGGCAGTAGTTAGCACAGGGCTAATCTTCCTCAAAAAAAAAAGAAAAAAGTTTGGAGAATCAAATCTTGTGTATAACATTGAAAACTTAAAAAAAACTCCTGAATCAAATTCTACTTGATAGAAATAATGAGTACGCATAAAACTACAATGGCAGATGTGAAAAATCAGTAAAATTTGGTATGGATCAAATTTGAATGACGAATGAAGCCCTCATTGTAGTTTGTCCAGGAGAGAATTGGTTCACATAAAAATGATTTCAGCAAAATTAAAAAAAAAATAGAAATGGCTAAATCTCACCGTACAGAAAATTGAAAAGGGAATTAAGTCTAAATGAAAATTTATCAATGTTGGGACAATTCTGATTAAAAATATGTGTATTTATAAAGTGGAGGCAAAATGACCTTGGAGGTTAGAATGGCAGGTCAAAAACATTGGGAGGTAATGCATATTAAGCATTTAGCAGAGATAATGCACGTATCTGGCATGTGGTATATACTCAATAAATACCAGAGTGATTTAAAAAAATTTTTAACTGAACTAAAATATACATGACAAAATTTGTCATTTTAACCATTTTTAAGCACACAGTTCAGTGGCATTAACTACATTCACGTTGTTGTTGTGCAACCATCACCACTGTCCCTCTCCAGAACTTTTTCATCTTCCCAAACTGAAACTCTGTACCTGTTAAACCATAACTCCCATTCCTTCTCTCCCCAGGCCCTGGGGACCACTATTCTACTTTCTGTCTCTATGAATTGGACTATTCTAGTTATCTCATGTATATGGAATCATAAAATATTTATCCTTTTGTCACTGGCTTATTTCACTTAGCATAATGTCTTTAAGTTTCATCCACGTTGTAGTATGTGTCAGAATCTCCTTCCTTTTTTTTTTTTTGAGGAAGATTGCCCCTGAGCTAACATCCGTGCCCATCTTCCTCTACTTTATATGCGGGGTGCCTGCCACCACATGACTTGCCATGTGGTGCGTAGGTCTGATCCCAGGATCTGAACCGGCGAACCCGGTACCCCTGAAGTGGAATGTGCAAATTTAACTGCTTCGCCACTGAGCAGGCCCCTCTCCTTCCTTTTTTTTTTTTTCTTTTGAGGAAGATTAGCCCTGAGCTGACATCTGCTGCCTATCCTCCTCTTTTTGCTGAGGAAGACTGGCCCTGAGCTAACATCCATGCCCATCTTCCTCTACTTTATATGTGGGACGCCTACCACAGCATGGCTTGCCAAGCAGTGCCATGACCCCACCCAGGATCCAAACCAGCGAACCCGGGCCCCCGAAGCAGAATGTGTGAACTTAACCGCTGAGCCACCAGGCCGGCCCCATCTCCTTCCTTTTTAAGTCTGAATAATATTCCGTTGTATGTGTACACCACATTTTGTTTATCCATTCATCTGTCCATGAATATTTGGGATGCTTTCCACCTTCCAGCTATTATCAATAAAGTTGCTATTAACATGAGTGTATAAGTATCTGCTTGAGTCCCTCCTTTCAATTCTATGGAGTACATACCCAGAAATTGAATGCTGGATCATATGCTAATTCTATTTGTAATTTTTTGAGGAACTGTCATACTACTTTCCATAGCAGCTGCACCGTTTTCCATCACTATTAACAGTTCACAAGGGTTCCAATTTCTCCAATCCCCGCCAACACTCAGCGCTTTCTGCTTTTTTAATTGTAGCCGTCCTAATTTTTTTTTCAAAGATTAGCCCTGAGCTAACGTCTGTTGCCAATCTTTTTTCTTCTTCTTCTCCTTCTCCTCCTCCTTCTCCTCCCCAAAGCCCCCAGTACAGAGTTGTATATTCTAGTTGTAGGTTCTTCTAGCTGCACCCTCTGAGACGCTGCCTCACCATGGCTTGATGAGCAGTGCTAGGTCCATGCCCAGGATCCAAGCTGGCGAAACCCTGGGCCGCCAAACTTAACCATAAAATAATGAATAATATTCCATTGTAATGTGATGGAATATTCCATTACAGAATTTACATAGCAAAAGCAGAGCACGAAAATTTAACCACTCGGCCATGGGGCCGGCGCCCCCCATCCTAATGTTTTTAAAGGGTGATTTCTCCTCTTCTCAGTCTTGCTGTAGGTTTTCCTGATAGCAGCCTCTCTGGAGTCGGAAATGGAAGACTTCTCAGAAATCCCTCTATGTGACAGGAAGACCTCAACTTCACAAAACTAAACCTCAAGAGATGAATTCACTACCACATACACACAAAAGGTAAGTACTAATTATTTTAGTGCAGATTGAGAAGCGTGTCCTCTGTTCGATTTATCAGATTACGAAGCTCTTGAAAAGATGTGCAAAAATCTTTTGATGTTTTGCATTGCTATATTTTCTTTTCATTTCATTTGATTCATTTTTAAATGTATGATCCCCACAGCTGAATTTAGAACTATCTGAATCCCAAACGAAGCTGATTAACCCAAGCGAACCCACATCTTAAATTTCCCAGGATAGTCTTAAATCATTTTATCTTATATATCATAAAATTCTCTTACTTGTCAGACTATGTACATTTCAATCACCTTAGGCTTAATATAAAAATGTCATCTTTCTATGCCTCAGGCTTTTGTCCTTGGCTGTGTCTTGTTTATTCCTCAGCAATGATGTGAAGGATTACAAAATTTACATAGGAAACAGCACACAAACAACATCTAGTCTGCTGGTATCTTTTCTTTGGCGTACACGGTGTTTTTAAATCTCCTCACGAGCACTCAAAATTCAGAAATCTTTGGGGCCGACCCAGTGGCATAGTGGTTGGGTTCGCATGCTCTGCTCCAGCAGCTGGGGGTTCACAAGTTCAGATCCTGGGCACAGACTTACACACCGCTTGTCAAGCCATGCTGTGGCAGGCGTTCCACACATAAAGTAGAGGAAGATGGGCATGGATGTTAGCTCAGGGCCAATCTTCCTCAGCAAAAAGAGGAGGATTGGCAGCAGATGTTAGCTCAGGGCCAATCTTCCTCACCAAAAGAAAAATTCAGAAATCTTTACATAAAAATTCAGATTTCTGGTATCTGCTAAAAAAAACTTAGGTGACCTGGCAACACTGAGTCCATGTTCTCTATGTCAGTTACTATTTTTTGTTTCAAAGACAGAGAACTTTTTTTTTTTCCTGCTTTATCTCCCCAAACCACACCCCTCCCCCCAACATAGTTGTATATCTTGGTTGCAGGTCCTTCTAGTTGTGGGATGTGGGACGCCGCCTCAACGTGGCCTGACGAGCAGTGCCATGTCCGATCCCAGGATCCTAACCCTGGGCTGCCGCAGCGGAGCACATGAACTTAACCACTCGGCCAAGGAGCTGGCCCGTCAGTTACTATTTACCATTATGTTTGTGGGGTTGTTTTTCTTACTGTGGGGAAAAAAGTAAAATCATTTTCCCTGTTATCCAACCCACCACATTTAGTTTTCCTGCCTGACCCAAGTTATCATTTGAGTTTGTGACCCTGCTCCAGGATGTTCAAGAAGGTATAGTAACTATACTGGTTGATGGAATCAGACTTCCTGGGCTTGAATGCAGATTCCCACAACAGCCTGTCTGTGCCTCCATTTCCGGATCTGTAAAATGCGGGTAATAACGGTACTTACTTACCTCACAGGATTGAGTTAATAAATGTAAAGTGTTTAAGATAGTGCCTGCAGCTTTAGAAAAAGAAAAGAAAAATGGTCCAGGAGCCCAGGGACCATGTCTATCTTATTTACAATTGAATCTCAGTGGCCAGCACAGAGAACTTGCAACAAAAGACGCATCAATAAATCTTTGTTAATAAATGCGGGGAAAGGGAGTCTAACAATCTACAGGAGTAGTATTTAGGGCAAGGGACAGACAGACGTGTTCTACTTTGTATAGGAGGGGCACAACCACGGGATATGAAGCACAGGGGAAGCAACGGAGGATGCGCAGCTGGATTAGACTGCGTGGGGGGGCGGGGGAATCCACAGATCTTGTGAAAGGCCGTCTGGGGAAAACGGAGTAGGTTTCTTGCAACCTGTCTGGGGAAAATCCGGACCAGGAGATGCGGATACAAGAAAACAACTTGGCTCCTTACGGAAAGGAACAAGCAATTCCACGAAGCGCGGTGAGGCTAGCACAGCGCATTCCCGGGATACGCAAACGCAGCGCGACTGCCGGGCGGCGACGCCGAAGCAAGATCTCTACTACAGCCCTTTAGATTAAGGCGTCGTCTGATTGGTAAAGAGTTTGGCGGGAACAGGAGGACGCCCAACGAAGGAAGTGATGTCAGGTGTCACTCACTTGACAGGGGTGGGATTACATGGGCCGAGATGCGGAAGTAGTGTTTTGATTGGTTGTTTTCTTGAGACACCACCCAATCAGCATCTTGCCGCTCCTTGCTTCCGTTGGTGCCGCTTGTTTTGCCCTTAATAAAGATGGCCGCAGAGGCGTCCGGCCCTGGTGGGAGCAGAGTGCGTATTTTCAGGAGCGTGACGAGAGAAGACCGGAAAGAGCGTAGGATTCGTGAGCATTGATTGGCTGAAGCGAGAAGCCTTCTGGGCGCTGATTGGCTTCGTCTTTCGCGGGAAGGAGTTTGTGGCGCCAGCGGAAAGTAGATACAGCTGCAGGGGCGACGGGTTTCTGAGGTGTCCGGCGAACCCTCCAGGCCGGAACCTTCTGGGCCTCTTTCCTGAGGAGTCGTGGTCATGATGTTCAATAGTAATGATGAGTGGGGCGGAGGAGGATAGAGTCGCAGGAAGGACGTAGCGAAAGGGTGGGGGTGGGGGACGGGCGGGCGGGCGGCGCGGCGGGTGGGGCCGGGGAGGGTGGTGGGCCAGGCCGGGCGACGCCGGGAGAGGTGGGAGGGGCGAGGCCTGAGGCGCCCTGGAGTCGTCGGAGTCCTGGGAAGCGGCGCGGTTACCGACACTGTTGTCGTTTGAAACCAGGTGGCTTTGAGAGCTACGGCGGCTCCAGCTACGGGGGAGCCGGCGGCTACACGCAGTCGCCGGGGGGCTTTGGCTCGCCGACCCCTTCTCAGGCCGAGAAGAAATCGGTGAGTTGGGAGAGCGCTTGGTCCCGTTTCACCCCGTCCCGCACCTCTCGCCTCCGCCGTGCGAGGACGCCCGGGCGGCCGAGGGTGCTGAGCGCGGCCCGGGCCGGCGCCCACCCGCCGTGGGCTCCCCGCGTCCTCCCGTGCAGTGCCGGACGCGGGGGGAGTGGCGTCGGCCCCGGGTTCGCATCCGCGTTCGCCCGGCCGCGTGTGGAAATTTACCGGGACGGCTAGTGAGTCCTCTCGTTGCACACGGTCCCCAGCCCTCTTGGGAGTCAGTTTTGCGCCTGCTAAACGGGATCCGTGATACACCCTTCAGGGCTGTTGGGAGACTTCAGATATGTATAAAGTGCCCCAGAGTCACTTTCAGTAATGATCCCAGGTACTTTTGTTAAAAAGAACACGAAAATAAACAAAATAAAAAGAACACGAGCGTTGGAGCCAGAACAGCGGGTCCCGAGTCGGCTTTGCGCTTTAACCGGTGGCGTGGCTTCGCTGAAGCGGCTTGAACCGTGTGGCCCATGGTCTTTGTCGTCTGACGGCGGTGCTGGAACGACTCCCGTCGCGGGGTGGCTCTGAGGGTTCTGAGGAAAGGAGCGGGTAGGAAAGTGATCGGTAAAAGGCTGTCCAAACGCTCGGTGTTCGCGCTCTCAGAAGGGAGTTTGCATTAACAACTGCTGATGGTTTCCTCCTTTAAAGACGGGTGGATCTGCCTTCTCCTTGGGTGTCAGTCACATGCCGTGTGAGGATTCAGTATCCACGGGTTCCGCGTGTGTACAGTGATACGCTTTCTCCTAAACTGTTAATTCGTGGGCGTGTGCTGGTGGGAAGGAATTCATTGATAATTCCCACGTTTGGACGTTGCTTTATGTTTTTCGTCTAAATTGTTTCGTATAATCCCATGTGGTATTGATTGTTTACTCGGTTGCACAACAGAGGCTCAGGGAGATGAGGGGGCTGCTTGAGCTTGCATAGCTGGTAAGTAGCTGGAACCAGACAGTGCACCTGTGATGCTGAGCAAACCCAAAGTCTGATGAGCAGTTTCTTCTCTCTAGAATAGTTTTCTTTCTTTCTTTCTTTCTTTTTTGGTGAAGAAGATTGGCCCAGAGCTAACATCTGTGGCAGTCTTCCTCTATTTTATATGTGGGATGTCCCCACAGCCTGGCTTGATGAGCGGTCTGTAGGTCTGCACCCAGGATTCAAACCTGTGATCCCCGGGCCACTGAAGCAGAGTGCATGAACTTAACCACTAGGCCCCGGGGCCAGCCCCATATTGTAGTTTTCCTTTTCCCAGGAAGACTAGAGGAGGCTCCAGCCCTCTAACGTTGTCTTCCTTGAGGCTGTGAAGAGAAAGCAAAAGATAACTGGTTCTCATCTTTTCTCCCTAAGCTTAACTATTTTTCTTCCTTCCAGTGGTTAGAATTTTTATCCCAGGATCCCTAGCTTGGGCTGTGTATTAAGACAGCTTTTCAGACAACAGTGATGGTTATAAGCTGGAGATTCAAACCCAGGTCTTTTTGTTTTTAAATCTAGTGCCTTTTCCACAGTAAATGAGATAAACGCCTTATCTAAAATGTTTCCTATCCACTACAAACCTATTATATTCTATTGAACCATGTGAAATTCCCAGTACTGAGCATTTTTCTACCTATAAAAATGGCGGTTTCATACAGCACTGTCAGAGTAGCCTCTGGTTCACAGTCAGCTAGAAAAAAAGTTTTTTCAAAATTAAGCATGCTTGTGCTGGCACACTCTCTGAATCTCTTTGGAACAAACCAGGATCTCCGTGCAATCCGTTCCTGGCATGTAGTAGGTGCTCATTTCAAAAGAAGGTATCTCTGATTTGAGATGAATTTGAAGGTCCTACTAACACCTGTCATTAAATGTAACTTTCTTAGCTGAGGAGTAATATTTGTTGAACACGTACTACCTGTAGAGATTGGCGTTAGCGTTTTTATATACATTGTGTGTTTCGTTTACAATTTGAAAGGTGGATATCCTCATTTTGCAGAAGAGATGGTGCTGTGTCCAAGGCCGTGGAGCCGGGATTTGAACACAGCTCTCGAGGACTGTCTGCCTCCAAAGCCATTGTTCTTGCTCCTGTTAACCATAGTCGTTCTTAGTTTTCCTATGCTGAAAATACAATGAAAATCTAACCTGTGATAGGCGAAAACAGTATATCGTAGAGAATGAGAGCGACAACATGGGACTTCAGCAAATTTTAAATCTAGAAATACTAATATAGCATTAACTTCACATATAAAGTACCATAAAGTAAAGGTGAAAAACAGTTGATTCCTTTGCATCCTTATTAAAAGCTGTTGCAGATGTAAAGGGTGAGGACCAATAGCTGGCATCGTAATTGCTGACATTTATTGAGTGATTGCAGTGTGCCAGGTAGTATTCTAGGTGCTTCACCGTATATTTAATTTTCATAATGATTTTATCATTCCTAGTTTTACAGGTGAGGAAACAGGTCCAGACGAGTTGAGAAACATGACATGAACACATCGCTCCTGAGTGGTAGAGCCGTAATCTTAACCCCCAAGCATGGCTGCTGCCTTTTGTGACCTGCACTGGTGGTTGGCTGGGCTTACTTTATACCAGCGTTGCAGCGCTCACCGTTCACAATGATGCTTCAGCAGTGGGAAATGTTGCTAGTGTTGTGGACCTTCAGGGCAAAACTGCGACTGTTAAATCCATGAAGGCCAAGAGTCTACTATGTTCCGTCTTACAGAACAGCTATTGAGTTGCTTCATGTTGATTTCTGACGGGAAGAACTCTAATCTTCAATCCACCATGCATTTTCTGCCTTGTACATATTCTCTCTCTGAGTTTGTGGGGATACGCACTTGGCCTCAGCCTCTGATGTCCATTCCTTACCCACTGTTTTTTTACTGTCACAATTTTCATGCTTCAGAGTACAGCCCTAATGCTCCCTCTTCTCAAAAGGACCATTAAATTTTTGTAAGGGGCCAGCCCACTGGCATAGTGGTTAAGTTTGGGCACTCCGCTTCGGTGGCCCAGCGTTCAGAGGTTCAGATCCCAGGCACAGACCTAGCACTGCTTGTCAAGCCATGCTGTGGTGGCATCCCACATAAAATAGAGGAATATTGGCACAGATGTTAGCTCAGGGACAATCTTCCTCAAGCAAAAAGAGGAAGATTGGCAACAGACGTTAGCTCAGGGCCAATCTTCCTCACAGAAGAAAATTTCTGAGATATCACATAGCACATCTCATCCATAGTGTGTCAAGACCAGGTTTGTTACTTACATTTGTACCTCCCTTTGGTTAGGAATGTGTTGAGGACAAATCCTATCCTGTTTTTCTTATCTTCATGTCACCTAGACAGCCCCTGGCCAGTGGTAGGCAACAGTATGAGTCTGCACTGTTGGTAGGCTGCTTTAGGATGTGATTTGAGTGTCCTCTAGACACTCTTCTGCCCATCACATCCTGTCCCTTCCCTCAAGATGTCCAGTGTGGCTGAGCATTTGTCCCATTTCCCCCAGGACTTCTATCTAATTGTCAGAACATCTGTCCTAAAGGAACTGTGCCTCTAACTTTTTATCACAAGACTTAGAGCAACTCCAGAGTGCTGCCTCTGCTGGCCATTGCTTACACCCTTTCCAGTTATCATCTCATCCGGCACCTGAACCGCCAGCTCCAGCTTACCTTCAACGAGTTTCCTCTTTGAAGGTCTGGAGACGGGTCACCCTTCCTTATGCTGTGCCTACTCTGCCTTCTCATTTTGACTTGTCCCTAGTGCCACACAGACTCACCCATTCATCGGGAGCTTTGGAGTCAGACAAACTGACTTTGAATTCTCAAGTGTGGCATTATTATTAGCTATATGAGCCTGGTTTCCATCTCTGTGAAGCAAGGATAATGAGGTTCATTTTGAAGATTCAGTGTTATATATGTAAAGTGCTTGGCACATAGCACTGATAAATGAGTTATAGTTACTATTTTCTTAATTGAATTTATGCGTACTTTTTCTTTTCAGAGAGCCCGTGCCCAGCACATTGTACCCTGTACCATATCTCAGCTGCTTTCTGCCACTCTGATTGATGAAGCGTTCAAAATTGGGAATGTAGAGATTTCACAGGTGTGTAAAATAATTTGTGGAAGAGTCACTTAATCATATGAAGAATGAAATAAAACTTACTTCGTTTAAAGATACATAAATGTTGCTTTGGTTTCCAGGAAAACCAGACTTTTTTTTTCTTCTGATCTAGGTCACTATTGTGGGTATAATCAGACATGCGGAGAAAGCTCCAACCAACATCGTTTACAAGATAGATGACATGACAGCTGCACCCATGGATGTTCGCCAGTGGGTTGACACAGATGTAAGCGTTTGTTTTTAAATTAGGGTGGGGTTACTTTGGGACTTTGGAGATGTCGAACTTTTTTAGTCATACTTTTTAAAAGTTTTCCTTACTATAAAAATAATACGTAAGCAAGACATCAAAGGCAGAAACCCTAAAATGAAAGGTTTATACATTTGATTTCATAAAAATTTAAAACCTTCTAAAGATCCCAAAATACTATAAACAAAAGGCAAGTGACAGGAGGTGCTAGAATGTAAACTTCGTGAGAACAAAGATTTTTATTTGGTCACCACTGTTTCCCCAGCACATAGGACAGTGCGCGTTACATAGTAGCCCTCAGTAAATACTGTTTAAGTGAATGGGAAAAATTTTTGTAACATGTTACAAACATTTAAAATTTTTAATTAATAAAAGCTGTTACAAAGCAAAAAAAAAAAAAAAAGCAACTGCACCTTAGAAAAATGGGCAAAGAAGATACACAGGTAATTCATAAAAGATGAAATGCAGATTATAACAACAATAACAAAAGCAGGTTTAATAAACATTAAGATACCATTTTTAAGTTGGCAAAGGAAAAAAAAGAATGATAATGTCCACTTCTGGTGAGAACAGTAGCTGGCATAGTGCCTCTCATGCTTAAATATTTGTTAAATGATTTGTTCCTGTTTGTCTAAGGAAGTAGATACCATCCTACCCTGATGGTATGACTATAAATTGGTATAACCTTTCTCAGAAAACAGCCAATGATCAAAATCATCCATCAAAAATATTGACCTAGCACTCCACTGCTGGAGATTTGCATTAAGGAAATATTGAAAGACATGCAAAGATTCGGTTGTAAGAATGTTGATCATGGCATCACAGTCATGCGCCACATAACGACATTTCAGTCATTGACAGAGTGTGTGTACAACAGTGGTCCCCTAAGATTAGTACCATACAGCCTAGGTGTGTAGTAGGCTATGCCATCTAGATTTGTGTAAGTACACTGATGTTCGCACAATGATGGGAATGGCCTAATGACGCATTTCTCAGAAGGTGTCCCCATCATTAAGCAACACATGGCTGTGTTTATAATGATGAAGAAAGCAATCTCAGAATGCTAGCAATAGAGTATTATTAATTAAACCGTGGTATATTTATGAAGTACTGCAAATGATGAATGTATGCATTGTCACAGTGTCTACCATAAATTATTGAGAGGAAAAGAGCATGTTATGAGGTAGTATGCATGGTATGACCGTGTTTTTGCAAAACAGCTTGTATATGAGTTTATATAAACACGGAGAAAAATTGACTGAAAGGAAATATATGCTTTTTATCCTGTTTTTAAATTTGTGTTTACTGATTCAGAATTATTTATATTTATTTGCTTTCTACCATGTGCCCTTTTTTTCCAGTTATTTTATTGAAGTCATAATGGTTTATAACATTGTGTAATTTCAGGTGTACATTATTATTTGTCAATTTCTGTATAGAGTGCATTGTGCTCACCACCAATAGTCTAATTTTTATCTGTCACCGTACATATGTGCCTCTTTACCCCTTTTGTCCCCCGCCCCAATCCCCTTCCCCTCTGGTAACCACTAATCGATTCTCCTTTTTATTTTTTAATTGGGCGGAAGGACTCTTGGTCTTTCATGTTGTTTGCAAAATACATTCATTACACAAAATTTGGATAATAAACATTTTGCGTGCTCTTTTTACTTCAAGAACCACAAGTCATCTGCGGAGGAATGGCTTAGTCATTATGCATTCTTTGCTTTTAGTTTCTTAGAAAAATACAGGATAATTCATTCAGCAATTATTTTTGGAGTACCGATTCTGAACCAGACTGTGCTTGGTTTCATGTATGCAAAGAATGAAAAAGACACAGTCTTTGCCATCAAGTGGAAAGATAGCTACTACAGATGCCTTATACTACACGTTCACATAAAATGTACCATGCTTACTAATAAAACATTTAAAAATCACCTGAAATCCCACATCCCAGAGATGACTACTGTTATAACACATTTTGGTAAATACCCTTTCAGATGTTTCTCTCTGCGCATCTGCACATACAGATATATGCATACAGTTTTACATAAAGGATGATATGGTATGCAACTGCTCTACAATCTGCTTTTTTTCACTCAAAACTGTCTTGTGGAACTGATTCCTAACATCAATAAATAGAGATTTACATCATCATTTTTAGTAACTGCCTATTCCATCATAAGGCTACATCATCCTTTATTTAATAGTAGACTTAAGGAGGTAGCATTAAGCTCGTTTCTGATCATTTGCTATCATAGACAATGCCCCAGTGAGTATCTTTGTGTATGTCTCGCCATGATTATGAGATAATCTTCTTAAGATGAATTCTTTGAAACTAGGTTTTCTAGCTTTAAATCTGCATCGTACATTTTTCAGTCTTACATTTACATTTTTACATTTTTTACTGCCTTCCGAAAAGGTACCAATTTCTACTTCATTAGTGAATGAGAGTGTCCAGTTAGTTCTCACACCTTTTCTAACAGTGGGTTTTGTGAATCTTCAATTTTATATGATAGTTTGAAAAATAGTCTTGTCAGTGAGAATTTTCTCATTCTTTTTATTTGGATTTCTTTGGTTTTAGATTGATTTTTTTTTTTTTTTTTACTAAATGTTAATTTGTGGGGTTTTCGTAAATTGTCTTTCAGTCCTTTGATTCCCCCACCCCCAGGAGTGCTTGTTTGTTTAGTTTTGTTTGTAATGGCTTGAAAAATAGTAACTTATCATAATTATACAAAAAATTTCTCTAGTTTGTCTTTTAACTTTGAAAAGCTTTTCCTAGTCTCAAATTATTTTTTTTAATTGTTTGTGTTTTCTATTATTTCTATGGTTTCCTTTTTTTTAATAAAGTCTTTGATCTATTAAGAATATTTTTTGGTAAAATGAGAGAAGTATGGATCCAGCTTTGCTTTTTCCAAGTGGTTTTAAAATGTTCTATGTGGAAATATAAAGTTTTATCTGTGGTATAGAGTCAGCTATGGAAAATAATAGATAAGTAGAGTGAAATGCAAAAAAAAAGTTGGTCTCCAGGTGATAGGATTGGGTTTTTAAAAATTTTTAAATACATATATTTTTATTTTCTAGTTTTTTATAATTGTGTTTTATAATCAGAAAAGAACTAAGACTCAGCTTATATATTTTTCTTATAAATAATATGTACACATTTTAGAGAACTCAAAAAGAAATATTAAAATCATTTGTAAGTATCCCAGTTAACCATTAGCATTTTGGTTTGTATTTTCCCCCATATGGGAAACCAGCTTTTTTTATGTGTTACATCTGATCTTCCCAGACAATAAATAGAATCCTACATTATCATTTACAAAGGTGTGAAGTATGCCATTATTTGAAAGTGTACCTGTTGGATATTTAGGTTGTTTT
Organism: Equus przewalskii; assembly: GCF_037783145.1. NCBI lineage: Eukaryota > Metazoa > Chordata > Mammalia > Perissodactyla > Equidae > Equus > Equus przewalskii. Next base: position 27,857,802 of record NC_091832.1, read on the forward strand.
AAAATTTTTAATGCTCTAAATTATGCCATATAAATATTCTTAAAGCTAAATGTTAATACATGTTCTTAATTATTTCCGTAAATTCCTAAAAGTAGAATTGCTATGCTGGTAAGTACATCCACCAGAAAGTTGTGTGCCTAAGAGCATTGAATGAGAGTCCCATAATTGTTTGCTTTTTTGATAACGTGTATAGCATAGGACTTTGGAAGTAGACATTACCTATAGAGATTTTAATTCTGTTTTCTGATGTTATAAAAAAGTAAATTCTAAAAGGCAGAGCAAACTAATTAGTGCCATATTAGAATCCTTTAGCTCTCTTACTTTATAACTTTCTTATTCTATACGTAATTTAGAAATTCTAAAGAGTCTTTTACCAGCATCACTAAAACCTTGCTATGTGTGTATTTTATCTTTTAGGATACCAGTGGGGAAAACGCTGTGGTTCCTCCAGAAACGTATGTGAAAGTAGCTGGCCATCTGAGATCTTTTCAGGTAAAGTCGGAAAAAAATAACAGTTAAAATGTATTTGTATGAAGTGATTTCTGGATTCATGCCTGAGTTTAGGATACTTAAGACTTGATGAAGTCTTTATGTTCAGTAGGAGTTACACTGAAGTTATTTCATTTTTCTCTTCTTCAAAAGGAAATAATGAGTTTTTACCTTAACATAAGACTAACAGAATGTAGAGAAAGAGCAGGATCTCTGCCCATAGTTGCCATCTGTAACGTCTATTAGGTGTAGATTTGGAGTCTGGAAACTAGACTCTGCTTGGTTGTCTAACCTTGGGGAAGTCATTGATCTCTGAGCCAGTTTTGCTTTTTTCCTTCCATTATTGACTATACTTGGATTAATGTTGAGTTAAAAATTTTAAGTATATATAACACATTTTCCCCACGTTGGCAAAATATTTTAACCAAGAAAAGAGCCACAATGTTTTGATCTGAAATTGACTTGAATGTGCTCATCCTTTATTCACAATTTTCTCTTTGTTTTAATAGAACAAAAAAAGTCTGGTCGCCTTTAAGATCATGCCCCTGGAGGATATGAATGAGTTCACCACACATATTCTGGAAGTAGTCAATGCACACATGATGCTGAACAAAGCTAACAGCCAGGTGAGCAGCTTCCCTCTCATAGTTTTTTCTCTTTCCTGGAAGAACATAGATAGTGTCTGTGCTCTGACTTTGATTTCCTAGACATTTTGAAGATCAAGCCAGAAGAAAGGCATCACTCAGTCCTTAGAACATTTTCTTCATGAGTTTTACTGTGTTATTTTATTCCAAATGAAGCACTCATCTTTCTATTAGGATTACACGTTCCTCTGAACCCAGTGGCATGAATGGCTGAGGCTTAAGACACCCTTAAGTGTAGGCGCATAGGCTGAGTTTTTAGCTCCAGGATTGTCAGTCCATATTCAGAGAAAAACCCCAACTAGGACAGCCTTTTGCTGCTTTCCTTCCAACCTATTGGCTAAATAGGAAAAATTATGCACCATTATTTTGTCTCTGAAATTATATTTCTTGCTTCATATTAAGATTTCTCAACATTATTTTCTTTTGTATGATTTAATTTGGCAAGTCCATCTAGGACCATATAAAGGGTTTGTTGATTCTTGTATTAGAATGTTTTTAGATGATTCTGGTGGTAAGGTGGAAGATTGGTTACAGTAGTAGAGACTAGAGAACTGATGAGCCATTTAGGATGCTGTTGTATCCTATTCTGTGCCAAGTGCTTTGTTAAGCACTGGGGATACAGAGATAAATTCATTCATTCCTTCATTTAAAAAATATTTCCTGAGCCTGGTATGTGCCAGTCATTATTTAAGGCTCTTGGAATACGGCAGTGAACAAGATGGATAAAGCGTCTGCCTTCAAACTTACATTCTTGAGAAAAATGGCCAATAAACAAGAAAACAAATATATAGTTTTAGGTAGTTATAGTTGCTCTGAAATAAGTATAAGCAGAATGGGAGAAAAGAGTGATGGAAGGAATAAGAATGGTACAATTTTAGATAGGAGAAGAAAACTGTAAGCAGAGGGAACAGAAAGTTAGAAGCTGTGAGGCTGAAAGAAGCTTGATATACCTGAGGCCAGTGAGAAGGGCAGAGTGTCTGGAGTAAAGCAAATGACAGGGAAAATGGTAGAGAGATGTAGGCAAGGAAGCAGGACCCAGATCATGTAGGGCTTTGTAGGCCATAGTAAAGATTACTTTTCTAATTGATACTAAACCTGTAGAAGGTTTTGACTAGGGAGTGACATGGTCTGATTTACCTTTTAAAAAGCTCACTCAGGCTACTGTATTGAGACTAGACTGAGGCACCAAGAATAGCAACAGACGTAATTCGGGGGGTGGGGGGGTGCTGGCCCCATGGCCAAGTGGTTAAGTTCTCACACTCTGCTTTGGTGGCCCAGGGTTTCACAGGTTGGGATCCTGGGTGCGGACATGGCACCGCTCATCAAACCATGCTGTGGTGGCATCCCACATGCCACAACTAGAAGGTCCCACAACTAAAAATAATACCACTATGTACCGGGGGACTTTGGGGAGAAGGAAAAATAAAATCTTTAAAAAATAAAATAATTCAGGGGAATAGTAGCAGCAGCTGGGATAAAGGAGTGGTTAGACTGATATATTTTGAAGGTAGCGCTGACAGGACTTATTGGTGGGTTAGATAGAGGATATAAAGAAAAGCGAGGGTTCAAAAATGACTCCTTGGTTTGGAAGTTGAGCGACTAGATGAACCTAGCAGGTTTGGAGGGTAAAATCCAGCATTCTGTCTTGGACAGTGTAAGATACTAGTTAGATATCCACATGGGGAACAGAATGGACGGTTGGATATATAAAGCTGAGACTCAAGGGAGAGGTCAGGGCTAGAGAGAGAACTTCAGGAGTCATTGTTGTCTAGGTGATATTGAAAGCCTCAGATGAGATAACCACGGAGTTAAGGAGGTCAGAGATGCGAGCTCCAGGACACGCTAACCTTTAGAAGTCTGGAAGCAGGACAGGAACCAGTGAAAGTCAAAAAAGAAGCCTGTTGGGCAGGAGGAAAACCAGGAAATGTGATTCTGTAGAATATTCTGAAAAGAGTATTTTAAGAAGGAGAGAGTGGAGATCAATTGTAGAATGCTGCCTAAAAGTCAAGTAAGATGATGAGAAAGGTCTGTTATTGGATTTGGGAACACGGATCTTCAGAAGAAAGGCTTCGGTAGAAGATAGGGGGAAAGTGAGTTAAAAAGAATAGGATTGGTTAGAAAGTTTGGGGTATTTTTTTATTGCTATACTTCATAACATATGTATGTATCAAATGTTATAAAAATGGTTTTAAAGTGAGAATGGGTGGTTAGGGAGTAAACTGGGAGTTAGGGTGAAACTGGGAACATAGACAATTATATTGAGGAGTAAATAAAACAGTCCTTTCTCTGAAAGAGTTTTTGTTAAGCATTGGGAGTTCAGATCACTTAAGCAGTGAAAGCAGGGAACCACAGAGAAGGGTTTCCTGTCCTGACCTGGACATCAAGAAAGGCCCCCTGGAGGAGGTGATGCCTAAAACAAGTCTTAAAAGATATGAGTACTTAACATATTTGATCTTCTGCCATCTTTATTTATTTAGTTTAATAGATTAAACATTGATTGAGCACATACTGTCCAGCAGGCACTGTGCAAAGATGGAGGGGCTTGTGGAGGAAAGTGACAAGCACACAGTGTGGTGGCTGCTATGTGAGGGAATGGGCCAAATGCTGTGAGAGCCAAGAATGAAGAACGTGACTAACTTGGCTTGGGGAATGTCAGAGAAAGCTTTACAAAGGCAGTGCAATTAAATTGGGCCTTAAAGGTTGAGAAGAGTGTTTACCAGGCAGATGAGAGGAGGAGCATTCCAGACAGGGAACAACATGTTCAGGTCAGAAGCCTGTTTGTGGATGGAAAGAAGTCCAAGTGCAGCTGGGGAGTAAAGTGTGTTGGAAAGGAGTGGTCAAGAATAAAATACAGATTCTGACATCTAGTTCTGGCAGATCTTGAATGTCTAGGAGTTTTATATCATTTTCACAGGCAGGGGGAGCCACCTGAAAGCTTTTAGGCAAAAGAGTGACGCGATCAGAGTTGACTTGGGAGCAGTGAGGAGGCTTGATTGGAGTAGGAGAGACTAGCAGCTGAGATACCGGTCTGGGGTGATGAGGTCGTCTTGAGCTGCACTGAGGATTGTGTCAGTAGGCTGTGGTGATAGATTGTGGAAGGTGAGCGAAAGGAGACTCACAGATGACTGAAGTCTGCAGGATTGGGGTTGGGTTTACTAATTGAGATGGAATGTAGCAGGGCGAGCAGGTTTGGGGAGGGAATTAAATTTTTTTTTTTTTAAAGATTGGCACCTGAGCTAACAACTGTTGCCAATCTTTTTTTTTTTTTTTTTCTACTTTATCTTCCCAAAGCCCCCCGTACATAGTTGTATATCTTAGTTGCAGGTCCTTCTAGTTGTGGGATGTGGGATGTGGGACACCGCCTCAACGTGGCCTGACGAGCGGTGCCATGTCCGTGCCCAGGATCTGAACCCTGGGCCGCCACAGCGGAGTGCGCAAACTTAACCACTCAGCCACGGAGCCGGCCCCGGGAATTAAATTTTTTGAAGTGTGTGAGATATCTAGGTGGAGGGGTCTGGTAGATGGCTGGGAACAAGGATTTGTGGCCTGGGAGGAGGTCTGGGATGAAATCCTAGGAGAGCTGTCAGCCTTTTGGGAGACAGGTAGAAGAAAAGGTTAATAAGGGGATACTGAGAAGGTGTAGTTTGAGAGGTCAGGGGAGAACTGGAAGAATATGGTATCAAGATACCTAGGGAGGGGTACCTTTCAAGTGTACGGGTCAGCACTGTTTGTTTCTAAGAGGTCAAGTGTTATCAGGACCAAAAGAGACTGTTGGGTGTGTTGCTTGAAAAGTCATTGGTGACTTTGGTGAGAACAGTTTCAGAGCTGTGTTTGGGGAGAATCCAGATACAGTCATGTGTCTGTCCCTTAACAATGGAGGTACGATCTGAGAAATGCATCGTTAGGTGATTGTGGTGTTGTGGGAACGTTGTAGAGTGTACTTAACACAAACCTGGATGGTACAGCCTCCTGCACACTGAGGCTGTGCAGTACTAATCTTATGGGACCACTGTCATAGATATGATCTGCTGTTGACTAAAACGTCGTTATGTGGCGTGTGACTGTAGTGGGGGGCTGAGGGGTGACTAAGGAGAAAGGAAATGAAAACAGTAATTATAGCCTATTATTTTTAGAAATTTGGTGGTAAAAAGAGAAAAGAGAGGGTGATTGGGAACTGTCTTCTTTTCTCTCCCTGTAATGCTTCATGCCTAGGTGACACTCAGTAAAATGCTTGAGTGATTAAGCACCAAGGATAGATACAATTATAGCAGATCTCTGGGTAATTTTCTTCTCAGTGCTAATTTTCCTCTGGTTCCTCTCACATCACAAAGAAAAGAAGAAGCCAGGAGGGACTTTTCTCTCTGTTTGCTATCATGTGCTTCAGAGGATTACTTTAACTTCTGTTGAAGTACTTATTAGATTATAGCCGTCCCTTCCGATGTAAGCAATCGTTACTGGGAAAACTGCTTGAATTGTTTTTTATAAGCAGCTCATTAACAAGCTATTTAAAATAGCAAGGACTGTGTTTAAATTGGTGAATTTTCTAATGTTGTGAACTTCTTTCTTAATTCAGCCCCCAGCAGGGAGAGCATCTATCAGCAATCCAGGAATGGGGGAAGCAGGAAACTTTGGTGGGAATAGCCTCATGCCAGCAAATGGCCTCACTGTGGCCCAAAACCAGGTAAATAAACACTGAGTGATTCCAGAAATGCAAAACACAGACAATCCTAAATTTGTTACTTCCTTAATGATTCTAAGGCTAAGTACCCAACTCATTTCTTTCTTATAAAGGGACTCAGATTACATAGGGAGCTGATTTAAAGTAGTTGCTCAGGGGCCGGCCCTGTGGCCAAATGGTTAAGTTCGTGCGCTGCGCTTCAGCGGCCCAGGGCTTCGCTGGTTTGGATCCTGGGCACGGACATGGCACCACTCATCAAGCCATGCTGAGGCGGCATCCCACATAGCACAACCAGAAGGACCTGCAACTAGAATATACAACTATGTACCAGGGGGCTTTGGGGAGAAGAAGGAAAAAAAAGAAGATTGGCAACAGATGTTAGCTCAGGTGCCAATCTTTAAGAAAAAAACAAAAGTAATTGCTAAAATCTTTTCGATTTAAATTTTTAGGTGCTGAATTTGATTAAGGCTTGCCCAAGGCCTGAAGGATTAAACTTTCAAGATCTCAAGAACCAGCTCCAACACATGGCTGTAGCCTCAATAAAGTGAGTATTCGGTTTCCATCAGCCAGGGCTCCAAAATTGTACCCATTTCACCTCACCAGAGTTTTCTGGTAGTGAGAAGTGAGTTAAAAAAAGAAAAGGAAACCATCTGTTAACTGCCATCTTATTGACAGAAGGGAAGTTGTTCAATCATGGAAAAACAGAAAAAGGACTCACAAAGATGGTGCTACCCACCACATCACTCACTCATTTCTTCATTCAGTAAATACTAAATCCCAGTATGTGCAGGGATATGATTTTGAGCAAAAATTGACTAGATAAATCTGACTTCTTATGGGTTTAGTCTGGAGGAGTAAGGGCCTTAGCTCCTGGTCCTCAGGTGTATAGTCCCATTGGCATTACTGTCCCTGCTGTGGAGCTGTGTGCTTCAGGCTATCTGGACCTGAAGCCATTAGTCAGTCCCTCCAACATCCATGTCCTGATTCCATGTTAGACAAGCGGCTTTGTGATTCCAGGAAACGGTGCCTTGTGGTGTTTGTGATAGTTATTTGTTAGTATGTATCAGTTCTAGGCCTACATAGAAAAAAAATGCTGAGGTCTAATTCCATTTCCGATTCTATAAAATGAGAGTATTATTCCTTTCTCAGAGTTGCAGTGATAATGAGGTACAGAATCACTGTCACATGGTAGATACTCTCTAAATTGTTACATTATTAAATATGCTACTGACACTGACCCTGAGGGCCTTGAAGTGTTTGAGGGTGTCATACCATTTCTGGAAAGAGCTTTCCATTACTTCCTACAACTTCCCCGAGGAGGAGTTAGAGGGTTGGTGAGTAGGGAAGGGGAACCTGTAACCGCTGTTTATCCTAGGAGATTTTATGTGCCAGCTGGACTACAGCTTGAGATTCTTATTTCAATTTGCTTAGACTGATATTTAAGGGAGGCCATAATGTCTTGCCTTTGCACAGTTCAGGAGAGGGATCCAAGGTGGTCCTGATAGCCATTCTCTCTCCTTGGATCACCTCAGTTTTGTAATTTTATTGGCATATCTCCTTACAAGAGCCCTCTGTGAGCAAAATGGCTGTGAATTCTTAGCTAAGATAGAAAGTGAGCAAGTGAGTGAAGTTTGCATATTTGGCCATATCCAAAAGGCAATTTCCTTTCTTCTGCATTGGTTTGAAAATGAGCCTTTTGGGCTGGCCCCATGGCTGAGTGGTTGGGTTCACATGCTCCACTTCAGCGGCCCAGGGTTTTGCTTGTTCAGATCCTGGGTGCAGACACGGCACCGCTCGTCGGGCCATGCGAGGTGGCGTCCCACGTAGCATTACCAGGGGCACTCAACTAGGATATACAACTATGCACTGGGGGGCTTTGGGGAGAAGAAGAAAAAAAGAAGATTGGCAATAGTTAACAGTTGTTAGCTCAGGTGCCAATCTTTAAAGAAAAAAATAATAATAGTGAAAATGAGCCCTTTTCTTTCCTTCTTTCTAGGCAAGCTGTGGATTTTCTTAGCAACGAGGGACACATCTATTCCACTGTGGATGATGATCATTTTAAATCCACAGATGCAGAATAACTGGATCTAATTGGGTACCTGAGATATTTTCCAGCTGGACCTATTTTCACAATCTCTTGTCTCCAGCTGAGCGTATGTTTGACCAATTGACTTCTAGGAAGTAGGTTTCATCTGTAAAAGGTCTCAGTTGACATCCTTTTGAAACTTACTGCTCTTTTTGTTGTTTTGAAGCTCAAAGGGAGATCACTTGACAGGGATGTAAACCAAGGTGGAATTTCTTAAAGAAGTTACAAATGAGCCATTTCTACAGCATCAGGATAGATGGAATTGGAAGAGGGATGCTACCAGGAGTCAGGCAGTGTTACTTAAACAACACTCGGAAATTCGATTCCTAAAATGTTTTCCATTGAGAGAAGATGAGCAGGACTAGGGCCTGTCAGCAGTGAGCTAGCCAAGAAACCTGCTAACCTCTGCCTGTTTTTGTTCCCCACTTTGGTTATGTGGTGTTACTTTCAGAATTGCACTTTCCTTCATCTTGTCATGACTGCTGCCGAAAGTGTGTTTTTATGAACATGAGGTTCTAGAGTGGTGGCCTCGGGGGCAGAGGAGAGGAAGAAGTGTTCTGTTTTGTACAGAATAAGTACATCCATATGTTTAATAAAATAGTTATATTATTGCAGAACTTGTGAAAATGTTTTTTTCTTTTTCTTTTTGAGGAAGATTAGCCCTGAGCTAACATCTGCCAATCCGCCTCTTTTTGCTGAGGAAGACTGGCCCTGAGCTAACATCCGTGCCCATCTTCCTCTACTTTATACGTGGGATGCCTACCACAGCATAGCTTGCCAAGCAGTGCCATGTCCGCATCCGGGATCCAAACCAGTGAACCCCTGGCCGCTGAAGTGGAATGTGCAAACTTAATTGCTGCGCCACCAGGCTGGCCCCAATTTTTCTTTTTAAGGTGGTATAATTACTTTATCATCTGAGGCAGTGCAGCATAGTTTGACTTGGATTTAAAATCCTGGCTTTTCCGCTTTTTAGTTTGGCTCTTGAGCAGGCTATGTTCGCTCTGAGAGCCTCCATTTCCTCATTTATGAAAAGAGAATGGGGGCCCGCCCTGTGGCGGAGTGGTTGGCTTCACACCCTCCACTTCAGCAGCCCAGGATTTTGCCGGTTCAGATCCTGGGAGCAGACGTGGCACCACTCATCAGGCCATGCTGAGGCAGTGTCCCACAGGCCACAACCAGAAGGACCTGCAACTAGAATATACAACTATGTACTGGGGGGGCTTTGGGGAGAAAGAAAAAAAAAAGAAGAAGATTGGCAACAGATGTTAGCTCAGGTGCAAATCTTTAAAAAAAAGAGAACAATGTTCTTTCCTTATAGTTTATTGTGAAAATCAAATAGCATTTGTAAAGCATCTAGCATTGCCATTAATAGGGATTAGAAAGTAACCCTTAATTTTGAATAGCAGTGTATAATCATGGAACTGAATCGAATATCTACCATTTGACCTCAGATGAGTCTCTCTAAAGGCCTACAGCTATTTTTTGGCCAACTTAATCAGTTGCACTTCTCGTGGGAGAGGAAACTAGTTCAAAGATGTTTTTGACAACTCCAGAAGGTAGCCTACGTCTTAAATGAAAGAACTAATTCTGAGACAAGTTAATGAGGTGTAACATGCAAATAAAAATTCTATAACTGCTTTATCTGTTTCTAAATGAGATCTCCTGGCAGCTGTGTGGAAAAGGCCCCGCCCCTCTGGTTTCTAACAAAGAACAACAATCTGGCTGTTATTTTGTATATATAGAATCCTTCCCATCTGGGGAGCGGTGTTGATGCTTGAAAGTCAGTCAACCAGTATGTTGATTTGCAAGCACATCCATTCTCGATTAGTTCCTTCAGGACAGTGGCCACAAACAGGTTTAAAAATCACACATTTGAATTTAGAATGCACAAGATACTTTTATGAGTGGTTGACATCTCTTTCTAGTTATCACACCAGTGCCCTCAGATGGGCACAGCAATAGCAGTGGTTCTGGGGGGAAGTCTTTTTTCTTTTGATTTTGAATTTGATGATTTAGCAATTAAAAACTATTTACTCATTAATTCAACAAGTATTTATGGAATACCTACTTTGTCAGCCCACTGGTCTGGGAATATAAAGTAAATATAGGAATAAACTGAAACTAGGACTATAAAGTAAAATAAGAGGTTGTTGTCACAGGATTTGCTGGTTCAGCATTCCCAGGAGCACAGAGCAGCTGCTCGGCGGTGCTGAGTTCCCCGCCGTCTCAGCATTGACACAGTCTCGCAGGAGTTGTGTGGTTTCTGAGCACTGCAGAGGCCTGTGGGGCCAAGCGCAGGCAGGCTGCTCCTCAACAGAAGGAACTCCGGCCTTTGCAGGGCTTCTCCCTGCTCTAGCAGGAGGCCCTTGCGTTTCAGGTGTTTGCGGTCACCTGGGATGTCAGGTATTCAGTGTTCTCTTGACAGTTCGTTAAGATAGCAGGAACAGCAGTGTGACCTAAGTTCTTAGAAACCCCCCCATTGTCCCAGCCACGCAGTGAGTCCGGCCTGCTCTTGGGAGAATCTTTCTCTGGGTATACTGGTGGGAAACGAGGATCCTTAGGGAATAGTACTACTTTATTGGGTTTAACTAGAGAAAGGCCAGTAAGAGTTAGTGTCTGATGTAGATTGATAGATTTGTTTTTAAAAATGCAGTTGAGGGAAATTCAAAACTCGAGAAATTTTTGAGCATGCATCCCCAGTTTATATTCATTTATTTAGCAGTTATTTACGTCTGTTACAGTGTTAGTATGTTATATACATTATAAAACATTAAAAAAGAAATGGGGGGGGGCTGGCCCCATGGCCAAGTGGTTAAGTTCGCACGTTCCGCTGCAGGCGGCCCAGTGTTTCGTTGGTTCAAATCCTGGGCGCGGACATGGCACTACTCACCAAACCACGCTGAGGCAGCGTCCCACATACCACAACTAGAAGGACCCACAACGAAGAATATACAACTATGTACCGGGGGGCTTTGGGGATAAAAAGGAAAAAATAAAATCTTTAAAAAAAAAAGAAATGAGGGGGTCGGCCGGGTGGTGTAGTGGTTAAGTTCACATGCTCTGCTTCCTTGGCCCATGGTTCACGGGTTCAGATCCTGGGCACGGACCTACACGCAGCTCACCAAGCCACACTGTGGTGGCATCCCATGTACAAAATAGAGGAAGACTGGCACAGATGTTAGCTCAGGGCCAATCTCCCTCACCAAAACAAAAAAGGATATTAAAAATAAATACGAAGGGATACACTAATAATTCTTTTCTGTTTCCCAGTGGATCATCTTGTGTACCCCCAGGAGTGTGTGCTCACTTTGGAGACCACTGCTCAGGAGGAATCCCTAGCCCCATTATAACACCCTCCATCTCCCAGTGGCTTATTCCAGAGGTATAGACAAAAGCACCCTGAGAGCAATGTCCCCCTTTGGTGCGTTCCCTGCCAACCCCCACTGCTCTGATAAAACATTCACAGTTGTGGTTTTTAAATGTGTTTTCCTTTTAAGCCCAGTTTTTCATGCTGTGAAATTACTTTCTTTCTCCTTATTGCAGCATTTGGCCACTCTGAAATCCCCTTTTGTAGGAAGTGGTAGCCCTCTCCTCTGCCCCACTTTTGTGATCTTGCTTAATTTGGTGCCAAGGTTAAGTGCAAACGTGGAAGTGAAAACTATTGGCATTTTGCCTGTGGGCCTGGCCCCTAGGGGTTCTGTGCCAAGGAGGAACTTTCTCTCTATCTTGCTTATTGCTTGTTCCAGACAGAGTACTCTCTTGCTCAGGGTCTTCCTACGCAGCATAGATTGTCTCTGTGGAGGAAGGCCTGGGAACTGGTGGGAAGATGAGCGTGGGGTGCTAGATATGAGGGACTGGCCCCACAGCCTGTAGTAGCCACTCAGCAGTCACCTGGAGACTCCATGCTGGGGTGTGGAAGCCAGGAAGCCTGGGAAGTGCAGTGGGTCCAGACAGCCAGAGGGATGTTAGCAGGCAAAGGAAGGACACACTCAGGTGCAGTGCCTAGAATCCAGGAGCTGGAAATTTGGCCCTCTGGCTCCCTCCTCAGCTGGAGACTCAGATCATCTTTTTGTCTATCTCCTGTCCTCTGCTGACCGTGGGGCTCAGTTCTGTGACTGCATCAACCTGGGAACGTACCACACCACTTGCTGGAAATGAGGCCTGTGGTCTTACCTCACTGAACAGGCCTAGACTGACCTTGGAAGCTGAGTTAGTCTCTGCATAGGCACAGGCTTCTGTTTGTTCTCTGTATCTCCGTTACACTGGATGGTGAGACTCTCCAACCGGTCAGCACCCTGTCTCCACAGTCTAGGAACATCGTACATTTCAAACACTGGGTGAATTCCATGACTAGGAGACAGTGGGCGTGTGGAAAGATAATAGGTTTTGGAGAGAGGCACAGCTGTGTGATCTTGGTCAACAATAATGACACATTTTGCTTGAGTGTTCATTCTGTGCCAGGCGTCAAGCTAAATCCTTTACAGAGAGTCTCATTTGATCCTTAGGACAATCTTGTGAGGTAGATGACTATTAGTTTTATTTTACATGTGAAGAAACTGAAGCTTAGGATAGAATAACTTGCTCTCAGGCACAGCTGATGGGTGGTGAGCCCAACCCAGGCTCATGACTAGTCTGCCTCCTGGAGCACTTGCCACTCATGCTTGTTTTCTGATCTTCAAAATCAGGCCATTCTCTACCTCAGAGAGTTGAGGATTTAGATAGGGTGTGTCAAGGGTCTGGCCCACAGAGAGAACTTAGTAAGTGATAGCTGTTAATCACTTTTTCCAGACGTTCCAGGTGTCATTTTTATTCGGTGGTTTTCGAGTGAAATAACCTTGGGTAGTTGCCGGCGGCTGTCATGTGCCGGGTGCTGCAGAGATGAGGAAGACAGTTCTAGTCTCTTGGGCGTGGAGCCTTGGTGCGGGAGGGGGCGGAAGAATGGCCAGCCTCAGTGGCAGGAACGTAGAACCTGAGGGAAGCTGGTGCCGTGTGCCTCCCATTTCAGGCCCCACAAAGCCATTCCCTGTCCGCAGTTTGATTTCTGGGAGGCCTTGTCACAGGTCCTGCAGAGGCATGTGACGCCTGGCTGGGGTCTCGGCTCCCCCTGAGGAGCAGCGGTCAGGAGGCATGCTTCCCGCAGCACCTAGAGGGTCTTCTGAAAGTGGTCAGACACTTCTTCGTAATCGTGGTCATAGTCACCTGCAAGGGTCCGAGTCAGTGAGCATCTCTGGCCTCAGGCGGGTCCTTCCCTTCTTTAGGGGACACTGGCCAGGGACGGGGTTGGTCTAGGTGCTCTAAGGTCCTTGCCAGCCCAGAAACCAGTTTGTTCTGTCTGAACACTTTGCAAATGTTCCCCCTGTATGCCCTGGGAGAGCAGTGTTGGGGGAGGAGTGCATTTTCCTTGCCAGGGCTCTGGAGCCCCTGGGAGAGGGACAGTGGAGGCCTTCAGCCTAAGCCCACCCCACATAGGCCTGTTCGTCCCACTGGGCAGGGCCCTGCTGAGAGTATGGCCAGCACCATCAGAGATGAAAGCAGCAAAGGAGTGGCGGGGAGGGGAGAAGCGAGGACAAGGGTGAGCAGGGGCTGACAGGGACTCACCTCGATCTTTTGTGTTGGGCTTAGTGAGCCTCAGGCCCTTCTTGTGGGCTGGAATCTTGCTGTACATATTTGAGCTGCCCTTGGAAACCTCTGGTAAGGTCTTCGTCTTGGCTTTGGGCAGCAGAGGGGGTTGCTGCAGCTCTAAGACTTGTGATGACTAAGTGGGAGAAAAAGCAGAAGTCAGCAGGGTCCCAAGAAGTGGGGCGGCAGAGTCCATGAAATGTCATTTCCTTCGAATGTTACTTCCCCTGCTCCCCTCTCTACTTCCTTTTCAGGGTGGGGCTTCTCCGGAGCCCAGAGTTTTTGCTGCAAGCATGTGAAACGTCCTTTGGCAGGGAAGAAAGGGGTGAGAGATGATAGGGTTGGGGGCTAGAGACAGGGCGTCCCTGAGTTTCTCCTCATAGGGGTTTGGTCAGTGTCCTTCAGATCTGTTGCTGAGGGGGGAAAAAGCAGTCACAAGCCTCAGAGCAGAGTGCCAGAGCTGAGAGGGGGCCCAGAAGGAAGAGGACGTTTATTGGACCCCTCCCTCGTGCCAGATGCTGTATGCATATCTGCTCATTTAATCCACAGGTGACCCTCTGAGTAGCTGGGTCAGTTCCCAATTTACACATAAGGAAACAGGCTGAGAGGGCCATGTCCAACCTCAGCACAGAGGGTCCCTAGCCGGCCCAGAACCACCTGGACCCAGAACCATATCTGTGACCTCTAAAGCGGCTGCTCCTTCCACCACACCCACTTTAGAGAGCAAACAGGAAAGCTCCCCTGATCAGCAGCCGAGAATATGATGCCCAGAGAGCAAAAGGTGCTGGTTGAGGGCAGCAAGCAGGAACTGGGCCCAAAGTCACTTCCATCAGGAGCCAGGGCTGGGACTGACGTCTCCCCTCAGTTCTCTGTACCATATTCTTTCCACCACTGTTGCAAGGCCTGCGTTCCAATGACCCAGTCCATTCTTTGTCCCATCAGAAAACAACTACCCAAACCCTACCCTGCTTCTGGGGCTGAGAACACTCAAGAGTCATCTTTAACTTCCACTGCCATCCCTCTACCTGCCCACACAGGACGAAATATGAATCTCCCCAAATCCCAGAACGATATGCTTGTTACAGCTTACAAAGTGGCTTTTATGTAAGTCACCCCCTCCTGTTCTCAGGGGAGCCAAGCTGAGGTGCTGAGGCCGAGTGGTTAGACCTGATTTCAAACTGCAGCCCGCCACTTGCTAGTTGTGTGATTTCAGGGAAACTACTTGACCTCTCTGCGCCTCTTGTTTTCTCAACTGTAAAAAGAGATGCTATCAGTGCCCACCTCAGAGGGACAACGTGCCGGCCACAGAGTAAGCACCCAACAGATAGCAGCTAATGAGACAGCACTGTGAGCGGGGATGTTATCTCAGGTCCACTGGGAGAAAACAGATGCACAGAGAAGTCTAGGAGACGTACACCGAGTCTTTCTGTCTCCACGCCTGGTTCTTTCCCCCTTTTTGTGATTCACTGTGGTTCAGTTCAGCACTCACTGGAACCTTCTCTGCCCACCTTGGGGCAGGTGAGGCCTCTGCTCCACAGAACTCCCATTCTAGCCAGAGAATCAAGTACAACTAACCGAAAACCTCACCCCCGCCCCCCAAGCTCTGTACAACACGCGGTGTGAACACAGAAGAGGAAGGACTGTCGCCGCCCGGGAGGAGAGCTGCGCTGAGCCTTGCCTGGGAGCCTGAAAGGAGGAGCAACACTCCTGGCAAAAGGCCCGGCACATGGAAAGTGCTGGCAGGAATCCTGGCACACTGAGGGAGCCTCGGGATTTCTCTGTGGCTAGAGCGTGGCCTGCAGAGTGGGTAGTGAGAGATGGGCCTTGGACAGCAAGTCTGAAGTCAGCTTATAAAGGACCCTGGATGCCATATTAAAGGGTCTGCATTACCCGCTGGCAATGGGGAGCCACTGAAGGTTTCAGAAGATGGGGCCAAGGCCCATCGGTGACCAGGGAAGGATTTGGGAGGCCATTCTGACAGCTGTGGGGAGGGGTCAAAGAGGCTGCTGAAATGGTTTAAGCGAAAAATGATGGAGCTTGAACTAGGGAGTGACAGCAGGGGTAGCAAAGAGAGACCAGTGAACTTGGAGTCAGGATGCTTATGCTCCAGTTCAGGCTTCCCATGGATTAACTGTGTGACTTAGGGTGAGGCTCAGGGTCTCTTGAGTCCTCATTTTCTCAACCATAAAATATGGATAATCACACTAACGTCAGGATTGTCAGGATCGAACAAGAATAATAGGTGCAAAGTGTGTATGTTTATGAACTGCAAGTTCTATACAATTGTAAGAGAAACGTGATGCTGGGCAGACAAAGAAGAAATGGCAGGACCTGCAATGACCCCGACAGGGGTCCCCTCTGGCCCCTTCAGTTACATTGGTACCTTAACGCCTCTCTCCTTGCCGCTCTGCTTCTTCTGCCCGCTGAGGCCCTGACCTTTCGGGGGCCGGGGCGGGGGGGTTTGGCTCTCGAAGGCCGGTAACTTCCGAAGGCGATAGTAGAAGGCATCCGTCACCTCCTCCACTGTGGCTACAGGGAGAGACCCAGCTGGCTGGTCTGGCTGCCCCTCGGCCTCCACAACTGTCAGGTCCAGCCACCGGGGAGGGATCTCGAAGCACATCCCAGGTTTGGAGTCCAGGCTGACCACCAAGAAGGGTTCCGTGATCTTCTCCTCCAGCCGCAGGCCCGGGAAGGAGGGCAGAGGGTCAGCAGGGTGGCTGGCATCCTTGGCCACCACCTTGACTTCACAGGGCAGTGAGAACTGGGCAGTCAGGTCTTCCAGGCTGTAGCGCCGGCCATCGCTCATCTCCTCCACGAAGCCACCGGAGACATAGAGGGGCAGCAGAATCTGCTCTTGGTCCTCCGCCTCCTCTTCAAACTCTTCTTCCTCCTCCTCCCTGGTCTCGTCACTCAGCCGCTGACACACCAAGACATCTATATCCCTGCCTTGAACCCCATGGGCCTGGCCAGACCGCAACACCTCCAGCCTGTCACCCACAGCCAGGGAAGTGAACCCCGAGTTCTCCACCCCCTCGCCCTCATAGTCCTTCGTGGCCACCACCCTGAGTGGCCGGCCTGGCTGGAGAGCACCCAGGAGGTCATAGGCCGTGGGGAACTCTCTTGGCCGCCGTCGCAGCTTGCCCTGGTAGGCCCCAGAGACCATGAAGTGCCTGGGCACCTTCCGGCCCTTGGTTGAGACCAGGACCCTCCAAAGTGGCGAGGCCAGGCCATAGATGCAGAGCCTCTGGCCTTTCTGGAAGGAGCCCATCCATGGACTGGGGAAGATGGGGGGCCCCTCCGGAACTTCCAGAATCTCTGTGAGCAGGGGGAACGGGCCTTCTCGGGCCAGGACCTCACTCAGCAGCAGCGGTTGGATGAAGTGGATGTGTTGAGAGGAGGCGGTGACATCCTCCACGTCGACCTCCAAGGTGGAGGGGATCTTGACAATGGTCCGACGCACTGTGGAAGGAGAGGTCAGCTCAGGGGCGCACTACACATTGGCCCAGGGGTGCACCCTCCGCCCCAGCAGAGAGGTCTGGGCTGGCTGGCCTCTTTCTGTTCTCATCTTTTCTTTCCAACCGGCTTTCTCCTCTTGTACCAGATTCCTTGCCCACTCTTTTCCTTCAACCTCTTTTTTAAAAAGTTATTACAGAAATTTTTCAACATTTATAAAAGTAGGGAGACCAGTATAGTGAACCCCCACATACCTATCACCTAGCTGCAATGTCTAACCCATGGCCCATCTTCTTCATTTATACTCCCATCTCTCTAGTCCCCCTCCACTGG
Organism: Equus przewalskii; assembly: GCF_037783145.1. Taxonomy (NCBI): domain Eukaryota; kingdom Metazoa; phylum Chordata; class Mammalia; order Perissodactyla; family Equidae; genus Equus; species Equus przewalskii. Next base: position 27,875,104 of record NC_091832.1, read on the forward strand.
ATTATTCGGATTCAGAGTAATCATGCCAGCTGTGACATTTCAGTGTGTATCTCTAACAGGAGGACTAAGTAGAATGAGCAAAAGCATAACCACAATGCCATTACTACAACTAAATAATAATATGATAATTTCTTAATATCATCAAATAGCCAATCAGTTCAACCACTTTTTTATTTTAATTGAATTTTGAATGTAATTTTATAAACTGCCTTTCCAAATCCTTTTTGGATTTAAGTAAAGAGAGAAAAACAAATTAAGAAAAACACTGACTGGGGGCCAGCCCCGTGGCCAAGTGGTTAAGTGCGCACGCTCCGCTTCAGCGGCCCAGGGTTTCACAGGTTCAGATCCTGGGCACGGACATGGCACCGCTCGTCAGGCCATGCTGAGGCGGCATCCCACATGCCACAACTAGGACTTACAACTAAAAATACACAACTATGTACCGGGGGGATTTGGGGAGAAAACACAAAAAAAATATATACTATTTTTTTCCTCAAAATACTTAGGGATTAACTGAGCTGCCTCATTATCCAGCGCAGCCAAGCCCCACCCACCATTAAAACCCCTGGCCCCCAGACTGTGGTCTCTTACTACCATTTCCCAAGAGAGGCCAGGATTCCCTGGTCGAGAGCCTACGTCTGTTCCTGGGGAGGAAAGGTTCAAGATGGGCCTGGAACATCTTATACCAGAAAGCAAGAAAATCTAGTCAAGACCACGTGGGTTATGTAGGAAGGATTCAGGAACCAACCTGAAAAGTCCCCCACTAGGCAAAGATGAGATAATTTGAGCATCGATAAGAATAATAACTTCAGTGGACAGGGACATTGAAAACATTTCATCTGTGAGTTCATGAAAAAAAACCCGGCGTGGTGGCGCAGCAGTTAAGTGTGCATGTTCCGCTTTGGCGGCCCGGGGTTGGCCGGTTCGGATCCCGGGTGCGGACATGGCACCCCTTGGCAAGCCATGCTGTGGCAGGCGTCCCACATATAAAGTAGAGGAAGATGGGCACGGATGTTAGCTCAGGGCCCGTCTTCCTCAGCAAAAAGAGGAGGATTGGCAGCAGATGTTAGCTCAGGGCTAATCTTCCTGAAAAAAAAATAAAAAGAGAAGAAAAAGAAAAAAAACCCAAATAATCACCCATGAAGGATGCTAGGGAGCCAACTCATTACTTTAAAAACTAGTAAACAAAGTTAGGTTGTTTCTTAGGACATTCCTCAGTGCAGGCCGGTGGCAGCATCCAGAGCAGGCGTGGGAGATGAAACAGAGGCAGAACCTGGCCAGGTCTGGCCGGTGGGCAGCTGAGCCTGATTGGGGGTAGGAGAATGGTGCCCCGGGGACCTCTGCATATACCAACACAGTGTCCTGAATTTCCTGTACAAACTGTAACCAACAAGTAGATGAGGGGAAGTTTCTCTTCATGTAGTTTCCCGGGTAATAAATGAAGAAGGAATGACAGGATCCAAGTATCACCATTGCAATTCCCAATGAAATCAGCAACAGCCGCTCGCCTCACAAACACTGGCCCATCCGTTGTGGTATTTGATCCACACCACATGGCAAGGGGGCAGACACAGAGCCAGCTGGGGAGTCCTTGGCCCACACCTCATGCAGCGATGAGAACTGGGTGCCTCTTGGGTCTCGTCAAGCCTCTCAGTGCCCATTTACAGGTGTGCAGAAAAGCGCTAGTGTAGGCGGCCTGAGACCGCCACCCCTAGGAAGGCCTGCCGGCAAGGTGGTCCTTGACTGGCCTCTGGGAACGAGGATTTCGGAGGGTCCCCACCATGCTTGCTGGTAAGAGTGACTGACTGTGCCTGAACTGAACAGCCAATGTGACTTATGCTGAAAGCCTGCTTTCCCTCCAGGAGTCTGGAATTTTGGTACGTCCTAGAGAGAGGGTGCCCACATGACCAGCGCCCAGTAAAAACTTTGCACACTGAGTCACCACTAATGAGCTTCCCTCACACGTGTTGTCACAATCCAGTGCTGCAGGAATTCAGCATGTCCCGGGGGAGGACTCTTGGGCACTGTACCGGGTTTCCTGCGGCCTTCGCCCCATGAGCCTTTCCCTTTGCTGACTGTGTTTTGTGTCCTTTCAATGTAATAAATCACAGCTGGGAGTACTACTATATGTCGAGGCCTGGGACTCCCCTTAGTGAATCATCGAACCTGGGGGTGGTCTCGGGGCTGACACAACAGGAGACACAGGGGACGGAGGAGCAGGTTAACACCACCACAAGGATGCTGGCAACAAAATCCAAAATGTGAGAAAGCCTACAGAACAAGTGGTCTAGTCCCTTCTACAGATAAATTACAAGAAAAATGGAGAGGCCATCCCCACAGCCAAGTGATTAGGTTCACGAGTGCTCCATTTCAGTGGCCTGGGGTTTGCCAGTTTGGATCAAGGATGTGGACCTATGAACCTGCACACTCCTTGTCAAGCCATGCTGTGGCAGCATCCCACTTAGAGGAACTAGAATGACCTCCAATTAGGATATACAGCCATGTACTGGGCCTTTGGGGAGAAAAAAAGGAAGATTGGCAATAGATGTTAGCTCAGGGCCAATCATCCTCATCAAAAAAAAAAAGAAAAATAGAGAAGAAAGGGGAACCTATAGATTAAAAGGGACTTAAGAGCAATGTTGTGGACCTTATCTGGATCTTGCTGTGAATAAACTGTAAAAAAATGTATGAGGGGGCTGGCCCCGTGGCCAAGTGATTAAGTTCGTGCACTATGCTTCGGCAGCCCAGGGTTTTACCAGTTCAGATCCTGGGCACGGACATGGCACCGCTCCTCGTCAGGCCATGCGGAGGCGGCGTCCCACATAGCACAACCAGAGGTGCTCACAACCAGAATCTACACCTATGTACTGGGGGGCTTTGGGGAGAAGAAAAAAGAAAAGAAAAGAAGATTGGCAACAGTTGTTAGCTCAGGTGCCAATCTTTAAAAGAAAAAACAAGAACAAAAACTGCTGACTGAATGATTACGTTCATTCAACCAGTAAGGAAATAAGCTTTCTAAAAAAAATTTATGAGACAAGAGAGGAAGTTCACCAAGTGGCAGTATCAGGAGTGAGTAACTTTTTTGGTGAGATAATGGTATTGTATGTCTGTTAAAAAAAGAATCATCTTTAAAAGAGACACATATTGAAGTATTTACAAAAGAAATGATACCTGGGGTTTGCTTTGAAATAGATGGGGTAGGGTGGGGAGAGATGAAACAGGCCAGGTTGTGAGTTGATAATTGTGTGTTAGATAATGGGGTCATGGGGATACCTTATATTACTCCCTGCTTTTGGATATGTTTGAACTTTTCCATAATAAAGTCATTTTAAAAGAGTTGTGTGTGGGCTGGCCCGGTGGCCGAGAGGTTAAGTTTGCGCACTCCGCTGCAGGTGGCCCAGTGTTTCGTTGGTTCGAATCCTGGGCGTGGACATGGCGCTGCTCATCAAACCACGCTGAGGCAGCGTCCCACATGCCACAACTAGAAGGACCCATGACGAAGAATATACAACTATGTACTGGGGGGCTTTGGGGAGAAAAAGGAGAAAAATAAAATCCTAAAAAAAAATAAAAATAAATAAATAAAAAGAGTTGTGTGTGTGTATGAGGAAGACTGTTGTTGGGCTAACATCTGTTGCCAATCTTCCTCTTTTGGCTTGACGAAAATTGTCACTGGGCTAACATCTGTGCCAATCTTCCTCTATTTTATGTGGGACGCCCCCACAGCGTGGCTTGACGAGCAGTGCTAGGTCCACACCCAGGATCTGAAAATGTGAACCCCGGGCCACCAAAGTGGAGCACAGGAACTTAACCACTACATACTGGGGCTGGCCCCTAAAAGCTTTTTTTTTTAAGATTTTATTTTTCCTTTCTCTCCCCGAAGCCCCCTGGTACATAGTTGTATATTTTCAGTTATGGGTCCTTCTAGTTGTGGCATGTGGGACGCCACCTCAGCACAGTTTGATGAGCGGCACCATGTCCACACCCAGGATCCTAACCGGCAAAACCCTGGGCCTCTGAAGCCAAGCGCACAAACTTAACCACTGGGCCGCGGGGCCGGCCCCTAAAAGATTTTTTTTTAAGGCAAAGGATCCCTACCTGGCTCTGTCGTCTGCAGCAAGCCTGACCAGCTGCTCTCTGGGTAACTGCCAGGGTCGAACCTCAAACTCTCTGTCCGCCGGGGAACTGGTCCCCCAGGCATTGTTCTCCCTATGCTCCGGCTTAGCCTCCAACCGGCCAAACGTGGCCAGGTTCTGCCTCTGTTTCATCAACCCTGCTCTGCACGCTGCCACCAGCCTGCCCTGAGGACTGTCCTAAGAAATAACCTATGCAACAGCTGGGGGATTCACTCAGACAGTGCCCTCTCACCCAGAGAAAAGGACCTTCAGGAACAATTCTGCTCTCCCCAGAGGCAGGAAAATATGCTTCTCCTGAGCAAATGGTCATGGTTTCATTTTGTCACACTGTGTTTCTTCGTCCTAGCTGCTAGCAAGTTCGCAATCCAACTCTTGCCCAGTTTAATAAAGTATGTGGTCCCTCAGTCTGAAGTTATCCCATTTCCCTGTCTCCCTACACCTCACTTCCCATGGTTTGGGAATCTTTATTCTGTTGCTTTGTATATACTGGGTAAACCACCTGGAATCTCCAGATTGTCACTGGGATTGGGCGGCAGAAGGGGGTGTCTTTCGTCAGAGTGGCCCCCCACCCACCTGCCCGGGCAACTCACTGTGCATGATGGCTTGGAGCTCGTACTTGGGCCTCAGGATCAAGGAGCGCCAGGGGAGGGTGGGGCAGGTGAAGAGGAGGTGCCTCAGGGCCGGGTCCTGCAGGACCTGGAGCAGGGTCCGAGGGGTACCAGGCTTCCATTCCCAAAAGGGCCCCTTCTGGGACAGGGGCAGGTGCAGAACGACCTGATGGGCCCCTGTGTCCAGCACACAGCGGGCACACCGAGTCCGGAAGTGCATTTCCACAGCCTCAAGCATGAGGGGCTGGTCCTCAGGCACCACCCTGGTCTCTGTGGTGATTCTGTGGGTGGACAGGAAGCAAATGGGCAGCTTCTTGGAGCACTGGGTTGCAGCAGAGACCAGCTCCTCCAGGGTTCCATAGCTCTGGGGGCCGGTGAGGGGATGGAAGTGGCCTGTGGGGCAAAACGGAGGCTGTCAGGGTGGGGCAGACCTTTGCTGGGTCCAGAGCCACAAATACAAGACTCCCGTCTGGTCACAGAGAACCCAGCCAGAATCCCCCAGGACAGATGCCAAGGGACATCTGGGCTGCAGGGCCGAGGGACAAGAGGCAGCGAGTGACCATGTGTGAATGGACAGTGAGGGGCAGAGGTGGGGACAATAGCTTCTGACACAGACAGGCACAGACACAGAGGGATTGTCACCAGAGACAGACAACAGAACAGGGATGCGTTCCCCAACAGAGACTGACGACTGCCACATCTGCCTACCTCCTGACCCCTCCCTGCCTCTGACTTTGCCAACTGTGCCTCCAGATTCCTCACTTCCAACACCAATCACCCCATCCTGGGGCTGTGCCATTGTCCCTCTCTCCCAAACTAGAAAGCCAGGACCTCTGACCACCCCGACCCCTATGGCGTGCCTGCCAATTCCGGCTGCGCGACCGCTCTCCCCACCACCCCACCCACTCTTCTCCTGGCACTGGCCTGGCCTCAAACACCCCAGACAACATCGCTTCTCAAAATACTCAACACGAATCTAATGAAGGAAATATCGCATAAACCCAGATTGAAGGACAGTCTACAAAAACACTGGTCTGCACTCTTCAAAAACATCAATGCCCAGACAGAAAGGCTGAGGAACTGGTCCAGCCTGAAGGAGACTAAAGGAGGACAGAGCCCTGCAGGTAATGAGGGATCTGGGGTCGGATTCTGGGTCAAGGGCAAAGCCGGGGGTGAAGGACGGTATCAGGGCAGTTGGTGAAAACTGATACAGACCATGGTTAGACGGCAGCATTGTATCATTATTTTAAATTCCCCAAATTTGATCATTGAACTATAGTTTTGTGAGTGAATGTCCTTGTTTTCAGGAGACATACTAAATATTAGGAGTAATATTTAAATGTAAAGGGGCATCATGTCTGCAATTTACTCTCAAAGTATATACATAGGGGCTGGCCTGGTGGCGCAGCGGTTAAGTGCACATGTTCTGCTTCTTGGCGGCCCGGGGTTGGCCGGTTCGGATCCCGGGTGCGGACATGGCACCCCTTGGCAAGCCATGCTGTGGCAGGCATCCCACATATAAAGTAGAGGAAGATGGGCACAGATGTTAGCTGAGGGCCAGGCTTCCTCAGCAAAAAAAGAGGAGGATTGGCAGTAGTTAGCTCAGGGCTAATCTTCCTCAAAAAAACAAATTTTTTTTTTAATATATATATATATATGCAGGGGGCTGGCCCCATGGCCGAGTGGTTAAGTTCGCACGCTCCGCTGCGGTGGCCCAGGGTTTCGCCGGTTCGGATCCTGGGTGCAGACATGGCAATGCTCATCCGGCCACGTTGAGGTGGCGTCCCACATGCCACAACTAGAGGGACCTGCAACTAAGATATACAACTACATACAGGGGGGTTTGGGGAGATAAAGCAGAAAAAAAAAAAAAAGAAGAAGATTGGCAACAGTTGTTAGCTCAGGTGCCAGTCTTTAAAAAAAAAAAAAAGAATATATATAGATACCTATACATATATAGTAATATATGTCCGTGTGCGTGTGTGTGGAGAGAAAGCGAGTGTAACAGAATGTTTAACAATTGCTGGCTCTGGATAAAGGCTGCGCAGTAGTTCCAGCAAGTCTTCTGTAAATTTGAAATTATTTCAAAAGAAAAAGAAAACCTTCAAAATACAGAATAAAATACCTCCCTTTCATCTTTAAAACCCTCACTGGCTCCTCAAAGCCTTTAAAATAAAGACTGAGATGTGTCTGCTCCCCCTCTTGCCCCCTGGCAGTCTGGCTCCCGCTCGCCTCCCCACCGCTCGCCCTCGCCTGTCCCGGGCGGGAGATCACAGCAAATCATGCTAAGAACGGGCCCTCAGAGGGCGCCTGCGCCGTGCCAGGCCCGGTTCTAAGCGCTTCGTGCATGGCGACTCATTTAATCCTCACATCGAGCCAGATTTCCCCCTTACAGAGCAGAACGCTGAGGCACAGAGGTCACGGGACCTGGTCAAGCCACCGCCAGTAGCCGGCTGAGCTGGAGTTCCCATCCAGGCTCTTGGCTTCAACGTCCGGGCACCACGGGCACCCGGACAGTCCACCACGCTACACCCCTCCTGCAATAACTGAGCTACCTGGGGTTTCTGGAACACCAAATGTGCACAGGCTACTCTCTCCAGCTGGATCCTTCCTCCAGCTCTGGTGGCACCTCCTCCAGGAAGCCTGCACAGAGCCCTGAGTCAAGCTACTCCTACCCGGAGCCCTCTCTAAACTTGTGCCTATTCTACAGTTGCCCTCCTCTCACTGCCATCCTGGAAGCTCGCCGTTGGAGAGTGCTGCACCTGGGTCATCCTGAGGCCCAGGCTCCAGCCCGCAGCACAGGACCTGGCACATAGGGGGGTCAGTAAATGTTTGGCGAGTGAATGTGTGAGCGACCATGGAGACTGGCACATGAAAAAAACCCGAAACAAACAAAGTCTTAGCAGAGAGGCAGGTGATCAGAGAGACAGACAGGAAGAGGGCACAGCCTCGAGGCTCAGGGCATTGTCAGACCACTGAGGACATCCAGGCCTGGAGACTGCATAGTGGTGGACGTGAGAGCTGCATGTGCAAACCTAGAGGGGTGGGAGTGCGTGCTGGGGTACGCAAGCCCATAAGTGTGTCCGCAGGTGTGCCTAGAGGATGCCAGGGCACTCAGCCACCTTACCATGGAAGTTGGGGGCCAGCTCCATGGTCTGGCCTGTCCCCGGGTTCTCGCAGACCGCCGTCTGGAGGCGAATGTGGGTGACCTTCATCAGGTCCCCCGTGGAGAGGCAGCACTCATTCCCAGAGATCTCGTAGATGGAACCTGCAAAGATACAGACTCAGTTTCCCCATTCAGCAAGGGTCAAGCACTGGGTGGCCTGTGCCCTGATCCCCAACAAGCCCTGCTCTGCCACACCTTTGCGCGTGGTGTTCCCACTGCCTGGTATGCCCTTCCCGGTCTTTCTCTTGCCTTTGCCTTCTTTTAGCGCTGGACGAAGCCCTCTGTGGTCCATTCCCTGGCCTCCTTCACATCCCCGTGCCTCCTAACCTGAGCTTGCAGCCTCAGCGCCGCCAGCACAGCCACGGCCCCTAAGCGTGTGTTAAAGTCACAAATAAGTAAAAAACCCAACAGATCCCAACTCTCTTATTGCACAGCTACAAAATCAGGCCCAGAGAGGTTCTTCAGATGAACTGTTTTCAAAGGAAGCACAGGAGAGAACAGAGGGCCACTGACTGGGGGGCCCAGGCGGCAGGGTTCTGGGCCCCCACTTCAAGGACAGCGGCCCCACTTTCCATGTTTAAAGTGCTTAAAGCAGGGGGCCAGCCCCGTGGCTGAGTGGTTAAGCTCATGCGCTCTGCTTCGGCAGCCCAGGGTTTCGCCGCTTTGGATCCTGGGCACAGACATGGCATCGCTCATCAAGCCACGCTGAGGCGGCATCCCACATAGCACAACCACAAGGACCCACAACTAGAAATACACAACTATGTACTGGGGGGCTTTGGGGAGAAAAAGGAAAATAAAATCTTTTAAATAAATAAATAAATAAAGTGCTTAAGGCAGCGTCCAGAATGGAGGAGGTGCTTGATGAAGATGGCTCTCACACAGAGGGCACAGGCGCTCCATCCTGCTGACGAGGGACGGGAAGGTGCAGGTGGGCCAGCAGTGAGGCCACCTGACCCCACCCCACCCCCAGGGCAGCCCCAGCAGGGTCCTTCGCAACAGCCTTGAGAAACTGGTGAAAACCTCACCTCTTATCCCCAGGAAAATGTGCACAGGCTCGTAACACACACAGCTGTGTCTACAGTTTCAGGGGTGGCCATCAGGGCAAGCGCTCACCACACACCCGGCTCCTCCGTCCTGAGCTTGGTCATTGCACTTAAGACCCGTGACTGTCCTTGGAGGGAGGGACAGCTTCCCTTTCCTAAAGAAGGAAACTGAGCCTCCAGAGGCTGAGAGCGTGGAGATCCTCAGGTAATAGGAGGCAGAACTGGGACCAGAACCCGGGGCGTTTGCCTCTGCAGGTGGAGCTCCGAACCACGCAGCTCCCCACTTCCCAGCGGCCCACCCAGCCGCCTGCCCCATCAGTGTCACCATCTCATCTCTCGTCGTCCACTCTCACCCCCATCTCCACACTTGCACCCCATCAGGCTTTTTCTTATATGACCCTAACTTCTGCCACTTCCCACCACTGGGGTCAGGCAGAATGAGGAAACTCAGGGATTGTGACACACAGCGGGCAGGGGATGTCCCAAGGAGAGCAGAGCCCCCCAGAGGCAGAGGCAGGATTTGAACCCAGATCCATCAGATTCCCAAGTGGATCTGGTGAGACCCACTGTGTGGTGGCCTTCCATGCGTCTGTCCCTTGACCTAGGGCCCACTTGGGGCCTCAGCACACTTTTCTGGAAGCTGCTATGGCAGAGGAAGGGAAGAGACAGAGGGAACAGGATGGGGCAGGGCCCCCAGGCATTAGTTTCCTCTCTAAGGAAGGAGCCTGCCCCCACCCCAATCTCTCAGTTCCCTCTCCTCCACCGCTGCCTTCCCCACTCAGTCCGTCGCAGCTCCCCCTCCCCCTCACAGCAGCCCGGGCCTCCCATCTGCCGAGCAGCTGTCCTCTCCCTTCCACTGCCTGTCAATCCCTCGCCTCTTGCTCTTTCAGACAGTAAGTGGTGACTGAGTCCCTGCTGTGTTTCTGTCCCTGTGAACCAGGCAGGCTGTGGCCAAGTGGGCAGATGTGCAGGTGTGCAAGGAGCAGAGAGCCTGGGAGGCTTCCCGGAGGAGAAGCCACTTAAGCTAACTGAGAGCTCATCAGATCAAGTACTGCCCATGCCAAGCAGAGTGCAAAGGTGGGTTGGGGGCACTCAAAGAAGGCCGTCAGGGGGAGGAGTAGGAGGGTACGCGTACGGGAGGAATGACCTGGCACTTAAGAAATCAAGCAACAGTTACGCGTCAGGAGCGCCCTAAAGCCGCGCCCCCAGCGCAGTCGGAGCTCAATCCACGCGCACAGAGGTTCCACCTCAGCTTGGTTCGGTTCCAACCACCTTCCGAGCCTGAGCCTACTGACTTCTCATCACCGCTTTGGGGGCAATCGGCGATCCCGCATTCCACGGAAGCAAAAGCCGAGGCCCAGAGCGGTTGCGTGCGGCCCCAAATCACGCAGCTTGGGCACTGGCAGCGGCGGGATTCGAACCCGCGCGCAGCTGCCCAGGCTTCCAGCGCCCTGAAAGCGCCTCTGCCCCACACCGGCGGGGCCGGGGCTCGGAGGGGTCTCGGCCCTTCACTTACCCTGGAAGTAGACCCCCGAGCACACCCGCAGCACACGCGGGAGGGAGGCGGGGTCCAGGGCGCAGGCAAAGTCCTGCAGCGACACCGGCTCCATGGTCCGTGAGGCTCGGGGACGCCGACTGAATGGCCCGCCGCCCGCTGTCGGCCGGCAGCCCCGCCCCGCCCCGCCCCACCCCGCCCCCCCGCCCCGCCCCAGCCCGGCCCAGCGGGATGGGTGGAGCCGCCCGCGGAGGGCGTGGGACCTGAACCTGCGCTCTTGGCTAAGCGATTTCCCGCTCCCAGCCTCAGTTTCCGCATTTCTTTTTTTTTAATTTATCTTCTTTCTTCTTGAGAAAGATTAGCCCTGAGCTAACTGCTGCCAATCCTCCTGTTTTTGCTGAGGAAGACTGGCCCAGAGCTAACATCTGTGCCCATCTTCCTCTACTTTATATGTGGGACGCCTGCCACAGCATGGTGTGCCAAGCGGTGCCATGTCCACACCTGGGATCCAAACCGCGAACCAGGGCCACCGAAGCGGAGCCTGCGCACTTAACCACTGCGCCACCGGCCGACCCCCAATTTCTAAAATGGGGTTGCACCTTTCACAGGGGTGACACGATTTAGAAGATCTAGATCAGGACCTGACACCCGGGAGGCTCTGAGTAAATAAAAGCTGGTCCCCACGTCCCCAGTCGTCAGTGATGTACCCCATGGTGGAGGGGGAAGATGATGAAGATAAGCAGAAGCCCCGGAACCGCCCCGCCCCCAACCCCGTCCTCCCAGTTAGAAGGAGGAAACGTGGCCCGCTGCGTGTAGCGCCGGGTCCCATAGGAAGACACGGCCTTGCCCTTTGGGTCTGAGCAGGAAGATACAGTGTCAGGTCTCCTGAACTCCGCTCCAGGACACTCCGTGGTCCTCTACTGACGGGGAACTCATTACCCTTCCACGACGCTCAGACCCTCTGGACAATTCTAGTTAAAAATGCTTTCCTGGGCGAAAGAGTAATCTCCTTAGAAGAGAGACGGCTTCTCCTGACCCCACAGAGACATCATTCCCATTGCCCTGTCCCTCGGGGGTCAGACCGAGCAGAAGTTCGAATCCCAGTTCTGCCTCTTGCTTCATACATAACTTCAGGCAAATCACTTCGATTTTCTGAGTTTCGGTTTCTGCATATGTAAAATAGGAGAAAGAATCTTTTCTTAGCTGGTTCGGAGGATTGAATGAGATGATACAAGTATTGCACAAAATGCTTTATTTCACTTTTTTGTCACTATGAAAGTAACAGATGACTTCTAATCAGAAATAACAAAATTTACAATAAGAGGAATGAACCCTAATTAAAGACATTTGACAAATAAAAAGAGGACATTCTTTCCCCATCACCCAAATGTACTTACTACTAAAGTTTTACTACTCTATTTCTTTCTAGTCTTTATTTTGCCTCTATGTGTGTGTGGGTGGGGGGGGGGTGTTTTTGTTGTTTTTTTTTTTGAGGAAGATTAGCCCTGAGCTAATTGCTGCCGATCCTCCTCTTTTTGCTGAAGAAGACTGGCCCTGAACTCACATCCGTGCCCATCTTCCTCTACTTTATATGTGGGATGCCTACCACAGAATGGCTTGCCAAGCGGTGCTATGTCCGCACCTGGGATCCGAACCTGTGAACCCCGGGCCACCAAAGCGGAACGTGTGTGATGCAGGGTCGGCAAGCCAAGGAGTCAAAAGAAAGATTTCTTGGACTCTCAAGGCCTGGCAGTAGTGCTCTTTAATTTAGAGAATAGTGTGGAATAGAATGGGGACAGGACCCATGGGCAGTCAGAGCTGCTGCTGCCAACACGGGTTGAGGGTAGGGCTAAATTTAAGGCATAGGTATGTGAGTTATCTCTTTACAAGACAAAGGAAAGCACATGTAAAAAAAAATCGTTAAAATGGATCAGTGCAGGTGGGGTCTGGTTATTGAGTGGTCCTATAATTTTTAGATAAGAATCAAACTGGATTAAGTAAATGGTTGAAGCCACCGCCTTAAATATTATGTTCAGCTAAAGACAAAGGAGGATGTTGGGGGTGGAGAGGGAGTCTATCATGGGAGATTACCGCACAAGTACAGTAAACAAGATGCAGATTTAAGTCCTTGCCTTTGGCACTGATTAAGAGTTTCTAGAGATAAAGTCATCCCCCCCTTCTTCCTGGTACAGAGGGAGACACCTTTACAGATGGAGATTTCCTTTACAATGTAAATGTCTCTCAAGGAAGGGTAAGTAAATTCTACTCCTCAGAACCTCCTTCCTGTCTGCAGTTTTTTAAAAGTAACCAGTCTAAAATAATCTTCATCAATGCGCACTTAACAGCTGCGCCACCACCACCACCGGGCTGGGCTGGCCGTGGGTGTGTGTTTTGACTTACAGTAAACTTGTAAGAATGGTGGAGCTTTCCCAGACATCCCTCGGCTAGTTTCAGATTCCCCTAACACTACCCCCTCACACTACTGTGGTGCGTTTACCAAAACTAAGGAACCAGCATTGCTACACTACTGTTAAGAGAACTGCAGATTTCCACGGATTTTATCTGTTTCTCCCTGAGGTCCAGAACCCTGTCACCTCCACACGGCATTGAGTCATCATGGCTCCTGTCTGTGACACTGTCTCAGCCTTTCCTGTTCTTCTTATGACTTGACAGTATTTTGCAGAATACCCCTCAGTCTGTCTTTTTTTCTGAGGTTTTCCTCATGACTAGACTGGGATGATGGATTTCAGGGGAGGTACTTCCAAGATGGGGTGCCTTTCTCACCACATCTGCTCCTTGGGCACAAGACGCACCCACACGACTTCTCCCTGTGATGTTAACCCTCATGGCTCGGTTAGGGGGTGTTCCCAGGTTTCTCTACAAAGTTGCTGTTTTCCCCTCTCCATACTCTGGAAACGAGTCTCTCAGTGCAGCCCACCCTCTGGGAAAGCTAAGCCGTGCTTCCTGGGGGGAGGGGGGAGCATTCCAATAAATTACTTGGAATTCCTCTGTAAAAAAGCTTTGTCTCTTCTGCCCGATTTATTTATTTATTCAATTATTTATTTATCTCAGGACGGACTTCATGTCTATTCATTTTATACTTTGACTTATAATCTACTACGTTATTGATTCTGTTGCGTGGATCTTTCCAGCTTTGGGAGTTCCTTCAGGCTGGCTCCTGGGTCCCTTTGCCTCGTCATTCTTTTCTCTGAGCACTTCCTTACTGAGTGGCTTTACTGCTCCAGGCTCATCCCATCTTTTCCCTGCCCCCACCCTACAATCTGCCATTTCTTCCAGAAGCCCTGGTTCCTTTTCTCGGAGAATGAAGTTTAGAAACCACCATCTGGTTGCTTAGAGGGCTCCTCGCCCCTGGGTTGCCCACTCTTCCTGTCTGCCTTTGTCTTTCCTTGCCTAAACATTTACAGACACCGCTGCCCACCCCAGGATCCAGCCAAAATCGGGTCCAGCCCTGACCTGCCAGGTGAAATCTTGGGTGAAAGTGATGAGGATTTTTAGGCTGCTTAATTTTAAAACAGTTTATGATGAGGATTTTTAGGCTGGTTACTTTTAAAACTACAGATAAGAAGCAGGCTCCAAGGAGTGGAATCTGTTTGCCCTTTGATCAGAGACAATTGCATTTGTAAAGGAAATCTCCATGCCTCCCTCTCTGGAATTTATTTGCCCCTTATTGGGAAACATTTACATTTCTAAGGGAAACCTCTATCTGTGAAGGTGCCTCCCTCTCTGAGCCAGGAGGAAGGGGGGATGGCCTTATCTCTGGAAACTGTCTGGCAACCTCATGTAACTGACCCTCCCCCCGACAAATCCTCCTTTTATCTTTAGCCGAGGATAAAATTCAAGCGGTGACTTCTGCCATTTACTCAATCCGGTTTGATTCTTATCTAAAAGTTGTGGGACCGCCAAATGGCCAGACCAAACGGGCACTAATAAAGAGATAACTCACATACCTATGCCTTCAATTTGGCCCTAACCCTCAGTTCGGGGCAGCAGCAGAAGCTCTCACTGCCCATGGGTCCTGTCCCCATGCTACTCTATCTCTATTCTCTAAATAAAAGTGCACTACTGCCAGATCTTGAGAGTCTAAGAAATCTTTCTTTCGACTCCTCGGCTCACCGACCCCGCATCATTTCTGGTGGCCCGTACGGGGAATTATTTCATCCGCTTGTGAGCTCGAGTTCTGGTAAGTGCCCTTTTCTTCCTTGTTCCTTTCTCTTTTTCAAGGATGGATCTAAACTCACTTCTCCATCGGGAACTTTCTTGGATGGCTGTATGAATCCACGTTTGCTGCCCATGGCTACTCTATGGGGCAAATTGTGGCATTCAGCTTGAAGAGATTCAGTACCTTAAGCCTCAGGGTGATGGAGAATGAATTAATCCATTCCTTCCTGACTCTATCTCTAGTAGACAAATTTTATGTGGGCGCGGGTCGGCCACTTAAGTCATTAGGATGGCCGCCAATCTCCAAGACTCCCGTGGAAGGTTTCTTTTCCTAAGGCTGGATTGGGATCCCTCCCTCTGGCACCTGACCACGCTCTGAACTGCGAGGAAAGTCCCACTTGGGACTCCAGTTCAAGGGAAGTACCAAACTCTAACCTTTGGTGGAGTATGGGAACCCCTTCTTGGGAGAATGGCTCCAGGATGCAATTGGGTAGAATGTCCCCCAGACTGGCGGAAAATTCCTCACTGTCTTTCTCTTTCTCACTGTCTTTGTCCTTTTCTCTCCTGGGGACCATACGCCAGGCACCTATTCCTGTCAGGCAGAATAGGGAAGATGTTCAAGGGATGCCCCATCCCTTGCTACAGGAACTCCATTGGGGGGATTTTCAAGGTAATGGCTCCCTTTCTCTGGGACCATACGCCAGGCACCTATTACTGTCAGGCAGAATAGGGAAGATGTTCAAGGGATGCCCCCATCATCCCTTGCTACAGGAACCCCAATGGGGGGATTTTCAAGGTAATGGCTCCCTTTCTCTGGGACCATACGCCAGGCACCTATTCCTGCCAGGCAGAATAGGGAAGATGTTCAAGGGATGCCCCATCCCTTGCTACAGGAACTCCATTGGGGGGATTTTCAAGGTAATGGCTCCCTTTCTCTGGGACCATACGCCAGGCACCTATTACTGTCAGGCAGAATAGGGAAGATGTTCAAGGGATGCCCCCGTCATCCCTTGCTACAGGAACCCCAATGGGGGGATTTTCAAGGTAATGGCTCCCTTTCTCTGGGACCATACGCCAGGCGCCTATTACTGTCAGGCAGAATAGGGAAGATGTTCAAGGGATGCCCCCATCATCCCTTGCTACAGGAACCCCGATGGGGGGATTTTCAAGGTAATGGCCCCTTTTCTTTCTCCTTTTCTCTCGGGAACCATTCACCAGGCCTATGCTGTCAGGCAGAATAGGCACCAGGCACCTGTTACTGCCAGGCATAACAGGGAAGGTATACAAGGGATGCAATGCCGGGGGACGCCCCCATCACCCCTTGCTATAGGAACCCCACAGTAGGAACAACGGGTAGGACGCTGCCCTAGGTTCAGGGGGGATTTTTCATGGTAATGGACCCGTTTCTTTCATCTCTCTTAGAGTTACAATGGCCATTTTCGTCTCTGTTTGAGCTTTGCAACTGGGAAACAAAGAAATCTTTAAAGAGTAAAAGGCTCCACCCCTGGGAGCCCCAACTTTGGGTTTCTGGGCCTGATCACCCCAGCAACCCTAAGTGGGGGTGCCCTTTCTTCCTTCGGGAAGAAAGGCCCCGGGCCATGGTTCCTCATAAAGCTTTGTTTAATTTTCTCTTGCTATTCTGTCTCATGTGAATTTAATTCTTTCTCCGGCTGGACGAACCCACATTTGGGAAGAGGAAATGTCTTCCTCCCCTACAGTTTTGGTGCAGTCGGCAAAATAAAATTTCACTGGCTGGTAACTGCTTGCTCCTGGACTGCTGCGGCCAAGAGATCCCGGACCCCTGACGAGAGCCGGCAAGAGGTGAGAGTTCTTACCACGTCAGTCTCCTGGATCTCTGCCTGCAGGCTCCAATGGAAGCAAGAATGGTGAGGTTTTTTTTGCTCTTCTAAATTTAGATTAGCAGGAGAAAATGTTGGTGAGGCTAGCTTCTCAGATTCAGCGACTATACGATTTGAGTACTCACTGATTTTAGATCCTTTTCCTCCCAGAGATAGACTTTTCCTTGTCTCTGTCTTTTTGTCATAAGACACAGGCATCTCTATAAGCCTGTTGTCTGGGCTTTTTGTCTTGTTCTATGTCTTGAGAGCTTGGTTTTGTGACCTTTCTGGTCTCCGCCATCAGAGGATGCATGTACCGGCACGTATCTTGGCGGCCGGTCACATAGACTGGGGCTCTGGGAAAGTTTGTCTTGAGAGCTTGGCTCTCTTTGTCTGGCTGTGTAAGCTCTCGGGGAAGTTTGTCATAAGAGGTCCCAATTGATTTCATAAGGGGCCTTTGTAGTCTCAACCTTTGTTGCTTGCCTTTACTTTCTTAGGCTATTTTTGGGAGTGAATTTTCTGGATCTCTTTTGGGGACGCCTCTTTGTCCTTGGTTAAGCTTTGGTTGAGTCACTGTTAAGATCCTACTCGTCAATTCGGCCTGATCACCCCAGCAACCCTAAGTGGGGGTACCCTCTCTTGATGGTTGACTCATTGAGTGTTTTAGTCACCTACTGAGTCAGTTATGAGGATAGGAGACCTGTGAGTCATTCTGTGAACTGTCGTGCTAGGGTAGTGTGTCCCAGCACGGGAACTGTTGTGTGACTCTTATCTTGATAACCCTCTGGAAGAGGCCAGGAGGGCGAGGTCTGATCTCTTCTTTTCCTTTCTTTGTCTGTCTTGTTCATCACCTCCTTTGTTGTCACCAAGTCGAGGTTAAAGTTCAGGCTGGACCTGAGCAGAACCTTGACCTTCTGTAAAATCAAAACTTAAGACTTTTGCCAGGGACTTAACTCTCAACCTTGGCACTGGGAGTGCCTCCAGCCAGTTCTAGGCCTTTGCCTCTTGCTTCCCTACCTCAACTGTGCTGGCTCGGAGACAAAGTGCCCAGGCTGAGCGGGACTTGACTAAATCTTATAGCTATGTCAACACCTGCAATCGGCTTCTGCACCCTTTCTCCAGCTGCTGTCAGTCAGACACTGGCTTTACCGCCACAGGGAAGGCTCCTGAGCATCCTCAGAGACCCGCCCTGCGGATGCATTCTAACTCCATCTGGGAGAAAACTTGAGGGGTTTCTCTGTGCCTTTGTGATGCAGCTGGACAGGTAGATCAACCTGGAATGTAATTTGAGTTACAATCCAGCTTCTGGGAAATCAAGAGCAACTGTCTTTAGAAAATCCTTGCAAGATTGGAAATACAGCTCTAGAGGCAGGAGGCAGTTCGGACTCCACCTAGTTCCTTTATCACGAAAAGGATTATCATCTCCCCTCTCCAGGAACTACTATCTAAGCCCATCACTAATTCCTAAGACTGAAGCAAAAAAAAAAAAAAAGGAAAAAAGAGAGGAGGGGAAAGGCAAAACGGCCATAAGCGTGCCCTTGCAAAAAATCTAGCATCTTGAGTATCTTCTCCACAAATATTGGTAAAAAACAATAGCTGTAACAATAGCTGTGCAGTCTCTGTGTACGTGTGTCTGTGTGTACGTTATATGTGTGATATTTTACCTCCGGATGGTATTACCAAAATTAAGAGCTCTGTTTAATTGGCTTAAAGTAAGCGCTTACATAAATTCTAAATGTAGTGGAAATTAATCCAATGTCTTTCAAGTTAACGTGATGTGAATTAACCTTTGGTAAATGAAAGCTTGTTTAAGTTTGTTGGTTTGATTGAAAATAGTCGTGTCAGAGTTGTCGGTATTTGCATACGATGCAGGCATGCAGCCTGGGTTTCCTAGTCAAATAAGTTCACGTTGTCTGTTAAATTCGTCAGCAAAATAATAGCTTTAAATGATGATCAATTTTGTCTAATGTCTCATGACGTTTTCGTAGGTAATCTGAAAATAATTGTTGGAAACAAACGGTTTAAATAGATAAAAGTGGGTACAATAACTGTTTTATGGTCTGTATACTTGGGAAAAAAACAGCTTTGAAATTCTTTTTGGTAACAATCTTGAGTTTTGCCAAGTTAAGTTAAATGATAAAAATCTGAGTGTCTGGGTCGTTTTTGAATTGGATAGAACACTGAAACATTATTGCTAAAACGTATCTAAGTTATTTACTTTCGGCTTCTTATTGTAAAGAGGCTAAAAGCATTTGGGTCTATTAAAAAGCGTGCCTTGTGTTTTATTGTGAAGCGGCGTGTTTCTAGGAATTATGAAGTGTTTAGAATGCTGATATAAAAGATTGCTTACCTTTTCAGTGTTTACTAGGGTCTGTTAAGGGTTAAAAGTTATTAACTTATATAATTAAAGCTACTGGGAATTAATAAGGAAAACAGCTCTGTATTCAAGGAAAGTAAGGTGTAAGTTTTCAGTAAAGAAGGTACAAAGAATGGAAGTATTTTTGTTTGATGGGTTAAGAATGATAAATTTGTCCTAATGTACTAGAAAGGAAAAAAGAAAGACTTTGGGACAAATTCTGAAGGCAAAAAGAAAGTTGTAGAAGGTTTGTGAAGGAGAAATTCTGAAAGGAGTTTTATGCCTGGTCAAGTAGACTAAAGTAAATCCAATTAAGTGACTGAGTTTTAATGTTAAAAATAAGCTGGTACAGGAATTAAAATTTGGTTTTCTCTCAAAGGATAATTTTCTTGAACTTTTGGCCTGCTCTAACTCTACCTAAAAGACAGAAAATCTATGTTTTGTTAAAATAATTTCCTATATTCAGAAAGAAAGTGGTCTCTTCTAAAATTTTTTTTTGATGGTGTTGTTTGCTCTTGACTGTCTCTGTTGTCACTTTGAATGGATGCCTGAGCATTGTTTAACAGTGAGCGTTGTTTCCTATTTGAACAAGCATTTTAAAAACTTTTGATATTTTTGACAAGCTTCTCCCTCAAAAATATTCAAGTCCTGAATGAAGGCTTTCTTTTGACCTGGTAGATGGAAGAAGAATTTCTCTGAGGATTTTCAGAGGGCCCCTGAGACTTCTCAAAGAAATTTGCTCTCTTCCTATAAGGAGGAAAATACTAAATTAATTAGATTTATTTGGTTTATTAAATTACATGGGTAGCATTGTCAAATAAGCAATGATAAACTTTCTTATGTGGTATTACGTGGGTGAATGTTATTAATATACGTGTCTTAACATTATATAGCATTCCTAAAATTCTAATCTGTTCTGGTTATCAGTCATAATTCCAGTTATTATCTTAAAGTGTTATATGTCACAGAAATAGCCAAGTTTCTTTGTCAATTGCCCTTTTGAGTCTTTTGTCCATTTGCAGATAGTTGCTGTTTTACTCTGATGCTTTTTGCTTTTGCAAATATATTTCATCTTCAGAGAAATTCCTGGAAAGGATTATGACAAAGGTTCTAAACTACAGGTTTCTGATAAACTTTCAGATTGTAAAACTGAACCATTAAGAAATTACAGAATTCTAACAGAAACTAAGCTCATAGACCTGCTAACAGAAGATTAAGCTCAAGAACTGATTATACAGGACTGTGTGAACTAATGAGGATGATTATAAATTTTTATGACTTCTGTTTGAAATATTGTTGAGTTTTAATGTTTTGTTTTTTTTCTCAGATTTAAGGAAATCTTTTCTCTTATGCTGACTATGACTTACAGCGATTTAGTGAAGTTATACCGTTATGAGCGAAACTGAAACATTTATTTTCTCCCTACCTGATCCCTCCAGAATTTGGAAACTCTTTGTGAGTGAGTGGTTATTTCACGGCAATATTTGCATAAGTTCAATAAGAATCTGTTCTCCTTATAACAGGACACATTGATTATATTACCAAAGCTTTGACTGGAATGTCATATTTGAAACATACAGGCTCAGATATGACAAGACAGCTTTTCAGGAACAAAGATTGGACTCTCTGGAATACAGCCACTTGGAATCATGGGCCTGGTACCTTGTTTACAGAGATTCTGACAATCTTACCCGGTAAGTAAGGAAGCTTGCTTATCTGGCGGGTGCAAGGAACCTCAGAATATTTTGGGGGACCTCGAGAAGAGAGGAGTCCACCCAAACCTGTAGGTACTGCAGGCAAAATCTGATGGCAAGTCCTTGGCTTGGCTTTTCTGGCCTCGAGAGGCCTGTACAGTTCAATCTGAGATTCCTCATAAAAATTCCAGCAAAGCAGATTTTTAAAGCCTGTATAATCAATTGGTATTCTTGCTGCACTTATGTAAATAATTGGCAGACCAGTTAATCTTAATTTGGCTATCTTTTATAAAAATGAGGGTGATTTTAGAGAGAAAAAATTATGTTTCAGTAGAAGGTATAGTACACATTCATGGATATTAGATTCTAGCTCTTCTCTTCTGCAAGAATCATCTGTTACTAATCATAATGTTTCCTTGTGGCCATCCATCTCTGATACCTGGGAGTTCCCTGGCCACAATCAAACCTTTTCCTTCAATACTACTGCCCAAATACTAACTAGATTTGCCTTGTCACAGGTGGATCATAAACAACAAGTTCCAAAGGTAAGGTCCCCAACTTATGGATACACACAGGACGGACTATATCAAATTTGGGATGAATATATTTGGCTCACTCCTACTAGTGGTCAACTCAGTCAAAAGGCCACTCTATGTTGGGAACAAACCAATCACACCTGTGACACATGGCCTAATAGCACCCGACCTATGGGAAAAATTCCCCGTTATATGTGTTCTCATATCATAGCCTTAAGAAATACTGATTGGTTTGGGACTGACTGGGATAGACAGCCCAGCGTACGTTGGTTAGCCCCTAATGGCACTCACTGGTTATGTGGCTCCAACTTATGGGCTTGGCTGCCACCTGGATGGATTGGACGATGCACCCTAGGCTTCGTCTGGATGCAAGGTAGAACTACATTTACTATATCTCCTCCTGCTAATTTACCCAACCTGCAACAGCGCTGGACCTGCTGTCTTCCACTGGTATGACCATGTTGCCTCAATTTTCCTTCCCCAATTAAGAATTGAAAGTGTCATCTGGCACATGGAAGCTCTAAACAAATTTACTATGAAAACATTAAATGATATGCAACATAGCCTTTCGCTGCTTGGTTTAGAAGTGTCCCAAATGCGTAAGGCAGTCCTCCAAAACCAAATGGCACTGGATGTCTTCACAGCAGTACAGGGGAGCACTTGTGCCATTATAAAAACTGAATGTTGTGTTTATATTCCTGACTACCATCAAAATATCTCTGGCTTCCTATCTGATATGAACCATCAAATTAAGTATATGTCTGACCCTACCCTATCTCTAAATGATTGGTTGAACTCTTGGTCAGGTCCAGGTTTCTGGACTGCTATCAAAACCTTATTCATTGGGTTAATCATACTGCTTGTATTTCTTATTATAATTTGTTGTCTGTTTCGTTGTTTGTCTTCCGCATGTCAACAAAGTTTCACCTCCTGGACCACCACTCATCAAATGATTCTCTCATCGCCAAAGGATTTGTACACCTTGTCAGCCTTGAACGCCATGGGCGCAGCCTTCCGGTCCGCTGAGCCTCCTACCTGTACCCATAGCCCCATTTAGGGACAGCTCTATGACCTTGTACAGCCGGAAGTAGTTACAGAAGACTGACCATCATCCATATCCCCAAAAGATTTTGGGGCCAAATGGGTTCAGGGGGGGTTTATGATGAGGATTTTTAGGCTGCTTAATTTTAAAACAGTTTATGATGAGGATTTTTAGGCTGGTTACTTTTAAAACTACAGATAAGAAGCAGGCTCCAAGGAGTGGAATCTGTTTGCCCTTTGATCAGAGACAATTGCATTTGTAAAGGAAATCTCCATGCCTCCCTCTCTGGAATTTGTTTGCCCCTTATTGGGAAACATTTACATTTCTAAGGGAAACCTCTATCTGTGAAGATGCCTCCCTCTCTGAGCCAGGAGGAAGGGGGGATGGCCTTATCTCTGGAAACTGTCTGGCAACCTCATGTAACTGACCCTCCCCCCGACAAATCCTCCTTTTATCTTTAGCCGAGGATAAAATTCAAGCGGTGACTTCTGCCATTTACTCAATCCGGTTTGATTCTTATCTAAAAGTTGTGGGACCGCCAAATGGCCAGACCAAACGGGCACTAATAAAGAGATAACTCACATACCTATGCCTTCAATTTGGCCCTAACCCTCAGTTCGGGGCAGCAGCAGAAGCTCTCACTGCCCATGGGTCCTGTCCCCATGCTACTCTATCTCTATTCTCTAAATAAAAGAGCACTACTGCCAGAACTTGAGAGTCTAAGAAATCTTTCTTTCGACTCCTCGGCTCACCGACCCTGCATCAATAACACTCAACAGAAAACTTCAAATCCCCCCCTTTCGCTTCGCCTTTATCTTGTGAGCGTTTTCCCAGATTCCTGGGCACAGAAGTAGTCTTGTCGAAGTTAGTAGGCAAAGGCCCAGTACAACTGACACGTGGAAACCAGTTCCAAGCCGTTACAATTTGCAGTTACAATTTATCTGTGTAATTATTTGCTTATGTCTCCTAAGCAATAGACAGTTGGTTTCTGGAGGGTGGAGACGGGGCTACCAGTCTGCCTTGCTCCCCGGTGTATCCCTAGCATGTTGCACTGGGTCTGGCGCACAGTAGGTGCTCACCAAACTAGCATCCTTGATGACTCACTGAATGAATGGGTGGGAAATACTTCTTTGGGATGGATTCTGGAAGGAGAATTTCCAGGCCAAACGGTGTGCTTGTTTTGACAGACTCTCAGGGCGTATTTCATTCGTGTTGAAGACTGCTGGGCCTCCAATGGACCCAGTAAAATGAGAAAGGAGGAGGGCTTTTGTGAGAGTTGAGAGGAGTGGCACACAGAGGCAAGCAAGGGGCCCCAGACCCAGGAGGAGGGTCTGCTAAGCAGAGGAGATGGGACGGAGGGGGCATTTCTACATGTTTCCAGAAACATCCGCGGGTGTGACAGTGAGCACCTGCTCTGAGCAGGCCCTGTACAAGCAGGCCCTTAATCCCCCTTACAAACAGGCAAGACAGATGCTATCATTCCCACTCTACAGGGGAGGAAACTGAGGCTCTGAAAAGCGAGGGGAATTGCCTAAGACCATGCAACAAGAAAATGGAGAAGTGAGGATTTTAATCCAGCTCTGCCAGCTCCTCCTGCTGAGAAAATGGCAGTTCTTCATCTCTTCCCTGTGTGTTTCGGCAGGCCGTGCAAGTCTGACAGATTTCTGCTCAGTCCAGTTGTGCCTCGAATTGCAGTAGAGGATGAAGAATAAAAAGATGGGCTTTGGAGACAGAGCTGGGTTCAAAGCCTGGCTCCACCACTTCCTAGCTGTGTGACTTTGGGCAAGCTCCTTAACCTCTCTGAGCTTCAGTCTCCTCTGTCCAATGGGGACTAGTGGGAGCAGGGGTGTTGGTGAAAATGATAGTATAACACAGATAAGTGTCACTTGACAATTGCTTAACGTCTGTTATCATTACTATTTCCTGAGGGCCTCTTGTGCCTCTGACATTTCTCAGAGATCTCAGATCTGATTTACTTCTCTTAACACTCTGCTTTCTATTTTAGGAAAATAAGATTCTGAGTGGGGGGCACTGGCCTGGTGGCGCAGTAGTTAAGTTCACACATTCTGCTTCAGCGGCCTGGGGTTCACCAGTTCAGATCCCAGGCCTGACTGACTTACCGCTTATCAAGCCATGCTGTGGCAGGCATCCCACATAGAAAGCAGAGTAAGATGGGCACGGGTGTTAGCTCAGGGCCAGTCTTCCTCAGCAAAAAGAGGAGGATTAGCAGCTGATGTTAGCTCAGGGCCAATCTTCCTCAAAAAAAAAAAAGATTCTGAGTGGGAAACTATCTTCCTTGCTGTTCCTTATGCAACATGCAAATAGAGGACCTGGAATTCAAACCCAGGCCTGTGGTGGCCATGGTTCAAGCCCTTTCCACTTCCCCAGGCTGGGGACACCCGCCTGGGTCTTCCCTGGCTCCTCAAGAGCTGAGTGGAGTGCACAGAGGGCAGGAGTTCACCCAGAGGAGGGGGTAGGTTGGAAAGGAGCCATGCGGAGGACGCCTATGATGACGGAGAGCTGGAGATCCTCATTGCATGCGCCAGGCTCTCGCAGGGTTTTTGGAGCCTGAAGGTGACTGCCTCAGAGCAGACTGCCTCTGTGGGCAGACGCTGTCAGAATGTCAGAGAGGAAGTGGGTTCCCTTCTGGCGAGTTAAATCAGACTCCACACCGCAAGGAGTCATCTCGGAAAGTAAGGTGCAGCAGATAAGAGACTGAGGAGTCATTTCCAAAGTCGTGTGGCCCTGAACAGAGGGAAGCAGGGACATTTATTTCCAATGGGGAATGAGTATGCAAAAGGGAGCGGTGGGTATTCGCTTGCGCAGGCTCAGTTGGAAAACAGGCTTCCACACACACTGAGAGGAGATCTTAGCATTCAAAATGAGGCAAAGGTCACAGGCGTGGCTCTGGGGAGGCTTGGTCTGGCTCAGGGAGGTTGGTGATTGCATTTCCTTAACATAACGAAAGGAAAAAGAGCAATCTGGGAAAACAGTTAAAATATCCAAACCTGCCCTTGCGTTCCTCAGGGCAACTAGTTCGTGACAAGAGTAGCAGGTGTCTCAGGGTGACTGGGGACAGGGGCTGGGCCCCTACCTGCTGCGTTGGCACCAGACACTGTTGCACGTGGTACCACGTGGCCTGGTGTTTCCAGGCAACGTCCGACGGGGTGGGGTGGGCCTTTCCAGGAGGGGAAGGGGCCTAAAGGTGACGCAGCACGAGATGAGGGTTGTTACAGCGTCCTGCTGTTCGCTTAAATGTCCACCAACAGGGCACGTAGGCCCGAGGCGGTGGGAAACACGCCTCCGGCGGGAAGGTCAGGGCCCGGGGGTGGGAGAGGCGGAGAGCGCCCCGCTGTGCGGGCTGAGCGGCCGGCAGGGGCTTCCCCAGGCTCCTGCGGCCTCTTCCTCTCCGCTGGGCCATGGGCCGCGCTGAGGTGGCCTTGAGAAATGTGCTCTTTCACAAGTCCCGTCACAGTCTGTCACATGATGGTCCTCTGGGCATCTGGGACGCCCCACCAGTGCGGATACGTCTGGGGCACCCTATCCTGCCAGAGGCTCGTGCAGAGACAAGGCCTGGAACTCAGGGTCCGGCCAGAAAGGCTCACCGCCCGGGAACCAGGGGACTTGAAGGGCCTTCTGCGGTCTTTTCTCTGTTCCCTAGATTTTCTATGATATGGTTTGTACAGACAGTATGAACAGCTCCCTGCCAAGGATCCCCTGAGACCACTGTGGGGACCCTCCTGGAGGGCTGCCCCTCCCCTGTCAGACTTTCCCTGGGGAGAAAGGCCCTTCTGGAAACGGATACTCAATATCCTTACATCCTGACGCAGGAGAGCACGTGTGGTTGTAAAGCTTTGAGGGGCTGACTGACTCGGGCTCCGTGTGCTGGGGAAGAAAGCTGCTGTGAGACAGGAGCAGACAGAGCAGCTTTTACAACTTGGTGCGTGGGGAGGAAGATGAGAAGGAGGGCGGGTAAGGAGAGGTGGGGGGAGGAGGGGCAGGGGAGGAGAGAAGAAGCTAGAGAGGAAAGGGGACAGGAGAGACTACAGAGAGGAGGGGAGGGGAGGGAAGGGGGAGGAAGGGGTGAATGAGGAGATCCGGGAGCCTGCGGGTCACCCTGAGATGCTTCCACAGCCCAGCCCCAGGGCCTCAGGGAAGGCAGAGGGGATGCTGGTCCTCGAGGGGTGGGGGTCCCAAGACCTCCTGGGCGGGCCCAGATCAGCAGGGGTGGCAGCTGAGGAGGGCTGGGCCCAAGGTGCTCAGGCCTGGGAACTGGCCAGGTCCCGAGGAGGGGGTGTCTGGGGGAGGAGCGGAGCGGGAACACAAAAAGTGAAACCACTGACCCCGGGCCTGGGGAAGTGGTTTGGAACCCAGAGATTTTCACCCTTTTGCTTCCTAACGGGGACTGGATGGAAGCCAAACCCCTGCTGTGGGTGTCGGTGTGGGAGGCTGCTGTCCCCTGTGGTCAGAGGCCTCTGCAGCAACTGCATGGCTGGTGGTGCTGAGAGGGAAGCCGAGGTGCCCAGCTCTGGGAGCGGAGATCAGGCTTCGAGCTCCAAACTCTACAAAACCTCTGTGCAATTTCTGGGTTTTGAGGGCGGTATCTGGGCCTGCTGTCTCTCTTCAGCAGAGGTTAAGTGAAAAGTTTCAAAAAATTAAGAAACAGTCACCATATGATCCAGCAATCCCACTTGTAGGAATATACCCAAAGGAATTGAAAGCAGAGGCTCAAACAGATGTTTGCACACCCATGATAGCAGAGTTATTCACAGTATCCAAGAGGCGGAAGCAACCCAAGTGTCCATTGACAGATGAATAGATAAACAAAATATGGTATATACAGAAAATGGAATATTATTCAGCCCTAAAAAGCCAAGAAATCCTGGCACATGCTACAACATGGATGAACCTTGAGGATATTAAACTCAATGAAATAAGCCAGTCACAAAAAGACAGATACGGGATGATTCCACTAATACGAGGCTCCTAGAGGAGTCACAATCACAGAGACAGAAAATAGAACGGGGCCGGGGAGGGAAAATGGGGAGCTGTTTAATGGGGATGAAGTTTCAGCGTTGTGAGATGAAAAAGTTCTGGAGATCGGTTGCACAACAATGTGGATGTGCTTAGCACTGCTGAGCTGCACACTTAAAGATGCTTAAGATGGTGAATTTTATGTTATCTGTATTTTATCACAATCTTTAAAAGATAAAGTCATCTTGAGCTGTTGCTAAGCCTAAACCTAAGGTACAGTATTGTTTATTCTTTAGCAATGATCTGGCTGGTGTGCAGGTCCAGGTTGTAAACCATGTGCTCCCCCCAAACTTGGGAGCATGCTCCCCGGCCTTGGAGTAACTCGCTCGCTGTGGGGAAGCCCAATGTTCTTCTTATTCCAGACTCCTCATCTCTGAAGGTGGGGAGCCTTTCTCTGTCCTGGCTGCTCTGATATTTCACACGCTCAGCCATCCGCAGGCCCTTCATTCTTGCTTCTGGGCACTTGTGGATCTTTTTAATCTGGGGATTTAGGCTCCTCATTCTAGAAACGTCCTTGTTTTTCCTTCTTTCAGGAGCTCTTTTTAGCTGTATGTTGTATCTTTTGAACCAATTCTTCATCTCCCTGCCTCCCTGTTCTGCTTTCTAGGAGATTCCACAGACTTAATCTTCTAACCATATTACTAGTTTTAATAATTTCTTTTATATTTTTTATTTTTATTTATTTTATTTTTTTGGTGAGGAAGATTGGTCCTGAGCTAACACCTGTGCCCATCTTCCTTCATTTTATATATGGGCTGCTACCACAGGATGGCTTGATAAGTGCTGTGTAGGTCCGCGCCCAGGATCACCAAACCGGAGCGTGCGAACTTAACTGCAGCGCCACCAGGCCGGCCCCTTATCGTTTTAATTTTCAAGAACTTCTTTTAAATTCTTCTTTTTATTCATTCTGTTCTTATTTCATGGATATTATGTTTTATGTGGGAGAGAGGGAGTTGCCAAAGATTGTCTTCTGCTTTGACCCCCCCTTCCAAAGAAAAAGCTTAGAAGTAATCAAGAGATGACAACTGTAACACAATTATCACGGATCAAATCAATTAAGATAGCCAATTGCCATTATGGGCTTATTTTTGGAATTTACAAGTTACTTCCACAATCTGAAGTCTGGTTGTCTTTCACGACTCTCTTGTGCAAACAGTCTTTCTCAGGACAGATTTATATTAACAGAGCTAACCTGGGTTTTTTGTTGTTTTTTTTTGTGAGGAAGATTGTCTCTGAGCTAACCTCTGTGCCAATCTTCCTTTATTTTATGTGGGATGCTGCCAAAGCGTGGCTTGATGGGCAGTGCTAGGTCCAAGCCCAGGATCTGAACCTGCAAACCCTGGGCCGCCGAAGTGGAGCACACGAACTTAACCACTCGGCCACTGGGCCAGCCCCCAAGCTAATGTTTTTAATGAATAGTCCCACAAATCCACCCAGCGGACAGGAAAACAAGAAGGACACTCTTGTTAAAGTTCTCCTTTTGACCCTATCATGTCTGATGCTTAAACTCATTTTTATGATGGAGCATAGTAGGTATTTCTGTTTCTATAGCTTCAGGGGAGAAAAGACAGCTCCCTCTCGTCTTTCTGTGGCTGATTTTACAGTGGTTGGTAATTAGGAAGGTTTCCATTCTTAGGGCCAGGCACTGGAATTTTATTAGTTAATACAATAAGAAAGAGAAGGCCTGAGGAGGCCAAGTTCTAGAAGTAGAGAAAAGACGAAATTGTTTAATAAGTCCATTATTGAACCACATTGAAATCCAGAGCATTTGATACTTTTTTACAATATTGTAGTTTGAGGTCAGAAATATCTTCTTAGAAGATGGAGTTTCTGTTCTTCTTCTCCTTATTGTATGGGAGGGTGATTTTTGAGAAGAAAAAGGAAAGAGGATGCCTCTACTCCACCTTCTTTTATTTTTTCTGAGTATTTTATTCTTTTCAATGTTATTGTGAATAGAATTGCTTTCTTTTCTTTTTGGTGATGAAGATTCAGCCTGAGTTAACATCCATTGCCAATCTTCCTCCTTTTTGTTTTTTGCTTGAGGAAGATTAGCCCTGAGCTAACATCTGTGCCAGTCTTCCTCTACTTTGTATGTGGGATGCCTCCACAGCATGGCTGATAAGTGGAGCAGGTCCACGCTCAGGATCCAAACCCGCAAACCCAGGCTGCTAAAACAGAGCATATGGAACTTTAATCACTTGGCCACTGGGCCAGCCCTCCACCTTATTGAAAAGGCAAACTTGGATCATTTTTCTAGATTGTGTTGTACTTCTTCCCACCACAGGGCCTTTGCATATGCCACTGCCTCTGCCTGGAATGCATACCACTCCCTTGCCTGTGTAACTGTGTAGAGAAAACCCCATCCTCCCAGGAAATTTTCCCCACCCCGAGTAATTCTCCGTGACACCAGGTGGGTGTCCTACAATTCAACTCAATTCTGACACTATCTACTTAGAGTTAGCATCAGGTTCCACAGGATTCCCACAGGACTACCCTCCTCCCCTACTCCAGGTGTGTGAG
Source organism: Equus przewalskii (assembly GCF_037783145.1). Taxonomy (NCBI): domain Eukaryota; kingdom Metazoa; phylum Chordata; class Mammalia; order Perissodactyla; family Equidae; genus Equus; species Equus przewalskii. The sequence goes on from NC_091832.1 coordinate 27,904,754, forward strand.
AAGCCCAGGTTATCACCTGTCTTCCAACCAACCAGCTATAGATCGGAGGTTCAATTAATTTGCTAGAGTGGCTCACAGAACTCAGGGAAACACTTATGTTTACCAGCTTATCGAAGGATATGATAAAGGATACAGATGAACAGCTGGATGAAGAGACACATAGGGAGAGGTCTGGAAGGGTCCCGAGCCCAGGAGCTGCTGTCCCTGTGGAGTTGGAGCGTGTCACCATCCTGGTGTGTGGGTGTGTTCATCCACGTGGAAGCTCTCCAGACCCCACGCTATTGGGATCTTATGGAGGCCTCCTCATGGAGGCATGATCAATTATCAACTCCATTTCCAGCCCTGCTTCTCTCTCTGGAGAAGAGGGGGCACCGGGGCTGAAAATTCCAAGTTCCTAATCATGGCTTTGTCTTTCTGGTGACCAGCCCCCATCCAGGAGCCCACCCAGAGTCACCTCATTAGAACAAAGGATGCTCCCAGAGCCCTTAACGCTTAGGAAACTATATGGGTTTTAGAAACTCCGTACCAGGAACGGGCGGCAGAGACCAATATCTGTATATATTTTATTGTCTCACAGTAACCTTCTTCATCCTGAGTCTCAGCTTAAACGTCACATACTCAGGAAGGCCTCCCTGACCCCCTAGACAGAGTTTGGACCCTTATCACACCCTTGCGCAGTACCGTGAAGCCCTTCTCCATAGCCCTCCCCACAGTTATAATGTTACGTCTATGATGTCTCTTAACATCTCCTCCCCATAGGCTATCCGCTCCATGAGGGCTGGGCATGTCTTTTTCCCCCACTTATTTCCGCAGAACCTGGCATTTGTTGGATAGACAAAGGGAGGATTCTGGAAGGTGGGATCTGCCCTCACTCCCCTATCCTCCACACCTTCCTCCAGATCCTGTGAGAATGGCCCTCCCTGGGGTAGGGGAGAGGGTCCTGGGGACTCCAGATCCCTGGGCTCCCTGTTTGTCTGGGTCACGGCCTCTTCCTTGTGACCTTGAGCCATATAATCGTGTGAGTCTAAAGCGTGTGCCCTCACCTCCACGAATCCCTCAGCCTGGTTTCCAGAGGTGCTGCAAAACTCGCATTCGATGCGATCAGTTCAGGAAAGCTGCAATACCAAACCTGGCTCTGAGTAACACACAGGCCACAGCAACAGCTCCTGCCGCCTCTTAGCCTCAGTTTCCCCAGCTGCAATAAAAAGGGATTGAAGTAGAAGGTCAAAGGTCCCCCCACTCTACCTGTCAGGATTTCTCCATCTTCCTCAACTCTGGGGCCCTGTCCCACAGCCCAGCACTTCTTCCCTCTGTCGCCTCCACTGAGTATGTCTCACCCATGCCCGGCCTGGGCATTGCACAAATTTGAATTTTCATACACATGGAGGCGACGGGAGGGCCTGGGGGCCTGGGGGCCTGGGAAGGGGAACTTGGCTCGTCGAGCGCAGGCACCGTGCTCAGTGTGGGACGCGCGTTGTTTCATGAAGCTCACAGTACCCCGAGAGATGTAGGTTGTCTCGTTCTTTGCACTTGACAGACAAGAGAACTGCCACCGAGAACGGTGAAGCAGTGTGCCCAAAGTCCTGCAGCTGGGAAGAGACTGAACCAGGGTCGGAGGTTCCAACAAACCCCCCCTCGGTGCTGCCGGGAGCAGGAAGCCCCGGGTCAAGTTCCCTTTCTCAGGGGCCTCTCTCGAGCCCTGCCTGCAGGAACTCCCTGTTATGTCATCTCATTGCCCTTACTTCCTCTAAGGGTTTGGGATTCTTGTTGAAATGTGACTTCAGTTTGGTGGCATCTCCTCCCAACACCACTGGGGGGTCACTGGGTTCAGGGCGGAGACCCTCTGGGTGGCACAGGTGAAGGGAGGGACACAGCCCCTGGACTCAGGCTGGAGGCTAACACCACCTGCGTATTCAGCGGCGCAGGCTCCAAGGATCCAGGGAGGGAAGCAAGGAGAAAGAGCTTCATAACGCATTTCAGCTCAGTGCCGTCCACATTTCTGGCCTACTGTGGGTTTGCTGGGAACCTGGTAAACATGGCAGATAATCTCTACCCTCCCTGCCTTCAGGTGGGGACCCAGTGGGTGAGGGTTACTCAAGCACACCTTCCTTCCGTAGCCTGGGGACCGGGGACGGCTGCCCAGAGGAAGCGACGGCTGAGCTGAGGATGAGCGAGAGACGAGGGGGTAGGGCAGCAGAGAGGATGCACATTGAGGAACTGAAAGAAGTTTCGAGTGGGAGTGGGCCTTGGAGGCCCCAGAGGGAGTGGGAGCAGGCTCTGAGAGACCCCAGTAAGGAGTTTGCCTTTTGACCCATGGGTTTTGGGCATGAGTTCCTGATTGATCAAAATGAGGAGTGATGTGGTGTGAACTGCATTTTAGCCAGACTGGTGAAGGTATGGAAGGTGGCTCGGCGGGCAGGGAGGGGCTGCTGCTGTGCTCAAGGAGAGAGGAGGGAAGGCCCACCTGGGCTGGTGGGCAGATGGGAAAAGCATTTAGGAGGCAGAATGGAGAGTTGAGGAATGGAGGGAGCCCATGGGGTCTGGGTTAAGGCACCCACCCCTCCCATCTGCTTCCAGCTCTGGTCAAAGTCTGGTGCAGGCAGGTGGCTGAAACAAGGAGGACAAGGCTGGCCACTGGGACAAGGAGGAAATGCACCAGCCAGTGCCAGGCTTGCCTCCCAAGCCCTGCTGTCTGTGAGCTGCTGATGGTGACCTTGTGTTTGGACTTGCTTTGATGACCGCCCACTTCAGCCTCAGTTCTGAGCTTTCCCAGAATAACAGGGGCCTGGGGCCTGGGGCTAGGTGGCTGTCTCCACCTGTAGGTGGGCGTTTGGTTTCAGAGTGGCTACCGCTGCAGCTGTCTGTGCTGGGTGCCCCGCAGAGCCTCCCCACTGCTTTCTAAAGAAGCCTGGAGCAGTGAACTATAAGAGAGACGGGAGACCTCTGTCCCAGCAAGTGATTCCAGCCCCTGGGGGCTCCAGGGGCAAGGTGAGACCTAGAGACCCCAGAGAGAGAGGAGGAGGGATGAGGGAGTGGGCCTCCCTCTGCCCTTGCTTAAGCCCTGCCCACTCTGAGCCCTCTGCTCGTCTGGCTTCACAGGTGGAAGTCCTCAGAATCCTCCTCTCTGCCAAGGCTTCGGTACCTGTCCATGTCGCTCTTCCAAGCCTGTGTGTCCAGCCTGACCCTGGGCTTCAGGTGTATAGACAACTCCCCACTTGACATCTCCCCTGATGTCCGACGGCATGAAGTTCCTCACACTCAGCACCTCCCCCGTAACCTGCTCCTCCCATGTCCCCCTCTGCAGTGAATGGCACCTCTGAACACCCGGATACCCAGACGAGGGACCCAGGAGGTAACCTGGGTCATCTTCCTCTTCCCTGGACTCCACCCCTTCTCTCCAGCTGCCACCGTGACCCGGGTGGCATCATCTCACCCTCTAACAGCCTTGCCGCTGCTGGTCTTCTCACTTCCATCTTTACCTCTTCCACAGCACTGTCCGCCTCCCTCTGTCTGCTCTTAAAATGCCACCTCTTCTTAAACACTTCCATGGCTCCCTAGGGCCCTTCTATGGCTCCTTATGGCCCTCAGGTCCATTGGTCTGAGCTCCCGGTAACCCGGCCCCTCATGTCCTGGCCCCTGACAACTCCCAACCTCATCTCTTGCCTTCTGCTTCCAGAATACCCTCTTCAGCCACCTCGAAGCACTTGGACTCTCCCAGTCCTGAAAGAGCCCCTTACTTACCCAGGCCTTTTGCACATGCTCGGAATACTCCTCCCACTCTTGTGCCTGGATCACCTCATTTACCTATCACATCACAGTCCTCATAGCCCTTTTCCAGGGAAGCCTTCCTGGTAGCCAAGCTGGTTAGGAGCTCCCTTGGCTTGTTCCTGTCCCAGCACCGGTTCATTCATTCAACAAAGGGAGCTCACATTCAAGTGGGGGGTGGAGGGAAGACAGACCATAAACAACACAGAGCAAATGATCTAGCGAGGGAGAAGGCAATGAGTGCCATGTGGAAACGAGGGAAGCAGGTGACGGGAAGGGTGGTGCGCAGGCTAAGATTTTCACTGGAGATGGCAGCCTTTGGGCATAGGCCGTGTCAAACCCTCCAGCCAAAGACCGCCAGGAACACAGGGCAGTTAACCAGTTGGGTTTATGACTCATAGTGAAGGATGGCATGCTCTGTGGGGACCACAGGGTGGCTCAGTGAGAGGACGTTAGAAAGGACTTATGATAGGATCTGGGCTTGGGTTAGATGATTTGAGAGGGTTGAAGGAAGCAGGGCTTTGCTCTGGACTGGATGCTATCAGGAAGCAGGGGCAATGCGATGACTGGGCATCTTAATAAACTGTATGCAGGAGGAGAGAAGCCCAGCCCAAGACTACAGCTGTCAGTAGCAAGAAGCAGCAGTCTCACATGTTTGCCAGCCTAGGGGGATTGCATTAGTTTCCTAGCTTTGCCGTAACAAATGACCACAAACTTGGTGGCTTATAGCAACAGAAATTGATTCTCTCACAGTTCAGGAGGCTGGGAGTTTGATATCAAGCTGTGGGCAGGGTTGGTTCTTTCTGCAGGCTCTGAGGGAGAGCCTCTTACACACCCGGGGTGCAGGCAGGACAGCAACCCCAGTCAGGAGCTCCTGTGCTGTTCCTAGTCCAAAACCTCAGGGCCGAGTTGGAATCCCTGCTTTACCACTTGTCAGCTGTGTGACATCGGTCCGTGTACTCTCTCTGAGCCTCGAGTTCCCCAGCTGTAAAATGGGACGTTACTAACCTCTCTCAGGGGTGTTGGGAGAATTAAGGGGGACAACACACAAGAAGTGCCGGCAGGGTGCCCGACAACAACGAGCCGGATTCCTTCCTTCCTCCTCTCCCACCCCACAGCCCTGAGGGTGCGCACCCGTTACCGTATTGGCTCCGAGCACGGGAGCAGGGCCCCGCCTGCTGGCTGACTCTGGAACTGCACCTCTGCCCCTGTTCGGAAGTCGAATCCTTGGAATCCAATTACCCCTGCGGAACCGGAAGTGGTTTTACTCCATGGCAACAGACCCCACCCAAACTCAGCAGGTGAGCACTCCGGAGCCTTCCCACCACCCCCATCATATGCTGGGGGCGTCAATCCACCCCCGCTTTGCTCCTGCAGCTGCCCCCGCTTGAAAACATCAAAGGTCACCCCTCTGAAGCTTTCCATGACCCTCTCCCCTCAGCGCCCCCATCCCTCCCATAGACAGAAGTACTGCGGAGCTTTCTCTTCCTTGTTCTCGCAACATTTGGCCTTCCCTCTAGATTGGCTGTTGAGAGAGCAGAACACCTGTCTCCCCCGCTTCGAGGAGACTCAGCTGAGGGCAGGGGCTGCCTTGTTCACCTGCCGCCGGGGGGCTTTTCTGACATCTGAATCTGACCGCTCACTGCCGCTGCCTGAAATCTCCCGAAGGAAGCCTTCTGCACTCTGGGTGGGGGGTGTGAGTGTGAGACGTACATGTCTCTGAATTTTCCACTATTTCTACACGGGCATGCCTTCACTAATTTTTTTAATTCTTTTTTTAAGTAAAGGAAAAAAATCCTTCAGTGGCTTCCTGGTACTTTCAAATTCCCGGGTAAAGCCTACAGGGCGAGATCTGGCCTCTGCCCTTCTGACCCCTCCCTCCCCCCACCCACCAGCCATCCCCAGGGCCTCCTTCCACGCCTCTCTCTCACTGGTTCCTTTGCCTGGAGAACTTTGGTCCACACTCCTCCACATAGCGAATCCCTATTTGCTCTTCAATGCTCGGCTCAAATGTCGTCTCCCTAGAAGCCTCTCCGACCTGCAGGGTCTTGCTTGTCTCTGCTGTCCTCACCCTGTCCATCCCTCCATTAAAGCTCTCGGCAGTCCACCGCGCTGGAAGTGTGCCCATTTCCCTCTCTAAGGCAGGCCTCTTGGAGGCAGGGGGAGTGCACTCCCGTATGCTCAGTCCACGTTAGTGGAAAGAAGTGAGGCCCCACTGCCATGGTTGCTCACAAGCAAAATGAAGGATCCAGACAGGATCTCATAAATCCTTCTGACTGTAAAATTCTATGATTTGCAGGTAATGGTGAGCATATTTCAGGCAAGCTGTCACCAAACAGCTGATCCTGAGCTGGGATCACCCGGGGAATGGGCTGGTTCCTCTCAATAGGTGTCCTTTACAGAGTTCACCACCCTTTCCCGCTCTGGGGAGGGGAACATGGATGGGTCACCCCGTCCCTCCTTAGCAGATGGCCCATTAGTGGGCACAGGACTCTGGGGAAACCAACAGCTGCTTCTCCTCCAGGGTGGGCCCTGTCCCTTGGGGAGAGGCTGTGTCCCTCAGCAGCATCAGGCTCACTTGGGTGATAACCACTTGTCAATCCTTGTGGTGAAGGGAAGGGCATGGTCTCTATGGTCATCGTCCAGAGCTGCATTAAGGGCAAGAGGCAACTGAGCCCCCTCTGCAGTGCTCATCTGTCAGCGGTGCTAAAAAACGATCGGAATCAATCAGAAATATGGTGCCAACTAAGCCAGGTTTCCACAGACATGCCTCCTTACGTCACGTGACTACCAAATTCAGTCAGTCCTGCTTCCACTAACGCCGGCAGGCCCTGGAAGGGGAAGATATAGCTCTGCAGATGTGGATATTCTGTTGAGCTTTCTTTGAGACACCAATGCAAATTTCACTCTGCAGCTCTAATTCTGAAACCAAATAATGCATGGCACAATCTCTCTCAGAGGAAGGACTTTATTATCTAAACCAGATCTAAATCCTTTAATATACCCTCAGTTGTCCAGTTTGAGAAAAAAAAAAAATTTAACTTCAAAACAAGCACCTAGCTACAAATAGATATGGCTCCAGCTTACCAAGCACATCCTTCACCTTAGCTCATCCTGGAGGCTGTGTGAACCTGTGCTCAGGCTTTGGATTCAGACCGGAGTTTGAATCCTGACTTCACTACAGGGGGATCATGAGGAAGTTTATTTTGTCTTTGAGCCTGTTTTCTCATCTGTAAAATGGGGATGAAAACAGGATTCCTCTTAGGGCTATGTAAACTAAGCGACATGCTGTAAATGGTTGGCAGGGTAGGGAGGTGCTCAGTGCGTGACTGTTAACCAGCGCTGACAGTACCCTTCAGTGGGAGAGGAAGGCACCCTCATAAGATGGGGACACTCGTTTTTACGGTAGCTGGCAGTGAAGCCAACTTCTCGTATAGCTGTGGTTTTATGGATCCTAGTTCTTCAGCAGGGGCTCCTGCCGAGAGTCCACACTCTCAGCCAAGGGCTTTGGAGCCTAGTTGGCATCTTATCGCAAAGCCACCTATGTAAGTCTCACCACACACAAGGTGCACTTCCTGCGTACGAGGTTCTAGCATGCAAGACACATCCACTCAATCCAAACTCGGGCTGAAATCTCTTCTAAAGGTACTCAACTATAGCTTCCTTTTGCTCCTCTGCGACTTGAGCTATAGCTGAAAAACACGCAGCTGTAACCAGAAAGTGGGTGACCAGATTTAACCACGCCCACCTCAGGACAAGTGTCCCAAAGCCCGGTCCCCCCTCGTCAGGGCTGCGGTTCTGCCTCCTGATGAAGGGCAGCAGGCAGCTCTTAACCCACTTTGCTTGGTGAGGCTTCAGTCTGGGGACTGGAATCTCTAATTAGAATTTCCTCATTCATCAGAGGGCATCTTTATTTGTGGTAATAAAATGGGGACAGAGCATAACCTCTCAAACCCAACAGCCATACCTTTGACAAACATTTCCCAATGGCAGTGGGAATCCGCGATGGCGACTGAGTCACAGACTGCACCCGAATGACAAAAGTTACGTTTAATTTACAATGTAATAAAGGTTACAGGTAAAAAGCTACACATAAAGCATGAAAAGGCCTATTACACAAATGTACAAATCTCTGTACAAAGCTCATATCACTGTTTCCTACCTTCGTCTCCTATGTCTGTCGGCCAGGTCTGGCCATGCAGCTCCGGATAGCAAGAGCTCTCAGCAAGGGGGGAAGGGCCTCCAAACCAGCATCTAAACATCTCCTCTTAGAGACGTCAGTTACTTGCAAAGTAAAATCTTTTTCTTTTTAATTGGAATTGCTCTAAGTGGTGATATCCTTAAAAAATTGCCTTCATAACACACTTGATAAGGAAAGTAATGCCTTAGAGAGTAGAGGACAGTACTCTGGAGTCAAATGAGAAACCTCGGCAAGCAGAGTACTCAGGTTTTACAAGAAAAATAGGTAAAGTCAAACAATACTGTAAGTTTAAAACTATCAACCTGTGTCTGTGGCATTGGTCACAGACAAGGGAATATCAAAATATTCTCATTCCAACAGAAAGGACAAGAGAAAAGCCTAGCTATTGGACCTCAAAACCACCGACCCAGGAAAACATTTCTGTTTAAACCCTAGCTTAACTGAGGAATTCTAAACACTCTTTTTGATCAACCTGGGATCTGTGGCAACTCTTGTGCTCTCTGGGACTTGCAGAGATAGTCAATATCAATTAGGCTGCTGGACCCACAAGGCTGGTACTACTACTGTCACCTCCACAGCTCTGGGTTCAACCTGAAGGCCTAGAGTCTCTCCCTAGGGCATGTGACTTTAAATAAAAATGATCCTAGAAGGAGGGAGAGAAAGAAAAAGGAGGTAATGAGAGACCTGGGAAAGAGCCTGGGCAGTCTATGTAAAACGACATATGGAACCTCTCTCTACACTGAAAGTGCTCTGAAGACAGGTCTTTATGGGATATTCCAACCCCACCCCCAGTTTTAATATTACATGGTTAGGACCCCAAGAGACATTCTGAAAGACGATACTGCACACATGGAAAGTTTTTCTCCCTAGTTCATTTAGCTCCCCCATCACCCTTCCACCCAATTCCCACCCAATTCCCACCCTTCTCCATGACCAAAAATATCAAATAAGCAAGGAAGGTGTGGGCTTCTTGCCCGGCCAAGCCTCTTTTGCATATTTCTTCTTCTTGGGTTCGTTGACAGCTTCGGGGTTATAGACTGCAGGGTTTGGTGCAGGGTTCATGTTCACTGCTGACGGCACAACAGGAGTTAAGTCCACATCAGGGGCAAGGTTCGGGTATGGCATGGGCAAGCCACCGATGAGTGCTGTCCCATGGATGCCATGCGGCTGAGAGCCGGCTTCACTGTGCGTGGGGGGCAGGCCCCCGTAGAGTCCTCCGCTGAATGCAAAGTTCTGTATGCGCCTGCTCCCTGATTCCTCCAGGCCCAGGGAGCCAGGGCCCTCCACCCGCTTCTTCTGTGGTTTACAAGGAGCAGAGGAGACAAGAGGTAAGGCAAGAGAGTGGTGTGTGTTAGCCTTTTCTATTCCAGCCCTAGAAAAATTGGGGAAGGCCTCTAAACCTCTAGCTTCTTTTGTTTCCCAAACAACCTATTTCACTGTCTTGAAATCTCAGGGTTTGAAGAGACCTTAAGAGTAGTCATCTACGTCCCAAACACTGCTCCACAGTGTTCACATCCTACGTCACTCTGAGAAAAATGAGGACCGTGTGAGAGCTTTTCAGAAAGTAAAGCTTATCCAGGTTAAGTAACTATTCTTTATCCTCAGGTCACACCCCTGGGTCCCTCTCTTTTTCTTTCTTTCTTTTTTTTCCCTGCTTTTTCACCCCAAATCCCCCCAATACATAGTTGTACATTCTAGCTGTGAGTGCCTCTGGTTGTGCTATGAAGGACGCTGCCTCAGTGTGGCCTGATGAGCGGTGCCCAGGATCTGAACCAGCGAAACCCTGGGCAGCCAAAGTGGAGCGCGTGAACTTAACCACTCAGCCACAGGGCCGGCCCCCTCTCTTTTCCCGGTATTAAAATGCCCTTTTAGGAAAGAGAGGTGATAATTGGTGGTAGTAGGTATTTAAATTCTTCTTTTTGTGGGGGAAGAGAAAAAGTTAGTATCTTCATGTTGGGTGCCCAAGTTTTAAACATTAATCTGAGAGCGGAACAAACCTATGACTGAAAGCCATCTCCTGGTTGCCTGGGGCTGGGACTGGGAGGGAACTTACAGCAAAGGGACATGAGGGAACTTTCTGGGGTGACGGAAATCTTCTATATACTGAGGATAGTGGTGGTTACCCAGGTGTACACATTTGTCAGAACTCAAACTGTACACTTAAATGTATGCACTTTATTGTACGTAAATTATACCACAATAAAACTGACATAAAGTAAAAATATCTGCCAGTTTTGTACTTTAATAACAACTGAATATTCTAAAGGAAGAAGAAAAAAAGAGAGAAAAGAGCTCAAGGGGAAATGTGACTGAATACTATGGAGTTATTCAGAAAGTTTCATCTTGTACTTCTTCACACGTTGACTAAAGTCCATGAAAGATCCCCCTCATCAATCTACTCTTTTCGAATTAAAGACTAACCAGGAACTTGACACATCTTATCAATCTAGTCTAATATAATCTAAAGATTATTTTAAAATAAAACTCTCTATAGCCTCTCTGACTAGCACCTTCTGATCATTGCTTGACTATCTCTATTGATAGGGATCTCACTGCTTGAAGGGGCCTTTTGCTCTCTTTTGGACAGTTCTGGCTGTCAGGTAGTTATCCACATGCTGAGCAATCAGAACACTCTGTAACTTCCACCTCTTGGTTCTTCAACATACCTGATCTTTAAACCTAATCCAGATGTGGGCTGGCTTTCCTATCTGTGCCATTCTCATTCACAAATAAAGGCATGGCAAAAGCCAGAGGTGCCATGCAGAAATGCAACATCACTTCTTCCTCGCTAAATAGCTTACTTTGAGTCAGAAGGGAAAGGCTAAAGAAATATGGGCCTCTCTACATCCTGCTGGGAGGCCAATTTACAGATTCACATGGCATCATCATTTACATGCACCATCAAGCTGGCTGGTCACCTGCAGCCTTTCTATGGCACTCTAGGATCCCCTAGACATAGATGGGGTAAAAGTATTTCCACAGGAGGAAAAACAGGAAAGGAGCAAAGGATGTGTTTTAAAATTAAGCACAAACTTAACAGTTAACCTACACATAAAAGAGCAGGTTTTTAAACCAGACTGTATGGCATTTCAAATACCGTCACGATGTGCTTCCTACCTTGACTGGGACCACCGCAGTCTGAACCATGTTCCGGAAGCGACCAACTGAGGGATCCACATCCTCTGCAAAAAGACATGAGGGAAGAGTTAGTTTGGTACTCCAGCAGCTGGATTAAGGGTATAAGGCTCACTGTGAACAAAACACTCACAACAACTCATAGGAAAACAGTAAAATACAGCTAACACTCCAAGCATTCACTGTGTGCTGGGTGCTGTGTTAAATCCTCACAACAAGGCTATGAGGTAAGTACTACTACAATGAACATTTAATAGATGAGAAAAAAACTCAGGCTTGGAGGAGTAAAGTGACTGGCCCAGTCACCCCTTTGGAGAGGGGAGGAGCCAGGATTTGAGTCCAAGCAGCCAGAAATAGGCCTGTGCTCTGGAACACTGTGCCGGGATGCCTTCACCAAGTTCTTTCTCATTCCATGTACTTCCCTCTTTTGAGGGGAGAAACAAAAGAGAAGATGTTATCAATCCCACGTTAGTGACAAAACAATGACAAGTCAAGAGATCACACACCACATATCTTGCTAATGCCCGCCCATTAGCAAATATCAGAACTAGGATTCAGACCCAGAACTTCCAACTTGACTTTGCCTTTTGACCTGAACAACTGTATACAATTAAGACTTTTACTAAAGGATCTGAAGCCCCCTGTCTAGGCAGATGGGGAGAGCAGCTTCCTTTTCACAGCTTATACACACATTAGTGTACCCTACAAAGCTTCCAGGATCATTCGCTCTGCAGAGAGAAAGTGCTAAGACCAAGTAAGGGACGTGCTTGCAGTCAGTCACTCTCTCATGCCTCATTTATTGGACATCAGGCATGAAAATAAAGAGCAAGACATTGTCCTGCCTTTAAGGAGTTCACATGTATAAAGCCAGACAGGGTACAACACAATGGAGGTGGTTCAGGAAAGCTGCAAAACAGCATTCCTGGAGCAGAAGGGACAACTGGGCTTGGTCACTGAGGATGAACAGGAGTTTTCTCACTGAAGGTTGAGTGTGTGGCAACAGGCAGGCACAGATTCATTACTAGAAAAATGACTCCAAGCCCCTTTTATCCTAATATAGTGGTAGGAAAGGAACTGTTTCCCTAATAGATACTGTATGTCTTATTTTTAAAGATTTTATTTTTCCTTTTTCTCCTCAAAGCCCCCCAGTACATAGTTGTGTATTTTCAGTTGTGGGTCCTTCTAGTTGTGGCATGTGGGACACTGCCTCACCATGGCCTGATGAGCAGTGCCATGTCCACGCCCAGGATCCAAACCAGTGAAAATCTGGGCTGCTGAAGCAGAGCGCGCGAACTTAACCACTCAGCCAGGGGGCCGGCCCCTGTATGTCTTATTTTAAAAGCACTGAGGGCACTCGCTATTTAAAGAAACACTCTTATGAATCCCTTTGGAAAACAAAGATTCCCTATTTAATTTGAATAATTAACTCCTGATTTATTTGTTTTAAGTCTGGCTTTTCACATATTAGGATGCCTCTAAAGAATACACCCTGATATTACATTACCAACCAATCTTTGTTCAATGAATGAATGAATGAATGGCTTCTATATGGAAGAAGAAAGAGGAAAAGATATCCAGGCTCATTAGGAGGGAGACAAGGTCTATAAAAAGGCACCTTTATCTTTTCTCTCATCCCCAAAGGAGCCCTGTTCCAATCATCCCTTTGGTAAGGAAAGCTAAATGAAACACAAGAACAACTGGAGCCCAACAGGAGTGGCCTGTGGAGATGTGCCCCATGTGTGCAACAGGCCTGCAGAGGGGAGGGGCTAAGCCTCTCTGGGGGACCCTGTCCTGTGCTGGCTGAATGGTGCTCAGGCCTTTTACCTTCACCTCATTCTCTAGCTATCCCACTCCTAGAGAAAGGATACACCCATTCCAGGATATCTCTGCTCCTGGAAGGTCTACCAACAAATTCCCTGCTGGGTCTACTTCTGGTATAAGAAAGGGTGCAGGGGTAAAAGGCACAAGCGGTGGCGGATGATAATGGGGACAATGGCTAACATTCATCAAGGGCTTACTGAGTGCCAAGCACAGATATGAAGTATTTTCACATATATTAATCATTTAATCTTTCCACCAATCCTGTGAGGCCAGTAGTCTGTTAAGTCACTTGGCCAATGTCACACAGCTACTAAACGGAGAGGTGGATTTCAAACCCAGGCCCTATGATTTCAGGGTCCACGCTCTTAGCCACTGTGTTATACTCTGCCTGAATACACTGCCTTAATAAAGCTCTAGGGCAATAATTTTCAAGGAGAAAAAGAGCAGACCAGACCTTGAGTCCTGAAAGAGACAAAAGATTGTCTGGTCCAGTGAGTCCCAAATTGCTGGCTGTTCATGGGTACAACAAAGATCTTGTTTGAAGCTACACATTTTGGGGGCCGGCCCCGTGGCAGAGTGGTTGGGTTCATGGGCTCTGCTGCAGAGGCCCAGGGTTTTGCTGGTTCGGATCCTGGGCACGGACATGGCACTGCTCATCAAGCCATGTTGAGGTGGCATCCCACATGCCACAACTAGAAGGACCCACAACTAAAAATACACAACTATGTACCGGGGGGCTTTGGGAGAAAAAGGAAAAAAAAAAAATGATAATAATAATAATAAGTAAATAAATAAATAAATAAATAAATAAAGCTACACATTTCTAAGTCCACCCCTAGAAACTCTTATTCAACAGGTTCTGGAACGCAGAAATAAGCTTCTCAGATCAGTCATCCAGCCCCTGCCTGAACATTTCCCTCGGATGTTCACTACTTGAGAAGTAATTCATTCGATTTCACACACCATCAGAAACTGAACATGTAGTCACTACAATGAATGCCATGATTTCTTTCACTGATTCCTTTACATTCTTCTTTTAAATATACGAAGGATTTGTTGTTGCTTTTTATGCTGAGTCAAATATGTGCTACACACTGGCTCTGGTTTTGCCAGTCCTTCCTCCCTAAGGTCAGCCCTGCAAATATCCAACCACAGTGGCTGTGCCTCCTCCAGTCTGTTCTCCCTTATGGATGGCTCCCCTACAATCTCAGCATTCAAGGTACCATTTTCCATAGCTGTGGGTCTCTTCCTCCTACAGGACTACATAACACATTTGGTGGCTAAGGCTATACTTGCATTTTGTAACACATTTGGGTGAGTTCTGGACAGAGCACAGGCTAGTGGGGTTATTGTCCCCTATTCTTCTATTAATGCAATCTTAAACTGCCCTTGATTAGTTTCCACATCCCCCTGATGACTCAAACTGCATTTTCAATTAATTAAAAACTCTAGGGGCCGGCCTGGTGGCGCAGCAGTTAAGTGCACACGTTCCACTTTGGCGGCCTGGGGTTTGCCAGTTTGGATCCTGGGTGCGGACATGGCACAGCTTGGCACGCCACGCTGTGGTAGGCACCCACATATACAGTAGAGGAAGATGGGCATGGACATTAGCTCAGGGCCAGTCTTCCTCAGCGAAAAGAGGAGGATTGGCAGCAGTTAGCTCAGGGCTAATCTTCCTCAAAAAAACCCAAAAAAAAAACCAAAAAAAACCTCGATCTTTTTTTTTCCCATGAGCTGTCACTGAAGCAGATCTTCTCTATTTAAATAATTGATATTTTGAACCTAAACACAGGACTTGAAAGCTATTCTCACTGCATTTCAATTCGGGAAATAAGAGCAACTTGTTAGTCTGGGATCCCTGTTTCCATCCATTTATTTTCCAATAAGGTTTTTTGAATCTCAATTCACCTGCATTATATAAACTATACCTCCCAGTTCCATCTCATCCACCTACCAGAGTACTTAAGATATGTATAACATGAGTCCACTAAATGAATGGTGAATGATGGAACAAACTCGTAAACTTAGTGGCCTTCCCATCAACTGATGCTCTCATCTTGCTGACATTTCCATACAAACTATCTATAAATTACTTCCTTACAGAGAGATAAGTCTTCAACATGGTTAATAGTGGTAGTAGAAGCTTCTCCAATCTTAGAATTACCAATCACACTCAGAACCCCATAAAGACCATAATATTCTGCTCTGAGGTAAAGACAGTGAACACCTATACCTTACTAAAACCTCCACTATGACACAGACATACTGGATCAGCAGAGGAGAATTACAGCCTTACTCTGTATACTGAATTCTATAGGCCTTTCCTTTAGCTATTTCTTTAATACTGCAACTGGATAATGCTTGAGTGTTGACAGTACTCCACCAACGAACTGTAAAAAACCCCTCTCTCTTTAATATAGCACCTGTTATCCTAAACCTTGTTGAGAAACATTACAACTGACCTATAGGTTGTGTACACTACTCTCTGAGACCACAGCTTTTTCATCACAGGAAACTAGCAAGATACTGCACCTGGGTTGATGATCTCATCATCCTCACTGAAAGTCACCCGTGAGTTCTTCCTCTTCCTCTTTGGTCTCTGAATGTCCAGATTCCCCTCCTCAATGGTGAGAGTGGAAATCCGCTTATTGTGGGCAGTGTTGAACTCTGTTAGGTTCTAGGCCAGGGTTCACACAGGAAAGACAGGAGTCAGTACACAGGGAATTTGAAGGAGAATATATTACTAAATAAAGGGTAGGAAGGCAGTAAGGGCTAACCTTGACCTCCCTAGACAGACAAGATTCTCTTTTGTATTCAGAAAAGATTCATTACCATCCCTGCACTGCTAATATTAACAAGCCTCCTTTGCCAGAAAGTGGAACATCCTCATTGACTAGTGAAGCCGTGATATTCAAAAGGAGGTGAAGGGACTTGAGCTGAGAACAGGTCATCTGGGCATATATCCTTGAGTTGAGGTTTTGGGTTTTTGTTGGTTTTTTTTAAAGAAAGGCTATCATGTCTTCAGGCTGAGAATTAAAGGAATGCGACTGGGAGGAACTCCAAGAATTGTTTCAAAGTAACAAGAGAGAGATGAGAAAGGACGATTGACAGCTTCTTTCCCAGGTGCTCTCTCCTTTAATAGTCCTAAGGACACTGCCACTGCACTTAACATTTGGCATTAATATCTTGCCACTCCCTATCTCTGCGCATAGCCCCTTTTCTGTTCGTAACCTCCCATCCATCTCAATGATTAACTTGGCCTCAGCACTGCTGTTTGCCTCTTCCCAATCCTCTGGACTTATTCCAATCTGCATTGCAGTTTGAGATATTCCAAATGTCCTGAGGACGAAGACCCAGACAGGACCTAACATACTGAACTTAACAGACATGGAAGCACGGAGGCCGCCTCACAGAGAAATGGGCAAGAGTGACTGTCAGCGAGGTCCCTGGCCATGAGGCTACTTCTTAAGAACAAAATATCTTCTAAATGGTAAGATTTCTATTGTGCTTTTCTTCCTAAGGACTGGAAGACTGCCTTGGCGTACAAGAATAGTAAATGCATGTGGGTGGTTAAGGACATGGTTGCATTCGGTCTACCTGAATAGACCAGTCATACCAGTGCAGTGACAGACGTGCAAAGGACGACAGCCAGATCACAAACTACTGGGATCAGCCTCTAGGAAAGGAAAACTGTAGCACTTTTATAAAATTAAATCCTATAAAATTCATGGCCTTCAGTGCAGTCAGGACCATAAGAACAAAAGTCTAGTTCTACCCAGAAGATTCCTGGGCTATTCGAATAATATCAATAAAAGCAACATAAATGAATGAAAGTTTCAGTCTCTCTAAGCCAGGGCTGTCCAGCTGAACTTTGTAGATGATGGAAATGTTCTCTATCTGTATTATTCGATACAGTAGTCACTGGAGTGACTACTGACTACTTGAAATGTGGTTAGTAGCTACCACACTGGATAGAGTAGCTCTAGAAAAATTTAACTCCTAGCCTTGGCTTCTAATGTCCAGTGACGGTGCACAAGACAAGCAGGAGGGTCTACTGGCAGGAGATCAGTCACCTTGTTAGCCCCGCTCATACATAACCAAACCCACACAACGTGGCTGTCCAAGGTGTGTCACTGCTGGCCACACTACATTGCCAAAGTGGCAAAGGCCCATTAGTGGGCTCAAGAAAACCTCCTGCTGCTAGGTCACTGGAATTTCAAGCTACAAAGAACAGCTACATACTGCAAAAACCAGAGTCCCAAAAGACAAAACAATGACATAGACATGAAATTACATCAAGCTCAGTTTCCTCCTCTGGAAGCCCCAGTAAGCCCTTGAGTTCATCATCCTCTCCACCCATCTTCTCATCTCCTTTCACAGCCGATGGCAATGTCTGAGGCTTCTCACGTAGTGTGTATGCCCTTGTGGATGCGCCAAATGAGACTGTGGAATCGATGGGGATTTGCTGAGGCTTGTGAGGTTCCAACCGAATGTGACCCAAGAAAGTGCCGTGCGCTGGGAATAACCAAATCAGAAAGAGAGAGGAAAAAAAACCAACCTGAGTTGTAGAAAGGAGAGTGGCTCCTCCCAGCACATCAGTTTTGCTTTATAAAATGAAAATGACACTAGGTCCACTCTGCATCCCATGTCATGGGTCTGAGTAAAAAGGAAAACCCCTTCACTGAGTCTTGAATCTCTTCAGTGGATTTCTTATACAACTTCAGACCTGCTCTTACCCAAAGTAACAAATACCTCTCTTTGCTCTCTGCTACCAGATAGGCTTAGCTCCATTCTGGTCCAGCAGGAATGGTTCCAGCAACAGCCATGCCCCAGAAGGCAGGAGACAGGCATCACTGTGGTTTGACCTCTCCAGCCCCAAGTCTAAGGATCAAAGGCCCTGGTGGCAATTACGCTTGGGTTTTCTCCAGGACAGGAAAGGTGGTTGACTAAAACAGGTGCAATATCACTGCCAAGGCAAGCCAAGATCCTACTGGAGAGTCTGACTATTTTTCCATGTCTGTATTCTGCATGTTATGAGATGGAGAGAAAAGATGAGACAAATTTGCAAGTAACTACTTATGAGACAAGGCTCTCCAAAACCATTATATAAGCAGATTAGGGGCTGGGGGTGGGGGTGTTGGGGGTGTGGGAAAGGAGTAGAACACAATTAGCCCAGGAAGCAGGATCCTTTACATTTTACACTGCAATTATATATGGAAAAAATGAACAAACTTCAGGGCCCCATGCAGTCAAATCTCAATTGCATTTCTGGGATTATCTTTGGCAAAGTTGAAAATTTTATTAGTTGGAGTGTGTTCGTGGAATAAAAATTGATATTATTAGTAGTCAAAGCAAAATGTAACTGGGATAAAGAACCCATTATAAAAAATTTAATTTTGCTCAAAACAAGTTTTTTTTTTTTTAATGTCCTGTACCACTGCTCTGCTATATTAATGCAACTAATCACGGCTTCTGCTTAAATTGGACCCCAATTTACCACAGTCCTAGTACCACTTGAATTCCCATAGTCCCTAGCTCCTGGGTGTTTTTCTTAATTCTCTATACATACTTATTGCCTCCTCCAGGACAGTGTTCCCCTAAACTCTCTTTTCTCTCCAGTCATCAATTATTTCAGGAAAACAGGAGATATCACAGGAGGGCTGATTTAAAAACCAAACATAAACTTCTTCCTTGATGAGCAATAAAACATGATTTTGAAACTGAAGAACCCAAAGAGCATTTTCACACTGCTCAAAAGGGAATGTGTGAAAGGGGATGGGATGGGAGTTACTTACTACTGTTGAGGTCTATTAGGAAAACTCTCTTCAGATGCTTGTGGTAGACCAAGGCAGCGTGGACCCGAGAGCAAGACTGGTGGTCAATGGTAAAGTCACACAAATCAGGGTTTCTCCCAAATAAGTAATACTTCTTCTCATCAATAATCAGTTTCTAAATAAATATTAAATTAAATATTACTTAAATCTTGTTTCAACAGAGTTTAGCAGAAATTCTTCCAATCAAATAAGTAGCGGACCTTGAGTAGATAAAATTCCTTGCCAAGGTAAAAAAAATTTTCCCTATTATCTTCAAGATAAACAACTCAGCATAATTTACTAACATTTTTTGGGGGTGAATGGCAACTAACCTCCCCAAATACAGTAGTCAAATGTTTAGTCTTAGTATGAAGAACTTTTCCTAATTCTATTACATATAAGTGGCCCGTAAGAGTGGTTGTCTTCTGTCCATTGGAAATTTAAGATTTCACAGGATCTTAATTTTAGGTCGAGCAGGAAATAAGAACATAAAGCATGTCTATAAAGTAATAAGGGGGCTGTGCCGGTGGCACAGCGGTTAAGTGCACACGTTCTGCTTCGGTGGCCTGGGTTTCGACAGTTCGGATCCTGGGTGCGGACATGGCACCTCCTGGCAAGCCATGCTGTGGTAGGCGTCCCACATATAAAGTAGAGGAAGATGGGCACGGATGTCAGCTCAGGGCCCGTCTTCCTCAGCAAAAAGAGGAGGATTGGCAGCAGATGTTAGCTCAAGGCTAATCTTCCTTAAAAAAAGAAAAAAGTAATAAGACTGCTTTTCAGAAAATATATATTCAAATGAAGATTATAAATTGGTTAGGAAAGGAAGGGGGTGTAAACACCTAGATCTATATTCTAATCATGCTGCCCTAGCTCCAAAGAATTTTTGGAACCCTCTTTAGGAACTGGAATTACATTAGACATCATTGTACAAGCCTCTAAATCTAATTTTATTGTTCCATTTCACTTTGGCCACAAAAAAGTATTATTCAGAGTTAACTCTACACGAGTATTTGCTGTGCCCAAATATGGAACTACCTCACAGGGCAAAGACTCTCCAGGTTTAGGGGAGAGCGACGTGGGAATTAACATTTACTGAAGGACTGTTACTGCTAGGTATTTTAAGTATTATCTCATCTAATCCCCAAAACAACTTTGTGAAGCAAGTATCACTTCTATTGCTAAAGATAAGAAAATAGATTCAGAGAACTGAAGTCACTCACCCAAGGCAGCCCAGCCCAGCTGGTTAAGTGGCAGGGCTGGGACTTAAACTCAGGTGTGAATGACTTGCGATGCTAATATTCTAAACAACACTGTGATGGATCTGAAACAACTCTAAGAGCTCCGAAATGTTTCTAGCCATTGCTATGGCACTGCAAAAAATTAAACTGTAATGCCCCAACATAATAGCAGAAAGAGGGATTTGACAGACCAGCAAACTGCTACTAAAAAACTGTAGGGGCTGACATAGCATTGTTAACTTTTAATTCTCCCAAATGAGGACTTTTAAAAAAAACTGTCACTGATCAGTATCATCAGTCATTTTATAAAAGAAAGGTCATTTTAACAGCAAATAAGCAGGAAGAGTAAGGATAAAGGACCATTCTTTGAGAAGAATTTAGCTTTACACGAAACTCCCTACACTACCCTTATTTTTCTTTTAATCCTAGATCAGTAAAGCCTCTGCCACAGATTGGTTGTAGACTGGGCTGTCAGAGATAAAGGATTCTGATGAATTTTTGCTAACACTTCCTCCAGTTCTAAAAGTCTATAATTTGACCACTTTGAAGAATAACCCTCATTCAGATACATTATGTTTTTTCTTGAAACACAAGGTCTCGTTAAGCTCTAGCTCACATTTCACACTATACTTCTTTTAAAATCCCTGAGAGAAGACAGCAAATGCTGAGTAGAGAAGTACAGTCAAGTTAGTATGGTACCAGGCTAGGAATCAAGAGGCTTATATTTCATTCCTGGCTGTGTCACTGAACTCACAGTGGGCTACTCTTTTCCCCTATGCTTTAGTGTTCGCCTTACAAAACCAGAAACAGACCTCATGCACTGATAACAGTAATAACTGCTGAGCGTTTAAGTGCCACACACTGTGCTGTGAGTTTTACGATATGTCATTTCATCCTCACAACCACTCTGTGAGGTGGTTAGGTGCTATTATTCCTATTTTTATAGATGACAAAATTGAGGCATAAAGAAATTAACATATTCAAGTCACACAGCTAGATATTTATAAGCTGGATTAGAAATTAAGGTCTGGGTCTACACTCTTTTAACCATTATATTATGTATTTTCTTCACTCTACCTGCATCAAAAAATACACAACACGGCCAGGAAAATTTTAAGGAGTGAACAAGTACTACAGGTCACACTCTTAATTTTTCTTTAAACAATCACTTACCCAGTTTCTGTCAAGCTTAGCCTTAAGGCTCAATTAGTTCAAGCTAGTCCAGCTATGTGGGTAACCTCTGGAAAACCCTGTCCAGCAGTGCCCATCTGCTGCTGGCAGAGCTTGTCCCAAGCCCATACTGCTAAGGAGCACCAAGATTTAACAGCCTGACGACTCAATCAGACAATGACTCCCATGTCTGCTCAGAACCAAGATTTAAGAATTGGCTAAAAAATAGACATTGCATTAGAATTGACAGAGCCCTGAAATTTCAACATCTTGTTCTCTCTATGTAATATAGCTGGCCCTCCATATCCGCAGATTCAACCAACCTCAGATTGTAAGGCCTACAATGGTTGCTTACATACCGAACGTGTACAGACTTCTTTTCTGTCATTACTCCCTAAACAATACGGTATAACAACTATTTACATTATATTAGGTATTATAAGTAATCTAGGGGCTGGCCCGGTGGCGCAGCGGTTAAGTTCGCATGTTCCGCTTCTCGGTGGCCCGGGGTTCGCCACTTCGGATCCCAGGTGTGGACATGTTACCACTTGGTAGTGGTGTCCCACATATAAAGTAGAGGAAGACGGGCATGGATGTTAGCTCAGGGCCTGACTTCCTCAGCAAAAAGAGGAGGATTGGCAGTGGTCAGCTCAGGGCTAATCTTCCTCAAAAAAAAAATAAAAGTAATCTAGAGATGATTTACAGTATACAGGAGGATGTGCATAGGTTATATGCAAATACTGTGAAATTTTATATAAGGGACTTAAGCACCTGCAGATTCTGGTATCCGTTGGGAGTCCTGGAACCAATCACCAATACCGAGGACAAGTGGACCTATGCAGGTTGAATCTCATGGCATTTCTCATTCATATTTATATGCACACAGATTATGCCCTGATAAACTTAAATTTGCTAACCACAGTGTTCATAGGCTGGTCTCAAGGAAACAGTATAAAGACCACCAGCTCCTGGGTTATAATATAACCATGACCAAATTTCTATGATTCTAAGGTGCCAAAGACATACCAGAAATTTAGGTGTTTAGAAGGGGAAAAAAAAGAGAAAGGGCCTCCAAATCAAATATATACATTATATTTATATTAATATAAAGGCATCTCAATCACAGAAACATTAAAACATAGGGGAAAAGTAGTATGTCTTAAAATAAAGCAAATGTGTTAATTCTTGGACAATGTGCCTCTTTTGTCCAAGTGAATGAAATGATGCACTGATCTTTCAACAGTCACTACAACCACAATTTCTTGACTAGCTATGGCTGGTATCATTGTCCACTTGTGCCTCTGAGTTATAACTCAGAGTGTGTCTTTACACACTGGGCTTAAAAGACTCATGGCTTTTGTTTTAATATTGCACTTCTTAAACCCAGCTATCACAATACATCACAAGCCTTTGACACAAGGCTAGGATATAGATAGCTCGGTTAGTATCAAGTGCTGCCTAAATCCTTAAAAATAAGCAGATCTCAGGTCTATTCCTCTCAGAAGCAATACAGTGATGTCTAAGGATTATAACTTGACAATCACGTGGCAACTCAGCACACCTAAGTGCACTGAAAGACAGAGAACATTATCAGTTAATGGAAACCATAGTCAGAGAGGCGTCTGACAAGTTAGAGTACTTTGAAAATATGTTATTTCACAAAAGAGTATGATAGTATCATTAAGGGTAGGCCTCCTTGTCTGTTTCTTTCTGTTGCAAACTAAAGATTTACTAAATTCTAGTAACAAAATAGATTCCTACACGTCTTCAAAGCTTCATGGTATTCAGCAACAATATTTTCTATCTGTTGAACAGCCTACATGAAAAAGGTTTTACAGACATTTTAGCTAAGTTATTTCCTTGAATAATTTTGATGTTTTGTGACCTTTAAGAAGGGAGAACCCGTGACAAAGGGGCTCTAAGTGACTGGCAAAGGGTATGATGAATTTATAACAGAATTCATCACAACTCATGCCTTAACACTTTACAAAATACCCGAATATCTCTACAACATCCTGGAAGTGATAACAACGTATTTATAACACAGCTTTCAGGAGATATCACACACAGCTTTTCAACCACAGAATGCAATGTTTTTACTATATACACCAAAAAAGCCCAACTGCACTCAATAATGGGGCCTTGAAACTAAATTCTGAGCAAGAAAACCAAAAATTGGTCTAAGACACAGAGACTCACAACTCCAGTCATAGTGGGCTTAATCTCCCTTTCTTGGTAAATAAATGGTACCATAAGGATTTTTAAAAAACCTTACATAACCTAATAGCTAATCAAAATTCACATTCTCTTGAAGTTCTATGTGGTGTTCATTCTAGAGACTTGTATAAAAGCTGGAATTCTGCTAAACTTTACAGTACTTAACTCCAATTATAACTATGTAATTTTTGTGTGTGATTGTATCTTTCCTACCATGTGATTTCTTTAAGAACAGGAACCACGTTTGTTTTGTTCACTGTTGTAGATCCTATGCTGAGCACAATGATTGGCACACAGTAAGCACTCAACCCATGTTTTGAATGAACGAATGAATTTCATCACCATTCCATTCTTTCCTTTGAGCAAGCATCTTAGTTGATCATCTTTGAAGGGCTTGGGCCTGAATCTCATAAAAGCAACTTAAACTCAATCTAAATCATTCACTTTCTCCTTCGCTTGTTGCATTTGGTGGACGTTCCACACAACTCCATGTACTCAGAGAGAGGGAATTCACCCAGTTATAGGGCTTCCAACTTGACTGGGGCCCACAGGCCCATGATCTATTAAAACCCTTGATTTGGGAGGTGAGGGAAGTCACAAAAAACTGAGTGTCTGTGGGAGATATGAGGTTTGAATGTGTTATATCACTGTGTCCTTTTAATAGAAAAAAAAAGTCAGGATGAACAAAAGTAGCATTGCTGGAAAACAAAGCACAGGAGAGGAGGTGGAAAAGTGAGTCACTGGAAAAATCTTCACCGTGGTGGGGAAAAAGGGAAAGACATGTATCTCCATACCTCAATTAGTTTGTCTCCTTTGACTACATCCAGATGTAAACCAGGTGGGGGTTTACCTGCCCTGAAAAATAAGAGTGAAAAAAGCATTTTCAGGATGAGTCCATAAATGCCATTTACAATTATTGTCCCATTCAACATTGCAGCTCTCCCACCATCCTATAATTAGTTCATGTTCAAGCAGAAATGTCATCTACTTCACTGTTATTACAGCTCCTCTCTACATTTGACACTTACTTCCCCAGTGATTCAATTGCTCTAAAACAGAATTTAGTGAATCCATATTTAGAGCAGCACCAAAGAAACCTATATTTTAACACTGGCTATCTACCTCGGAAAGAAAGCAGCATAGAGAGTGCAAGTACTATAGCTGGGGAAGTCTGGTCACTCGGAGTTTGAATTTAAGATTTGCCACGACCACTAATACCATATGAAGGTAGCATAAATCAGTTGGTGTTTCGGGCTAATCAAGATTAGTCTCATCACAAAATAAGCAGAGGGTGTTGTCCTGAGCTCTGAGACCAAATAAAAGGTACATAATTAGGGAGCTAGCGTAATTCAAAATCATGCCCACGAAACCAAGTACCAAGAAACACAAGAGATATTTGTTACCCTTGAACAGGTCTTTCTACAACGGCTTGTTTAAAGGAACTTTTCTCTATACTCCTATAACCACACCACTCAACGGGGATACACATATGTCAAAGCCACTAACACAGTGCCTGGTGCATACCAGACTGAAGAAACGGTAGGTGGTCTCAAACAGTCTAACTATAACTTTACTGTTCTGGTCCAACTTCTGAAATCAATGCAGCAAGGAACTAAAATGAACAAAGAATTTGTAGGCTGAAGCAACTGAGTGTTACAAAAGTGCAAAGGGACCCAGAATATAGCCACACATTCACTTCTTCCTGTTTGCTCCTTTGAAGTTTGAGGAAAGAACAATCTTGCCAGAATCCCTATATTTGCATAGAAAAAATGCATCCATCCATCTAACTGAAGATGCAACATAGTCTTCTCATAATCCTGCCCCAACGCACCATGGCAGTTGCTGAAAGGACAGTGCACTGGACAACAGCCCATCTTGTCCGGGAAGCAGGGAAAGCCAGTGTTTACATCCAAAGCATGCTTTCTGAACTCCTACTACGTGCCTGGCGCAGGCCTAGGAGCTGGGAATATAAAGATGCATCAGCTAGCCCTTGTCCTTGAGGATCTCAATATAAGGGGAGACAGAGACGAGTAACCCATAAACGGCACACTGGGATGAGCTACAGCAGAAATAGCTCTAACTCCGATGGGTCTCCTAGCAAGGCAATTCATATCGCCTACTCAAAGACTAAATTAAATTATTCCATTATTCCCAAGAACTTGCGAAGGGATGGAGGGGTTCGTTCCAACAATTGCTGATGCCCACTTGTGCCCGTCTTCGCGCTGGTCGCTGAGAACGCAGTGGTAGGTCAGAGCCGTCCCTGCCCTCAGGGAGCTCCCAGTCTGCGAGAGACAGACTAGGACCGCACCGGGGATGCAGCAACGACAGAGGGATGCGGGGCTCTGAGACTGGGCTGGGGCCGGGAAGCCAGCTCGTGCGCGCTCGGGACAGAGAGCAGGGGGGCAGGTACGGTGCTCCGCAAGAGCACCAGGCGCTCAGTCAGGAGTTGGGGTAAGTTCTGGGCCAAGGCTCCGAAGCGCCCCAGCAACCAGCTGATTGCCCGAGGAGCTACCTACGCGAGCGCCCCAGAGCCCCCAGTTTCCTCAGTTCCTGGGCCCGGGCTCCAGGCTCCTCCACACGCCGCTCGGCCCGACGGACAGTTCTCCCTCAGTCAGACCCGGGGTGTCTGAGCCGTTCGGCTCACTGCCAGAAGTGAGCCGCCATGCTGGCCCAGGCCAGGCCAGGCCAGGCCACCCCAGTCCTGGTCGCCCCGCCACTCACCAGGTCGGGCAGTCGAACAGCGGGAGGTTAGAGCCGGAGTTCGCGGCTGCCGCCATCTTGCGTCTCCCCCTCCCATTTGGCGGGCCCGAAGCACGCCGGGAAACTGGAAGACTCAGAGGGGAGAGGCGGCATCCCAGCAGCCTGTGCATGCGCGCGCGCGCGCGTACACGCACACACGCACGCACGCTCGCACAGGGCCTTCCAGTGGCGGGGGAGACTGGGGTCTGAGTTTGAGATGCTTTTCAGTGTTTGAGAGAGTTGGCGTTTTCTGGAAGAGTCTCCGGAGGCTAGGGCTTTCCTTGGCCGGGAGATGTCTTGAGGAAAAGGAGCTTGTAAGGAGAGGTAGCGGTCTTCCCCAACGTTCTCCTGCAAACACGCTCCTGGGCTCTAAAATCTTGCAACTCCATCCTTGCTCCGGGCTTACAGCGTTAGCCTTTCCACCTGTCTGGAAAGAAGCTAGAGGGCGGAGCTCAGAGGTTGGAGGGATCACTCATTCTGTTTCTCCTCCTTGGGCGCTTCTCGGCCGTGTTGCATGCCGCCTCCTCATTTCCCCTTCCTAATCTAAATCTGGGCCTTGAGGGCTTCTGTAGATTATCTGGGAAGCTGCTTTAGGGGGTCCTCTAGGCTATTTATGAAAACTCTGCACAAACTGCAGCCAGGAGCGGACCCAATCAGAAGGCAGGCGTCCAAATCTTCAATGTGCGTGAATGAAATGGTTAATCGAGTTGTGGTCCCTTTGGATTTTTAAGTTTTGGTCATAATGACTAGATCATGTAAGGAAGCATTAGGATTCAGGCCTGCCCTAGGCCAACAGCTGGCTGAAAGAGACCATCAGCAGGGCCTCTGGTTGTAATAGCTTTGTCTATTGAGTGCTTCCTTATCTGGATAAGCATGTATTTTATATGGGTCTCTCATTTAAACCTCACAACACTGAGATGGGTATTGTGATCCCTGAGGAGAGGCTCGGAGAGACTGAGTTGCCCACCCTCACCCTAGAACAAGTGAGTGGGATTCAAACCTAAATCTGTACAATGCCAAAGGCCATGCTCTTTAGTCACCACTCTCTCTCACACTTATGTTGGCACCATATTTATTATTAGCATGCAACTGATGCCCAACACTTTACATAACTTTTGCAGAAAACATAGGATTATCTGATCTGGTGTTTTTTCTTTTTTAAAGAAACCAATTGCAAAATTATTGTTCATCCAGAAATAGGCACTGCACAGCAAGTTCTCTCTTTCTATGATGGAGTTCTTTTCTTGATTACCTGCTACTGGTCCTCTAGATTTTAAATCGAACATCAGCCTGTTTGAAAGATTTGGCCCTTGGTGACATCTCCAGGCATCAAAACTGTAGCATAGTATTAACTTGGAATTTAAAATTATCAACTCTTAGGCAGGTAGGAGAATCAGCTTTTCCTCTGGCCTTCAAAAGCAAAATAAACTCATCTAATAAGGATGTTAACTGATCAGATGACTTATTAAATGACCTGTTAATATGCTCCTTTCCAGCCTTGTGATTCCAAAGAAAGACTGGGCTTTGGGAAAAATACAAATTCTAAACTTGGTTTCAAGAAAACAGGCTATGGCTCCCTCCTTTGAGCACAAGGACGTGATTCTTGAGAAGGAATTAAAGTCTCAACAGTGTTTTGAGTGTAATAGAAGAGAACCAGGTACTTTTATCTACAGAGATTGTTCAGGCCTTTGAAGTTCCATGCCCTTTTCAGGCCTGAGGTGGTGTTGAAGCCCTTTCTAGCTATCAGTGACCTGACAACATCTTACATCAACTTTGCCTTTTAATTTCTCAGCTTCTGTGTGTGGTCCATTATTTAATCCCTTCTAGTGCTGATTATACACCCACGAAACCTAAAGCTATATTCTTACCCTTATAATTCTTTACTCCTTGGCCATGTTCCCTGTTTCCAGCACAGCTGATACTCACACTGGTCTGTGATGTAATGGCACCTTACACTTACCTACGCCTTATAAAGCAAAATGCTCTTTGTTTGGGCGCCCATGATGTCAGTATAGATCAGCAAACTGGAGGGCAGCAGTCTGGGCCCTTAGCATTTTGAAACAGAAAGACTGATGGGCTGGGTGCCTTTGGATTTTGGTATCTCAACAAAGATTAATTTTGTAGACTTTGAGGCTTTCTTAGAATAGAATCTAAAGACATTAGGAGCACAGTTTTTGTCAGAAAACTTTCTTAAAACATCTTTGATATATGAGTGATCAAATAGAGACACTGAAAAGATTGTGTGTGTGTGTATCGACAGTGTGAGCAGGTGGCTGCTTTTAGCAGGGCGGTGAATGAAAAGTTCACAAGGTGCTGATGGAAGAAAAGATGTTCCTGAAAACTTGGGTAGAAATTGCTACTACTACAGGTTTTTAGAGAAAGCTTCGTGAAAGAGGTGGTGCGCAGGACAGTTTATATCAATGATGCATGGCGACACTGTATAGCATCTAAAGGTGTGGTTTTGAAGTCTGAGTGCTTGAGATCAAATCCTGGCTCCAACAGTCCCAAATTGTGTGTCCATGGGCAGGTTGCTTATTTACTATGCTTCAAGTTCCTAATCCATAAAAAGGGGAAAAGAAAAATACATCTCCTAGATGGTTTTGTGGGTATAAGATAATAAATGTAAAATGTAAAACACAACATTTAGCATAGTAAATTGCTGGTAGGAAGGGCTCAAACATTACCTTACAAATGACCATTCGCATGCAGAGCACTTCCTCAAGCCTATAAATTCCTGTATTAGACTGCTACTCCTGGCCTCAGCTTCTTCAGTTATAAAGTGATGGGGCTAGTAGAGATGAGTGGTTCACAAATGTTAGAGATGTCATGGACCAGAAAAAAAAGTAATAGAGGAGTATCAACTTTTATTTTGCCAACTAAGGAGATTTAAAAATGAACACTGCCATCTAACATCACCATATTTTCATTTTTATAATCTTGAAATATCCTTTTTAAAAAGTTGGAAGGTCAGGGGCCGGGCCCTATGGCTGAGTGCTTACGTTTGCACACTCTACTTCAGTGGCCTGGGGTTTCGCTGGTTCGGATCCTGGGCGCGGACATGGCACCGCTCATCAGGCCACGCTGAGGCGGTGTCCCACATAGCACAACCAGAGGCACTCACAACTAGAATATACAACTATGTACTGGGGGGCTTTGGGGAGAAGAAAAAAAAAAAGATTGGCAACAGTTGTTAGCTCAGGTGCCAGTCATAAAAAGTTGGAAGGTCATTAGCTCAGACTCAAAGATGGTACTTTAAAAAGCCCACTACATCATTTTTCTCATTTCTCCATGGACTGGTAAAAACTTGGTCCTTAGTCACACTCCAACATTAAAAATTCTCTTATTTCAAGTTTATTCTTTAAAAATTAAGTGCTAAGACTGTCAAACAAGTTTCACTTTGGATAAGTATTAAAATGAACTACTCAGTTGGCCTAAAAGTAGAATTGGGGGTTAGGAATCAAAACCTTTCAAACTAATTACTGGTTAATTGGAAATTCTAAAGTAGTTGTATTTCATAGTGCTAGAAAGCAATACTGAAAAATCCTTTGAAACCCAGGGATACTAAACATGCTTAGAAAAGCAGGAAGGAAGCAGGTGATTCCTAGGAATCCTAGTCCTAGGAAACAGGATAGAATGAAATATGAGTTGGGTTCTAGTCTGCATTTAGTGACCAAAAGCAAAAGCTTCATCCTCATGAATGAGGACAACCTCTGAATAGGAGGGAAAAAAACTGAATAGGGGAGGCTCAGGGTGTTTACTTTGTACTGATTGAATGCTAATTGCATTTTGATATTTTTGCCCAATGGTACAAAGCAGTGTATCACCACCCCTTAGCAAAACAAACGAAAAACTGCCCTGGGAGCATCAGATCAGCAGGTAGCAAGTTCTTGTTCTGAAACATTCCCAGATGATGTGGCCAGTGTGATATTATTTCTACTTTACCCTATGCAGTACTACAGTTTTAATTCACTTGAAGAGAGAATGCTAGATCTGCCCAGTACTTCTAGAACATTCCATCAAGGAAAGAGAAAAGGGGAAGAGAAAAGGAAAGGAATAGACAGGCAAATATAGAATTTGTATGTTCAGACCAAACCCCTGTGTTCCTTATATTCAGAGAATTTTATCATAGAAGAGAGCTATTGAGAAAACTTGGGGCTTATGGGTTAAATGACTTGTGCAAATACCTGCAGCAAGTTAATGGCAGAGCTAAGATTCTCCAGGCCGTCTGTACCCCAGTCTAGTTTTTGACCTCCAAACCAATGGCTCTCAAACACGGTTACACACAAGAATTATCTGGAGCTCTTCAAAGTCCCTATGCCCGGCTATACTCCAAACTAACTAAATTAGAATTTTGGGGCCGGCCCGGTGGCACAGCAGTTAAGTGCACATGTTCCGCTTCAGTGGCCCAGGGTTCAACAGTTCCGATCTCGGGTGCGGACATGGCACTACTTGGCACGCCATGCAGTAGCAGGCGTCCCACATATAACGTGGAGGAAGATGGGCACAGATGTTAGCTTAGGGCCCGCCTTCCTCAGCAAAAAGAGGAGGATTGGCAGCAGATGTTAGCTCAGGGCTAATCTTCCAAAAAAGAAAAAGAATTTTGTGGCAGGGGCACCTAGGTAGGTATCGGTATTTTTTTAGTTTCTAATGTGAAGCCATGGTTAAGAACCACTGTCCCAGACCATGGTGCCCCCAAAGATGAACAGAGTACACATAAGGAGGATTCTGTGAACAGGTTTATTAGGACCATCTAGCAGAACCTCTTGGCAACTACCACAAATTCCAAGCCATTCAAATTCCAGGCCAAGGCCATATTTGCTACCCATGACCACTATTACCACCACCATTAGATTACAGAGTATGTCTTACAGAACAGAACTATGGTGGCTTCAAGTTACCCAAACTGAAATCGTTTTTCACAACCAAGACTTTTTTCTTGCCTGGAATGGTACAAATGATGTATCCAAGTCCAGCTGTGGACTTGGAGCTGAAGGGGCAGTGATCATAGAACCAAGGAATTAGCTCTGAAGCTGCTGCATGGGCTACTGTGACAGCCCAATAGCTCCATCTTGGTTTTCAAGGAAAGGACCACAGTAGTGCCTATTCTACCACCAAATCAAGTCACCTGATCGCCAGTCTTCTTGCAGGTCTCAATTTTTCTCCGGATAGCGCATTACCTAATATCTATCACATTAGCATGTTAACTCATAAAACCTTACTACAAAAGCTTTTAAAATGTTTATTTGTATTAAGTGGGTGGAATGGTAAAGAATGTAAAGAAACTTATGCGTTTGGGCCCTTGTTTCCCTGTTGTTCACATTAGTTGAGTAAAAGATTAAGTAACATCAAAGGGAGTGGAAGAAATGAATATAAATATATCCAGGGTAGCCAAATCCTCTAATTCACTAAAGGATGAACTGAAATTGTTGGCCTAATTCACATTTATGTGAGAGCCTAAAGAAATTATTCTCTTTAACTGCTCTAGACCTGTGAAAAAGGGAAGTGGACAACATTTATATTACAAGACAGCAATCTTTTATTGAAACATTTTTTGTCTAAAACTATGCACGGAGAGATTAATCTCTTGTTCATAAATTAGGATAAATCTAACATCACTATTCCAAACTAGTATTATGTACAAAAATGAACCTTTTCTTTGCTTTATCAGCAGGTTCACAGGACTAAATTTTAAACCAACTTCAGACTAGCTTTTAAAAGCAACCCTTGTAGGACAGGGGGCAGCCTTTTGACAGTAAGTAACATTGATCATTCACCAGGAATGTAGAAACACAACTGAACAACAATAACAAAAAGATTAAATCATTCCAAACAATTCCTATTTGCTTGCCAAAAGCATGCTTTGTCTAATTCTCCCTTTCTATACAGACAGGTGGGAGACGGACCTCATAGAGAATAGTAGTGTTAATTAAATTAAACTTTTCAAAAGTGAGTAAGATGTTTTAGTGTGTATATGGGTGAAGTGCTGTGGATGACACTAGCAGATAATAAAGTAAACTTTAAACCCAGATTAATATGTACCCCAACGACTGGCCAGCTCCAATAAATACTTCTCATTTAATCGGATCACGTGTGCAATTTTTTACTTTCCAGTTAAATACACTGCCAAAATCTTTCAAAGCAGATAAAGAATAGGTTTCTTAAAAATTCAAATTAAAATGTTAAAGAATAAAAATTGCTGGCTTATTATACAGTCTGACAGACTCCAATATGCTGGGTGCCAGAAAGTAATTCTATCTCAGTTGCTAGTAAAAAGGTAAATCTTGTACACATAAAAAGACAATATTACAAGACTGTAGTGTCACCTGTCAAAACAAGAATATCTAGAATGGAATTTTCAGTAGATACTTGGGATGAAGGCTAATTAGAATGCAAGAGAAAGCAAATCCATATAAATTAATTCCTAATTTGAGAAATCAATAAAATGTACACATAAACTGATAAATACTGTCTCCATAGGTCACTAATTCCAAGGACTAGTTAGTAGTTAGTTTCTAACTAAATTATTACAGGACGTTCTGGTGTATGCTCTCTTCTTGTGATCAGTTTGTTCTGGCAAGACTCCAACAAGCTCTTGCCCTCGAAAACAGCTCCGCGGGAGAAGGCTCTGAGGCAAGCACTTCATTTATTAACTAGGCACAAAGTAAGTACCAAGATTACAATAATCACTGACAGGACAAGCACCAGGATACAGATCTTCTTGCGAGACTTTTTCTGAGGAGAGAAATATGTAAAGAAGACACTCATGAAACAAGTAAAATTTTTTATATCTAAGACTCAAAGAGTGCTTCGTAAATCTGCCTCCTGGTAATTCAGAATTAACTCTATCCACGCATGAATATGCAGACACTTTCCCAAAATCTCAAAAGTTACCAGCACTAGGCAGTAGTGCGAGTTCTAATGCCAGGCTCCCAAATACAATTTTGCAAAGGAACTGTTTATACCTATACTACTAGCCATTATTTGCAATAAGTTATTTGTGCATGTGTATTTTAAAGAAGTTTTATAACTATTATAAAATTTAATGTTCACTGTAAAAAATACAGACAAGCAGAAAGAAGAGAAAATAATCACCCACGGATAAAACTGTTGACATTTTGATTGTATTTCCTTCTCATCTTTTGTCTATGCATATTGTCATTTGACATAATTGGGATCATACTGTATCAGTTTGATGTTTTTCTGACTTAACATTTTAGCATAAAAATTTTATTATAAACTCTTCATAAACATCTCTTTTAATTCCCACATAATATGTCATTGAGTGGATATATGTAATTTCCTTAATTGTTCCTTTACTGTTAGATACTAAAGTCATCACTGGGTTTTTAAAAGGAAATACTATTATTAAATACAAGTTTCTTTAAGAACATTCCCATGTAAACCACAGATACCCTAGGAACATGGAAAATGACTGAAATGCTAGGTATTTCTAAAAAGCCATGCAACACCAAATTGAGGAGAAATGAGATGGACCTCATTCTCAATATCTGTACACTGAGATAAAGACCCAGATAAGTCATAAAACCAGAGTTTCAACTAACATGTAGAAGAATATCACTTTATAGAAAGTAGAATGATTAACCCCTATTTATTCATAGATAAATAACCCCAAAATGATAAACCCCTATTTATTCATAAATAAATAGCAGATGGAGTTGATTCTATGTCCATTCTCTGTGACAACAGTCAACAAAGTATCTGCAAAGTCCTCCTTTGTACCTACTACTATCCTAATTGAAACAAATTTTAGCTGTTCAGGATATAAAATTAGCCTTATACCAGATTTAGCTAACATGTAGCTTATGGGGTTAGCTTTGTAGCTAAGAAGCTTTTAGGAAAGTTTATTCAAGGTTTGATGCCTTTCCTCTCTGCAAAGGAAAATGCTAAAAATGGAATTGGGACTGCAGTTATGACTACTTGCCTCCAGCTTAAGCCTAAGCAAAAGCCTGCAGCTGTTCTCAATGTGTCAGTGTACTCTGATGGCCCATAAAGTCTGCAGCACAGAGTGGCTTTTTTTGGTACCTGCTTTTACCTGATAGTAAGCAGCTTGCTGTAACTGATCAGTGGCTCTTTCTACATGTACCTCTGAGCTTTCCACATTGGCTTCTATGCTATCTGCAAAAAAGAAGGACAGTGGATGTTTTACCACACTCACATGTTTCAAGACAGCAAACTGACTTCTGATGTTAGGGGTCCTGGTTTCTCCACCACCATTCCAACTATCCAGCCATGAAATCAAAAGTTACTAATTCCCTGAGAGAACAGCCCTATTCTTTGGAAATAAATACTGAAGTATTTGGGGGTAAAGGGTTATGAAATACACAACTCATCCACAACTGGTTCAGAAAAAGTTATGTATATACATATAGAGAGAGAAGGAGTGAGAGTAAATAAAAAGCAAATGGGCTAGAATGTTAACAAGAGATAAATCTGGGTAAAGGTTACAAAGAAGTTCCTTGTAGTATTTTTATTTTTGTAATTGTTTATAAACTTGAAATTATTTCCAAATAAAAAGCTTAAAAAAAAGAGTTACTAATCCTATAACTGTGCAAGTTTCTGGAGAGAAAAACTGGGAAGCTGACAGCTATTTCCCTAAACAGCCAAAGATTTACCAAGAGGCTATGGCAAGTGAATGGAGCTGAGCATTCATGGAGGCCTCACTTTAACTTTTACATTTGACAACTTAAGAAAACTGCTAAGAAAATGAATTTAATAATTTTTAAATGGCATTCCTAAATTCCTAAGACACATCTTACTGACTTTTTTGCACACAAACACTATCAACTCACCTGTATGTTAAAGGTATCAATAATACATACCAATCAGATCACCCTGGTCATGGATCATCATGGCCAAATCTTTAAATATCTGATTGACATCCAAAATGTCAGCCTAAGGAACACAAAAAACAATTAACTAACATTAAGCAACATGTTAGAAGATTCATTTCCTCTACTTACCTAAAGTTTTGGCTATTAACATATGTGTTTTTAAGGCTTAGATATCATGCTTCCTCCATGAACGTAAAATGAAAATAAAGATAATCATTAACATTTACTAAATGCCAGCCCTGGTGGTATAGGGGTTAAGATTCTATGCTCTCATTGCCAAGATCCAGGTTCCTCTCCTGATCAGAGAACCACATCACTCGTCTGTTGGTTGTCTTACTGTGGCAGCCATGTGTTGCTGTGATGCTGAAAACTATGCCACTGGTATTTCAAATACCAGCAGGGTCACCCATGGTCAACAGGTTTCAGCGTAGCTTACAGACTAAGACAGATTAGGAAGAAGGACCCGGACACCCACTTCCAAATAAATTCACCACGAAGCAGGAGTGCATTGCCTGACATAGCAACAGGAGGTGAGAGGATGGTGCAAAAAGACCAGGCAGGGTTCTACTCTGCTGTACACAGGGTCACCAGGGGTTGGAATCAACTCAATGGCACTAACAACAAAAGTGCCTACTATATGCCAAGTACTATACCAGGTAGGTAATTAAAAGCACAGACTCTTGGAGCCTGTCAGCTATAGAGAGCCCATAGTCTTGCTGTGTGACCTTAATCTTCCACAGTCTTGTTATGCAACCTGAAGTTAAGAACTTCTCTGGACTCTCCCCTCTAAAATGTGGATAATGACAGTACCCATCTCATAGGGTTTCAGAAGTAGTAAATAAATTAATATATTTAAAATTCTTAGAACTGTGCAATAAGCACTTCATAAGTGTTAGCTATTATTAACTATTACTTAACTTAATTGGTCCTCATGACAACTCAATGAGACATATTATCCCCATTCTACAGAAAAAAAAATTGGGGCTCAGAGAGGTTTAATGACTGTCTTTTCCAAGGTCTCACAGCTAACAAGTGGCAGAACTGTGAATTAAAAATTCATGATGTTTTCATTATGTTACCACGCCTCAATGATACTTAAAATTAATCATTCAGTTACTCTATGAAGTAAGTTATCTTTGAGGATAAGGAGGCACAGAGAGGTTATGTAACTTATCTAGTCACATAGCACCTCAGTGAGGAAACTGAGCATGGCAGCCAGGATTATATCTCTAAAGCCCATGCTCTTTCAATTGCAATACACTGCCTCTCAGAATGCTACGATAAAAAACGATGCCTTGCCAGCAATGACTTCCTACTCAGAACTTGGCAAGAACAGTTCTTGCCAGCATCTCAATTACTTGCTAAGAGTCTACCGTAGTTGGAACAGTCTGCTAGTTGCTGGGGACTTGACTTGGCAAGCCCCTAAGGATGGGGTCTGGTGGCCAGGGAAAGCAACCTTGTGATTAGAGGAGGGGAGGGAGGCTGGAGGTTGAACCAATCACCAATGGCCAATGATTTAATCAATCATGCCCTCGCAATGAAGCCTCCATAAAAATCCTAAACGATGGGGTTCAGAGAGCTTCTGCGCTGGTGAAGGTGCTGAGAGAATGGTGCGCCTGGAGATGGCATGGAAGCTCTGCCCCCTTCCCACACACCTTGCCTTATGCATCTCTTCCCTCTGGCTGTTCCCGAGTTGTATCCTTTTATAGTAAACCGGTACTCATGGAAGTAAATTGTTTTCCTGAGGTCTGTGAGCTGCTCTAGCAAATTAATCAAACCCAAGGAGGAGGTCATGGGAACCTCCAATTTATGGCCTGTCAGTCAGAAGCACAGGGGACAACCTGGACTTGCAACTGGCGTCTGAGGTGGTGGGGAGGAGCTCAGTCTTATGGGACCGAACCCTTAACCTGTGGGATCTGATGCTAACTCCAGGTAATGTCAGAATCTAGTTAAATTGAAGGACATCCAGCTGGTGTTGCAGAATTGCTTGATGTGGAAAAACCCACACATTGTTGGCCCGAAGTACCAGATGTGTAGTGTGAGAGTAGAGGAGACACACAGGAGTTTGTTTTTTTCCCCATTAGAATTGTATGTTAGATGTAAGAAATGACTGGATATGAAAATTGAGCCCCGGCTAAAGAATTTGAACTTAATTCTGTTAAATGGGAAGTGCCCATTACATTCCTAAGACCCACTATGCTACACTCCTTTCCTTAACTCCACGTCTCACTCTACTCTCTGCTATAACAGCATTTCTAATTTAGAGAACCAAGTCCATGATTACTAGCAGGAGGTGAGTAAGAGAAAAGATATGACATCTTTGCAGGCAATAAAATAATCAAACTTGAGGAGGAACTGTCCCATCTAAAAACAGACGCTGATGGGCTCTAGGGCAGTGGGTCACAACCCTGACTGCACATGATAATCACCTAGGAAGTTTGTAAAAAACTTCTCCATGCCCAGGGCCTCTTGTAGATATTTTTACACCATTTTTAACCTACAAAAAAATAGGCATTTCATACAGTCCAAACTAATAATTAGTGGGTGGGGAAGGAGAGCTGCGGTATTTAAAAAAAAATCTCCAAGTGATTCTAATGTGCAGCCAGGATTCAAAACCACTGCCACAGATGAAGGTCAAGGAAGAGCTCCAAGTTTCTCCTCTCCACAGCCGCCTCCTCCCCACTGTCCCCCAGG
This sequence comes from Equus przewalskii, assembly GCF_037783145.1. Lineage (NCBI taxonomy): Eukaryota > Metazoa > Chordata > Mammalia > Perissodactyla > Equidae > Equus > Equus przewalskii. Next base: position 27,942,399 of record NC_091832.1, read on the forward strand.
GATGGCAATGAAGCCTCCATAAAAATTCTTCTGCCTCCATGGAGGAGAAAACTACTCAGATTTAAGGATATTTTATGGGTCATTGTGTCACCGACTAATTACCCCAAGAAACTCAAGGGTGGGGTTGGATATTTTAACTGTTTTTCCAAATTGCTCTTTTTCCTTTTGTTATGTGAAGGAGATGCAATCACCAACCACCCTGAACCAGACCAAGCCTCACCAGGAGAGCTACACCTGTGACCTTTGCCTCATTTTTAATGCTAAGATCTCCCCAGGAGGAGCTTAGGCCTTATTACCATAACCTGCAGTGTATGTGGAAGCATGTTTTCCAACTGAGCCTGCTCAAGCGAATACCCACCTCTCCCTTTTGAATATTCATTCCCCATCGGAAATAAACGTTCCTGCTTCCCTTTGTTCCGGGACGCACGACTTTGGAAATGATTCCTCATGGTCTCCTATTTGCTGCAAATATACTTTGTGAGACAACTACTTCTGGTGTAGAGTCTGGTTTAAATTGCCAGGAGGGAACCCACTTTGGTTCAGTAACAACTGTGCAAAGTTAAAGTTGGAAATTCAGGTCAAGAAAGACCTCTCCCACAACCCCCACCTCAAAAACTATTCCTATTTCTCTGACTCACTGAAGTGCTATCCACAACTTGGGACTGGACATTGGGATGCACGAAAATGGAGCAAACCTTCTGGCCTGCCTTTATTCTGAGCTATTCAGACTAAACAAAGGGGCTCTCCACAGACCCCTCCTAACCTAGAGGTGGCAGTGAAGTCTGGGGGCAAAGGCTTAATGAGCAATAAAATATTTGTTTGCCTTGCTCTGTTCTCCATGCATATTCTCATGGAGACTCGTATCACCATAAGATGCGGTGATTGAGGAAAGGATTTGGCTATTCTTGGGCACCATGGCCAATCCCATCACAAGAGTAGTTCAAATTCACCATTGAGACCTAACATGCAAATCACACAACTCATTTCCTACTTTTTCATAACCACCAAGAGAAAATCCAGGTGGATTAGAGAGTGCAGATATATTGAGTCAAACAAAAGCCACGGGCTGGCTCTCACCTCCAGCTGCCGAATCGCTGTTTCCCTCTCTTTAATAAGTTCCAGATCCTGCTCAGTGATGGCCACCTCATCCTCCTGGCTCTGCATCTGGTTCCACTCCTCATGGCTGCAGGGAGACAAGCACACTAGCTGATTCCTCTTCTCTAAAGTGTGTCTGAGCCATATCTACAACACCCCTACTGCAGCAGAGCCTCTGCAGAGACCTTCCCAGGGCTCCAGCCCCTTGGATAGCAATACCAAGTTCCCGAGGGCCACTTTCCTTCATATCCAGAGGCAAAAAGCTGATAACACCAAGAAAACAAAGGCTCGCCTTTCTTGGGCAAAACTGAGATGAAGGAGAATTATGAGGGACAGGACTCCTTGCTGTTTCCATGGAGGGGTACACTCTGCAATCTTGCTATGGCTTGCTAGATGAGAAAAGCAGGCAGAGATTTGAAGTTAATGAAGTATACTGGCCCATTCTCTTCCAGGGCACTCTCCAAGTGCAAGCTGTGTTGGTGTCTTGGGTACTAAATAGGTGGAGGAGAGCAGGCTAAGTGACCTGTCAGTGCTGCGCCAAGTAGTCCAACAGAATCACATGTCCTGGTTTTCAGGAATCTTCTTGAGGTTATCCTTTGGGTTTAATGCCTCTTAACAGATAACTAAAGTAAAAAGCTAATGAAGTGTTGTAACTCTCCTTTTCAGGTACCATATTTAGAAGAAACGCATACAACATACTGTACTAGACATGAAGCACTTTGAAAATCCAGTATTCAGCATTTTTCCAACAGTATGCATAAATCACACATCATCTCCACAATATTTAAAGAATTTCCTCCATGTGCTGGAGATACAAAACTACGTAAGACAGCACCTCAGGCCTCTGAGGTGCTCACAGTATAGCGGGGGAAACATACATATCTATGATTAAACATTTTAAGTTTTGAACTAATACCACAAATATATTTCTATGGAATTAGTTAATTCAGTTTGGAGAAGTTAAGAAAGGAGACATCTTTCAGACACAAATTGTCTGCTTTTTCTGTTAATACTCCTAGAAGGATGGGTTGCCTCCATTTTAGAGATGAGAAGCAAGAGACCCAAGAACTCTGAAGAACTTAAAGCTGAATTAGACATAAAATGATTTAGACCTCCTAATCTGAAGATTTGTGGGTTCGTACTTATTCCTAGTGAACCTGGCCTTCTCCCCAACACACAGACATTAGGGGTTTCTTGGAATTTTTTATTTACTTTGAAATTATTCCTTCTATAATTCAAAGATCTTGGAAAAGTCCACAGTTTTGACTTTTTTATTTGGTGGATTGTAAGTTACCCACTCCAGGTCTTCCTTTATTTTTCCTCCTTTTGCTCATTGATTGTTCAAATTAAAAGTAAGTATAAACTATAGAATCCTATCTCAACTATCCAGCAGGCTATATGAATAATTTCTTTACCTGTCAAATGAGACGAGCTGCTCCTCTCTTTGCCTCTCCTCGGCCTAGAAAGCAGATGGCATTATTGCTGCTGTTATCCAGAAACATGTCACAGACAGACACACAAAACAATGGCTTCCTTTAGCTACAATATAAAGAAGCAACATCCCTTGGCTCCAACAGGATCTGTTAAGACGCCACAGGGCTCTGGCCATCTGTCTCGACTAGGAAATGGGTGTGAAGTAGTTGAAAGCGAGTCGGCATTCCAGTTTGGGCTCAGAACAGAAACCATACTGAACAGGATGGAGAGAACATGGGCAGGAGAGAGGAATAAAAAATAATAATAATGATAACCTATTTTAAAATTTGGAGGGAGGTGGATTAAGGGAAAGAGTTGAAAACTTGCAAGGAAACATTTTTAAAACATGCAAAGAGTTTTAAAAATGTACATTTATAGTACATTAGGTAGAAAAGTGGCAAACTCACTGCAAAAATCAGTCTAATGCATTTTTAGTTTTGTGATTTAAAAACTAAGAAAAAACGTTAAAAGCGTAATCTATTATTTTTTTCCCTTCTTCTTCTCCTCAAAGCCTCCCAGTACATAGCTGTCTATTCTAGTTGTAGGTCCTTCTAGTTGTGGCATGTGGGATGCTGCCTCAGCATGGCCTGATGAGTGGCGCCATGTCCGTGCCCAGGATCCGAACTGGCGAAACCCTGGGCCAGTGAAGCACAGCATGCGAACCTAACCACTCAGCCACAGGGCCAGCCCCCTATTATCATTTTTAAAAAGCTTTCCCTTTTTATAATAGCAATGATTAAAAGTAAAAGCAAAATGAAGAACATTTCAAAATTCTACCCATCCAGAGGAACACTGTTTTTTTTTTTTAATTTTTACTTTTTCCCCAGATCAAGAAACAAAACACTGCTAGCGTTCGAAAGCCTATCTCAGTGCCCTTCTCCAATTACAACCCCCTCTCTCTCGTTTAAATTAAACATTATTCTGACTTTATGTTAATCATTTTCTTGCATTTCTAAAATAGTGGTATGCATCCCTTTTTTTTTTTTCTTGGTTATGAAGATTGGCCTGAGCTAACATCTGTCGCCAATCTTTCTCTTCTTGCTTGAGGAAGATTGCTGCTGAGTTAACATCTGTGTCAATCCTCCATTTTTTTTTTAAAGATTGGCACCTGAGCTAAAATCTGTTGCCAATCTTCTTTTGTTTCCCCTTCTCCCCAAAGACTCCCAGTACATAGTTGTATATTCTAGTTGTGGGTCCTTCTAGTTCTGCTATGTGGGATGCTGCCTCAGCATGGCTTGATGAGCGATGCTATGTCCACACCCAGGAGCCAAACCCACACCACCAAAGCACAGCGTGCAAACTTAACTGCTTGGCCATGGTGCCAGCCCCAATACTCTGCTATTTTGTCTATGGGACGCTGCCACAGCATGGCTTAATGAACAATGTGTAGGTCCATGCCTGGGATCCAAATTTGCGAACCAGGGAATGCCGAAGTGGAGTACGTGAACCCAACCACTGCCACCAGGTCGACCCCTGTATCCTTATTTAATATCATTTTACCTGATTTTGAACTTTAAATGAATGGAATTATGCTGTGTGTATTCTTTCATGCTTTGATTGTATCACGCCAGATTATGCTAGATCCATGCCTGAGGCTGAGTGTAACCGTGGTTGGTTCATTTTCTTTGCTATATATCATAGTGTGTGAATATACCACAATGTATTTATTCTTCTACTTTTGGTGGACATTTGGATCTTTCCAATTTTTGACTACTGCAAACAATGCTTCTATGAACATTCTTGTACATATATACTGGTACAAACAGCCAGTTTTCTCTAGGGTAGAACTGCTGGGTCATAAAGTATGCATGTGTTCTGAACATACAGCCAAAATGTTTTCCAGCGGTTGTTCCAATTCACACTACCACCAGCCAGGTAGGAAAGTTCCTATTGCATTATATCCACAACAACCACCCTCGGTGTTCACAGAATTGTAAATTTTTGCCTGTCTTTTGGACATGAAATAGTATCTCATTGTGGTTTTAATCTTCAATTCCATGACTTTTTAAAAAGTCAATACCCTTCCATTTGTTTGACTCATTCAAAATAATACTAAGATTTTATTTGCCTTTTTCACTGTGTTGACATTTGCACTCATGGAACAAAAATAAAGGTAGATAAAACTGCTGGCACTTTAACATGAATCAAGGCAGTGGCACCGAACTGTAGGAAGATTATTGTATTCTTCATTATCACACACGGGGGGGAAAGACAGTTTGTCCTTAATGAAGCCATTAAAATGATTAATTAATTAAATCCCAACACCTCAATACATGTCTTTTTAATACTCTGTATGACGAAATGGGAAGTATACATAAAGCATTTCTGCTGCATACAGAAATACAATGTTTGGGGCCGGCCCTGTGGCCGAGTGGTTACGTTCATGTGCTCTGCTGCAGCGGCCCAGGGTTTCGCTGGTTCGGATCCTGGGTGCAGACATGGCACCATTCATCAGGCCATGTTGAGGCGGCGTCCCACATGCCACAACTAGAAGGGCCCACAACTAAATATACAACTATGTACTGGGGGGATTTGGGGAGAAAAAGCAAAAAAAAAAAAAAAATTGGCAACAGTTGTTAGCTCAGGTGCCAATCTTTGAAAAAGAAAAAAAAAAAGAAAGAAAGAGGCCAGCCCCTCAATTTCAATTTTTAACACAATATATATCAATAGATATCATTCATACAAACGAAAGTTCTTTGGAGTCCTTAATAATTTTTAAGTGTAATGGGGTCCTGAGATCAAAAAGTTTGAGAAACAGGGCTGGCCCTGTGGCCGAGTGGTTAAGTTCGTGCGCTCCGCTGTAGGCAGCCCAGTGTTTCGTTGGTTCGAATCCTGGGCGCGGACATGGCACTGCTCATCAAACCACGCTGAGGCAGCGTCCCACATGCCACAACTAGAAGAACCCACAACGAAGAATACACAACTATGTACTGGGGGGCTTTGGGGAGAAAAAGGAAAAAAAATAAAATCTTTAAAAAAAATTAAAAAAAAGTTTGAGAAACTATTGTTTTATTGGGTTGTGTCTTTTTTATATTGATTCATGGGAATTCTGTATATATTCTGGATACTAGTCCTTTGTCAGTTATACATAGAGCAATATCTTCTCCCTGTTCGTGGTTTGTCTTTTCACATATTTACTACTTTCTTTGCTCTTTATTCCTTTCTGCTTTTCACTTACCATCTGGCATCGCCTTCCTTCTGCCTGAAGTATATTCTCTAGAATATTCTTAAGTAAGGTGTGCTGATAGCAAACTCTCTTCTGGCTGAAAATGTCTTCAATTAGTCCTCATTCCAGATATCTATTTTCACTGGGTTTAGAATCCTAGGTAGACAGTTACTGTCCTTCATAACTTTAAGGTAACACTCTGCTGCCTTTCACTGTTGCTGTTGAGAAGTCAACTGTCAATCTTACTATTGCAGCTTTGAAGGTATTCTATTGTTTCCCTGGCTATTTTTATGATTTTCTCTGTCTTTGGTGTTCTGAAGTTTCTCTCTGATGTATTAGTTGTGAATTTTTAAATTTATCCTTCTTGGGATTTGTTGGGCTTTTTGAAACTGTAGATTGATGTCTTTTGTCAGTTCTGAAACACTACCAGCCTAATGGTACAGGTACATCACCTCTTCAACTATCACCTCTGTTCTATGTCTGCTCTACTCTCATTCTGTAACTCCAATTAAAACCATGTTAGATCCTTTCACTTCATTCTCCATTTCTCATAATCTTTCTTCCCCAATAAACTTCTTAACCCTCTCCCCTACATGCTGGATAATATCTTCTAACCTATTTTCTAGTTAAACCATCCATCCATTAAGTTTTTAATTTCCGTATTATATTTTTCAATTCTAGAAAATCTTTTGACTCTCTTCCAAAGCTTTTTGTAGTTTCCTGCTTCCTGAAGATGTTTTCAAGATTTTCTTTTCTTTCTTGAAACACAATAATAATAATATAATAATAATAATAATTCTAATATGTGAAGTCTTTGTAGGTCTATTTCACCTCACTGCTGTTTCTACTAGCTCTTGTTCAGGGTTATTTGTTTATGTACTTGGTTATTTTTAACACTGTGCTGTTTATTACACTTCAAAAACTATTTGAGGGTATTCTTTCAGGACTAGGATAAAGGTGTCTAATCAGAGAGGATTTGTATTTGCTTCTGCCTGGCACCTAGGTACTCTACCAGCCCAAGACTACCTGAAGTTTGAGGCTTTTGGACCATTAAGGCAGTATGAATTCGGGCAGTAGATCTGCCTGAAGGTCACTCTGTGGTACAACGTGTTGTCTGGACTTCCCCTCCCGCCTGCCCTCCTCCACCACCGGCCCAGCTCAGTGCTAATGCAATTCTTTTGCAGTCCGCTGGAGGAAAGGAGGGCTTACCTTTGGCTCACTCATACCCTCAGGAGTCTTTTAGGGCCCAGTTTAACTTGAGGAGCACATTCTTTTAGATTCTCCACCTTGCTTGGACCTTGGGCTTTGACTTTTGTCCCCCCTCATACCATAAGGACATCAAAACTGAAGTCCAAGTTTGTCCTCAGCGAATGTACTCAGTGCAACAGCAGTGTTAGCGCTCTGCTTACCTCTATGGGCCCTCACATTCTCTTAGATTTTGACCTTAATATTTCATCGTTCTTTGATATTTTTGAGAAGTTGGGGGTTTTTTTTAATTAATTTTTTTTCCTTTTTCTCCCCGAAGTCCCCTAGTACATAGTTGTATGTATATATTTTTTTAGTTGTGGGTCCTTCTAGTTGTGGCATGTGGGATGCCACCTCAGCATGGCTTGATGAGCAGTGTCATGTCGGCGCCCAGGATCTGAACCAGTGAAACCCTGGGCTGCCGAAGCGGAGTGTGTGAACTTAACCACTCAGCCACGGGGCCAGCCCCAAGAAGTTGGGTTGTTCAAATCTAATATTTCTTAATTCTTTTCACTCCTAGAATTTGTTAATTCTGTTAATTCTTTTCAAATACTAAGTCTAGTATGTATTGTCCAAATAACACAGCCTGTTATATTCTAGGAAACAGATTAATTCTTTTTTCAAGTTTTTAATGTAAGACCAACATAACAATAAAAAAGAAAAAAGAAAATTACACATAATTCTACCTGTCACTTTTTTTAACCTTTGTGCATATTCTAGTCTTTGACCAAATGCACACACATTTTTTATATAGATTATACCAATCTGGCATTTTCACAGCAGCTAATGTCTATGTTTATTATTTGGGGGGGATAGTAAACAAAGGTTAATGGTGAAAGAGGGAAAAAACAACTTTAGGAAAGAACATCCTGAAATTTGCAAAAGTCTTCTTTCAGGAATAAACTTACAGAAAGACGAGATCCGGCTCTTGCTCTGGCAATACTCTCCTTTTCCTTTTCAGACACCCTTCTCTGCACAGCCTGGAAATTGTTTAAGGCTGCAGAGAAGTCATTCATGAGGCGTTCCTTCTGAAGTTTCTGCTGGCGCTAAGGAAATTAAACAAGAACTTGAAATTTCATATTAACCTAGATTCATTTAGTTTTAATTCGCATTAAAAGCAAAATTATACCCCCGAAAGATTTTCAACTAGGAAAATTACTATGAAATAGCCTCTCCCTTAAATTAATAAATTTGCTCTTTGCTAACTCAAATCCCTGTTATAAGCCAAGTCATAATTTTCCTTCATTCAGTCTGACAAACCTGGGCATTGGGTGTCATTTACCTTGCAGGGTAATCTCAGAGGGAACTGCAATTCAGAATTTTGGCTCCCTAGAAAATTGTAAAGCAGAATAAATATCTCTGGATTCAGACTAGATCCAAACAGAGATTTTGTGCTAAAATGTTAAAACTATATTCTTCTATACTGAGTTCACAGATGAAAACCACAGAATCATTTTCCTTTACACTGTAGTAAGGTTTAAAATCTTTGAGAACCTGAAAACTACTTTGTATAGTTACAGACTACCTTTACAAAGCTTACTGATCCTATGTCTCAAAAAACACATACTGAGAACATTTGCCATGTGCTAAGAACACAGAAGTAAAAACTCACCCGAACTCAAACAGCTTGCCTTCTATTTGTAGATAAGGGATATAGACATACAAGTAACAAATCACTACAAGTAACTGTTATATCCGATTATTACCATAGGAGTTCAGAGGCAGGTAGAATCAGTAAGAACTCAAGCGGTCAAAGGTCTCAAGAGGAAGTAGACACTGAAGGGAGAGTGAGGTGTGAATAAGCAGAGAGAGAGAAGGGGCAAGGCAAACCCAGGAAGAGAGCAGCATGAGCAAAGGCATGGCAGGAGAAATTTGAAGAGGATCTATAAGTAGATAGTTTGGCTGGAACCAAAGGTTTTTTCATGAGAGCAGCTAAAAGATAAAATTGGAAAGGCACAGAAGGGGCTGACCACAGCAGGTTTTAAATGCTAAGCTAAGGAGTTTGGGATTCAACCTCTAAAGCAGAAAGAGCAATGAAGATTTCTGAGCAGGAAACGTGATGGGCAAAAAATGATAACTTAGAAAAATTAGTCTGACGGCATCTAAGATGGAGTGGGAAAAAGTAACAAGTCAAAAGGATTGCTGCAATAGTCTAGGTTTACCCTTAGGAGGATGTGGTATCAGCAACGGGAACACAAAGAAATGAATTTAAGAAAAGTTATGACTTAATGACCGGCTGTGGGGTAAGGGGAATAAAGCCAAGAATGACTCAAATTTCACACCTGGGAGAGTGACGGTACTAACAGCGAAAGCAAATTTAGATGGGGAACTTTTTTCATTTTTCTGGGATTTTTATTTTATATAAACATTGTAACAATAAGGGGGAAAAAACATTCTCCAATGTCACTATCCAAAAATACTACCTTTTAAGTTTATCATAAACATTTTCCATGTCACCATACTCTTCACAGTTATGGTCTTTGTTACATAACAGTCCATCAAGTTGATCTAGTAAATTTTATGTAAACATTCCTTCTAGATTGTTCCCACTTTTTAACTATTATGAATAAAGCTAAAGTGAGCCCTACTGTAATAGCTAATATTTATACAGTGCTTACCATGTGCAAGTACTGTTATAAATACTTTATAGAATAACTCACTCAATCCATACAATAACCTATAAATTAGGTACTATTATAGTCCCTATTTCACAGATCAGAAAACCGAGGCAAGGAGAGGTAAGTAATTAGACTAGGGTCACACAGCAACCAGCAAAGGTAGAATTTAAATCCAGGATATTTGGCTCCATAGTACATAGTTGGGTTTTTTTTAGAACTCTTTTTCCTCAGGACAAATTTGCACAAGTGGGAATAATGTCAAAAGGCACAAACTTTTCTGTGACAATAAGTATTGTCAATCAGCTTAGTTAAAGGGTTTGGGTGAAACGGGAGGAATTCAGTATAAATGAAGGCAGTATATTCAAGAGGAGATGTCAGAAAAGGAATTGGCAATATGGGCCAAGTACTTAGAGGCTTAGGAGCTAGGGGTGGAAAAAGATCTGGGGGACACGTTCATAAAGGTGACACGGAGCTCAAAAAGTAGATAAGACTCCTGAGGGAGAAAGCACAGAGTGAGAAAATTCCAGGGTCAATGGCAGAGCCTTGGGCATGCCCACTTCTAGGAAGACAGAGTTAGAGAAGGAGGCGGGGCCTCACCCTGGGGTCAGAGAAAATAGGCCAGAAAGGGATCACCAGAGTTGGGGGACAGAACATAAGGGGATCATGGAAAGAAGAAGAAAGCTTTGGTGGAGACAGGATGGAAGAGGATCAAATGACTCAGAGAAGAAAAGTGAATAACAACTCAAAAAAAGGCCACTGGTTTTGGCAACTAGAAATCACTGATGCTAGTACGTAAGTATGAAAAAAATACTGAGGTAAGTTGTGTGGTTTGATGCATGGCCAGTAGCAAAATGACAGGTGATGGGGCCAAGATTAATTAGATGAAGAAAGAATTGAAAGGGAAGAGAGTATTCAACACAGTAGGAGGAGAGGAATCGAGGAATCATATTGCACCAAAGAGAGTATGTTTGTCGATCTGTTTTGTGTTCTTAATGATCCACGATAATGGAAGGGAACAACAGCATGCGTAATCCCAAAATAACTTCTATTTGATTTTAGAATACATTAGATTCTTTTCTCTTTGGTAGCAGATTTAACTTTCTATTTATATTTTGCTTAGGTGACTACTTAACTCTTAAGTACATTCAATACTCTGTATCAGATGCTCAGACTCCTTTTTTATTACTACTACAACTATCTACAAATATTTATTCCCTAAGTGCCCAGCTGGGAAGAGGAAAGGCATAATTTGGGAACAACTTGGAGATATTGGTTGGCAAGGAGGAACTGATCCACCACTGAAATATCAGCACGAGTAACAACTAAAACAAACAGCGTTCATATGGATAACCAACAGTGATTACATTAAGATCATTTTTGTGTGTCAGGAAGATTCGCTCTGAGCCGAGATCTGTGCCAATCTTCCTCTACTCTGTATGTGGGATGCCTCCACAGCATGGCTGACGAGTGGAGGAGGTCCACACCCCGGATCCCAACCAGTGAATCCAAGCCACTGAAGCAGAGCACGAAGAACTTTAACCACTCAACCATGGGGCTCCCCCACATTACAATGACTTTTTATTGTGACTACTTTATAGCAGGAGGACAAAGCATCTAGTCTTGGTTCCTCTCTTTTGTGCAAGGGGGAGCCAAAACTCCAAAGACTGAACATATAGTACCTCGTTAAACAGCTTGCCTGGGGTGGTTAAACTAGCGATTTTCAAACTTTTTTGATGGAGACACACAGTAAGAATGTGACATCTTGAACTAGGACCATATACACACATAGGTATGAAGCAAAAGTTTCATGTATCCACATTCACCCTTATCACAGGGTACCCACTCTGACATTTCTATTTTATTTCATTTTTTTTTAATGATGATCACAACACACTAAAATTATTTTATGTTCCAATAGCCACAACTCACAGAGGACCCAGGAGAGGGAAGTTGTAGGCTTCATCTTTAGAGCCATCAGAGATAGGACAGCATCATTTAAAAAGTTCAATAATAAAAAGCAATATTAGTGCCCCCCTGCCCCCCTCCCCCCCATGAATGGTATAGAAGCTAAAAGCAAAATGGAACCACAATAGGCTAAGGCGGATGAAGAAGGTTTTTCCTGCTGGAAGAGAGAGGATCTGAGGTAGACCATGAACGATAGGTAAGAGTCACGCCACAATGGAGGGGGCACATCTGACTTCAGGAATGTGTGAAGAAAAGGCACGGCATGTCAAGGGAACAACGAATGCCAACGAGAACTGTGTGTTTTTAAAGGATTTAAAAGGCCACTGAATCAAATGACCTGAAAAGAGAAACCATTTTCCCTGAGCATTTCCTCAACCCGAGACCCATGAATGACTCAGGACGGGACACGAAAGTGAGTGTAAAATATGAAAGAGAGAAATTTGATTGAAATGTATAGATACTAGATACAAAACAAACTAGGATCAAGCCTGAAAACATTAAGCTGCTAGCCAAACCCCAAGGAGATGCAAGCACTGAGATTCTCCTTCAGTTAAGCCCATTTTATTAACACAGTAATATGTAACTACTAAGAATAGCAGCGGTCATCACATAAATCGAGTACCTACTAAATGCCAGGACCTTGCAAGAACTGGTGCCTACATTCTTTCTACGATCACAACAGCCACATACCCCCATTTTACCCAGGAGGAAGTTGAGGTTTAGAGGAGGTCTACCTAGCACCAAAGGCCAAGTTATTTTTGTTTCACACGCTGCCTTTCCATGAAAAGAAAGTCCTGTCCTACTAAAAAAAAAAAAACAACCAAAAGAAAAAACCCCCAGAAAATACCAACCTGTTCTGAAGTAGACAGGGGGAGGGGCAAGGACCCTAATTCCTTCAGTAATTCATTTGTCTCCTTGGCAAGCTGATTTGTGGAGTGTTGTAACTGCTGCCTAAGAGAGAAAAGACATGTTTCAGGAGATTCTCACTTCTTGAGTGAGGGCTGTTAGTTAGCATCGGTTTGTTCCCAGAGTGTCTCACTTAGTATCTCTCAGACATCTCACAATGTGGGGAATGAAAGGGCACTGGAGGAAATGGGTTCCCAGATGCCCAGGTTCAGAAGAAAACTCCAGAAATACTACTAGTCAAACCCACTTCAAGCCTTCTTCGTGTTACTGAGTTGAAAGAACCTGCTTCAATGAAACCTGCTGATCAGATTTTAACCCTTTGGGGAGAAATGAAAAGCATATCAGCAGTTCTGATAGAAAAGAAAAGAGCAACTGCCCCCACACCTAAATCTAATCGTTCTTACGCATTGAATTCTCACAAAACTCGCACACTGAATTGCCCAGGGGTTCTGCGTGGTTCCTGTCTGTCGCAGTCCACTGACCAGCGATGGAAGCCAGGCCCCGGTGGCTGGATGAAAGGGGTGCTAAAAGCACAGCTTCCACGCCAGGGAACAACCTCCAAAGATCTACTCCCACGTTCTTGCTTAAAGCTGCTGCTTTCTCAGCTTTATTCTTGGCTCCCTACTTGTCCTTTATGCCTGACTTTCTGGCTCTTCCTTCCAAAACAAAGAACTTTTATACTGTGTAAAAATACATAAGGAATAGAGCGGGAAGGAAATTAAAGAGGGAAGAATATGTAATATATCAAATGGGATTGGAAAGTAGTGGAAACACTTTCAGTCATGGTTTCCTCTCCTAACTGGCCATTTCTACAAAGGTTTTAAGGGAGGACAGAGAAACCACACTACTAATTATTAATGTTTTTCACTGCAAAGGGGCCTCCAAGATAAAAAACAAGGGAGTCAAAAACAAGAGGGTGTCAATCAGGAGCCTGAACATCCTGGTCAGTACCAACATGTCCAGAGGAATTTCACATCTCCCTGGAAAAAGCTCAAAGTAGTAAGTCGATCTCTCACTTCACAACATCTAGGACAGGAAACAAAGAATACTGTTCAGTATATTTTAAAGACGAAGAACAGAACTTCTAAAAGCAGAAATGGAGTCAAGGAGGTATGTGATAAAAAGAATCACGAGTCCCCGTGACCAGTCCACTGTTCTCTCCTGCAGACTCCCCTTGGGTCATTCTGAATGAATTTTTCTCATATTATACAGAGTTGGAAATCCAACTAGAATAGATTAGCTCAGATCATCAGGAGTGCTGTGCCAACAAGGAGGCTCATTTATGTAGAATATAGTTTAAGAGTGGCAGGGGTCCCCTCTCTACTTCCCTAAGTTGTTCTGCTAAACTGCCCAAAGGAAGAAAAACCAGAGTTCAAGGACTTTAAGAGGCAGGGGAGATCACAACCCATTAATGTATTCTGTTGCTTCTCTCCTAGATCCAGCTATTACCTCATGTCCCACTGTCTCTCGTTCCGACTTCACTGGCCTGAAACCTAAGCCGCCACGCAGCAAGGACGTTAGGTGTGTCCTCAAAGGGCCCTCAGAGAAACCCAGCCTTGCCAGGAAGCTACTCACAGGTTTTCCTGCAGCTTGCTTGAGTCCTGCTTAGTTCCTAGTTGGCTCATCAAATTCTTTATCTGAGCAGCTGGGGAGAAGGGGGAAAAAAGGATTCATTTAAAAGGAAAATACATTCAACATGAGCACTCTCCTCAGATCACTGATTTCTCTCCACATCTGGAATAAGTACATGCACCTAACAGAAAAGCTTGCTATAATCAAAACCTTGGCATTTACATTCTACTAAAACTAATGATGAAGTTCGCCTTTCTCCTGTGGAGTAACTATGTCACTAAACAGAAGGTGGTGGTTTTGTTCATCACCCCCAAAGAACTTCCAAATTTTTCCAGACTTCCCATGGCAGTGAATAAAAACTCCATCACCTTTGGAAGGGTGTTGATACCAAATATCAATTCGCAACAATAAAAGTTTATAAATCCACTAATACACGATCATTTGTCAATAGCAAACACTTTTGGAAAGACAATGTATATTTATCATTAATAACAAGTTACAACTGACGGAGCACCTCTACGTGCCAGGCACTATATTAGGAGCTTTGTATACACTATCTTATCACTTTTCACGGCAACCATCTGAAGCAGAAATAGCTTCATTTTGCGGGTGAGGAAATATGTTTAGGGAAGTATCTTATATAAGGGTACACAATTAATAAGCAGCAGGGCAAAAATTCAGTCTCAGGTACATCCGACTCCAATGCCTGTGTTCTTTCAATGATGCTATCTATAGTCAAATATACGGTTTTGTTCAGCTAATTCTACCTTTTCCTAGATATTTTGCTAAGACTAGAATGGTCGTGTTTGACTCCTGGATGCTCAAGCCCCTAGCCCTGGACTAGGAAAGCAGAGATCCAGAGGAACTGATTATCTATCAGTAAGGAGGCACACTCTAACACCAGCCTGCCTGGGGATCTGAGCACCCCTGTCCCTCACTGATTCTGCAACAGGGATACAGCCCTAGATTTCTTCAGTGTCCCACCTTCTCTTTGCTTTTTCTGGTTGGCCAGGAGGGTGAGGAAGAATCGTTCATTCGTTCATTCACTCACCATTCACTTGTAGAGGATGGAATTTTGTTGCTTTTTAAGAGCATTCACTGTCTTCTATTACAAGTAACTGGAGTACAGAACACAATAATAGAGTATTCTTTGCCCAGCGGAAACACAGTTATCTTCAAGTTTCACTAGAACTTCAAGAGATGATATATATGGCCCCTCCAGCCAAAAGACAGTCTCCTTTGTAAGGGCCTTTCCTATCCTCTCAGGATAACGCCGAAGTTTCCCTTGTGAAAGATCAAACTACTATTTAACTGGCTTAGTGGAGGAAGATGAGGAAACCAAGGTATATCATTCGTATACATTGTAGGGACAACATATGTATACAGTTCTTCCATCTCCAATGAGAAAGAACTCTTCAGAATTTTGAATTCTAAAATTTAATTGTTCCTTATGATAGAGTCCTCTTCAGAATGACAAAATTTTGGGGTCACAGTAATAATCTTGCCCCCAATTTGGTCACCAAGAATGGTAAAAAGGCAAGCTAAAAGTTATTAAGTACCATTTACCTTACGAAAACGCTGATGTGCTAATAGCCTCTAAGTCTGAACAGAAACAACGATTAGGCAAAATCTTCTTACTGATTGCCGGGCTACACGGCCCCTCAGTTGAGACTGAGCAACATAGTCCTCGGCAGTACGCATAAGTTACTTCTCCCTAGCCAAAAATCACTGTATCAAGGTTGTTACAAAGCAAAACCTTCCGAAGTCAAGAATATATAGATTATAAGAAAATTATGATTTTCTTATTTTGAGACATTGTTTTTCTAGCAAAAATGTAACTCCCATTTTATAATGGAAATATAGGATTCAATTGATTAAAAATTTGCCTTTTGAGGGGCTGGCCCCGTGGCCGAGTGGTTAAGTTCGCGCACTCCGCTGCAGGCGGCCCATTGTTTCGTTAGTTCGAATCCTGGGCGCGGACATGGCACTGCTCATCAGACCAAGCTGAGGCAGCGTCCCACATGCCACAACTAGAAGAACCCACAACGAAGAATACACAACTATGTACCGGGGGGCTTTGGGGAGAAAAAGGAAAAAAATAAAATCTTTAAAAAAAAAAAAAATTTGCCTTTTGACAAAGCTCCCTAAAATATATCTATTCTATTAGGTGAGAGTTACTTTTAGCTTCCTGGTTCCACAGGAAAATGTAAGCACTATTAATTACTGTATTGTGCTAAGACAGAATTATATAAGATATAAATAAACATTTTTCATCACTAATGTGGGATTTCCTTCCTATCTAAGTCAAGTGGGAATCAGGATACACTAAGCTATCAACTAGCTAGCCATACAAATAATTTATGAAAGAGGGCAGACATTAGTATTTACTGAGCATTTACCATGTGCCAGACACTGGGCTATGGACTTGACGTGGTTTAATAAAAAATACAGTTGGTCTTTGTCCCCAGTTCCTGGCACAAGCTCCTAAAACTCTTGGAATTTCCTGAGTGATAGGAGCATCTTTCATTATTCATAAAGAGCCCCCTTTCAGCACATGGAGTTTATCCTCACGAGGTGACTTAAGGCGGGGCTCCTAGATAGCCTTAGATTGCGTGGGGCTGGTCACCAGAAAGACCAAGTGATTAGAAGGTTGGAACTCTCAGCCCCACCCACCAACCTCCTGGAAGGGGAATGGGGGCAGAGGGGATGCAGACTAAGGTCTACAGGAACTCTTCAGCTAGACTCGATGAGCTTCCAGGTTGGTGAGCACATGGAGAGATGCAGGCAGAAAGTCGAGCCCAGAGGTGGCACGGAAGCTCCAAGCTCCTTCCTCTACACCTTGCCCTAGGCATCTCTTCCATCTGGCTGTTCCTGAATTATATCCTTTTATAATAAACTGGTAACCTAGCAAGTAATGTTTTCCTGAGTTCCGTGAGCCACTCTAGCAATCAATCGAACCTGAGAAAGGGGTTATAGGAATCTCCAATTCGGACTTGGAATTGGCATGGGGGGCAGTCTTGTGAGACTGAACCCTTAACCTGTGGGATCTGGTGCCAACTCCAGGTAGACAGCGTCAAAATTGAGTTAAATTGTAGGACACCCAACTGGTGTCTGGAGAATCTGAGAATTGCTTGGTGTGTGGAAAACCCACACATCTGGTGTCAGAAGTAAAGTATTGAGAGTAGAGGAAACATGGAAGGAATGTTTTCCCTTTACACTTGATAAGCATTATCTTATTTGATCCAACAACCCTTTAAATAAGCATTAATATCTTAATATTACAGATGGGCACGCCGAGGCTCACGACAGTTACAGAACTCATTTGTTCAGAGTACCTACTCTACACTGTTCTATGCTCTGGAAAACATTTGCTCTCAAGAAGCTGACATTTTAAGGAAAAGAGATAGACAATAGGATATATCAGGTGGTGATAAGTACTATAAAGAAAAATAAACTCAAGTAAGGGCTGGAATGAAGGGGTGGGCAGAGGGTACTAGTTTATATAGGGTGGTACTAGTTTATATAAGGTGACACTGAGCAGAAATCTTAAAGGAAGTCAAGGGTCCAGCCATGCAAATATCTGGAGAAGAAGCTTTGTAGCAGAGAGAGTACAGTATTAAGTGCAGTCACGTGCCACACAATGATGTTTCAGTCACGGACAGACCGCATATAAGATGGTGGTCCCATAAGATTAGCACCATATGGCCTAGGTGTGTAGTAGGCTATACCATGTAGCTTTGTGTAAGTGCATTCTGTGATGTCCACACAATGATGAAATCACCTAACAACGCATATCTCAGAACCTATGCCCATGGTTAAGTGACACTTGACTGTACGAAGTCCCCAAGGAAACAGCACTTTGTGCGTTGGAGGAACAGAGAGGAGGCCAGTGTGACTAGAGTAGAGCGAACAATAGATAAGAGAGGAAGCCAAAGAGCCAGAGGGGAGCCAGAGCGTACAGGACCTTGTAAACTAGTGCAAGGGCTTTGGATTTTAGCCACGGATGGGTTTTGAGCAGAGTCATAACAACCAGAATTCAAACCCAGGGCTAATTCCAGTGGCTATATTCTTCGTGCCACATTATGTTCTCTCAAAAGGCTGACACTTAAAGGAAAAAGACTATAATGACACAGGGCAGGCCTCCAATTCCCAGTGTTCCACTCAGCCCCACCCTGCGTATCTGATCCCCAACTTAACAGCTCTCTGCTCCAGATAGGCTGACGTCCTTGCTCCAACCTGCTCCCTTCCCCAACTCCCTCCCACCTTTGGGAATATTCCTGTGTCCTCACCAGAGTCCAGCAGAGTGTCAGGCATCCAGTGGGGACATAAGTAATTGCTGATTAATTGAGTTAGCCGCCCTTTTATATCATGACACTTTCTTTAAGGCAGAAGATACTAATGAAGATGAGCTAGCAATAATGAGACCTGAAATCTAAGCCAAACTTGACCACTAACTAGATGTATGGCACCAGGCAAGTCATTTTATGCTGCTGGGTCTTTTTTCACCAACTGTATATGATATTCAGGTTTAACTAACATATTGAATACTTACTATTTGTCATACTACCTACTATTTGTGTGTGGGGAGGTTTTTTTTCCTCATTAAATCTTTACAACTATGTGAGGACTAAATGATCTCTCAGTACTCCCACTACTGCTCAATGTTAAAATTCACTAATAATGAGGAAGCTCTAGTCCCAGAATGATGCTGTGTAACCAAGGAGTGCTTTTGCAAGCCAGAGCTTGGCTTAGAGAGGCTCCACCTGTGAACAAATGGGACTGGAATGACTATATGCCTCTGGAGGGCAGGGACCACATTCTACTCATTTCTGTATTTGCATAGCCATATATGCACACACCCCTGCAGAAAACAGTTGATTGAATATATGATGACACACGAAGGTAGATTTTACAAAAAATTCAAGGAAACAGATCTCATCTTATTGACTGTCTTTAAAAAGCAGAGCACTCTCCTTAGAAACTCTAGAGACATGTCAAAGTATCAAGTTATTAATCCTCTATCAAAACTTATTAAATATCCCAGAGAGCAATGGGGATTTTAGAGAATATGGAAAAATCAATTAAAAACCAGCTGTTCTTTGTGTATTCTCAGCTGAGAACTTTTTTTCATCCAGACTTTTTTGACTTCTTTTGTTTGTTGAGATTACCTGAACTGGCAGGGGTTGGGGGGTGAGGGAAGCACAGGGCAGGGGACTTCACTGGATCATTTGCTAGCTAAGCACCAGAATTAATCCAAGCCTCCATCAACTCTTTCTGAACATTAAGATATCTTCCTAAAAGTTTCTAGTAAGACTCAGGCATCAGATACCCAAAACTCAAATCATGAGAACAGAAGTGTCTTAGTTTACTGGAACCCAAATAAGCAGAATTTTTCATATTCTGCCCTCCATAATCACCAACATTAGGGATTTATTCAGAAACAGTGACTTGGGGCTGGCCCGGTGGCACAGAGATTAAGTTCACCTGCTCTGCTTTGGCAGCCCGGGCTTCGCAGGTTCGCATCCTGGGCACGGACATTCACACTGCTCAACAAGCCATGCTGTGGCAGTGTCCCACATATAAAATAGAGGAAGGCTGGCACAGATGTTAGCTCAGTGACAATCTTCCTCAAGCAAAAAGAGGAGGATTGGCAACAGACATTAGCTCAGGGCCAATCCTCCTCACCACTCCGCCCCAAAAAAAAGCCAGAAAAGAAAAGAAACAGTGACTTGATGACCCACCTAATTTACATCTAAGGACTGTATCCCTTAATAAACCTAAAGCCCAAAAAGAAATAGAATGTTTACATATACACTTATTTTCACTTGAGTGGACTTAAAATGTCAAAAAGTAAACTGTTACTTTTTGGAAAGATTTTTATCAAAATAGGTTGAATCTAGAAGGGTTTTCTGGTCAACTTGGTTAATGAGAAAATTCTTTTCCAGTCATTCTAGTAAATAAAAGTTTTAGATTGATTAGTTACAACATTTTGGATGAAAATAATTTGGTATCTTCCATAAAATGCTACATAATCCTGGAAACCAGATGACTAGGCCAAACATAAAGACAAATCCTTGAGTTTCATGTAAGCAATTTTGTTATTTTTAAAACTAGGCCTCGGGGGCCGGCCCCATGGCACAGCAGTTAAGTGCGCACATTTGGCTTCGATGGCCCGGGGTTCACTGGTTTGGATCCCGGGTGCAGACATGGCACTGCTTGGCAAGCCATGCTGTGGCAGGCATCCCACACATAAAGTAGAGGAAGATCGGCACGGATGTTAGCTCAGGGCCAGTCTTCCTCAGCAAAAAGAGGAGGATTGGCAGCGGATGTTAGCTCAGGGCTCATCTTCTGCAAAAACAAACCCCCAAAAAACTAAGCCTCAATTTCTCCTATCCCCACCCTCTCATTTTTAAAAGCACATCCTGGTTAAAACTTTTAAAAGACTACAAAGCAAATAAATGTATTGTATAGTACAGCTACTGTCCACACTAGGAACTACTCTAAATTGCACTCTTTCTGTGCTTTTAGCTGACACCAGCTTTAGGCAGAATCTGAATCTCCAAATGAACCTTTATCCAAACCAAAGTCTAGTCCTATCGAAGGCAACTACCACCACAGGTGGGAAAAACGTTTCTCTTCATTTGACAAACTCGAATGCCCTAATTCAGTACTTTTAAAAAACCAAATATAAAGTCACCAAAAAAACATTATTTACACCAAATTAGAAAATGACAGCCAATGTGGCAATATGACAATGAAATCATTTCATTTGTCTTACTCTGAAAATTAGGTTGACACTCTGTTTTTATACAGCTACAATGAAAACGCCCTCTTTTAAAAAGTAGCTACTGTATAACAACAGTAGAGCTCTAAGCTGAAGATGAGTACTAAATATCAAAGGTACAACGTTCCATTCACCATACCAGGGACAGAACACGAAAGGTTAAGAGCACACTCTGAATTAAGACTGCCTATGTGTTACTCCTGGTTCCACCACTTCCTAGCTTCTCTGGGCCTCAATTTCCTCACCTGAAAAAATAAGAATAACAAGAAAACTCTCATATGGTTGTTGTGAGGATAAAATGAGATAATACGAAGCTAAATTTAGAATAGTGTCTGTCACTCAATTAAGGATAGCTATCATTATCAAACTTAAGACCAAGAAAAATGTACTTAGCAATGATAAAATCAATTAAGTACATATTGAATGCCAACTACATATTCATCGCTGTGCCAGGCACGGTAGCTACAGAGAAATGTACAATGCATGGTTGTACACTTCTCTATCCCCACAAAACCAACAGTGATCTCTCTAGTTAGAACGACAAGGTCAAGAGGCATAAATCAATTAAAGAATACAGAATATAAGTGCTAAACTGTGAAAGGAAATTGCTTGCAAATTCAAAGAAAAAACCCCAAAATGATACCTAACATTTCTTAAACACTTACTGTGTTGCAGGCACTGTTCTAAGCACTTTACATAAATTACCTCATTTAATCCTCACAATCCTATAAAGTAGATATTATTATTAACTCCATTTTATAGATGAGGAAATTGAGAAAGAGAGAGGTTAAAGCGATGTGTTTACACAGCTAGAAAGAAGCAGATCTAGGATTCAAACCCAGGCAGTCTGACTCCTGAGTCTGCTCACCTAACTACTAAACTATAGTCGGGTAGAGGACTCAACCAGAACTATCACCATTTACTGAACGCCTACTACGTGCCAGGCACTAAATGAGGCATTCTCAAACATCCCATTTTAACAACGCCATTCATTTTATAGATGGGGTAACAGACAAAAAGAGGAAACAACCTGCCCAAGGGTAACAGTACACAGAGGAGCAGAGACTAAGTCACAGATCTGCTGACCCCAAAACCCATGCTCTTCTGACTTCACTCTCTTTTTTGTTGAGGAAGATTAGCCCTGAGCTAACATCTGCTGCCAATCCTTCTCTTTTTGCTGAGGAAGACAGGCCCTGAGCCAACATCCATGCCCATCTTCCTCTACTTTATACGTGGGACACCTACCACAGCATGGCTTGCCAAGCAGTGCCATGTCTGCACCCCAGATCCGAACCAGCGAACCCTGGGCCGCCAAAGCAGAACGTGCAAACTTAACCACTGCGCCACCTGGCCGGCCCCTTCACTCTCTTTCAAAAGCAAAGAAAGGCTTAGTTATGAGGGGCAGGTTTTAAACACAACTCAAAGGATTTGTATAATTCAGATGGCTAGGGAGGGAAGATACTAAAGAAAGAAGGAACAGAATAAGCAAAAACCAGTGTTTAGGGATGTTAAGAAAAACAGCCTGCCTGTAGCAAAGGGTGAAGAAAAGTTGAAAATATGGCTAATTTGGGTTAAGATGATAGAGAGTAAAGCAAGGTGGAATGTTAAGATCGGATGCAGTAGACACCAGAGAGCCACCGTACAATGAAAACAGGATTTTAGACATACTGCTGATAACATTATCAGAATGAACCAGAATGGGAAGAGAGACACTGAGAGTATGCTGCTGGAGTAGAGATATTGAGATCATGAAGACTTAAGAGGGTGGCAATGAAACAAAAACCAAGTGGCAAATAGGAAAATAACTTTGAAAGAACACCACACAGGATTTCATGATAAGCCGTTTTAAAAGTCCAACTGCTTTTTATTTTTTTAGTAAACAAAATCATATCAATAAAGTAGCAACGTTAAAGAACAGAAATGCTGTTCCTTAATCTCTTTAGAGATAACTTGGAGGCTATTAGCTGTTTTCCTATATCTGCCTCAGCAATACTTGCCCAGAACCTTCATTTGACCATAGGCAGAGTCAAGCATTTTTCCTCTGTACCCCACACATACTGATAACAACCCTCGGTACAGGCAGTCATCCCTAGCTGTACCTGTAACAACCCACGCAGTGGCCTGGGTATTTCAGGCTAATAGGCTCAGGAATTCCAAACCTACGTCTGTGGCTGAACAGTTGAGAAAAGAGAATAACTATTGTCTCAAACTTTCAACGGGTACAGGTCCTTGCAGGGCTATATGAATGTGAGTATATGTCTGTGAGCTCACATTCAGAGGATATACTTAGGTATGCCGGCCATGTCTTAGAGAGGTTTGGGGGAAGGCACTAGCCTGATAACTGGGTAGAAGCAATGTCACCCTATCAATGTCACATTCCCAATTCCTTGCCAAACAATCCCAAGGGAAGAATTCCAACTCATACTACCTAGGGTCATAAGATGTGATAGGTACCACATAGTACCAGGAGAATGAGGCAGGAAGAGTTCCAAGATGGTAGAAAATGGTAGTTGGTAGAGTCAAATCTACCAAAAACAATTTATTAAGCATCAAGACCCTATGTGATATGATCCCTGGCTACCTCCCTGACCTCTTTTCCGACTATGCTTCCCTTCTCTAACTGCAGTCCAGCCACACTAGCCTCCTTGCTATTCTCTAAACACACCAAGGCCTTTACTCTTGCTATTCCCTCTGCCTAGAACACCTTCTCCCAGCTACTCACATGGCCCTCTCTCACACTTCATTCCGGTGTGTCTACTCAAATGTCATCTCCTCTGAGAGGCCTTCCTTGACCAACTTATCTAAAATAGCACACTCACCCTCTTTCTTTCCGCACTCTTTGTCCCCTTACCCTGCTTGATTTTTCTTTTTTTTTGAGGAAGATTAGCCCTGAGCTAACTACTGCTAATCCTCCTCTTTTTGCTGAGGAAGACTGGCCCTGAGCTAACATCCGTGCCCATCTTCCTCTACTCTATATGTGGGATGCCTACCACAGCATGGCTTTTTGCCAAGCGGTGCCATGTCCGCACCCGGGATCTGAACTGGCGAACCCCAGGCCGCCGAGAAGCGGAATGTGTGAACTTAACCGCAGGGCCACGAGGCCGGCCCCTAGCTTGATTTTTCTTCACAGCACTTATTATTATTTGACGTTATTCATATACGTGTATGTATGCATATGTGTGTATATGTATATACACACACACACACTATCAGGGCGGGGATTTTGTCTGTCTTGTTCATCCCTCCATCCCCAGCACACAGCAGGTGCTTAAAGAATATCTGTTGAACAGTGAATGCCTGAATCTATCATATACTTGGCACTGAGAGAAGCACTAGAAATATAAAGATGAATAAGTCATGCCCCATGCTTCAAAGGAGCTACCAATCTAGCAGGGGAGGTAGACACATCACAAGAAGAGAAAGTTCCACAGCCTCAGGTATTCTCCAGAGTTTCCTACGGAGAGTAAAAAAAAGCAAGTCACTTGTAACTTGAAGTGTTAACTGTTACAAAACTCTAATATTAATTAAAAATTATAAAAAAGGCTAACTGCTGGTCATAAGAGGCAGACCTGGTTTCAAATTCAGGTATTGCCCTTTGGTAGCTGGGTAATTATTTAAGCTTTCTCAGTCTGTTTCCTAACCCATAAAATGGAAATAATATAGGTAAGTATTTCACAGGGTTGCTATAAAATTAAATAAGATAATGCAAGCAAAGTACTTTTCATACTGCCTGGCACACAGTATGTACCCAAACTTTAGCTGTTAATGTTATTAATGGTTGACTCCAATGGTCCCTTGAGCCCAATGCCCAATCAACAACTAAATCTTATCAATTCTATCACCAAAGAAACCTCTCCTATGCCACCTTCCTTTTAATTTTCACAGTCCCTAGCTGGTGTCTCTGATTCCAGTCTCTCCCTTCCAATTCAATTTACACACTCCTAAAGAATTCAATCCAAACTCCCTTAGTTTAGCACTTAAAGCCCTTCATGTCTGGGCCCCCACTTACCTTCCCAAACCTATTTTCCACTACTTTCTGGAGTCAACCACTCTAGACAAATTAAATCACTCTACCTTTCTATACTCACCCCCATGCCTTCCCATTACCATACCCTGTTCATTTTATTCCCTTTTGGAACGCTCTTCCATTCTTTACCATCTGAAGTTCAAATTCTTTCCACCATCTTTCCAGACGTAACTCAAATGCCATAATGCCTTCCCTGATCCCTCTCAACTGAAAATAGTCTCTCTTTCCCCTGAATACCCACATAATGTCATTTACACCTTGTCTAGATAGCATGATCCCTTTCAACTTTATATTTAAGTTCAAATATGAATATATGAGAGAAACCATGACAGTTCCTATACATACTACATAGCCTGATACTCAAACATATGTTGAATGACTGCACAAATAGACATTAAAATTAGACACAGCCTCAACAAGAAACTTTCAGCCTTTAACCAGAATTTTCCCATCTAACCGGTACTACAGTTCCTTCATAACAGGAAACTGGAACACACAGTACTATACTTTCTAGCCAGTGGTGATATTAATTTTTTAAAAATTTCTGGATTTAACAGGCTACATATTCTTCTTTCCACTTGCAAATCACCCAGTCTCAACCCCTTCCCATCAGAAACTTCCCACCTCTCAAATTCTACATTACATATTTAAATTTAAAAGCAAAGTGACAGACTGTTCTTTAAAATCTAAAAAGTAACTGTCATTCAGGACCAACCAGTTCTATTAACAGAACACAACCACGCTCAGAAAAGCACAATAATAAACAACGATGACAATCATCATTCTCTCCAAGTAAAGTTGCTGCTGCTGACTCCTGTTTATAAGCCTCTGTGCTGACTTCCAGGCACGAGAAACAGCCTATATTTGACTCATTCAGCCGCAGTCTCACTCAAACCCCAATGGTGGGGATGGAGTTTTAAGACAAGCAATGACATTCTAAAATCTACCTGTGACTCGACCGGGTCTTACTTGCTGTGTGACTGTGGCCAAGACCCTGAGCCTCTCTACGTATCACATCAGACTTGCTCAAAAGAGTAGCTAAACAGGGAAGGAAAACAAAAGCCTCATCAGCTTGAAATCCAAAAACATATGAAAATCTTTTGCTACAAGAGACACAATAATGTAAATTGAAATGTGTTGGGTGAATTCTCTTTATTAAAACAGAAGTCATCTCACCCCTCACATACCATTCATTGTATCTGATTTACAATTTCATTACAGGAAGAACTGTGTATTAATTCACCATAACACAGGCACTCTCCACTTCTTTTAATTGAAAGCTGCTGGTCTCCAAGAAGCCAGAAGCTCAGCAGAATGTAAAGCTAAAGTCTAAACCAGTAAACAACTCCCAATCCAAACTGGCCAAAGAAGATAGAGAGGTGGGTGGGGGGAAGGCGGATGACAGGAAAAACTCGGCTGACCACTGCGCCAACTCAACTCACTCACTGCTCTCGAGGTGACACACACACCCCTTCCCACCCTGGGGCTGTCAGGTCTGCCGTTTTGGCCCCAACATCACGAGGGCAGAACTCCTGGGGAAAAACTCGAGCTTCAGCTAGGGCTCTGGACCCTTGGGGAGCCCGGGCCTGACAGACACGGGGATGACAGCCCGCCGCCCCCAGAGTGGAGAGCCCGACACGGCGTCAAGGGTGGCCTTGGCCGTAGCCCGGGCCGGGCTCCGCGTCCCGACAGCCACACCCAGGCCTGCCCCCCGGACGGCGCCTGCCCCCCGGACCGCGCCCGCCCCCCAGCCCGGTCCCCGGCTCACTGGCTTGGCTGATCCGCTGGATGTTGCCACTGCACGTCTGGATGATGCTGTTGAAGTCCCGGAGGTGGGGCCCCGAGGGCCCCGGGTTCCGATACATGTCTAAGGGACCGTAGGACATGACGAGGAGCTGAGACCGACTCGCCCCGCACCGCGCTCCTACCGGAAGCAGCTGCCAGACGGTACCCGCAGACTGACAGGGGAACCAGGAAGAAAAAGGGCTGGGAAGAGGCTGAGGCTGCGTGCGCACTAGCCCCGCCCCCACGCAGCGCGCGCCCCGCCCCGCCCCGCCCCGCCCCGCCCCGCCCCTCCGCTGCGCAGGCTCCGCGGGCAGTGGCGCAGGGGACCGTAGCTTAGAGACTGGGCGTCCCGGAGCTTGGGCTTGAGGGGCGGGGCGATGATGTCAGAGGGTTGGGGCTCGGATTAGATGAGTTGCCGTGGCTGTGTTCTTTCTCGCCAGGGCGCGGTGACAGGAGGCAGGAATTTTCGATTAGCATAAAATTGGACCAGATGATCTCAGCCCTAACATCCTATTCTGTTCTATTCTGAGAATTCAGGCCCAAATATGGGAGAATTTGACAACCTTGAAACTCAAATCCGTAACCAGACTCCTGAAATTTCTCACTCTACTTCCATCCTCTAGGGCTTTGATAGTATTTGCGGAGACTTTTCTGGCTTACAAACCACTTTCATTTTTCCCTGCACTCGTCTTCTAATCTAAACAATAAAATATTAATAGGGGCTGGCCTGGTGGTGTATTGGTTAAGGTTGCGCGCTCAGCTTTGCCTCTGGATCCCTGACGTGGACATACGAACCGCTCATCAAGCTATGCTGTGGCAGCGTCCCGGATACAAAGTGGACGAAGATTGGCAACAGATGTTAGCTCAGGGCCAGTCTTCCTCACCAATAATAATAATAATAATAATAATAATAATAATAAATTATTGAGCAAGTGCTATGTGTGAATCCTCACTGCAGTTCACTTGTTCATAAGCTCCTTCACAGCACGGGAGGATGTTCCAACTATACCTTTACCTTCAGAATAAATAATGCACAATGGATTTTTTAAATGTTGAAGTAACTCGACAAAGTACCCGTTATTATTTTCCCTTTTAAAACTGAGAAAATTAAGACCGCAGAGGTTAATTTGCTTTTCTGAGATTTGACTACAAAACCCAAACACTAAGCTAAATCCATGATCATCTCGTTACTTCCCTAAAACGTATTCTCATATTCCCAACTTTATTCTCCATCTAAATCCCTCCCAAATAGCCTCATCTATATCCCAAACCAAGATTTCTTGGAAAACTAGACTCAAATTTTAAAAATCATTCCCTTAAGTAATTTTGACTGTATAACCTTCTTGTTCCTATAGAAGACTGCAATTTGTGAGCTATAGTAAATGGAAAGACGTGGGCAGGATCTTGGTTTGGGAGAAAATCAAGACGGGGAGAAGTGAAGGGGAACTGGTGGTGTTTGTTTCTCGGGTTTTCCACCACACCCTGCCCAGCCTGCTTTGCAATCTCTGGGGAATGGCAAAGAGAGGAAGCCACTTGGTTGTGTGGGAGGGGACCCCAAACGGGTGAACGAGCCTGCATTCAGCGTTAGAGTTTTTGTAAGTCAGTCTATCTCTGTTTTTCGTTGAAGCATTTATAAGAATATTTCTTTACAGAAAGGGACAGGTGACATTTGGGGGCTCTCACTCTGATTATGAAAACCCTACCATTTCTTAGAATCCATAGTTTTATGTCAAATCTTTAGCAAATCATGTAAATTGTAGTACTTTTTTACCTATAAAATAGTCTTGAGAATGTTTTCATTTACATTTGACTGTTTAAAGTGAAGTTCAGTAAAAGTATTTTTCTCCTAGGAACTGAAGAATAGTGGTTGTTGTTGTTGTTTTCTTTTTCCATCAGAAATAAAAAATGGTTTTCTATCTGTGCATCTCTCATAGCAATAATTTGTGCCTTGCAAATACTAGCTGTCAAATGAACATTTATTGAACTGATACATGAATAATAAAAAATAACTACCTTTTCTTAAATGCCTATACAGGCAACGTGAACATATTTTACAAATGTTAATAGTAATCCCCAAGATAAAGTGCATATGATAAAGACCACCTGTGGTCTGACAAAGTTAGGTTGGTTAACACTGCAAGGGAGAGGAATCATGGACATCTCACCAAGCACAGGAAGAAATATAGTTATTCTAGGATCTGAGGAAGTGATGGAGTGTAGGTAAACTTTAAAAGAAGCAGTGTTTTGATAACTCCAAAGCACACCAGGCTATGTGTAAAGGGATTATCATCAGGCCTGAGCTAAGAGGACTCAGGGTCCTGTTTCCTTGGAAACTACAATGTGAAGATAAATGTGAAATATTGTATCTGGAAACCCCTTATCTGAAGCTCTGCACCTGGGATGGAAATTGAGGCTGCTTCTCCGTGTCAAAGTAGCTCAGATCCTCCAGGCAAGAGCAGAATATTCCATTCTTACTGATATTTCAAATAGCTAATTTTCTGAAAATCTGTAATTTTAGAGAATAAGATTTCTCAGCATTATGTCCTTTTGTTAATTGACAAATACAGTTTTCAAACTCATCAAGGTGAGATTAGCTCATGGTAACAGATAAGGAAACTGGTGTTCTTTAGAGGTTCTGGTACTTGCCCAATGTCATACACCTATTCAGTTGCAGAGCTGTGATTCATATATGTTCTGTGACCTAACAATTCCACTCCTAACTGTATACTCAACAAATATGCATACATGTGTTGCAAAAAACCAAGTATAGGAATGTTCAAAATAGCTTTTTTTTAGGACTAAGCAGCATTTTTCTGTATTCATTTTTATTGAGTTATAATTGACATAAAATAGAATGCATAGATATTCAGTGCTCAAGTCAATGAATTTTGACACTTGTGTATACCCATGTAACCAGCACCCAAACCAAGAATATAGAACATTTTCATCATAACCCAAGAAAGGGGGCCAGCCTGGTGACATCGTGGTTAAGTTTGGCACTCTCTGCCTCAGCAGCCTGGGTTTGCGGGTTCAGATCCCGAGTGCAGACCTACAGCACTTGTCAGCCATGCTGTGGCAGCAACCCACATGCAAAATAGAGGAAGATTGACACAGATGTTAGCTCAGGGCTAATCTTCCTCAAGGAAAAGTGAAAATAAAAGCCAGAAAGTTTTCTCAAGCTGTGCTCCTTTCTAATTAACTCCCCTCATCCCCAGAAATCGCTTTCTAATTTTCATCACTATAGATTAGCTTTGCCTATTCATGGACTTGATAGAGATGGAATTATACTTTATGTATTCTTTAGTGTATGACTTGTTTCAATTAACATAACGTTTTTGAGATTTATCCATGATGTTGCATGTATCAGTGATTTGGTCTTTTTTATTGCTGAGTAGTATTTCATCATATGAATATATTACAATTTGATTATCCATTCTCTTTTATGGGTGGACATTTGGAATCTTTCCAGTTTGGGGCTATTATGAAGAAGGCCAGAGCAGCATTTATTTTCACTAGTTCCAAACTGGAAACAACCCAAATGTTGATCAACAGTAGGGCGGATAAATTGTAGTATTATAGAGCATGAAAATAAATGGCCTACGGCTATGTGAACAATGTGGGTGATCTTGTCCAGACACAATGTGTCGCAAAAGCCACACACGAAGTGAGTACAATCGGTATCATCCCATTTTAATTTGGTTCAAAACCAGCAAAATCAATCTATGTTATTAAAAGTCATAACAGTATGTAGTTAGTTTTGAGAAAGAGAGGGAGTGACTAGGAATGGGCACATGAGGTGGGCTTCTAGGATGCTGGTAGCAGTCTATTTCCTGATCTGGGTGGTAGTCATACAGGTGTGTTTACTTTGTGAAAATTTATCAAACTGTATACATGTGATTTGTGTCCTCTTCTGTAAGTATGCTATACATCAGTAAATAAGTTTCGTATTTTAAAAATAAAATATCATTATCACCAATATGGTAAGCTTCCTGGAGAATGGTAGGAGAGGGTCAATGGAGAAATTCACTTGGGTTGCAAAGAAGACTGCATTAAAATTAGCGCTCCTCATACATTGCTAGGGGGAGTGCAAAATTGTACGGTCACTTTGGAAAACAGTTTGGCAGTTTCTTATAGAATTAAACACAGATTTATCGTACAACTCAGCAATTCATCAATCCCACTCCTAGGTATTTACCCAAGAGAAATAAAAACACATGTTCATACAAAGACCTGTATGCAAATGTGTAATACAACTTTATTCATAGTAAAAAACTGGAAATATCTCAAATGCCCATCAGCTGCCAAATAGATAAACAAATTGTGGTACATCTATACAATGGTAAACAATTCAGTTATAAAAAGGAACAAACTACTGAAATACGGAATAAATTACTGAGACAAGCAACAACAGGGATAAATCTCAAAAGCATATGCTAAAAGAAAGAAGTCAGACACAAAAGGCTACATACTGTATGATCCCATTTATATAACATTCTGGAAAAGACAAAGCTATCAGCATAGAAATCAGTTGAGGGGCCAGCCTGGTGGCGCCGTGGTTATGTGTACACGTTCCGCTTTGGCGGCGCGGGGTTTGCCGGTTTGGATCCCAGGTGCGGACATGGCACCGCTCATCAAGCCACGCTGTGGTAGGCGTCCCACATATAAAGTAGAGGAAGATGGGCACGGATGTTAGCTCAGGGCCAGTCTTCCTCAGCAAAAAGAGGAGGATTGGACAGCTAATCTTCGACAAAGGAGCAGAGGGCCTACAATGGAGAAAAGAAAGTCTCTTCAACAAATGGTGCTGGGAAAACTGGACAGCCACATGCAAAAGATTGAAAATTGACCATTCTTTTTCACCACACACCAAAATAAACTCAAAATGGATCAAAGACCTAAAGATTAGGCCTGAGACAATAAGTCTTTTGGAAGAGAATATAGGCAGTACACTCTTTGACATCAGTTTCAAAAGAATCTTTTCGGACACTATAACTCCTCAGTTGAGGGAAACAATAGAAAGAATAAACAAATGGGACTTCATCAGACTAAAGAGCTTCTTCAAGGCAAGGGAAAACAGGATTGAAACAAAAAAACAGCTCACTAATTGGGAAAAAATATTTACAAGCCACTTATCTGACAAAGGGTTAATCTCCATAATATACAAAGAACTCACACTGCTTAACAACAAAAAAAAAACAACCCGATCAAAAAATGGGCAGAGGACATGAACAGACATTTCTCAAAAGAAGATATGAATATGGCCAATAGACACATGAAAAGATGTTCATCATCGCTAATCATCAGGGAAATGCAAATCAAAACTACACTAAGATATCACCTTACACCCGTTAGATTGGCAAAAACATCCAAAACCAAGAGCGACAAATGTTGGAGAGGTTGTGGAGAAAAAGGAACCCTCATACACTGTTGGTGGGAATGCAAACTGGTACAGCCACTATGGAAAACAGTATGGAGATTTCTCAAAAAGTTAAAAATAGAAGTACCCTATGACCCAGCCATCCCATTACTGGGTATCTATCCTAAGAACCTGAAATCAGAAATCTCAAGAGTCCGTTGCACCCCTATGTTCATCGCAGCATTATTTACAATAGCCAAGACGTGGAACCAACCTACATGCCCAGAAACTGATGATTGGATAAAGAAGATGTGGTATATATACACAATGGAATACTACTCAGCCATAAAAAAAGACAAAATTGGCCCATTCACAACAACGTGGATGGACCTCGAGGGTATTATGTTAAGCGAAATAAGCCAGTCAGAGAAAGACGAACTCTATATGACTCCACTCATAGGTGGAAGTTAGTATATTGATAAGGAGATCTGATCGGTGGTTACCAAGGAAAAGCGGGGGTGGGGGGAGGGCACAAAGGGGGAAGTGGTGTACCCACAACATGACTAACAAAAATGTACAACTGAAATCTCACAAGGTTGTAATCTATCATAACATTAATTAAAAAAAAAAAAAGAGGAGGATTGGCAGATGTTAGCCCAGGGCTAGTCTTTCCCCCCCAAAAAAAAGAAAGAAAGAAATCAGATGAATGGTTGCCAAGGGTTGGAGTTGGGGGAAGGAGAATGACTGTCAAGGGGCACAAGGGAAGTTTTTGGGGTGATGAAAATGTTCTATATCTTGATTGTGGCGGTGATTACACAACTGCATACGTTCATCAAAACTCTTTGATCTATTCATTAAGAAGGGTAAATTAAGGAAGTGGCATGCATGAAATGGGTAATGTGAAGTTGAAAAAAAAGCATGAAAGTTGTGGGTTGAATGAATGTTCTAGTGGCCTAAAAGTGATCTTGGGATGAAGTAACAGGAAGCAAAAAAACAAGTGAACATACATGTTCATTCTAAGCTGTTACTCTATTACTTTCCCTCTTATGAAACATAATATAGATTCTGTAGAAGTCATGCATAATAATAGCTTACAAAATTGAGCAAATACTATGTGCCAAGCCCCGTTCTAAAGATTTTTACATATGTCATTTAATCCTCACAAAAACCTAAGGTAAGTAGAAACAGAATTCTAACCCAGGCAGTCTGATTTCAGAGCTAACCATAGAATGACATACTGTCACTTTTCAAGAAGAGTTGATAATCTGCTACAAGGACAGCCTGGTAAGCATTGGTAAGTAGTCATTGATTCCAGTAATAGCTAAGAAATATGAACTACTTCCAAAAATGGCATCTTTCATTGATGCCTTGAAAATCCAGAGGGTCACACAGTTGTTACTCAATCCTATAGGTCAAAGGTCAATGTGGTAGCCAGCCTCCAGATGGACTCCAATGATTCTCGCCTCCTGTTATGAACACACCTGGGTGGTCCCATCTCACACTGAATAGTGTCAGTAATTTGACCTCTGTAACTAATTTCAAATTTATGTAGGGTATTGCAGAAATGATGGAGTGTGACGTCTGAAGGTAGGCCATGAAAGACATGGCAGCTTCTGCCTTGCTCGCTTGGATTTGGTTTGGTTCCAAAATTCATTCCCCATGTGGCAGATTGTATATATATATATATACACATATATACATATATGTTGTTAAAGATTGGCACCTGAGCTAACATCTGTTGCCAATCTTTTTTTTTTTTTTTGGTTCTTCTTCTCCCCAAAGCTCCTCGGTACATAGTTGTATATTCTAGTTGTCCAGTCCTGGTTGTGCTATGTGGGACGGTGCCTCAGCATGGCCTGATGAGCATTGCTGGGTCCGAGCCCAGGATCTGAACTGGTGAAACCCTGGGCCACCGAAGCAGAGCGTGTGAACTTAACCACTCAGCCATGGGGCTGGCCCCATATTATACTTTTTAAGATAGTCACCACAACAGCTTCCATACCACATGATCTTCTACTTTGTCACCCTCTCACCAAGAGAAGGGATCTATGTCCCTCCCCTTAAGTCTGGATGGGCTTCTGACTGCTTTGACCAATAGAGTACTGCAGAAGTAAGGTAATGTGACCTATGAGGACAGGTCGGAAGATATAATGCAACTTCAGCTTTGTTCACTGGAACACTTGCGCTAGTAGTCTTGAGCCACTACGTAAGAAGTCTGATTGCCTTGAGGCCACCATGCTGGGGAAGGCTAGGCTCTATATGGAGAGGCCACATGTAGGTGCTTCAGTCAGCATTACTAGATTCCAGCCTCCCAGCCCAAGCACTAGACATACAAGTAAACAGCCTTCAGAGAGATGATTCCAGCCCTGTTAAGTGTCCCTCAGCTTTTGAATCTTCCCAGCTGAGGACTCAACACTGTGGACAAAAACCAATCATTCCCACAGTGCCTTGTCCAAATTCTTGATGACCAGGGTCTGTCGGCATATTTAAATGGTTGCTTTAAGCTACTAAGTTTTGGAGTAGTTTGTTAAGCAAGAATAATAACCAGAACACCCTGTAACTCCTGACAGTTTTAATCTTCCCCCAAATGGCCCCTCCTCCAAAGTCCTTGAGCTGACCATCAGTTGAGGAAAGCTATACTGCAGGTAACAAGGTCTTAAACAGCAAAGGATGGAACCAAAGTCTGCTAAATTACTTCGAGGGTTATTTAGAGTGGTTGAAGTCCTTCCTGAAGAACTAGATGCCGTCTTTCTCTGTTTATACTATATTCTTCCCCTATGGTGGTTTTTAAGGCTGAGTAAATGGATAACAAGATAATTCACATAATATAGGTGGTCATAGACATAGCCTACTGTCCTAGTCCATTCAGGCAGCTATAACAAGATATCACAGACCGGATGACTTATATACAACAGAAATTTATTGCTCACAGTTCTGGAGTCTTGGAAGTCCAAGATCAAGGTGCCAGCATGGTTGTGCTCCAATAGAGGCCCTCTTCCTGGTGCATAGCCGGCACCTTGTTGCTGTATCCTGACATGGTGGAAGGGGCAAGGAATCTCTCTGGAGTCTTTTTTATAAGGACACTACAATCATGTGCCACCTAACAACATTTCAGTCAACAACGGACCACATATACGACGGTGGTCCCATAAGATTAGTACCATATAGCCTAGGTGTATAGGAGGCTATACCATCTAGGTTTGTGTAAGTACACTCTGTGATGTTCCCACAAGGACGAAATCTCCTAACGCATTTCTCAGAATGTATCCCCATCTTTAAGCGATGCATGACTTCAATCCCATTCATGAGGGCAGAGTGTAAGCACCTCCCTAAGGTACCACCTCCTAATACCCTCATCTTTGGGGGTGAGGATTTCAACATACGAATTTGCGGGGGAAACACAAACATTCAGACCATAGCACCTACAAAATAAAACTACCTTCAATTTATCTAGAGAAAGTAAGTTGTTATTGAGTCTATAGAATAGAATGACCAGGATGTGACAGTGACAATGTCTGAAAGGCATCTATTACTAACTTAAAAATCTGCTAGCACTAAGGTTTCAAACTAATACATTCCTCTCCTTCTCAAGATGGCATCTCAAAAACCTTTCACTCATACTTTATGAAGATTCATCCTGTATTATATTTTGAATAATAATGGTAAATATAAAACCAAGGAACAAAGGTGTTGTCCAATAGTCCACTAAACGGAAGCCCCATGAGGACCATAACTTTGTTGACTTTCTTCACTGCTGGCACAGTGCATACAACAAAGCAAGCACTTAAAAGTGGATAAATAAAATCACAGAAGAAAGAGAATGAATTTATTCTCTGATGGACGTGAAACTCCCTATTAGCACTTAGGCTTTTAATTTTTTAAGTCTGTAAGCAAGACAAACTTTTTTCTAGATTGAAGGAGATAATGGAAAATATCTATTGGTGAACTAGCAAGAAAAAATGATTGAAAGAAATGGAAGAAGACATAAAGAAATGGAAAGACATTCCATTTAGAGTTAACATAGTGAAAACATCCATTGAATCTACAGATCAATGCAATGCCTATCAAAATTCCAATGACATTTTTCACAGAAATAGAACAAAGAATCCTAAAATTTACATGGAACAAAAGACCCTAAATAGCCAAAGCAATCCCGAGAAAAAAGCACAAAGCTGGAGGCATCACACCCCTTCATTTCAAAGTATATAACAAAGCTGTAGTAATCAAAACAGCATGGTACTGGCAGAAAAACAGACACACAGATCAATGGAACAAAATCGAGAGCCCAGAAGTACATCCACACATCTATGACCAGCTAATTTTTGACAAAGAAGCCAAGAACATAAAATGGAGAAAGGAAATTCTCTTCAACAAATGGTGCTGGGAAAACCGGACAGCCACATGCAAAAGGATGAAAGTAGACTATCATACACCATACACAAAAATTAACTCAAAATGGATTAAAGACTTGAATGTAAGATCTGAAACCATAAAACTCCTAGGAGAAAACAGGCAGTACAGTCTGACATTGGTCTTAGCAGTATCTTTTGGAATATGTCTCCTTAGGCAAGGGAAACAAAACGAAAAACAAACAAATGGGACTACATCAAACTAAACTATTACTAAAAAAGACAACAAATAACAAGTGTTGGAGAGGATGTGGAGAAAAGGAAACCCTCATACACTGCTGGTGGGAATGTAAACTGGTACAGCCACTGTGGAAAATAGTATGGAGATTCCTCAAAAAATTAAAAATTTAACTACCATATGATCTAGTTATTCCACTTCTGGGTATTTACCCAAAGAACGTGAAAAAACTAATTCAAAAAGATATAAACACCCTTATGTTAACTGCAGCGTTATTCACAATAGCCAAGCCCTGGAAACAACCTAAGTGCCCATCAAGGGATGAATGGATAAAGAACATGTGGTATATATACACAATGGAATACTACTCAGCCATAAAAAACGATGAAATCTTGCCATCTGCAGCAATATGGATGGACCTTGACGGTATTATGCTAAGCGAAATAAATCAGACAGAGAAAGCAAAATACCATGATTTCACTCATTTGAGGAATTTAAAACAACAACAACAATACATAGATACAGAGAACAGATTGGTGGTTACCAGAGGGGAAGAGGGGGAGGGGGAGGGCAAAAGGGGTAAAGGGGAGCATTTGTACAGTTATGGATGGCAACCAGATTTTTGGTGGTGAACACGATATAGTCTATACAGAAGTCGAAATAGAATGATGTACATCTGAAATTTATATAATGTTATAAATGAATGTTACCTCAATAAAAAAACTCCAACAATTATACTTGAGTCAATATGAATTTTTATTAACACACATTTGTCAAAGTCTGTACAAACCAAAACATTCTTGTGTTTTAAAATGTCCATTATTACAAACATACAAATAAACAAAAGGTGTTACCAAAAGTTAGCTACTCAATTTCATGGTAAAACAGTGTCATGATTTTTAAAAAGCAAAATTTTAAGACTGAGGTTTCTTCTTTCCCTTTTTGGAACTTGTGGAAAGTTATAAAATGTGTGGATTTGCTTTATATTAAATGCCAAGGCCTTAAAAAAAGATTTAGTATAAAACTAAATATGTGTTTTTATATTGTCACCTCATGTAACAGAATTTCTCAAGTCTTTAAAATTAAAAAAAAAACCATGACTGTAACTTTTTTCACAATCTATTCCCCATAGTCAATGTAAATGCATCTGAAAAATATGACAGTTTATC
Organism: Equus przewalskii; assembly: GCF_037783145.1. Classification (NCBI taxonomy): domain Eukaryota; kingdom Metazoa; phylum Chordata; class Mammalia; order Perissodactyla; family Equidae; genus Equus; species Equus przewalskii. The sequence continues at coordinate 27,980,144 of NC_091832.1, forward strand.
TTTACCTAAAAGGTTCTCATTCAAAGAGTTACAAAACTGTTGAGCACTGCCATTTCCCTTGCTTAAAAGGGAAAATTACATCCCCTACTAAAGCAACATGGTCCATTGTTTCTCTTATCAGAAGGAAGCCACTCATTTCCACTTCTGTGTCCAATTATATGCATGGATCCACCGTGAGAATGTTATCACAAATTATAAGCACTTGCTTCTAGGAAATGCCTACCAAGTTAAACTTACTGCTACAGTTTTGGTAGACTGAGGTACAAATGTCACTGCCCTCATGATTACCTCGAACTCTAGTACCCCACTGCATTAACAATTCCAAGGTTGTTGGTTTTATGCTGTTTCATGGCACACTACACATCTCTAATTCCCTTCACAAACATCACACAGAGGACCTGAGAGTATGGCTAGAAATGCAAATCTATCTCCTCTCCTGGAAAAGCAAATTGACGTGCCTATTGGGTCAAAGGAAAACAGGACACAAATAATTCTGGCTGAGGCCAAGCTGCTTCTGAGAAGCACCTATTTTCCCTACATTTCCATTAAAGGCAGGGAGTGTACAGGCTGGAGAAGGTACGCTGATATCATTTCTCCCAATCAGACTCAGAGTCCATACTTGAGCAGCTCATACTGACCCCAAAAATGCTCTGTAGTTCAAATATTCTCCCATTTTGAATCTGCTCATGTAAAAAAAGAATGTTCTCTGACAATGGCCCAGTATGACAACTGATACAAGTAAAGGATATTTTTTTAAAAAGAAGTGGCAGTGTGAGAATTTAAAATTAGTCACATAAAACAATCAAGAAAGGGGTGGGGGAGGGAAGCGTCCAGTATAACCTGGACAACCTTTCTTTCTGCCCTTACTTAAAAAGACAGACTGTTCAAATCTTTGCTACCTCCTTTCAGTAGCTTCTTAAACGCTCTTCCAAGAAATCCTTCAAAAGGCACTTAACTCCATACTTATGCATTGAATTGTTTCACTTTAGCAATCAGTTTTTAAGACTCGAAGGTAACAAGAAAAAAAAAACATCTGATTCTTTTACTAAAAGCTAGAGACTTTTTTTAAGAAGCATCACTTTTACAAGAAGAACAAGCTAGGTTACCATTATTCCTTTATCAAGAAAAAGGTTCTTTTTTAAAAAATAAATAAAACTCTGGCTATACATAGTACAAAGTTCATACATAATATACCTGGAAAAAAACCCAAGAGTATACCCTGAAGCAAAAGGTTTATTGGAGAGAGAAAGCCTCTTCCATTGTACCAAGTCTTAAGGTGGCAGTTTTCAAAGTTCAGAGGGTGGCAGTGATATGTAATTAATGCCAAACTATTTGCTCATGGGTATGGCAGGATGCAATGATGGACAAAAAAAAATCATTCTGCACATAACACTGAGCAGCGACCACCACACACAAATAGTAGTACCAAAAGAGAGAGAGAGAGAAAGAGTAGTAACTAGAGAATGGGAAGGGGGGAGCAGGAGAAGAGAGGAGTAAGAGGGTGAGAGAGAGGGAGAGAGCACGAAATCCCAAACATTCAGGCATGCAGTCATAACACAGCACAAACCAGGTGTTTCCATTCAGCCCACTGCAATCGCACAGAGAAGGATAACTATAATAAAATAGATTTCTTAAGAAAGCTTGCAATTCCCAGAAAACAGCCACGTCGCCAACCCTAACCCAGGAACCCATTTGCTGTTGCTGGGAGCCTCCTTGTCGTCTCTCAGGGAGAGGTTATAGTTCCTGACTTCTCGGACTTCTTGCTCTTGGACAAGGCAGCTGCCTGCTTCAGGAGCTCTCGGTTTTTGGCCTAAAAAACCAGTGCAAGAAGGATATTTTAACAGGATAGGGTATTTTTTTCATGCAGATGCTAAGGCAGACAACGTAGAGGGTCAGGAAGAGATGAACAAATTCTAGAGGTAGAAAATGACAGACAGCTCTAGGGCTTGGTTCGGGGGAAGAAAGTATTTGCTGGAGGTTAATCAGTGAACTTTAGTCTCCCGAGATCCACTGTTACAAAAGGATGCTCTATGCAACAAAAACAAACCATGGAGGGCCTTAATGTGCTGGATAAACGGAATTTATAATTCAGACATCTGGAATCACATCTGGTTTATCCAAAAATCAAATAACACACTTATCAATTCCACTTTTTTTTGAGGGAAGAAGATCAGAACGCACCCAAAAGTGAAATAACAAAAGGTATCTGTAGGGTGGATTAATGTCATCTGTCAATACTTTGAGAAAAATGGTATCTAAGAGACGATCACTTAAAACACAATCAGCTAAATATACCAGAGTTACCACATAAAATAAGCAGTCACCTGCAATTGTTCTGTGACTTCTTTGTGGGTTTTCTCCATCTGGTTCATTTTGGCTCTCATCTGAGATTCTTGGTATTGAAAATCAGCCTTCAACTCTGTGATCTGAGGGGAAAAAAGGCAGAGTAACCAGAAGAAATTTCTGAGCAATGAAGAATGTTTTGGTACCAGAGAGCTAACTGGTCCCTCAAATTAATGAAATCCAGGGTTCTCCTGAAGATCCATACCTAAATCAAAGCCAAAGAATTCCATATCCTATTTTTTCAAAAGATTTCCTGAAAATTACACAAAATCCTGAAGTCACGTTTCTGATACTTAACACTAGCAGGTTTTAGTGATTTTATGTATTTAATATATGCCAATAATCCTCTGATTACTCACCTCCAAATATATCAGTGATTACACCACAATACGATTGATGGTTTGAGAAGCCATGAGAATAACAGATGCTATAATTTACTGAATTTTTACCCTGTTCCAGGTGAACTCTTTGATTATATTACCTCATTCAATACTACAACCCTGTGTGGGGGGGTATATTATTCTTCCCATTTTACCCATGGGAAAACCTTTAGAAAGGATTAAGTAACGTGGCCAAGATCATACATGGTAGCAAGTGGCAGAGCTAGAATTCAAATCCCAGGCCTTCTTCTATTGACTATGCTATTCAAGGAGCACAGAGAAGAAATATGTAAATCAGAGAAGCGATATGTGAGCTGAGTTTTTTTTTTTTTTTTAAAGATTTTATTTTTTCCTTTTTCTCCCCAAAGTCCCCCAGTACACAGTTGTATATTCTTCGTTGTGGGTCCCTCTAGTTGTGGCATGTGGGACGCCGCCTCAGCGTGGTCTGATGAGCAGTGCCATGTCCGCGCCCAGGATTTGAACCAACGAAACACTGGGCCGCCTGCAGCAGAGCGCGCGAACTTAACCACTCAGCCACGGGGCCAGCCCCATGTGAGCTGAGTTTTGAGATAAAAGCAGCAACTGGCACATGAGGTAAGGAGAAGAGCATCCAAGCAAAGAGAGCAGTATGGGCACAGGCAGAGTGTGAGAGAACTGAGAGCTTGTTTGAATGACTAGTGAGCACGCAGAGTGGCAGGAGATGAGGCTAGAGATAGGCAGGCACGATGTGGAAAAGACTGTGTTCCATGCCAAGGAGTGTGACCTTGATCCTGAAAGTCATGGAAAACAATCTACTATTTGGTTTTGCTCCTTTTAAAATCCTAACTTTGCAAAGCACTAGAAATAAGTGTTCATTTTACGTCTACTTTGCAAAAATCCTTTTATGTGCTGCCATTCTGACCTAGTCCATGAAGAGAATATACCTGAGTCCATTTTCATCTGACAGTTATGCAGTAAAGTGGAAAGAATATGGGTCTCTTCCCATGAATCTCCACCCTACTGGCAGAAGAAAGCATAGCACAGTAGAAAGAACAGTAGAGTCAGAAAGACTTGGGTTCGTTTCTTTGTTTGTTCTGCCATTTACTAGCTGTGTGATTTGGACACGTCACTTCATCTCTTTGGGTCCATTTCTTCACCTGCAAAATGAGGTAGAAATTAGAGGGAAAGAATGCATGGGAAGATTCTAATGTTATAAATGTCTTTATTAGCCATTCAGAATGAATCATAGCATTCTGAATCTTGGCACAAGACAACATATAGCCTCAGGTTAAAAACAGAGGGAGGAGAACTGATTGGAACCCTCAGAAGGAAAACATTGAAGGCACTCTTCATCTATGAAATGATGATGATAATAATTCCTACCTCAAAGGGTTGTTATGAGGATAAATGAGTTAACACGTATAAAGCACTCAGAGTCAGACACACAGTAAGCATCCAATAAAAGTTAGCTATTGTTATTATTGTTAACATATTAAGGCAAAAATGAGATACTCTCTAAGAACCTAATAATAAGAAATTATAGACATAAATCAGAACAAAGATGTAAAAAGATCTCTTAAAGAGGGAGGATGATTCTTAGACCAGAGTAAGACTTCACTGAAGATATTAAGGTGTTTAAAGAGTGGGTCACTCAGGAAGGGAGCTGTCAGCAATAGAAGCAAAGTGACGCAAGAGTCATGGAGGAAGGCCTACCTGAACATTGTCCAGGGAGGAGGGAGACCTGGCCCACATACTTTGAGTATTACTGTCCCACGGACACGGCCATCCCAATAATAGAGATGGAGGCATCAGGTTCTCTTAGCCTGAGAGCATTAAAAATTCCAATTACATAACTATCTCCTCTTGTCCCAACTCCATGCTCATTTAGCACTTTTTGATTATGACCTTCCAAGGTAGCTCGTGCTGAGGGTAGTACAGTCATGCATCGCACAACAACGGGGATACATTCTGAGAAACGTGTCACTGAGTAATTTTATCATTGTGGGAACGTCATAGAGTGTACTTACGCCAACCTAGATGGTATAGCCTACTACACACCTAGGCTACATGGTACTAATTTTAGGGGACCACTGTCATATATGCAGTCCGCTGTCGAGCGAAACACTGTTACGCAGCACAGCACTGTACTCAGTTATATGCTCCGCTGTGAATTAAGAGGGGGCATCGTAGTTTTACACACCATCTCTGTAAGCTTGGTTACCACAAGTCCTCCCTGAGATGCGGAAGCTCCCTCCAAATGCTGAGAAGAATCAACTTTCTCAACCCACTTGACCGAGGCAAATTCACCATGGTAATACCACGCCATGAGTTATTTTGGCACACAGCAAGCCTCTCCCCAGGATATCCCAACCTTACAAATGGATCTCTCTCAAAGCATCAATGGTGAGTACCCAACAAATATCAGTTAGAGTTAGCATCGTGCCCTATCCCACATATCTTACCCTCACATCATTCTGGTCTCAGAGGCATTAACTAAACCGTACCTTCTTCTCTTTCTCTAAAATCATTTGATCCTTTTGATGCAGCATCTTCTTCAGAGTGGCCACTTCTTCCTTCAGTTGAGCAATGATGACAAAGTGGTCAGTGCCTGGTGAGTCCAGAGCCAGGTCTGGGGAAAAGCTGAGTGGAAAAATGGATGGGAAAAAAACCTTAACTTGGAGGAACAGACTTTTTTCTACCTGAGGACACATCACAGGCCACTTGACTGCAGACTCAAGGGCAGGAGCAACTACGTGAATTCCCAACATTAAGCACAATGCACTATACATGCCAGACTCAACAGCATTTGCTAAACTGCACAAGCAAGGTGGTCATCAGATAACTGCAGCAACCCAAACCACAACCTGCAGCATTCCTGCAGCAGCATCTCTCACACTCAGGACTGAAATAAAAGCCATTTCACAAGAGCCAAGGATATTCCATTTCAGGTTTATTGAAGGTCTCCAATTATTTATGGGTGAAACAGTCATAATTTCTTTGTGATTAGATAATTTCCCTAGAATCTGGATAAATTATGAATTGTAAGCCCATGCATTTTTCTTTAAGGCTCCCCACAAAGTTTGTCTTTTGGTTCTCCGTTTTCCACCCCAAAGCTCTGTGATGTGGTGCAGCTGCTGAGAAGCTGCTGCATTCTACCCCGGGAGAGTCAGTCCTTTTTTAAAATGATAATAAGATGACAAAATTAATAGGAAGGAAGCCAACTTCCCCTATACTGCAACTGGCCTGTTGATTATCACTTCCAATACCAAGAATTCTGTGACATTCAGTTAGGAAAGGAACAGAGAGGTGACAAACTCCAGAGTCACATCACAACCTGGGTTTTCACTGAAATTACCCCTGAAATTGTATGTACAATTCTGTGTATACATACAGTGGTTTCTAGGGTGAGGATTCGTAGCTTTCATTGTTGGTCAGAGGTGTCTTAGACCCAAAACAAGTTAAGGAATCACCACAGAGGGTCAAATCCTGCCCTTCCCTAGAGACTTCCCACAGGAAGCTCTTTACTTTTCCCAGGGCAATCTTTAGAGTAAAACACAAACCTGCTTTTCCTAAGCAGACACTGGACTACTGATTCCAAACTCTCTGTACCAATATAGCAACAATTCTAGTTCCGCCTTGCTGTTGGTTCTTTCCTATATCTTTAACCCCATCTAATACCCAGCATTTCTCCACACAGGTAGAAACTCCAAATAGCAAGCCAAATCACTGGATGTACCTCCTCATAGTTACCAAGTTAAACATTTCTATAGCTAGAATGGGCAGACATAGTCCATTGATAAGAATATTGTCCCTCAAGTCTACATCAAGCATATGAGAAAAATGTTCAAAGCATGGATCAATGCTTTCATAACTGGTGAATATGCAGAATTACTGGGTAATAAAAAGTAAGTGCAAAATAATAAAACAAGGCATACAGGAGAAAATGTTGGAAGGACCCATCAGAGTCTCCACCAGTTTCAATACCCACCAAGGGACTGTCTTCCCTCAACCCAACAGACTCTATTTAAACCCATAACTAGAGTGATGAAGGAAACGCAGTAATGGGCTAATATAATTAACTTCTTGTTGTCCCAAAAGCTCTTAATGCTCTGCTCTACCTGCTTCTTGAGAGAGGATTCTTCCCATACCAATAAATTGCTGACAAAACCAGTTGTGTCTATCCTGTGTTAGGGCCTGACCTTTCCAACTCTCTAACTTCTAATTAAGAACTGCTGGGAATCAAAATGAAAAAAGATGGCTAGATGAGAGCAAGGCAGAAAATTAGATCCAGTCTCTTTCCAAATACCTCACTACTTCTCCAGGAAGCTTCTTATCTTTCCCAAAAGCTTTTAATATAAGCACAATCTTCCTCAGCTTGAGCCAAAACCTGCCTTCCTGTCATTCCTGTCTATTGGTCCTGGGTCTGTCCTCAAAGGCCACACAGAATAACTCTAATCCTTCAAGTGTATTTCAGAAGGAGAATAAAATAAAACTACAAGGAAAGGAGGAGAATATCCTTTAGAAATAACAAACCACAAGGTGTGGTAGGGCATCACTTATTGTTGAGAGTGCCTTTTTATTGTCAATAAAATAATAAACAAACATGATCAAAAAGTAGCTGGTGCATTTTCTCAGGGAAGGAAAGCTAGAAATGAACTCAAGATTTTCCTCAAATTGAAGTTTTTGTTAGAATTTCAACATTAAAAAACATGAAATGAGTGGCTGTGAATTCTGCAGGATACTAAAAAAAAAAAAGACTAAGGTATTTTATAAGTATAAAACCATTAGAGAAATGGTTTTATTTAAAAAAACCCCTAAAGTAATATGTTCTCTTTGTACAATATGAAAGGCTAATGGGTAAAGAAAAAGAGGAGGAAAAATAATCAAACATGCCTCAATATTTAAAAAATAAATGAGAGAGGAGAATATGGTGGTATCAAAAGGTCAATGGGAATAAAAATGAAATAAGAGCATACATTTTAAAAGTATATGGATACTTTATAAGTGGGGCCAGGAAAGTGGATTGTGATTAATTAAAAACTGGGAGGCAGCTGCAACAATAGACAGTTCAGAAATGAGACTGGTAACATCTGGTACAGAAGTGAATTCGAGATAGATATTCAGTAAAAAAATTTTGGTCTGCATGACATTTTAAAAAAGGACTGTCAAAAAAACAAAAGCTTGTCAGAAGGAAAGGCAAGGAAAAAAACACAACAAGTAAAAAGAAAAGGAAAAATGTAATTTACCTTGTGCTATGAACTTTTAAATAAAAGAAATGCAAACAAGTGGAATAGACTAAGACTGCTAATGCAGAAACATTCAGTTGGAACTCGTATATGCATGAAAATAACTTTTGTGGCAGCAGAAAAATTTTATAAATTTTCAAGTTGTTAGTGTAAATTATTTTTAAAAACTAGCACATACATTTCAAGAAAAAATTATCTTTTACTCATTCTCTCCTGATCCAGCATCTGCATTGGGCTGTCTTTCTACATGCTAAGGAAGCATGGATTACCCCTCAGAGACTGAGCAACACTGCCTTACCTCCAACCTGTCTCTGCTGTGCCTCTTGAGACCGACTCCTGCTCTGCCTGGAGGAGGCTACAGGCACAGATCACAGTGAAAAGCATCCAGCCATTGACTTCTAGAATTAGTATGGGGAGTTATTTGTGGACTGCAGAATTCACCTGCTATTAAATCCAGTTATATGTTCTTGTCTGAATGACAAGATTAGACTTATAAATAAATATCAGTACTGCCTGTTAATAAGATAGCAAGTGGCTAGCGTAGTGACCTTACAAGGTTCTCTGACAACCATAGACTAGCGCCAAGGGACACCGTAAAATGTATTCCTGTTTCAGGAACTGTGTATGCATTTCAAATGGAAGTGTGTGCACACACTTCCATTGGCTCACCTGTCTCCATTGGTCGTGATTGACTCAAACTTGGATTTTTTCTTTGGGATTTCATTTTGAATTGAAGACGTAGAAAGTGTTTTCTGGCTTTTAATGGCAAAAAATAGAGACAATTAGAAATCAAAGATTAATTAAACATCAGAGTGAAAGTCCGTCAAATGGGACCACCATAACATCATAGCTCTTCTTTTTTTTTTTTTTTTAAAGATTTTAATTTTTTCCTTTTTCTCCCCAAAGCCCCCCAGTACATAGTTGTATATTCTTCGTTGTGGGTCCTTCTAGTTGTGGCACGTGGGACGCTGCCTCAGCGTGGTCTGATGAGCAGTGCCATGTCCGTGCCCAGGATTCGAACCAACGAAACACTGGGCCACCTGCAGCGGAGCGCGCAAACTTAACCACTCAGCCACGGGGCCAGCCCCATCATAGCTCTTCTATGCAAGAGATAATTATTCTTGATTATTAAAATCCGCCAACGTGTTTGATTTCATAGGTCCCGGATGCATGGGTAGTCCGTTTCCACGGGCCCCCCAAATTCTTGGCATTAATTAAATATTATCTGCTTTATTAACAACTATGAGAACAGAATTAATAAAACTTCAATAAGAAGTATAATCTATCCTATAGCTTAAAAAGTACTTTTATATTCATATGCATATGAAGATGCATATGCAATGTTTCACATGCATCTTATAATTCTGTGAGGTATATACAAGGTATTATTTCCACTTTGCAGAAACTGAGGCTCATCAAGGTTAACTGATCTATCCATGGATAGACAGCTGGTTAATAGTGAAGCTGGGACTAGGCAGCAGGTTGACATATTTCAACTCCTAGTCCAATTCTTCTTCACTATATCTCTGTGAATCTACAACACTAAAAATCAGTTGTAGCCCCAGTAAGTTCACCCTCTAAAACTGGTCTGCAACTCTTTCACTTTGATGGATGTCCAACTGCCAAGTCTAAAGGATGCTGCAGACCCTGTCTGACTCGACCTCTTTTCAGTATGTGATACCCTTGACCATGACATCCTTTCTGCCCCCAGCTTTACTGATAAAGAATTGGCAAATATAATTGTACATATAAAGTGTACAATGTGATGAGTTGATATATATGTACATTATGGAATGATTACCAGGATCAAGATAATTATAATTATCCATCCACCACCTCACACAGTTAACTCCTTTTTTTAATGGTGAGAATGCTTAAGATCTACTTTTGCAACTTACAAGTATAAGATACCATATTAACTACAGACACTCTGCTGCACATTAGATCCTCAGAAATCCTTCTAACTGAAAGTTTGTACCCTTTGACCTACATCTCCCCATTTCCTCCTCCCCCAGCCCCTGACAATCATCATTCTATTCTTTGTTTCCACGAAACTGGCTTTTAAAAAAAATTCCACAAAAAAGTACTACCACACAGTATTTGTCTTTATCTGACTCATTTCACTTAGCCCGACGTCCTCCAGGTTCATTCATGTCGTCGCAAACAGCAGGATTTCCTCCTTTTTTATGGCTGAATAATATTCCATTATATATATACACCACATTTTCTTTATCCATTCATCCATCGAAGGACATTTATGTTGTTTCCATATCCTGGCTCTGATGAATAAAGCTGCAGTGATCACAGGGGTGCAGATACCTCTTCGAGATAGTGACTTTACTTCCTTTGGATATATATCCAGGAGTTATTGCTGGATCATATGTTAGTTCTATTTTTAATTTTTTGAGGAACCACTATACTGTTTTCCACAATGGCTGTTATCAATTTACATTCCCACTAACACGGTACAAGAGTACCCTTTTCCCCACAATCTCGCCAACATTTACCATCTCTTGTCTTTCTGACAACAGCCATCCTAATAGGTGTGAGGAGACACCTCATTGTGGTTTTGACTTGCATTCCCCTGATGATTAGTAATGTTTAGCACCTTTTCATGTATCTATTGGCCATCTGTATGTCTTCTTTGGAAAAACATCTATTCAGGTCCTTTGCCCATTTTTTTAATGGATTATTTGCTTTTTTTGCTGTTGAGTTGTATGAGTTCTTCATATATTTTGGATATTAACCCCTTATCAGATATATGGTCTGTAAATATTCACTCCATCCTTCTTGAGTGCTTCTAGAGTTCTGTTCTCAGCCTCTACCTGAGTTATACCACTCAAAAGCTTGGTTTCAACAACTACCTACCCATTACAGGAACTGGAAATGGGTGTTTCCCAGATCAGTGGCATCAGAATTTTCTGGGATGTTTATAAAACAGTGCAGATTCCTGGACTCTATCCTAGATCCTACTGAATTAAACTCTGGCATGGGGCTGCAGGAATCTGCATTTTTAAACAATTTCTATTCCCACCGACTTTTTTTTTCTTAAAGATTGGCACCTGAGCTAACAACTGTTGCCAATCTTCTTTTTTTTTTCCTGCTTTCTCTCCCCAAATCCCCCCAGTAATAGTTGTATATTTAGTTGTGGGTCCTTCTACTTGTGGCATGTGGGATGCCGCCTCAACGTGGCCTGATGAGCAGTGCCATGTCCATGCCCAGGATCTGAACTAGCGAAACCCTGGGCCACTGAAGCAGATTGCGTGAACTTACCCACTAGGCCATGGGGCCGGCCCTCCCACTGACTTTCACGTGCTACCAATGGCCCGCCTTCAAACCTCTCTTCTGAGTTCTAGGCTAAGATCTCACTAAATAATTCTTCTTGATGCTTCAAACTCAACTTTTCAAAAGTGAACTTCTTTTCTCCCCTTTCTATATCCTCTCAGTTAAAGATCAACCTACTCATGCAAGTAAGAAGCCTGAGAATTATTGTTTACTCACCCAGCTCCTGCCCATCTGTCTGATCATGAAATTATCTAAGTTTCTTTGTAATTCTCCCTCTAAAGTATCTTCCTGAATCTGCCGCTTTGATCTTCAGTGCCACTGCCTCAGTTGAGGTTCTCGTAGTAACATCTCTTACCCAGACTCTTACAAAAAAGCATCTTAACCAGCCTCTCTTTTTTCTCCAATGCATTCTCCACAATAATCAAGGTTAATTTTTTACTGACCTCAGGATCAAGTTCATGCTCCTTAACAGGTCTGCAGGGTCTTGTTTCCTTCATTCCTGGGCTCCCAACCATAAAAGGACTTGCAATTCCCCAGGGTTCCATGTGGCTCGTGCTCTCCATGCTTTTGCAATGCTATTACCTCAGCCTAGGATGTCTCTGCCCCTTCCTTATCTGATGATTCCGACTCATCCTAAGATCCAGCTCCAACATCAGCTCTTTTCTGAGCCTTCTTTGCCTGACTTCCCAAAGCAGTTAATAACTATTGCCTCTCACATCAGTATCCTGACATTTCCACTATGGTGTCCATTGAATTATACTGCAATGATCTGATTACAGGTCTGTTTTCCCCACCAGACTGCACACTCCTGGTGAGCAGCGTGATTCTTTTATTCATCTCGATTCCTAGCAGAGTTCCTGGCCCATGAAAGTACTTAATAATGTTTGCTAAATGAACAAACAAAATCATAATGGTAATAACAACAAAGAGTAACTAAAATGTACTGAATGCTTCCTACATGCCAGTTATAAAACTAATCATTACGCATGTGCCATATAATTTACCTTCACAACAACTCCATGAGGTAATACTATTATTTCCCTCATTTTACAGATGAAAAAACTTGCCCAAGATCCCACACAGACAACCAGTAGAGACAGCATTCAATCCAGAGCCAGAATTCTTAACAACACTACAGATACTCTGAAAGGAAACTTAAGACAACAATGAAAGGACATCTTTTTGACTGGATCCCACAAGGACAAACCTAGAACATCTATCAACCACCTGGGCAAATATGCATTAAAAAGCTGAATTCCTCAGAAAGTGAAATGTCCAGTCTTCTAGGGAGATAACTCACTCTAAGTGTGGGAGAACATTACACGGGAAAGTGGAACAAGTTCCACAAACTTTTCAGACATAATACAAACCAAGTCAGGAAATCCTGACACCTTAAGGAAGTCTCTCTGCCCCTTGGGAGATACGTGAATTGCAAAATATGACAAAAGAGATTCCTCCTATAGACCAGTAACTAGAGAGAAAAGAATAGGAAAAAAATAGAAAAAAACCCCTACAAAATGGTATCTTTCATGGCTAACTGTGTGAGTATTACTTCTGCGTTACCAGCATCTCTAGTCCTATCTTCTGCATCTTGGGGCTACCTGTTATAATGGCTGCCACCACTCAGTCGACTGTACTGCTCCTTCTCCTGGTGGCTGGCACGCGAAGAGCTGCTCAGGTGCTTCCTCTGCTCTTTAGTCTTCTGAAGGACCCGTTTGTATGAAAGTGTGCACAGCCAGCACAGCAACTTCCCATCTACCTGAAAGATACGGAGACGAAGATAAAGAAGAGGGAAAGTAGTCTACAGGCACTCCAGAACTGGGGTACTGGCAGCTGGAACTTCTGGGTTAAGGCCCACCTCTGCCACTTCTGAGCTGTGTGACCTTAGGGAAGTCATTTAAGCTCTCTCTAGCTCAATTTCTTCGTGTGTAAAATGAGGGCTAATAGTACCTACTTTAGAGGGTTGTTGCAAGGATTTGGTGACATATATGTGCCAGGCACATAAAAATTGCTTAATAAATATGAGCTGCTAATTTGTTTATCTTTTTGTTTCGTTTTTCTTCAACTTAACAAATATAGACCAGAGCCAAGTTCCCACAGGATTTCTAAAGACACACATACCTCCACGGTGCTCATTAAGGAAAACTCAGCAGGGAGAAGACACAAGATGAAACATAAAATGTACACTTCAGTTTTAATACCTTATAAATGGTTCACAAAATAGTATGTTAGATATCTTTTCTCAGATGGAATATCCCCAGAAAAAGACTGTTGGGCAAGTGGCTTCCAGGGCCCCAGTCCCTGGTGGTAGCCTACCATGGCACTTTATTTAAATTAGAAAAAGTCGATCCCTTTGGGCAGAAGCAGCTCTGTACCAGGGCACAGGGTGCAGGGCTAGGAAAGTAGAAGGGGCTTCCACAATCCTCTGAAGCTGGAGTGCTTCTGTGCAGTACTCAGACTGCAAACCTGTCAGTGGGGAAGCCTGGAGTAGGTGGCAGGACAGGTGGGCTGGTTGGAATTACTTAGCTTGGGGAGGGAGTGTGCTGATATTTTACAGAATTTCAGTTTTCATGTCTTATTGCTGAAATTAGATTTTGTGCCCCATCTTGAACATGGGTAGGCTATACTGTCATTTATCTAAAGTATTTTTAATCTTGTTAGCAAAAGCCTCTTTGTACCCCACCTCCCGAACCCACTGGCAAGCTCATCAGTCTGAATCTATCCACTTCTTTCCAATTTCACTGCTTCCACCCAAGTACAGCCATTCTTCTCTCTCAACGATCTCCCTACTTCTTCTCTTGGGTTTTTACAAACCACTTCCACACAGCTCCAAAAGTGGGCTTCTTAAATGTAAATTTGATTATATCTCACCTCTCCTTAAAATCCAATGGTTTCTCATCATTTCTAGTATAAAATCCACTTTTTACCATGGCCTATGCTGACTTAAATGTAGCCCCTATCCGCCTCTATAACCTCCTTCCCTGGTCCATTCTGCCTTCTTTCTGTTCTTCCCATGTGCCAAGCTCATTCTTGCCTTAGGGTCTTTTCACAGCTGGTCCCTCTTCCTGGAATCTTTGCCTCCAGAGCTTCCCAGGGCTGCTACCTTCTCATTATAGTTTCAGCTCAGATGTTATCTCCTTGGAGGCCCTCCTGATTGCTCAGTCTAAACTGGCCTCCCCAGTCACTCTCTACCATATACTCTACTTCTTCAGAACACTTATACCTAAAATGCGGGTGCATTTATTTCCTTGTTTGTTCTCCCCCATCTCTCTCATACGCACAAATATAAGCTCTGTGAAAGTAAGGTCTTGTCTGTTTAGTTCATTCATCTATTTCCAATACCTATAACAGTGTCTGATATGTGATAAGCATTTAATTATTTGTTAATGAATGTAGGAATAGACTTTGAAATGAAACTTTGATCTGGTTCATTTCATGGTTATGGCATTTTAAAACACTTTGGAAGACTTTGCCCAGAAAAGAGCTTTCACTGAAGAAGAATTAGAAAACAAGGCAACTCCACTGAAAGAGAGCCAGCACTGAAGATAAAAATTACATACTGAACTACAGGACGCTTTATTTCAGATCTCACCTTTAAAAATATAAAATCACCCTCTGAGAATTAAACTATCATAAAGAAATAATCCTAGGTAACACTGATTACTTATCATGTACCAGATTTCTTTTGAATGGCTTTACACATAATAGCTCAACCTTCATAACAATGCACAAGGTTTGATCAGCCTCCTTTACAGATGAGGAAACTGAGGCACTGGCAGATTAATTTGCCCAAAGTCACACGGCAAATAAGTCAGACTTCAATGTGGGCATTCTAAGTCCAGATCACCCATCCTCAATCCCTAAACTTAACCCCACTAAAGTTTATGAACGTGTGATTGAAGATGCCTAAAAACATCCAAACTCCTAAGATAGGACTGTAACTAAGAACGCAGAAACTTAATGAATCTAATGTAATCAGATTAATAAAAATTAGCTATTCCTATTAATAACAAGATAGTTACCATTTATAAAAAGATTTAGCTATTCCTATTAATAAGATAGTTAACATTTATTGAGTTTTATTATGTGCCAGGCTCAAAATTAAGTGTTTTATATACCTATCTCAATTAAATCTATGTCCTTGTGAAGTAGTTACTGTTATTCCCATTGGAAAGATGATGAAATTGATGCATAACAAGAGTAAGTAACTTGCCCAGCTGGGATCATTCAGCTGGCTTAGGAGTGGGATAGGACCCAGGTCTGAGGGACTACAAAGCTGTGCTCCAACTATTATTATATGCTACCTCCTGATTACTCATTTATCTTCTCCAGTATCTTGATTCAGGGAGGAGGAGCCTGGTTGGCAGGCAAGAGTATTCTAACCACTGGAAAGTTATACCCTTCCATTGTAAATTAACGAATTTGGTTAGCAAGAGTCAGCTCTTGAGAGCCTAAGCACCTCTGGACACTGAAAAAGAGTTTCTGAACTGCATTCTTTGATTCAAAAAATATTTATTGAATACCTAGTATGTGCCAGGCTGCTGGAAATATAGCAGAGAACAAGATGAACACAGAGCTCACATTCTAGCAGGGGTGGACAAACATGTAAGCAAATAAATAAGATAATTTCTCATAACGTACATGTTATAAAGACTTAATAAAACAGGGTAATATGATAAAGAGTGACGGAGGGAGTTAGTAAAAGAAGCTCTCTGTGAGGACATGGCATCTGAGCTGAGACCTGACACAAGGAACCAGTTAAAACACTCCGGAGAGGGGGCCGGCCCCAGGGCCAAGTGGTTAAGTTTGAGCGCTCCGCTTAGGGGGCCCAGGGTTTCGCCAGTTCGGATCCAGGGTGCAGACATGGCACCGCTCGTTAGGCCATGTTGAGGTGGCATCCCACATGCCACAACTAGGACCCACAATTAAAAAATATACAACTAGGTTCTGGGGGGATTTGGGGAGAAAAAGCAGGAAAAACAAAACTACCCTCCGGAGAAGAGTATATCAGGCAAAAGGCCAGCCAGCACAAAGGTGGGAATGAGACTGGCATGGCTGAAGGACTGAAAGATGGCCAGTGTGGCTGGAGCAAGGAGAGAGGCGAGGAGTGTGATGGCAGATGAGACTGAGAGTCAGATATGTGCCTTGCAGGCCATGGAAGGAGTTTGGGTTTTATTCTAAGTGTAAGCGGAAGCCAGTGGAGGGTTTTAAACAGGAGAGTACCTTGACCAAATCGAAACCATTTTGATTCCACCAAGGTACCTTTATTCCACATAGAGCTTCCCTCTACATCATTTTCTTGTGATCTTTAACTTCAACAGACAGAAATATTTAAAGAGCCAGAGAGTAAAACTGTTAATGACTATATCTTGTTTAAGTCACAATCTCTCCTTTACAGAGTGCTATAGAATTTTGCCAATCACCACTTTACCTATATAGGATATTGTAATTCAGATTCTCATGAAATACTAACTCATGAAATGTTAGAATATGATGGCCCACATTTGATAAATGAAGAAAATACAGGCTGAGTATCTTCTTCAAGGTCAATAACAGAATTGGGAGAGAAACGGAGAAGTTTTTCTCGATTCTATGTCTTTTTAACACAATTAGCCCACCTTAATTTCTCTGAAACAGAAAAAAAAGTCAAGAAAAACACAGAGATTTACCTTCTTTCTATCATCTTTCCTGTCAAATGCACACTGCTGCTTGCACTGTTCACAAGAATATGGTGGTCCATATTTCTTCTCTGAATTTGTGCAGCGCTGGCATTTGTTGCCAATAAATGCTGCAATTATGTTGCAATACTGACAAGGTTTGGGCTTAAAGAGAAAAAAAGGGGTCAAATAAGAACATTATAAAATACCAGTGCACTTTTTAAAACAATGATTCCTATTACACAGTCCATTAATCATGGTAAAAATGTACGCTCAACTTCATAAATTTCCTTTTACACTGATCAAATACAGCCCAATTCCTAACACTACATAAAGTGTTTTTCTGCACAGGACTATTGATTTCAAAATAAATTAACGAACAAATAACAAAAACCCAATAGTGTATATGCTGGGACTTCTATGAGAAATTTAACAGAACCAGCTCTTTGGAGAAATCAGCAAGTGCTTCCAAATTTCTGAAAAGGCCTCTTTGCCATTATCAGTGTATAAACATGTTGGGAGAATGATTGCAAGGACACAGTATCCCAAATCCTAACACTGAGAGAAAAAAAAAAGCATTCATCAAAATGAATAGTCAACTGCTACCAAACAAAGAAGTCAAGTCATAGGATCCATCTTTCCCCTACTCTTTCCATACCAGTTACTGAAGCCTCTCAAGGAAAATTATAATCACAATCCTGCCATAGCGACTATAAACCCAGAACTCCTCAATACTAAGTATTAGCTAAGTTTCAGAGCTCAAACACTAGATAAATACGGTTACTACATTAACAGTCCACAGAACATGAGGTTCCCAGAGACCTGAGTACTCACTGTTAGGTACAGAGAAACTCTACTTACTGTTCCATACAGCTGCACATTCTGAGCACATTTCTTGCATATTGTATTGGTTTTACTGTAAAAGAAGAAAGAGACACAAGGCTTTTATAAGAAAAAAGTTGTTTTAGTTAGAATAACTGAAAACTGATTATTCCTTAAGCTCAGGAATTTGCTCATTGCTAAGTGCCAAGGTGAAATACGTTCTGGACACTTGGTTAACTGAAGGTTGAGTTATCTGGCCAATAACTCTTTTAATTATTTTGCGCGTTGCTTTCTTTTTTTAAACATTTTATTTCTCCTTATTCTGCTGAAAGCCCCCTGGTACATTACATAGTTGTATATTTTTAGTTGTGGGTCCTTCTAGTTGTGGCATGTGGGACGCCGCCTCAGCATGGCCTGATGAGCGGTGCCACGTCGGCGCCCTAGATCCGAACAAGCAAAACCCTGGGCCGCCGAAGCAGAGTGCGCAAACTTAACCACTCAGCCATGGAGCTGGCCCCTATTTTGTGGTTTTTAATTTTATTAGCTCAGACAAAATGAGACTTTGGCTAAAATGGAAAGTTATTTCTGATTATGACAACTCCAAGTATCACTAAGTAAAACTATCAGATATGGAAAGGACCCCCAAAAGAATATTATGTTAGACTGAAATGGACTTGCAGAAAAGAAAATAATTCTCCTCAATTCAGATGAGTAACAGAAATTTGAGGTGGGGCATAAAGTATATGTGTTTGGAATATAAATTTACAGATTTTATCCATGATGACCTTATTCCGTCTATGCTCCCCTCTGTAAGTAAAAGCATATGAAAACCCCAAATGTGGAGAAATAGATGCTATGACTAAATATTTTGTCAATATTTCCAATTTATCGAAGAGTAAAGCACTGACAAAAATAAAAAGGTCCTTTGCCTTCTGAAGATCCAGAGGTTATCTTACTGAAATGCCTGACCTGATAAACTGCCTTGAGAAAAAGCCATCTTCAAATAAAGTCTCACCCTTCACAAAGGGAGGTACAAGCAAATGCCTGATATGCAAGAACAGTTTAAGCAGTGCTCTGGGGCTAAAAATAAAAGCACACAGAAATCTAGTCTATCCACTATTTTTGACTATTTTCCCATACGATTCCTATGAGAATGACCATAAAGTTAAAACAGACAAAAGAAAAACCTCAAAGTAGAAAACATTTAAATTAAAATGAGACATTCAAACAAAATATTTCCCAGGGAAATTTTCTGCCATTTTAAAAAGGCAGTACAAGAAGTGAAGTACACTGAAAGTGACCTCTAGAAAGAGGATTGGCATCAGTGGTTCTGTGATGTTGCACATTTTGGTTTATACTTGTATTTATTACCGAAGGAGTGGGGTGTATTATATATATATATATATATATCAATATACACAAATGCTCTGACATCTTAGAAAACATGCAAAGAAAAACTATTTCTATGATCCATCTTGAATTAAGTTTTACGTATGGTGTAAATTAAGGGTCAAACTTCATCTCTCACCCCACACACACAAAAATTCAGGACAAATTATAGATCTAAACACAAAAGCTAAAACATAAAGCTTCTACAGTATATTCTGTGTTTCCATTTACATGAAGTTCTAGAACAGGTAAAATCAATCTACAGTGAAAAGGAAAATCAGAACAGTGGTTGCCAGGGGGAAGCGAGGAGGGTGTGGAATGACTGGGACGGGGCATGAGAGGACTCTCTGGGGTGATGTTAATGTTCTATATTTTGATAGGGTTTGAGGTTACACACACGTATACTGTTTGTTAAAGTCATCAAATGATGTACTTAAGATGTGAGCATTTCACTGTGTGCAAATTTTACCTCCAAAAAAATAAAGCACCGTAAACAAATATTGAACCCTAGTTAATGATATGCACACTGAAGTGTTTAGGGTCAAGCATAGTGAAGTCCACAACTTTAAAACGCATCACAAATAAAATGGATTAATGTACTGATGGATAGAGAGATGGATAGAGGTAAATACAGTAAATGTAAATTACAGAATCTAAGTAGTGGATATACTACTTAGTGGGTATTTATTGTCTAATTCTTTCAACTTTTTTGTTTGAAAGTATTCATAATAAAATGTTGGGGAAAATATCCCTAGAATTGAAATGAGGCTAATTAAAATTAGGCTTCTAGGGGCCGGCCCCATGGCCGAGTGGTTAAGTTCGCGCACACTGCTTTGGTGGCCCAGGGTTTCCCCTGTTCAAATCCTGGGCGCGGACATGGCACCACTCATTAAGCCATGCTGAGGTGGCATCCCACATGCCACAACTGGAAGGACCCACAACTAAAAATACACAACTATGTACCGGGGGGTTTTGGGAGAAAAAGGAAAAATAAAATCTTTAAAAAAATAATAATAATAAATAAATAAATAAATAAATAAATAAAATTAGGCTTCTAGGTCTATGTGTCAGCTAGCAAATGGACCTCACCCTGCTCAAGGCACTATCACCTACAGTTGCAGTTCCACAAAAGTTGAACTCACTATACCAATCAACCAGTTTGCTTATATTGAAAAGTCCCCCAAAGACGTGTGCTCACTCGCATCTAAGTGTTTTTCACACTTTTAAAAATGATTCACACAAGGCAAGTGAGTTTCAAATGTGACTAGGGCTAACAAACCCTTTATCAGGATTGTCACACTTCCAAAAGTATCTTCTTTTGTCTTATAAATTCTTCAAGCTCTGTACGTAAACATACTGGAACATGAAGCTCATGTTTTATTGTTGTGGGACTGGTCTCCTACTGTTAAGATCAAACCAAAACATAAAATTGTCAAGGATCTGAAAAGTAAATAACTAAAAACTTAAGCAATCGGGCCGGCCCCCTGGCTGAGTGGTTAAGTTGGCGCGCTTTGCTTGGTGGCCCAGAGTTTCACCTGTTCGGATCCTGGGCACAGACACGGCACCACTCATCAGGCCATGCTGAGGCGGCGTCCCACATGCTACAACTAGAAGGACCCACAACTAAAAAATATACAACTATTTACTGGGGGAATTTGGGGAGAAAAAGCAGGAAAAAGAAAAAAAGAAGATTGGTAACAGTTGTTAGCTCAGGTGCCAATCTTTAAAAAAAAAAAAAAAATTTAAGCAATCAATGAATAACCGGGAACAATATGTGTATTTTACACCCATCAATGTGTTAGAACAGGAAATTGCGGAATCTGTGTGCAATTGATTACAGATCTGTATATTACAATGCAACTGATTACAGATCTGTATATTGAAATGCAATTACAGATTTTAAGAGGTAAAAAGCCTGTTAACATCTTTCATGGTCAACAAAAACTGTACCTCTCCTGCTGGTACTCAGTCCTACAGTAGGTGCACTTCACAACAGGGTGTGCAATCCGACATTCCTGAAATGAAATGAGGATATAATTTTAAAAGGCAGTCAGAAATGGAAACAGCCTTCAGTGGGAGGCAGAAGACCTGGGTACTATTCCCAGCATAGCCACTGTGCTTGAGTGAGTCACTTAAACTTTCTGGGCGTAGTTTTCTTCCTCTGTAATATTAGCATCACTGTCCTGCACTGATGTGGGAGTTAAGAATTTATATGGTACTAGTCATAAATTGTAAAACAAAGGTATGTATGAATAAGTCTCAGACTGAGAATCAGAAGCCCTAATTCTAGTCCTGGTTCTGCCTCTGCCACTGTGTGATTTTTGAACAGGTTCACCTGTGAAATTAAAGCGCTGGATGAAAATCATTATTGCTTACATATATAAAACTTCCTTAAAATTAAAAAAATTATATATATATATAATCTATATAATGTTACATACATAACATTTTAGGCCAAAAAAGGCACTACAAACATTTGAGTTTTCTCATACCTGGTAAACAGAGCGACATACTCATGACCATTTGAGGCAATGGTGACATACAATTATGAGTTATCCATACGAGAGACACAAACTCTGAACTATCCGGGGATATCTCAACATCACTCTCCAGCTGGCTTGGTGACTTTCAACTGTCGCCTCACCGCACTTCTATTCACTTAAATAGGCAAAGCAGGATGAAGCAACTTAAAACGAAAAAGAGAACTTGGGAGCTTTAGGGGTAAAAACTGATCAGCAGCTGGTTAGGGTGAGGACCAAAGGGCACCAACTGGATGCTGAAAAATCCTCCTTTTGCTCCGTGATCTTGATAGTGGGGCTTTTCTATAAAGCCTCGCCACCTGCGACTCTGAGACTGACTGAAAAGTGCCAGTGAGGCGCCCGAGTGTGAGATCCTCCTCCAGGCAGCACCCAACTCTGGAGTTCAGTCCCAGGCGGGGCAGGGGGTCCCTCAGTCTGCAACCAGGCAGGAAAGCCAGCCCAAGAGGGATCTCCGGCGCGCTGCTCGGGGGCAAGCAGGGAGCCCGCCGTCCCCTCCCCCGACCTCACGGGGTCCAAGAACAATTCCTCACGGTTGCTAAGCACCCGGACACGCCGGCCACTGAGGCCTGGACCGGGCCTGGGACTCCCCTACTGGCCCCGCCGGCCCCCAGCCGGGCGGGGGCGGCTCCTCTGCTAGGCGGGCCCGCCACGCCCTGCCCGGGGGACCCCGCCAGGCGTCCCCGCAGAACCGGGAGCTCCGGGCCGCGCCTCCGGCGTCCCAGTTCCCGGCCGCCGCCCCAGCCCGCGCACCTTGCACAGCTGCTGCCCCTGAGACAGCGCCTCGAAGGGGAAGCGCTGGTGGCACTTGGTGCACGCGTAGAGCGCCGCCATGTCCGGCCGAGCCGTGCTCCCCGCCCCGCCGGCCCGGCCCGCCGCTTTATCTGACAGTCTGAGGCACAAGCTGGCAGCGGCGGCGGCGGCTGGCTGCGGGCTGCGGCAGGCGGGCGGGCCGGCGGGTGCCGGCGGACCAGGGCGGGCGCGGCGGCGCTGGACGCCCGTTCACTGGTTCATTTCGATGTCCATCAAGCACGAAGGGGCGAAACACGGAGCTTCCGATGACTCTGATTCGGTCGGGATTGGAATACGCCGCTTATGACGCGCGCGGCCTCGATTATGTAAAGCGCAGTCACGCGGGGGCGCCACTGGGAGGGACCGCCTCCCGCCCGGGACCTCGGAAGCGCCCAGACTCCTCCCACCTCGCTCTTGGTTCCCGCCCTCGCTCCTCCTCTCCCCGGCCGCGGACGCAGCCGCGCCTCTCGCGATATCGCCGCTGAGTTGTGATGTTTTGGTTTCCATGGAGCTGCCCTCACGGAACCGGAGGGGCGCGGATGGGCTGAGTCCTCCGTGTTGTTGAACTAGAACTCGGCCACCACCCCGAGCCTGAAGAAGGTCGGGGGCTTGTGAGACAACCCCTCCATCATCGGGGCAGGAGGACCCCGCACAACCCTCTCACTCGAGGGAGAAGAGGAAACTAGGAGAGGCAAATTAGAGGGGTGCCCTCTGACCGAGACTCCTAAAAAAAGGGGAACTCTAGGGTCGTTGACCTCCAGAGAGAAAGAGGGACGTCCCAGAGAGAGCACCCCTATGTTGTGGAAGAGGGGTGCTAGAGTGATGACAGCACCTCCAGGAGGGAGAAGACAGATACCGTGGGAGGCGAGGCCCCCCGCCCCTGAGAGTGCTCGTGCCCTGGAGGCCCCTCAGAGTGGGATGCAGTTGCCCTGAGGCCTGTTTCCTGCTGTGTATTAACCAGTTGCACCCCCACCTTCTCTCTGGACCGATCGACCAAGTGTCATTTCCTGGCTAGGCCTGGCCTGGGAAGGCAAGCCACACCCTCCTGGCTACTCTCTCGCTCTTCGGCTCCCAGCCTGGCGCATGTGGGGGCGGTCCGAGGAATTACCACCTCGTTTTGGGGGCTTTGGCAAAGTTTCCTGCAGTGCTGGCCTTTCCTCTGCCCTGTGGCGGCCCTTGGCCTTAGATTACTTTTGGCTCTGCCGGTCGCCTGTATGGTACTAATTGCAGTTCTACCTCAACACGCATTTTTAAGATTGAGGGCGCACTTATGGCTTCTAAATCCTTGCCCCAACAACATTTACTCTTTTTTTTTTTTTTTCTGAGGAAGATGAGCCCTGAGCTAACATCTATGCCAATCTTCCTCCACTTTATGTAGGGGATGCCGCCTCAGCATGGCTGAGGAGGGGTGGTATACGTCCGCACTTGGGATCCAAACCTGCCAACCAGCCGCCAAAGCGGAGCGCGTTGGGCCAGCCCGGCTTGCTTTGAAATCCAAATCCAGCCCCCTCCTTGTAGTTTTGCCCAAAGATGTGTATTGATCAAAGGTTTAGGCTCTGGAATCAGAAAACTAGGTTGCAAAATCACATGTCCACATCTACTAGCTATGTAACCTTGAACTTCTGAACTTCTCAGAGCCTCGCTTTCCTCAGTTGTACAATTTGGGTCATTGTGAGGATCAAAAACAGTACATGGAGGGTAATGGGGGGAACCTGCTTAAGGGATAAGGGGTTTCACTTATCCCCTTAGAGTGATAGAAATGTTTTGGAACTAGATAGAGGTGGTGGTTACACAACATTGTTTTGAATCTACTAACTGCCACTGAATTGTTCATTTAAAATGGTTTGTATTATGTGAATTTCACTTCAAATTATTATTATTGTATATATATATATATATATATATATATATATATATATATGTATTTTTAAGATTGGCCCTGAGCTAACATCTGTTGCCGATCGTTTTTTTTTTCTTCTTCTTCTTCTCCCCAAAGACCTCCCCCCCCCACCCCCGCCATACAGAGTTGTATATTCTAGTTATAGATCCTTCTAGTTCTATGTGGGACACAGCCACAGAATGGCTTGATGAGCCATGCTAGGTCCATGCCCAGGATCTGAGCCAGCGAAACCCTGGGCCGCCAAAGCAGAGCGTGCAAACTTAACCACTCAAATTAGTTGATTTGGGCCACCCAAATTATTTATTTTTTTTAAAGTATGCAGACTTGGCATCCAGACTGCCTCCCTTGAATCCCAGCTCTAGCACTTAGAAGCTGTATAACTTTGGTCGCATTAAAACCAAACAAAATAAACAAGAAATAGTACCTGGAACTTGGTACACTAGATAAATGTTAGAAGAAGAAACTGCATTTCTTTAGGGAGATACTGGTGCCGTGGATCATGTAAACACAGCCTCCCTTCTGGTCACACACATACTCCACACTGGGGTATGGGTCTCTCTATGTTCCCAGTGCCTCCAGTTCTGATCTTCACTCTATTAGCAGTTTTGCAATTGCCTATTTACTTGTTTTTCATCCAAAATATGGCATTATGGAAGGGAAGGACCATATCTGGGTCCTCTGTATCCTCTTCACCCAGTGCAGGGCTAGCTGATCCATTCACTCAACACATCTTTCTTATTTACTATGTGCCAGGCTCTGGCTTAGGCAATGGGGATACATTGGTGTAGAAAACAGATATGATCCCTACCCTTATGAAGCCAACAGTCCAGTGGCAAAGACAGCCAAAGAGCGAGGACTACGAATGAAAAGACACCCTGCAGGGGTAGAGAACAAAGCTGGGATAGGGGAGAGGTAGGGGGAGTCACTTGGGTAGAGAAGGTCAGAGAAAAATTTTCTGAGAAGGTTCCAAGACCTGAAGGTCAAGAAGGATTTAGCCACATGACTTAGCCAAGAATGTTCTGGGCAGAGGGAAAGGTGAAGACCTTGAGGTGGAATATTGCTTGGCATATTCAAGAAATGGAGGAGAGGCCAGTAGAGCTGGGGCTTAGTTGGACAGAGGGCAAGTAGAGAGGTTGGCAGGGGTCTCAGGGGCCAGATGGGTAAAGCCTGAAGACTCTGAGATGGCTATAGATTTT
Organism: Equus przewalskii; assembly: GCF_037783145.1. Classification (NCBI taxonomy): domain Eukaryota; kingdom Metazoa; phylum Chordata; class Mammalia; order Perissodactyla; family Equidae; genus Equus; species Equus przewalskii. The sequence continues at coordinate 28,005,670 of NC_091832.1, forward strand.
TTTTCAAAGTACAATGTATGAAGTATAGTGAGAAAGAAGCCATTGGCAATTTTTAAACAGACAAACTGACAGATTTATATTTTTCAGAGATTTTCTGACTACTACAAGGAGGATAGACTGTAAGGGGCCAGCATAAATGCATAGAGACCACTGAGGAGGCTACTGCAGTCACCCAGGTGTGAGGTGATGACTGAAATGTTGCAGTGGAGAGAAGTGGACAGATTCAAGATATATTTTGGAACAGAGCCCCCAGGACTTAGGGACGGACTGGATTTAGGAGGTGGAAAGGAAAAAATTCAGCAGATCTTTCAGCGCTGTCACCACCATGGCCCTAGTTCGTTTCCCAGTCAGGGAACCACACCACCCATCTGTTGGTTGTCATACTATGGCAGCTGCGTGTTGCTGTGATGCTGAAAGCTATGCCATCAGTATTTCAAATGCCAGCAGGGTCACGCATGGTGGACAGGTTTCAGCGGAGCTTCCAGACTGAGAGTGGGAAGAAGGATCTGGCCACCCACTTCCAAAAAAATTGGCCATGAAAACCCTATGAATAGCAGCGGAGCATTGTCTGATATAGCAGCAGAAGGTGAGAGGATGGCACAAAAAGACCAGGCAGGGTTCAGGTTTCAGACAAAACCAAGAGTTTTATTTTTGATATCTTAAGTTCTAAATGCCTATGGGACATCCAGGGGGAGACAGTACTTAGGCAGCAGTTCTAGTCTGTATATTTCCTGGAGGACAGGTCTGGGATGAAGATAGAGTTTTGGGGAAATTGTCAGTATATATGTGGTATTTAATGCCCTGAGGCTGGATGATATTACCTTGGAAGCCTAGAGGTAGAAGAGAGCAGTCCCCTTCCTGAGTCAAGAGAAAGTTCATCCAACAGTTAGAGGCGTGCTCAGGAGGAGATGCCTGCCATGAGCAAAGGAGCCATGAGCAAGAGAGGTCAGAGAGGAGAGAGTGGTTTCACAGAAGCCAAGGGAAGAGCAGGAGACATTAGTCAAGAGTGTCATCAGCTACAGGGAGACTAAAGTGAGGACGGTGGCCGATGTCTCCTGAACCGACCTGAACACACAGCTGTGTTTGCCGATGGTCTACCCTGTCAAAACCTGTCCCTTCTTTTCTGACTAAGTCTTCCTCCAGGTGTCTTTGGCAGCAGCAGTTGGGTGTGTCCCTGAGGGAACAGTGGGAAGAGAATATTCCTAGCAATATTGTTCATAGTAGCAAAAGAATATGGGGAAAAAGGGAAATAATTATTGACAGAACAATAAATGGATAAATCGTGCTGTGCTAGAGAGGGGACACTTAGCTTCAACAGGGTCAGCTCTCCCAGGGTCATTGCTTGCCTGCTAGTCACAATCTCCAGAAAATCTTCATGTTAAGGAGGATGGTGTGGGTCCAGGGTGGAGGAGGGGGAGTCGATAAAAATTAAAACTGGCTTCTATTATGGGTATGAATGCTTGGTCCGCAAACTCAGAAATAAAACTTTTTAAAAAACTGAATTTAGTTTCTTTTTTAAAAAGTTATTTCTCCAGCTTTACTGAGATAGAATTGACATATAATTAAATTTAATTGCTATGTTATCTCTTCAATTAACATACACTGAACATCCAGTAAGTATCAGACACAGTGCTAGGATCTTGGAAGGACAGCAACCAAGTCCCTGCTCTCGCAGGGCTTCATTCTAAGGGTGGGGGAGACAGGTGATATATGTGTAAACAAAATGTGTAGTATAATTTCAGGGGATGCTAAGTGCTCAGATAAAAAAGTAAAGCAGGAGAAAGGGACAGAGAATGATGGGAGAGGCTCTATTTCAGACAGAATGGTCGGGAAGACTTCCCTGAGAAGGTGGCACAAGAGCAGGCACCTAAATGAAGTGAAGGTATCAACTATGTAAAGATCTAGGGAGAAGTATTCCAGATGGAGGGAACAGTAAGTGTAAAGGGCCTGAGGCTAGGAGGGCTGGGCATGTATGAGTAACAATAAGAACACTGTGACCAGCCTGGAGGAGTGAAGGGAGAGTGCTAGGAGCTGGGTTTGGGAGGCAGCTGGCTACCAAATCCTCTCGGGCTCAATGGGCCATGGCAGGGAGTTTAGATTTTGTTCTGAGGGTTATGGGAAGTCATTGGAGAGGTTTTGCTGCTGTTGTTGTTTCTAAAGATTTTATTTTTCCTTTTTCTCCCCAAAGCCCGCCAGTACATAGTTGTATATATTTTTAGTTGTGGGTCCTTCTAGTTGTGGTATGTGGGATGCCGCCTCAGCGTGGCTTGATGAGCAGTGCCATGGCGGTGCCCAGGATCTGAACCGGCAAAACTCTGGGCCGCCAAAGTGGAGCGATCGAACTTAACCACTCGGCCACCGGCCGGGCCCCATTGGAGAGGTTTGAGCTGGAGAGTATTGGGATCTGATTCACATTAAAGGATCACTCTGGCTATGTTTGTACATAAAGCAATGAGATGAGAATGGAAGCTGGGAGACCAGTTAGATGGCTAGAGCACTAGGGCAAAAAGCTAGAGATGCTGAAAGGTGGTCAGGTTTGGGATGTTTCTTTTTTTCATTTCTTTCATTGTAAAATGTATATAATTCTCCACTATAACCAGTTTTAAGTATACAATTCAGTGGCATTAAATACACTCACAATGTTATGCAACCATCACCACCGTCTATGTCTGTCCATCTATATCTGTATCCAGCACATTTTCACCATCCCAAACAGAAACTGCACCCATTCAGCAATACCTCCCCAATTTCCCCTCCCTCCAGCCTCTGGTAACCTTGATTCTACTCTCTGTCTCTGTAAATTGGCCTATTTTAGACACCTCATGTAAATGAAATCATACAATATTTGTCCCTTTGTGTCTGGCTTATTTCACTTAGCATAATATTTTCAAGCTTCATCCAGTTTTAGCATGTCTCAGAACTTCATTCCTTCCTATGGCTGAATAACATTCCATTGTATGTACCACATTTTGTTTATCCATTCATCTGTTAACGGACATTTGGGTTTTTTCCATGTTTTGGCTATTGTGAATAATGCTGCTATGAACATCAGTGTTCAAGTATCTGTTTGAGTCCTTGCTTTCGGTTCTTTTGGGTATATACCTAGGAGTGGAATTGCTGGATCATATGATAATTCTGTGTTTAACTTTGAGGAACCTCCAAATTGTTTTCCACAGTGGCTGCACCATTTTACATTCCCACTAGCAATGATGAAGTGTTCCAATTTCTCCACATCCTTGCCAACACTTATTTCCTGTTATTTTTCTTTCTAATAGTCATCCTAGTGGATGTGAAGTGGTATCTCATTGTGGTTTTGATTTGCATTTCCCTAGTGATTAATAAAGGACATCTTTTCACATGCTTGTTGGTCATCTGTACATCTTCTTTGGAGAAATGTCTATGCAAATCCTTTACCCATTTTTAAATAAGATTGTTTGGTTTTTGTTGTTGAGTTGTAGAAGTGTTTTCTAATATTCTGGATATTAATCCTTTTTCAGATGTATGATTTGCAAACATTTTCTCCCATTCTGTGGGTTGTCTTTTCACTCTCTTGATAATGTCTTTTGGTGCACAAAAGTTTTTAATTTTGGTAAGGTCCAACTTACCTATTTTTTCCTTTTGTTGCCTGTGCTTTTGGTATCATACTTAAGAAACTATTGCCAAATCCGAGATCACGAAGACAGGATAAGTTTGAGACTAGAAATTAAATGGCCAGTGGAGAGATTGGACACTGGTGTGAGCAATAGAGGAGAAGGAAGGATGTGTGTCCCATGTTTTTGGCTTGAGCAACTGGATGAACAGTGATGACATTTACTGAACTGGGAAGAGTAACAGAGGTGCAGGTTTGGAAGGGAAAAGCAAGGCTTCCATTTTGGCCATGATAATTTTGAGATGATTGTGGGATAACTAGGCAGTTAGAGATACAAACCTGGGGGGTAGAGTAGCAGGGAGGGCTGGCAGTATAATTTGGAAGTCATGAACATGTAGATGGTTTTAAAAGCCATGAGAGCACCTGGGGAGAGAGCGAAGAGTTCCAAAGACAGGCCTGGAGCTCCAAACATTAGGAGGTTGGGAACCAAGGATGGGGTGGAAGAAGAAAGGAGTAGTAATCCAGCAAATGAGACTGAGACGGTATAGTCAGTGAGGTAGGAAGAAAGCCAGGAGAGTTTTGACTCTCAGAAGCCAAGCAAAGAAAATGCTTCAAGAAGTGATCAGCGGGGCCAGCCTGTGGCCAAGTGGTTGTGTTCGTACACTCTGCTTCGGCGGCCCAGGGTTTCACTGGTTCAGATCCTGGGTGTGGACATGGCACCGCTCATCAAGCCATGCTGAGGCGGTGTCCCACATAGCACAACCAGAGGCACTCACAACTACAATATACAACTACGTACTGGAGGGGCTTTGGGGAGAAGAAGGAGAAAAAAAGATTGGCAACAGGTGCCAATCTTTAAAAAAAAAGTGATCAGCTGTGTTAAAGGCTGCTAAGAGGTTTGGCAGGATGAATTTGTTTGGTGACCCTGACATGAGTGATTTCAGTGGGTTGGCAGGAGGAAAAGCTGGATTGGGGTGGGTTAAAGACAGAATACGGGGTGGGGAAAAGGATAAAGAGAGGGAATGGAGGTGAGGCAGTGAGTCAGTGAGTGTAGAGAAGCATTTAGAGGAGTTGGAAAACAAAAATAGTATAATAGTTGAAGGGAGATGGGAGGGGGTCATGGGAGGGGGTCAAAAGAAGTTTGCCTTTTTTTTTTCTCAAATGGGGACTGTTACAGTAAAGGGGGAAATTGATGATGCAGGAGGAAGAAGAGAAATTTGCAGGAACAAAGTCTTCGAGTACATGAGTGGTAACAGGATCCAGTGTACAAGTTGAAAGTTGGCCATGGACAGTAGCGGCAAGAATAATTTAGGGTTTCCCCCACACACTCCCCACGGGCTGCATCTAAGTTCTGGGAGGTTTTTGGACCACAAACACAGGTGGAATGGAGCAGACAACCACAAACACAGGTGCAATGGAGGATCTAGCCTTTGGGGGGGAGTGTTGAGTGTCCAGCCTTTGTCATCTCCATACTGACATCCTCCTTCCTTAAGTCATCTGTCCCTGTGGCTTGCTCCTCTGTCCTCCTCATCTAGACCACAAAGCCTCTTCTGTCTCTATTGTCTGCCAGCAGTATGTGCCACACATGCTCTGCTCAAGGCCATTGGAGGAAATGTTCCATGACTCCCTGTGCCACCCTCAAGCACGAGAAGTCACACTTTTCAACCATTCCTTCTCTACTGCTCCTGGACCAGGTTGGGTGTGGCGACCTCTATGAGGTTTGCTCCCTGGGGTAAGGCTAGGCTGCTGTAACAAAGAGAATGAACAGTCATTCAGTGGCCTGAACAAGATAGCAATTTATTTTTCTCTTATGTAATTGCAGAGGGCTGAATATTTGTGTCCTCCCAAAATTCATATGTTGAAACCTAATCCCAAATGTGATAATATTTGAAAGTGGAACCTTTGAGGGGTGATTACGTCACGAGGGCTGAGCCCTCATGGATAGGATTAGTGCCCTTATGAAAGAAACCCTAGAGAGCTCCCTTGCCCTCTCCACCAAGTTGAGGACACAGGGAGAAGACAAGAACCAGCAAGTGGGTCCTCATCAGACATCAAATCTGCCGGCACGTTGATCTTGGACTTCCCAGCCTGCAGACCTGTGAGACAAATGTCTGCTGTTTATAAGCCACCCAGTCTATGGTCTTCTGTTATAGCAGCCTGAACTGACTAAGACAATAGTGGCCTGAGGACCAACGTTCTAGGTCAGCTGGTGGCTGTACTTCATGTCATCCAGGCACTCAAGTTCCTTCCAATGAGTTGCTCCACTGTCCGCATGGTTGAGGCTAGGTTGTGTGGGATTCACCTGGAAGAAAAAGTGAAGTCCTTGTGCTTCTTCTCTTTGTCTGCTCATCCTACATGATCTCATCTAGTTCTTGTTTTTCTCCCATGATGACTTTGAAATTTGTCTCCAGTCTCGCCTCGCCCCTGAACTTGACGTCTCAATTTGGATGTCTAATAAGCATCTCAAACTTGGTATGTCCAAACCTGCCCAGCTTCTTCTGCAGTCCTCCCCCTTTCAGTTAATGGCCAGTTGTTCAGCCCAAAAATCTTGGGGTCATCCTTGACTCCTCTCTTTCTCTCATATCTCACATCTGGTCTGTCAGTAAATGCTGTTGGTTCGATTACCAAAATACCAAGTGAGGGCACTAGTTGAACTCCTTTTATCCAAACTCAGAAACCAAAAAGATACAAATGAAGTTTTTGAAATATCCTTTAGTATCTGAGCCCTGACTACCACTACCATCGTTAGACCTAGGCTTTGCATTGTAAAGGACCCTGCGTATCACAAACATGCATCAAATAAAGAACACAGCGCCTCTGTCACTCAGGATCTGGAGCTCAGCGCTGGCTCAGCACAACCCATAATCATGAACATTCGCTCTACGGCTAGCACCTTTCAGGTCCCAGAGAATACTTCGACGCTCTCTTGCCCTATATCCTCAAAACAAAAGTTGACTACGTTGATTGCTGTAAAGGTTTTCAGGTTGTGTCATTGCCAACATCAGAGGCAGACACTGCTTCAGAGTCTGAGGAAGACTGAGCCACGGAAGAACTTAGGTAAGGAAAGGACAAACCAATTGACTTGCCAAATCCTTCCACTCTGATAGCGTGAATGTAATAAATTCTTACATAACAAAGCATCATTTGTCAGTAGTGCCCAGTGTCCATTTTCTGGCCTCTCTCCCAGTTTCAATTCCAAACTAGAGGTACTCATAAATCACCTTGGCATTCACTACAGTGGCACATGGCAACAAAGGGATGGTTTCCAACAAGTCTTATTACTCATCAGAGTGTGTGTAGATCTAGATGTAATGTGTGTGAAGCATAGTACCAATTCTTTCTCTTGGCATTTAGATGGATATTGACACTAAAATGGCATAAAATTTAATTTTTAAAAATTAATGAGTTGAGGGGGCCGGCCCTGTGGGCGAGTGGTTAAGTTCGCAGGCTCTGCTTCGGCAGCCCAGGGTTTCACTGGTTCGGATCCTGGGCACAGACATGGCATTGCTCATCAAGCCATGCTGAGGCAGCATCCCACATGCCACAACTAGAAGGACCCACAACTAAAAATATATACAACTATGTGCCGGGGGGCTTTGGGGAGAAAAAGAAAAAGCAAAATCTTTTAAAAAAAATTCATGAGTTGATAAAATTTTCAAAAACAAAATATATCAGCTTTAGGGGCCAGCCCGTGGCCGAGTGGTTAAGTTTGCACACTCCACTGCAGCAGCCCAGGGTTTCCCAATTCGGATCCTGGTAGTGGACACGGCGCTGCTCATCAGGCCATGCTGAGGCAGTGTCCCACATGCCACAACTAGAAGGACCTGCAACTAAGAATATACAACTATGTACCAGGGGGCTTTGGGGAGAAAAAGGAAAAAATAAAATCTTTAAAAATATATATATCAGCTTTAAATTTTAATTTAAAAAGTTATATTAATATGTAGAGCTTGCTTTTTTATTTTTAGATAATTTATATATTTTGGAGTAATTTCTTTGAATTTTAAAATATATGATAAAATTGTAATTTTTATTTTCACATTTATTTTTATTTAATTTTTTGATGAAAATAAATTCAAGTTTTGTATGTTTTGAAAACAATTACTTTTTTTTTAAAGATTGGCACCTGAGCTAACAACTGTTGCCAATCTTCTTTTTTCTTTTTTTTTCTTTCTGCTTTTTCTCCCCAAATCCCCCGAGTACATAGTTGTATATTTTAGTTGTGGGTCCTTCCAGTTGTGGCATGTGGGACACCGCCTCAACGTGGCCTGATGAGCAGTGCCATGTCTGCACCCAGGATCCGAACCAGTGAAACCCTGGGCCGCAGCAGCGGAGCGTGGGAACTGAACTGCTCGGCCATCGGGCTGGCCCCTGAAAACAATTACATTTTAATTTTAATTCTTTAGATCAGAGGTTGGCAAACTTTTCTGTAAAGGGACAGATACTAAATATTTTAGGTTTTGCGGGCAATGTGATCTGTCAGAGCTACTCCGCCATTGTAGCATAAAAGCAGCCAGAGACAATATGTAAATGAATGAATGTGGCTGTATTCCAATAAAACTTTATTTACAAAAACAGACAGCAGACCTGATTTGGCCCAGAGGCCATAGTTGGCCAATGCTGTCAAGAGAGCATAAGTCATGTAAAAATTTTAATTATGAAAAACATTAGTGATTCTGCTGAAACAAAGTTAAGAAAAATACATTCAAGGTGTGTCCCTGCCCTCCAGCCAAAGACTGCCAGAACCCCACTTGTAATTAACAAGCTGGATTTATCACTCATTGTAGAATACACCCCATCAGGAAACAAGGGATGTCTCAGAGGGTGTTAGAAAGAACCTATTATAGGATCCGGGCTAGGGTGGAGTGACTCAGGGTAGGGTCTAAGAAAGTGAGGGGTTGCTCTAGATTGGATGTCAGAAAGCAAGAACAATTCTATGATTGGAATCTCAATATGTAAATCTTATCTATAGGGAGAGGAGACTAACACAAGAGTAAAACTAATTGGTAAAAGGTAGCAGTCACTGTTTTAGCTGAGGCGGGTTTGTTTGATATTTTGTGGGTGGCAAAGTGACCTTGTTGTTGTCTGTGCTTAGACAAAATATAAAGTGGCCTTGTTTTGTCTCATTTTCTCATGATCATAGAGTAAACTTGTCTGAGATTGAGATTGGTATTCTTTTTCTTTCTTTCTTTTTTGTTTTTTGCTGAGGAGGATTTGCCCTGAGCTAACATCTGTTGCCAATCTTCCTGTTTGTTTGGGGGTTTTTTTGCTTGAAGAAGATTAGCCCTGAGTTAACAACTGTGCCAGCCTTCCTCTATTTTGTATGTGGATCATCACCACAGCATGACTGATAAATGGTGTAGGTCCACGCCTGAGATCCAAACCCACAAACCCGGGCTGATGAAGCAGAGTGTCCAAACTTAGCCACTATGCCATGGGGCCAGGCCCCAAGAGATTGGTATTCTGTGAAGTCATTTTATGTTCAATAATGTAGCCCAGCTGTGAGTGCCAGGCCAGCCTTTTTTTCCTTTCTTTCTTATATTGAATACATATATAATAATTTATTAGTTATGTACATATTTTCTTTATTCTTCATTCAAATATTTCCAGTCCATCAACAGAACACCCAGATATGTACTACGATAATCAAATTCAGTCATTTTGATAGACTTTCAGTCATATGAATACACGTCTACATGTTTTTCATTTTGTCATTATGAAGGTATATTTGTTAAGGTATGAAGATAGAATATATTTTAAATAACAGGTTTTTGGCTTGACTGAGAATGTTTAAATACATAGAGAGTTTTTAAATACTTATTTATACCTTTGTCCCAGGCCCTGCAGATGTGAGTAGTGGGCCTGTTTGCCTCCCCATCGCCAAACCCAGTGTGACATGACTACCCGTGCGTCAGAACCCACCATCCAAGCTCAGAAACTGACAGGTTCAGATGGTGAGGAACAGTCAAGACACTTCCAGAATTCTCACACCCCTCTTGCCAATACTCTAGCCCAAGACTTTTTGTTTTTTTTTTTCAAAGATTGGCACCTGAGCTAACATCTGTTGCCAATCTTTTCCTTCTTCTTCTTCCCAAAGCCCTCCAGTACATAGTTGTATCTTCTAGTTGTGAGCGCCTCTGGTTCTGCTATGTGGGACGCTGCCTCTACATGGCTTGATGAGCGGTGCCATGTCTGGGCCCAGAATCCGAACTGGCGAAACCTTGGGCCACCAATGCAGAGCGAGCGAACTTAACCACTCGGCCACAGGCTGGCTCTGGTCCAAGCCATCTTAATTTCTCACCTGGTGTGGTGGGCTTTCATATTGTGTCAATTGAGCTAAGCAGAAACTATGTTTCCCAGGATTCCCTTTCTTGTGTAGTTTTGGGGAGATTTGGCCACAGAGAGAAATTTGGGCAGGATTTGGAAGGCAGGAAAGAAGCCATAGCTGTGCTTATGCTTAGAAGGCTAGTATGGGGTCAGATGCTGCTGTCGCTCCTGAATGTTTTCACTGGTATGCTGGCTCCCTTGTCAGTGTAAGGCAGCAGCTGGGCCCATAGCTCCTCCAGCCCCTGCTGGGTCTCTACCCTCTGCTTCTCCAACTCCAGGGCTAGGTATGTGTTGACGAAGGGCATCAGCTTCTCCTGCCAGTCATCATCAAAATTGGACACTTAGAAGCAGGGGAGACAAATGGGAGATCTAATTTTCCTCATGGATTCCAGTTCATCTTCACGGGTGCCAGTTTGACCTTGCCCTCCACCATTTCGTGTCCATCTTTCAGAACATCCATCCTTTAGAACTGCCCTGCTGACTTCTAGATTAGTATCAGATGCACAAGCAACAGCTGTACATAAACCATTTGGCCAGGACCCATAACTTCATAAGGTCAAATACCTATAATAAATCCCTTATTCTATATCACATTCATGGTTCTGCTTCTGATGGAACCCTGACTGATACACCTGGATTATTGCAATTGACTCCTACCTGGTCACCTTGCTTCTGTCCCTGTCCTCCTGGGCAGCCAAAGTGATCCTGTTAAAACTTGTCAGACATGTCACTCCTGTGTTCAAATCCCTCCGATAGCTTCCCATCTCATTCTAAGTAGATGCCAAGTCTTTACTCTAACCATACCAGACTCAGTTTAGATGTCCCCCAGCAGTCAATATCCTTGCCTCATCTCCAAACATTACTGGCTGCCTCAGCATCACCAGGAGGCAAGTGCTGGTCTTGGGCATGATCTCAGTTAAGCCTGCTATCACGGGAACCACAGAAGCTTTGGCACTCACATCTGATCCAACTGGACCTATGAAGGCTCCGGCTTCCCCAGCAACAGCCCAGTGGAACGAGGTAACACAAGTCCAAAGTGGAGACCGTTAAGACCCTGCTGGCGACCCTAAGATTAGACAAGGAAAAATCACTGACAGATAAATTCCTCACTCTTCTTCCTTCCTGTGGACTATTCCAAGACATAGTGGTTCCACGTGACCTCTTTTAAGAGACCCCATGTGACTGAGCCACTGCCTTTGATGTATGTGGGGCTCTGGCCAGCTAAGAAACATAGTAACTTGCATTTCTTTCCTTCCTTCTCTGTTTCACTCCTCTTTTCCACTCACTTTTACTACTTTGGGACTGCAACCCCCAAGAAAGCATTAGCATACGACCTTTGATTCAGGCTCCATTTTCTAGGGAACACAGGCTGACATTTACTACCGGAAGAGGTCCTAGAAAACAGACCTTCAGGGTAGGATTTTGTGGCTGGATTTCTCACCTATGGGAAGGCAATAGGGATCTCACTGCCAGTAGTAAGTAGAGTGATGATAACCTTGGCCTTAGATTGGCATCACAATGATTAAAGCTTTCACTTGTGGTGAAGGGAAGACTGGGAAAATCACATCCACAGTCAGGCAGGTTATAAGCTGCAGAGTTGCAAAGGACTCTGAACGCACAGCTTCAGCAGATCTCCTATGTCAGAGCCAAGGCTCTGATAAGAAAAGAGTAGGACCCTGACAGTAGGGTAGACAAACCTAAGAATCTTTATCTCATAAATTCTGCTGAGTTCTCCTGGGCAGCAGAAGCTGCCCCTGCTCTCTTGCCAAGGAAGAACAGTTTCCCCTGTCCTTGAGACTATGCAACAATTTTACATGAAGCAGATGCCTCCTAAGATGACATGTGTTCTCCTCAAGACCTGCTCCCATCACACTGTCAAATGACTGGGGACAGTTCCTAGCAAAGCCTGAGTGGGGAAATTTAAGTCCTGACTTGGAAAAAATAAGCTACACAACAAAGGAAAGATCTGGCTAATGAATGTGGGAGCAACCTTGGGGGTTTGAGACACGGCAGTGAGGGGGTAGGCAGAATATAAGACTGGCTGATGGGAATACATCGTCATGGACCACTGTCTAGTAACTCAGGCGTCAATATTCTTGCAAGGATGCCTGGAGCTGGGCCCTGGTAGATAGTTTCCAAAGATGGTCACCATCTGTTCCCTCCCTCCCTCTATGTACATGCCACTCCTCACATCAAGAGATGGAGTTTATTTCCCCCCTCTCCCTGAATCTGGACTGGCCTTTTGACTTGCCTCAACCAACAGAATATAGTAGAAGTGACACTGTTCCAGTTCCAGACCTAGCTTTTAAGAAGACTGGCAACTTCCATTTACTCCATCTTGGACGTCAGCCATCATGTAAGAAATCCAACCACTCTGAGGCCCTCACACAGCGAGGGAGGATATTCAGAATATTCAAAGATTGTTAAAGATATGGAGTCTGAGCTGACACAGAAACTAGGAGACAGAAAACACCATCACAGTTCTCTGGTTAGAGTAGGGACTGAAGGAGGGCAGGTGACAGACAGAGTTGAGCCTAAGTCCAATGAGTCCTCTAGAAGCTGGCAGAATCCTCTCCTTGATTCTATGACCTGTGGAGTAAAGGCTATCAGGATAGGGAGAACCAAGCAGAAGCTCCTGAAACTGCCTGTATTAGTCAGAGTTCTCCAGAGACACAGAACCAATAGGATGTAGAAAGTGGGTGACTGATTTTAAATAATGAGCTCATGCAGTTGTGGAGTCTGGCAAGACCAGAGTCTGCAGGGTAGGCTGGCAGTCTAGAGCCCTGAGGAAGAACTGATGTTACAGCTCCAGTCAAAAGGCAGACTATAGGCACAATTCCCTCTTCCAAGGGGGAGTCATTCTTTTTTCTCTTCAGGCTTTTAACTGATTGGATGAGGCCCACCCACATGATGGAGGGTAATCTGCTTGACTGAATGTCTACTGATTTAAATGTAAATCTCACATCAAAACAACCTTCACAGGGACATCCAGACTAGTGTTTGACCAAATATCTGTGTACCATGGCCCAGCCAAGTCAACACATAAAATTAACCATCACACTGCCCTACAGTTGATTTCTGTAGTATTATTTCTGATCTGATAATTTGGCTGAGGCTGTGTTCCCCATTATATCCCCATTCAATTCACCTGTCTGGCCTCCAGGAAACAGATGAATCATGGTACACTGATGGATAGACTACTATAATCTTAGCCTCGTGAAAATCCCAGAGCTGCTCTACTGGATATGGCATCTTTACTGGGCGTAACAGCACAACCTGGAGCACTTGTGTATGGTTGTTGATTTAGCAAATGCTTTCTTTTCAATACTCATGAGAAGGGATGAGTATTGAAAAGGCAGTTTGCTTTTACATCCCAATGTCACAGTGATAGCACATTCACTCTCGCCCCTCAGGGCTTTCTGACCTTTCCAGCTCTCTGTTATAGTGTAGTTTCAGGGACCTTGATCACCTTGACATTCCATAGACTCGTCCTGGTCTTCTCTACTGATGACATCATGGACATGAACAGGAAGTGGTAAGCACCACGTTTGCCAGAGAGTGGAAGCTAACTTACATGAAGATGTGTGGTCCTGCCACATTGGGAAGATTTTTGGTTCAGTGGTTTGGGACGTGCCAGGACAAGTTATCTTACCTCACACATCTCTCAGAAAGAGACAGTGTTTGGGGGGCCTCTGGATTTCAGAGGCGGAATATACACACTTAGAACTACTTCTCCAACCTTTTATTGGGTGACCTGAAAGGCTGCCAATTGTGAGCGGTGCCCGGAGCAAGAGAGGGTTGTACAGCAAGGTTCAGACCATAGAACAGGCTGGTGCTACCGCTTCGGCTTCTATGACCCCAGATACAATGTTGCTGGAGGAATCCATTCTGGATAAAGATTCTGTAGGGAGTCTCTGAAAGCTCAAATAGGACAGTTGCAGTGAGGACCTCTAGGATTCTGGAGTAAGGCCAAACTCACCATGGTCCATTTGAACGACAAGATCCTGATATACCACAGGGCCCCAGTAGTGACTGAGCATCTGACTGCTGGATGCCGGGTGGCTTTATGTCTTAAGTTAGATGTTATCAGACAGGGACAGCAGCAGTTCAATATGATGGAAGTGGTACAATCAGAGCTGGCTGGGCTCAGAGTCCAGAAGGCATGAGTGAATCAAATGAACAGGCAGCTCGGATGCCCTTGGCGCCTAACTCTGTTGATCTGACACCTCTCCCTTAACCCACACCTATGGCCTCATGGAGGGTTCCCCGCAACCAACTAAAAAAGGAGGAAAAGAGTTGAACCCATTTCACAGATAGGTCAGTGTGATACTTTGGCACCAGCTGGAAATGGTCTCCTCTATTACAGCCCCATTTGAGGGTAGCCCTGAAGGACAGCAATAAATCCTCCCAGGGGGCAGAACTCTGAGCAGTATACTTTGTCATGCCCTTTGTATGGAGGAAGAGATGGGCTGAGGTGCAGGCATACGGTAAGTCCTGAGAAGTGGCAAAAGGCTTGGCTAGTTGGTCAAGGGCACAGAAAGAGCAAAATTGGAATTTTGGAGATAAGCAGGTCTGGGTAGACAGCATATGCCTAGAGCTCTCGGAGTGGGCACAAAGCGTGCAGATGTTTGTGTCTCCCATTCATGCTCACCAGAGACCATCCACTGCACAGGAAGCTCTCCAGCCAGATGGTCAGATGTCCCATCCTGCAGATGTCAGCCAAATTCTAAACTGCGCCATCCTATTGCTCTGCAAAAGATCCATTAAAAAGTGGCCATGGGGCCGGCCCAGTGGCACAGTGGTTAAGTGCACACGTTCTGCTTCTCGGCGGGTGGCCCGGGGTTTGCCGGTTCGGATCCCGGGTGCGGACATGGCACCACTTGGCACGCCATGCTGTGGTAGGCGTCCCACATATAAAGTAGAGGAAGATGGGCATGGATGTTAGCTCAGGGCCAGTCTTCTTCAGCAATAAAAGAGGAGGATTGGCAGCAATTAGCTCAGGGCTAATCTTCCTAAAAAAAAAATAGTGGCCATGGTGGCAAAGATGCAGGCTATGAACGGACCCAAGAACTTGGGCTCTCATTAACCAAGGCTGATTTAGCAATTGCCAACAAACAGCCGACCAGCCAGCATCACGCAGCAGTAGAGCAATATTGGTCAGAGAGCAGCCAGGCACCTGGGGGCAGGTCACTTATATCAGCTCCCCTTCCCCATTGGAGAAAGCAATGCGTCATCCTTGCTGGAATTGTTATGGACTTCAAATATGGTTTGTATTTCTTACCCACAGTGTTTCTGCAAGCATCACCATCCAAAGGCTTAAAGAATGCTCACTGTATGACCTAGAGCCAGAGGATCCTTTTTACGGCACAGGATCTGTGACGATGACCTCATGAACACTGGCTTCACCCGTCTTACCATACGTCTATCACCCAGAAGCAGCCAGCCAGAGGGAACAATGGAAAGGAATGCCTTCATTTCCACAGGTTTTAATCTCCTCCTCTGCAAAAGGGAGATTATAAACAGTATATGGTACTTCATAAGACCGTTGCGAGATTGGAAAAAGAGCATGTACACAGAGCACTTTGCACAGGCGCTGGCATGCAGCAGCTGCTCAGTAAATGGTAGGCATTGTTATTAACGGAACTGAATTGTGAAACGCCTCTGTGCCCCCAGAGGAGCCGCCGGTCGGGCTTCACTAAGCCGAGCGGGGCAGTGGATCCCACTCTGATGTGACCTGCTTTGAACACTCTTAGCTGTTCAGAAAGTCCTGGACTTGAATGGCATTTTTCTGCCAGTAGCCTATGCAGAGCTGCTTCTGCTGAGCAGAGCTGGAGGAGGGGAGAAGTGAAACTGCAGTCAGTGCAGGAAATGGAAACTCTGTCAGGGATTGGCCGCCCCGGGAACGGAAGGGAGCAATCCTACTGTGATTATAAAAGCCAGCCTGAGAGCTGTGATTTCACTCCTGCTGCCATCTATCATCAGGCTGGGGGCAGGAAGATTCCTCCTCTTCTCTCCTCTAAGGTAAACCCAGAAGCTATGAGGTATGCATGTCGAGATGCCAACCTCTGCCAGGCCGCCTGCCTGTGAGCCTCATGCCCTGAGAGCAGGGATGCCCATTCCTCAGGGAGGCTCTACCCTGAGTCCCTTTCAGTGTCCTGGGATAGGACTGGTCTGAGGGGATGGGTTGGGGCTTTTTGGGGGGTGGGGTATTATCTCTAACACACGGCTGAAAAAAATGGTACCTACTTCATGGGTTTGTTATGGGTATAAGTGACCTTGTGCCATAAAGTGCTGAGTAAGTGCTCAACATGTGGGAGGTTGCTTGTTTGTTTGTTTGTAATTCAAGGAAAATGCTGACAAAGATCACATTAGAGTGGGTTTGGGGGCACATGTATTTTGCTATTTTGTGATGTAATGGAAAGAGCATAGGTTTTGGATTCCAACAGTCTTGAGTGTGCACAGTCTATGCTGCACAATTTGCTGTGTGACCTTAGACAAGCTTCTTTACCCTCTATCCTCTCTGAAAAATGAAGTTGATATGAGGTCAATGTTTGGTGCCTGTAAAGATCAATGCCTTGTAACAATAAGTTTATCAACAACAATTTTTTAGAAAATTCGTGTGACAGGGACTGTTCTAAATGCTAGGGATATAGTGGTGAACAGTTTCAAAACTCACAGCCACACTCTGAAATAGGCCTTATTAACAACCTCATCTTGGGGATAAGTACACTGAGACCCAGAGAAGGCCCTAGTATCCTGCCCAAGGTCACACAGCCAAAGCCAAGAACGGAAACCACAGTAATGATTCTAGCTGACATCGATAGAGAGCGCACCACGTGCCAGGCACCACACCGGAGCGGGATTGCCTCAGGAATTCTCACAATCACCCGGGAGGCAGGAACATCACCGCTGTTGTTGCCGCGAGGAAACGGGAAGCTCCTTAGAAGGGTCCTGGTCTTAGTTCAGAGCACCTCGCTGCTTTTTATGGACCCATCCTCGAATCGGAGGGGAAAACAACCCAGCTGGTATGGCTCGAAAGGGGCTCTGGGGACCATCTCCTCCCTCTCTCCCCTCGCCAGGACCAGTGACAAAGCTTGCGCGCGGCGCCACCATGCGGCAGAAGGCGGTATCGCTCTTTTTGTGCTACCTGATACTCTTCGCCTGCGGCGCGGTGGAGGCAGGTAAGGGTCCTGGGGCAGGGGAGGACTGTGGGATAAAGAAGCGGAGTTTTAGAATCCCTGCGGAGTTTCAGGATTCCTGGCTTAGAGACGCAGGCGTGCGTCTGAACGAGAGGAGCTGTTACAATGGACAGCGCAGGGTCGCTGTAGCCAGAGTCCCAGATTCGAATCCTTACTCTGTCGATCCCTCCCTTCTACCAAAATGTATTCAATGCCAGTTACGTGCCAGGCACGGCGCCTTAGGAAAAGTCTCTTCTTTTCAGTAAGGCTCTCCGAATGGGAGGATGGTGGCCCCACCTTTGGGGGTGGTCCTGAGCATCAGGCACAGAGTAAGGGACCTTGGTCCTCACTCTGCTTTGTCCGCCCTCCCGACAGGCAAAAGAAGACGCTCGGAGAGCTCAGAGAACAGCGGCTCCGGATGGTGGAGCACGCTGACCTATATGGCTGTCGGAGGAGGTGGGTCTGGAGGGCGGGCAGCTCGGGAAGGTGGGGCGGGCCCCTGCTGCGGGCGCTCCCTCACAGCCTCCTCCTCCTGCAGGGCTCATGGCCGTGGGGCTTCCCGCGCTGGGCTTCACGAGCGCCGGCATCGCCGCCAACTCGATGGCCGCCTCGCTGATGAGCTGGTCGGCCGTAGCGAACGGGGGCGGCGTGCCTGCTGGCGGGCTGGTGGCCACGCTGCAGAGCCTCGGTGAGTGAGGGGCCGGGCCCTCCGGTGGGGACACCAGGGCTAGTTGGCTCTCTTTACTGTTCTGGGCCCTTTTCACAGGCTAGCTCACCTCTATGAGGTGGGTATTCTTATCATCTCCATCATACAGAGGGGAAACTGAGGCACCGAGGCATTAAGCAATTTATTCAAGTTCTCCTGGCTAGTTAGCACCAGAGGCAGGATTCCAGCTCAGTCTGATTCCTCGCTTTTAGCCTCGAAGGCTCGAAGGTGCCTCGCTGATGCTTTGGCCAAGTCACAACAAGCCTCAGTTTTCTCATCTGTTAACAGGGCCAATCATCCTCAATTTAACATTTTAGGAATCTGCTCAGCCTCAGAGAAACAGGGTGGCAAAGAACCTTGGTGGAGCCACCCAATTCAATCTCATACTCTGCTCTTGCATTTCTTGAACACCACGAAGGGGATGAAAAAGGGCTCAGAATGACCATTCTAAAAAGTGTGCATTCACTTCTCTCTCTCTTTCTTCCACCTCTTTCTTTTTCTTTCTCTCCCTCCCTCTCTCTCTCTCTCTCTTTTTTTTTTTTTTTTTTTGAGGAAGATTAGCCCTGAGCTAACTGCTGCCAATCCTCCTCTTTTATTGCTGAGGAAGACTGGCCCTCAGCTAACATCCGTGCCTATCTTCCTCTACTTTATATGTGGGATGCCTACCACAGCATGGTGTGCCAAGCAGTGCCATGTCCAGACCTGGAATCCGAACCGATGAACCCTAGGCCGTCAAAGCTGAACATGGGCACTTAACTGCTGCGCCACCAGGCCGGCCCTCCCTCTCTCTCTTTCTGAGGCCTCCAAAATCCTACAGAAAAACTGCTCCTGACAAACTGCCCCCTCTGCCTTTCTGAGCCCTCCATCTTTTCTCAATTCTAGATGACAAAAGGCCAAAGAGCCAGACCAAAAGAACAGACCTCTTCTCCAAGGGGGCAGATGGAAAGACACAGACCAGGCCACACCCCAGCAGCGGGAGGTGAAGGTGTGGGCAAGGCTAGGAAGAGTCCTGTGCTAGAAGATGATTGTTCTCTCGCATGTCACAGGGCTGCAACAAGGATGAAATATCATCCTTCTTACTTTCAAACCCTGAGCACCCACAGGGAAGTCTCCACAAAGATAGCTGTCATTACCGTTATTAAGAACACAGTGTGTTCATCGCAAACATGAAGAGAATGAGCTGTTATTTTTGTCTTTTTCTTCTCTGATTTGAGAGGGCCAGTCGGGGGGAATAGGATTCAGTTTGTGGACGTCCCATTCCCCTCTCAGGGCCTCTGTTTCTCCATCTGGAAATGAAGAGGTTGGACTTGGTTTCCAATGGTTTTCAGACATTTGGGTTCCCAGGCCTGGTGCCTGGGCCCCAGGTGACCCAGCTGTATTTGCTTTACAGGGGCTAGCGGTGGCACTGGCCTCATGGCCAAGATTGGTGCCTTTCTGGGCTACACTGTCCACAAGCAGCTCAGCAACCAGGACGAGGATGAGGAGTAGCCAGCAGCTCCCAGGAATCCTCTCCTTCCTCCTTGCCCTCCTTCTTCCGGTTGAAGTCTAGAGCTTTCTGTTATACTTGTCAATAGCCCATGTCAAAAAACAGAATAAACTTCTCTCAGAAGACACCTTGTCCTCGGTGAGTTGCCCCGGCTGTGAGAAGCCCCATAAGATCTGGCTCTGGTCTGACTCATGCACACACACACACACCCATTTCCCCCTAAAGCCAACCACAGCTCCTGGAACTCAACCAGTTGATTTAGTCTCTGGTCTAAGCTCAGGCTATTCTCTCTGCCTAGAATGTCCTTCTGAAGCTCATAACTGGGCTCAGACGTGCCCTCCTCTGGGATGCCTTCCCAGCAGAGCCTCCTGCTACCCCTGTCACAGCATGAACGTCCAGGCTCGATTCCACAGGGGACTGGGGAGTCAGAGCTCACTTCGTCCTCGGTGAGAGAAGTTTCAGCTGCTTCTCTGGGTCGGCAGAGATGGGGGAGCCAGATCTCCATTCTCCGAGAAGCACTAGAGTGGGCTCCCTCAGACGGAGAACATAAGGCCAGCCCTTTGCCTTGGGAAAGAGTGTAGCACAGTTTTAGAGGGCTCAGCAGGGCCACCCGTCCCCCAGAGAACTCTAGTGATAGAGCAGACGGTTTGCATATGGAGCCCGTACGCCCTCTGAGTAGGAAGGGAAGGCCAACCCCAGCCCTCGGGGAGATTGGAAGTTTGGGAGGCTTGTCCAGGTGACCTAAGGTGCCCAGACCGAGGCAGGGGAAGGTCAAAGAGGTCCTGGAAATCAAACGTCAGTGAAGGTAGGACTGGGTCCAGCACTAGTGGAAACAGAAAGAGAATGCTCAGGTTCTGGTCGTGAGTGGACACACGAGCCTCAATGCTAGACCAGCCTCCCAGGGCGAGCTGCACCCCTGGGAAGTGGCCATGTGTGAACCTCAAAAGCTGATCACAAAAGGGCAAAGCCAGCTGTCCTCAGGCCTCCCCCACCCAGCCCCACTTATAATCCAGAAATTCTTCTTCGATTACAAATGTGGGTGGGTGGGTAAGAGGTCCCATCCCGCCTGCTCCTGCCCGCAGGTCCAATGCCACGTCTCCAGGTGTTGGCCTCTGCTGGCTTGCCCTGGGCCCCTAGAGAAGCACTGTCTGTGGAAGAGGTGCACAGGTGTGGAGGCACCATCTGCACCTCAAAAACTGTCTCTGTGGCTTGTGTACAAGAGCAGAAGTTGGACTGAGTCCCCTGACCTGATATTCACCACAGGGCCTCAGCAGAGTCCCATGATGGCTAGGGCCATCCATGGAGGGGCAGACCACATGGACTTCTGCTCACAGAGGGAGGTGGGGTCTCAAGTATCACCCTCTGCTGAGACCTGTAAATGGCACCCAGTTTGTCTAAAGGGTTGACATCCCAGAGACCTAAGTGTGTATTCCTCAGCCCTTACAGGGAGGGCATTATACCTAATTTATCTCTTCTCCCCACTGCCCGGTACAGGCCTGGCACAGAGTAGGTGCTCAATATATGTGGGTGAAGTTGAGCCTGAGGTCAGTGTCCGCCCATCTCCCTGTCCTTCACCTTCCCCGATCTTCAATGGGAAGGAGTGACTGTGACACAGGCTTGGTGAGCTGAGGAGTCAAAAGAAAGATTTCTTGGACTCTTAAGGTCTGGTAGTAGTGTTGCTTTATTCAGAGAATAGCATGGAGTAGGGTGAGGACAAGACCCATGGACAGTAAAAAGCTGCAGCACGGGGACAAGGCCCATGGGCAGTGAAGAGCTGCAATGAGTTGAGGGCAGGGCTAAGTTTATAAGGCTTAGGTATGTGAGTTATTTCTTTACAAGACAAAGGAAAGACTATGTAAAAAAGTCATTAAAATGGTATCAGTGCAGGTGGAGTCTGGTTATTGGGTGGTCCTAAAACTTTGGATACGAATCAGGTCGAATCAGGTCAGGACATCCTATGCTTCCAAGAGGATGATCGGTGTGTAGGGCAGGATGCCTTGGGCTTCTCTCCCTGGGGCAGCCTTGAGCCTCATCATAAAACACCCCCTGAACCCATTTGGCCCGGAAATCCTTTGGGGATATGGAAGATGGTCAATCTTCTGTAACTACTTCTGGCTGTACAAGGTCATAGAGCTGTCCCTAAATGGGGCCATAGGGGTTCAAGCAGGAAGTCCAATGGACTGGAAGGTTGCACCTGCAGAGTCCAAGGCAGACAAGGTATACAGATCATCTGAAGGTGAGAGAATCATTTGACGAGAAGTGGTCCAGAAGGCGAAACTTTGTTGACATGTGGAAGACAAACAATGAGATAGACAACAAATAATAATAAGAAATGCAAGCAATATGATTACCCCAATGAATAAGGCTTTGATAGTAGTCCAGAGTCCAAAATGACCAGGAGTCCAACCAATCACTTAGGGATGGGGTAAGACACAGATTTAATTTGGTGGCTCATATCAGATAGGAATACAGAGATATTTTGATGGTAGTCAGGAACATAGACACAGCATTGGGTTTTTATAATGGCACAAGTGCCCTCCTGTGCTGCTGTCAAGACATCAATGCCATTTGATTTTGGAGGACCGCCTTATGCATTTGGGATATTTCTAAATCGAGCAGCGAAAGGCTATGTTGTGTATCGTTTAATGTCTTCATGGTAAACTTGTTTAGGGCTTCCATGTGCCAGATGATACTTTCAATTCCTAATTGGGGAAGGAAAATAGAGGCAAGGTGATCATACCAGTGGAATACAGAACGGGTCCAGCATTGTCGTAGGTTGGGTAGGTTAACAGGAGAAGATATAGTAAATGTAGCTCTACCTTGCATCCAGATGAAGCCTAGGGTGCATCGTCCAATCCATCCAGGCAGCAGCCAAGGCCATAAGTTGGAGCCACATAACCATTGAGTGCCATTAGGGGCTAACCAACATATGCTGGGCCGTCTACCCTGGTCAGTCCCAAACCAATCAGTATTTTTTAAGGCTATGATATGAGAACACATATAACGGGGAATTTGTCCCATAGGTCAGGTGCTATTAGGCCACTAGTAGGAGTGAGCCAAATATATTTCTCCCAAATTTGGTATAGTCCCTTCTGTGTGTATCGATAGGTTGGGGACTTTACCTTTGGAACTTGCTGTTTATGATCCACCTGTGACAAGGCAAATCTAGTTAGTATTTGGGCAGTAGAATTGAAGGAAAAGGTTTGATTGTAGCCAGGGAGCTCCCAGGCATCAGAGATGGATGGCCACAAGGAGACATTATGATTAGTAATAGATGAATCTTGTAGAAGAGAAGAGCTAGAATTGAATATCCATGCATGTGTACTATAGCTTCTACTGAAACATAATTTTTCTCTCTAAAATCACCCTCATTTCTACAAAAAATAGTCAAACTAAGATTAACTGGTTTTCAAAATAAGTGTAGTTTCAATAAAACTTGGTCCAATTATTTACATAAGTGCAGCAAGAATAACAATTGATCATATAGACTCTTTTAAATCTGCTTTGCTGGAGTTTTCTATGAGGAATCTCAGATTGAACTGTAAAGGCCTCTTGAGGCCAGAAAAACCCAGCCAAGGACTTTCCATCAGATTTTGCCTGCAGTACCTACAGATTTGGGTGGATTCCTCTCTTTTCGAGGCCCCCCCAAATACTTCGAGGTTCCTTGCACCTGCCAGATAAGTGAGCTTCCTTACTTACCAGGTAAGATTGCTAGAATCTCTGTAAACAAGGTACCAGGCCAATGTTTCCCAGTGGCTTTATTCTAGAAAGTCCAATCTTTGTTCCTGAAAGGCTGTATTGTCATATCTGAATCTGTATGTTTCTCTCAAATATGACATTCCAGTCAAAGACTTGGTAAGATAACCAATGTTTCCAAATGTGTCCTATTATAAGGAGAACAGATTCTTATTGAACTTATGCAAATAACTATATTGCCATGAAATAACCATACTCACTCACTCACTGAGTTTCCAAATTCTGGAGAGATCAGGTAGGGAGAAAAAGATAAGTGTTTCAGTTCTGCTCACAAAGGTATAATTTCACCAAATTGCCATAAGTCATCATTAGCATAAGAGAAACGAGAAAAAGATTTCCTTAAATCTGAGAAAACAAAACATAAAAAAACAACATTTCAAACAAAAAACATAAAGAATTATAAACATCCTCATCAATTCATACAGTCCTGTATAATTGATTCTTGATCTTAATCTTCTGTTAGCAGATTTATGAGGTCATCAGTTTCTCTGTTAGAATTCTATAAGTTCTTACCCAGTTCAGTTTTACCACCTCAAAGTTTATCAGAAACCTGTATTGTAGAATCCTGTGTCAGAATCTTTTCCTTGAATTTCTCTGAAGATGAAACATATTTGCAAAAGCATAAAGTAAAACAGCAACTATCTGCAAATGACAAAAGACTCAAAAGGGCAATTGACAAAGAAACTTGGCTACTTCTATGACATACAACACTTTAAGATAATAACTAGAATTATGGCTGATAACCAGGACAGATTAGAATTTTAGGAATGTTATATAATTTCATAACACCTATATCAATAGCATTCACCCACATAATACCACCTAAGAAAGTTTATCATCACTTCTTTGACAATGCTCCCCATATAATTTAATAGACCAAATAAGCCTAATTAGTTTAGTATTTTCCTCCTTAAAGGAAGAGAGCAAATTTCATTGAGAAGTCTCAGGGGCCCTCTGAAAATCCTCAGAGAAATTTTCTTCCTTCTACCAGGTCAAAAGAAAGCCTTCATTCAGGACTTGAATTTTTTTTTGAGGGAGAAGCTTGTCAAAAACATCAAAAGTTTTTAAGACACTTGTTCAAATAGGAAACAACAGTCACTGCAAAACAATGCTCAGGTATCTATTCAAAGTGACAACAGAAACAGTCAAGAGCAGTTAAAATAGTCAAAAAATCTTAAGAGAGACCTCTTCCTTTCTGAACATAGGAGATTATTTTAGCAAAACACAGGTTTTCTGTCTTTTAGGTAGACTTACAGCAGGCCAAAAGTTCAAGAAAATTATTCTTTGAGAGAAAACCAAATTTTAATTTTTGCATGAGCTTATTTTTAACATTGAAACTCATTTACTTAATTGGATTTACTTTAATCTTAGCCAACTTGACCAGGCATAAAACTCCTTTCTGAATTTCTCTTTCACAAACCTTCTACAACTGTTTTTTTTTACATTCAGAATTTGTCCCATGCTTGCTTTCTTCCCTTTAGTACTTTAGGACAAATTTATCATTCTTAACCCAATGAACAGAAATACTTCTATTCTTTATACCCTCTTCACTGAAAACATACACTTTACTTTCCTTGAATACAGAGCTGTTTTCCTTATTAATTTCCAGTAGCTTTAATTATATATATTAATTAGAATTTTTAACCCTTACAGACCCTAGTAAAAACGGAAAAGCTAAGCAACTATGAACTGCCTTTTATATCAGTATTCTAAACATTTTTCATAATTTCTAGAAACATGTTACTTTACAGTAATAAAACACAGGCATGTTTACTAATTGACCCAAACATCCTTTAGCCTCTCTGCAATAAGAAGCTAAAAGTAGATAACTTAGACAATGTTCAGCAATAAGGTTTCAGTGTTCCATCCTATCCAAAAATGACCCACATACTCAAAAGATTTTTATTATTTAACTTAACTTGGCAAAACTCTAAAGTTTTAAGTTACCAGAAAGAATTTGGAAGCTGTTCTTTTTTCCCAAGTATACAGACCATAAAACAATTATTGTACCCAGAAACTCTTACCCATTTTTGTCTATTTAAATCATTTGTTTCCAACAATTATGTTCAGATTACCCACAAAAACTTCATGAGACGTTAGACAAAATTAGCTATCATTTAAAGCTATTATTTTGCTGATGAATTTGTAACAGACAATATGAACTTATTTGACTAGTAAACCCAGGGTATATGTCTGCATCATATCCAAATACTGACAATTCTAAGGATATGCCTATTTCAATCAAACCAACAAATTTAAACTTTCATTTATCAAAGATTAATTTATATCATGTTAACTTAAAAGACATTGGGTTAATTTCTACTACACTTAGAATTTACATAAGCGCTTACTTTAAGCCAATTAAACAGAGCTCTTGATTTTGGCCCTACCATCCAGAGGGAAAATACCACACACATATAACATACATATAGACACACATACACAGAATCTCCACAGCTATTGTTTTAAAAATTACTGCCCAAACTCACCAGCTATGAATCCAAATTTTGTTTTGAGCCTTTTTGCTAATATTTGTGGAGAAGACATTTAAGATGATAGATTTTTTTGGCAAAGGCATGCTTATGGCCGTTTTTTCCTTTTTCCCTTTTTTTTTTCCCTCAGTCTTGGGAATTAGTGATGAGCTCCATTGTCCCTAGAGGATTTGCAAGCTCTTTGAGATAAGGGAAATGGGTGGAACCTGAACCAACTCTAGAGCTGCTTTTTCCAGCCTTAGAAGGATTTCCAAGGACAGTTGCTCTTGGTTTCTCAGAAACTGGGTTGTGACTCAAATGACATTATAGGTTGAGCTACCTGTCCAACTACATCACAAAGGCACAGAGAAACCCCTCAAGTTTTCTCCAAGATGGAGTTTCTGGGGCATAACCCATCCAATTGAAAGTGTTTCCAATTAGTTAAAATGCACCCAAGGGTGAGTCTCCGGGGATGCTTGTGGAGTTCACCATGGTGGTAAAGCCAGTGTCTGACTGACAGCGGCTGGAGAAAGGGTACAGGGCCTGACTGTGGGCATCAATATGGTTATAAGATTTAGTCAAGTGCCACTCAGCTGGGGCACTTAGTCCCTGAGCCAGCACAATACAAGCCAGGGAAGCAGGAGGCAAAGGCCTGGAGTGGGTGGGGGGCTGGGGCTCCCAGCACTGGGATTGTGAGTTAAGTCCCTGGCAAAAAGGTTTTGAAGTTTTCAATCTTACAGAAGGTCCATGTTCTGCTTAGGTCCAGCCTGAACTTAACCTTGACTTGGTGACAACAGAGGAGGTGATGAATGAGACAGACAAAGAAAGGAAAAGAAGAGATCAGGCCTTGCCCTCATGGCCTCTTCCCTAGGGTTATCAAATTAAGGGTCACACGACAGTACCTGCCGGGACACACAACACTGGCAGGACAGTTCACAGAATAAATCACAGGTCTCCTATCCTCTTAATCAACTCAGTAGGTGCCTAAAATACTCAATGAGTCAACCGTCAAGAGAGGGCACCCCACTTGGGGTCGCCAGGGTGATCAGGCCTGAAAACCAGAGTCAGGGGGCTCCCAGGGGTGGAGCCTTTGACTCTTGAAAGATTTCTTTGTTTCTCGGTTGCAAAGCTCAAAAGGAGCCCAAAATGGCCATTGTAACTTTAACAGCGATGAAAGAAAAGGGTCCATTACCTTGAAAATGCCCCCTGAGGGGCCAACCCTGTGGCCCAGTGATTAAGTTCACGTGCTCTGCTTCAGTGGCCCAGGGTTTTGCCGGTTCGAATCCTGGGCATGGACATGGGACCACTCACCAAGCCATGCTGAGGCAGCATCCCACATGCCACAACTAGAAGGACCCACAACTTAAAATACACAACAATGTACTGGGGGGCTTTGGGAGAAAAAGGAAAAAAAAAATCTTTAAAAATAAAATGCCCCCTGAACCTGGGGCAGTGTCCTACCCATCCTACCCACTGTTCCTCCTGTGGGGTTCCTATAGCAAGGGGTGATGGGGGTGTCCCCCTGCATTGCATCCCTTGTATACCTTCCCTATTATGCCTGGCAGTAATAGGTGCCTGGTGAATAGTCCCAGAGATAAAAGAATAGAGAAGAACAGTGAAGAATTTTCCACCGGTTTGGGGGACATTCTACCCAATTGCGTCCTGGAGCTGTTCTCCCAAGAAGGGGTTTCCACACTCAACCAAAGGTTAGAGTTTGGTACTTTCCTTGAACCAGAGTCCTGACTGGGACTTTCCCACAGTTTGGAGTGTGGCCAGGAGCCATAGGGAGAGACCCCAATCCAGCCTTAGGAAAAGAAACCTGCCACAGGAGTCTTGGAGAACGGCGACTATCCTAATGGCTTAAGTGGTCGACCCACGCCCATGTAAAATGTATATATTAGAGATAGGATTAGGAAGGAATGGGTTAATTCATTCTTCATCACCCTCAGGCTTAAGGTACTGATTCTCTTTGAGCTTTGCCCCATAGAGTCACCATGGGCAGCAAATGTGGATTCATACAGCTGTCTGAGAAAGTTCCCGATGGAGAAGTGAATTTAGATCCATCCTTGAGAAAGAGGGAGGCACAAGGAAGAAAAGTACACTTACTGGAACTTAAGCTCACAAGCCTATAAAGCAAGATCCCCGTATGGGCCACCAGAAGAAATGATGTGGGCTCAGCGAGCCGAGGAGTTGAAAGAAAGATTTCTTGGACTCTCAAGGTCTGGCAGCAGTGCTCATTTATTCAGAGAATAGCATGGAGTAGCATGGGGACAGGACCCACGGGCAGTGAAGAGCTGCAGCATGGGGACAGGACCCATGGACAGTAAGAGCTGCAATAGGTTGAGGGCAGGGCTAAATTTATAAGGCATAGGTATGTGAGTTATTTCTTTGCTAGACAAAGGAAAGATTATGTAAAAACGTCATTAAAATGGTGTCAGTGCAGGTGGGGTCTGGTTATCAGGTGGTCCTATAACTTTGGATACGAATCGGGTCGGATCAGGTCAGGACACCTATGCTTCCAAGAGGATGATATAGGTCGGTATGTAGGGCAGGACACCTTGGGCTTCTCTCCCTGGGGCAGCCTTGATCCTCATCAACTGGACCTCTTGCTCTTTCCCTGGCGGACCCTTAGAATACCCGCTGTCACCACTGTGCAGGCCTGGGCGGGGGGAGCCTGAAGCTCCTTGGTCGTGTAATCCAAGTAAACACAGGCCCCTAGCCGTTTAGTCAATATTCCCTAGCACAGATGGGGCTGGGGTTTTCAAATAAAGCTGTGGAGCATAGTAGTTAAGAATGTTCCTCTGGAGTCCTACAGACCTGCCATCTCCTACCTGTGTGTGCCCTAGCACAAGTTCCTTCACTTTTCTGTGACTCAGTTTCCTCCCTCACAAACTGAAATGATAATAGCGTCTACCTCATGGGGTTTTTGTTGGGAGATGAGATGAGAGCCAGCTCTGAAGGCTTAGTGGTTAAAGTTCGGTGCTCTCACTGCTTCGGTGCCCTGGGTTTGTTTCCCGGTCGTGGAACCACACCACTGGTCTCTCAGTTGCCATGCTGTGGTGGTGGCTCACATAGGAGAACTAGAAGGACTTATAACTAGGATATAAAACCATGCACTGGGGCTTTGGGGAGAAAAAAAAAATAGAGGAAGATTGACAACAGATGTTAGCTCAGGGCAAATGCTTCCCTGCAAAAAAAGGGGAAAAAAGATACTGATCGCTCCAAAAAAAAGAGAGAGATGAGATGAAATAATGAATGGAAAGTGTGAACGTGCTCCCTGGCACATGGCGGGCCCTCAGTAGATAATTATGATTAAGGACTTGCATAAAGCAGAGAGGAAATTGCCAAATAACAACCAGGAATTAGATAATCGACCTTTGGAGTCAGGGTTTACTTTCTGGGGCTCACATACCCGGTTCTTCCTTTCTCCCAAGGGTGGGTACCCTGCCCCCAGGAGCATACACCCTCTACTTGTGCCATTCGCATCTTCTTGCCTTGAACAGCATCAAGGCCTGAGAGAGATGGACAACTCCTCCCCCAGCAGCTCTCAGGCTGAATGACACTGAAAATGACGCGTCTTTAAGGGGATACAGTGCCTCCCACAGGATCCCGTGGGGCCTGCGCAGGATAACACCTTGCCTTCATTCTGCAGGCACTGAGCAGGCACTCAGTCTGTGTCAGGCACTGAGCCAGGTGCTGAGGATACCCCAGTGGAATGGACCCAGTTCCCACCTACCGGGAGCTCACAGTGCACAAATTAGGAGCCCCCAAATCACTCATGACCCCTGCTTCTCCCTCTGTGTCACCACCTCCTCACTCCCATCTCCTGTCACCTGTCCTGGCCCTTGTCAGCCTTCACAGACCACGATCATCTTGTCTACAAAGTACGATGCAGAATGATGAACACAGACCAGAATTCACTAATACAACAAGCCAGGGGATGCTACTGCACTTTTAAACTCCTTCTTGGCAACGGCCTTCAGACACAAAGCTGATCCCTGGCCCAGCTCCAGGGTGGGGCTCCTCAGCCAGGTTACTTGCCCTCTGAGTCCCAGCTTCCTCGTTTTTAAAACTGGGGGGTTTAGATACCATTGTCTCCGGGGCGCCTCCTGCTCTACAACCACTGAGCCTGAAGCACATGCTTCTGAATCCCCTTGTTCCTGTCAGATCCCGGCCCTCCAAGAGTGGATTTTATTTTTGGAAGCTGCCAAAAGCCACCTTGCGGTGCCAACTTTGGTGACTAGGGTGGGTGACGGTGCTGAGAGATGCCATGTTTGGTCACAAATGAGGGTAACTAGAAACTAGCAGGGCAGTTCCTCACTCTGGGACCACACCCTAAGACAAGTCCAAAAATAGATCCCATCTGTGTGGCTGACTTGATGGAAAACAACGTTGAGGTCCTCTGTCCTCACCATCTTTCTGGACCTCAGTGTCCTAGTCTATAAAATGGAGGGGGAGAAAAGTTGGACTCTCATCTAGACCTAGAATGTCTTTCCCAAGTGCTCAAGTTAGAGGTGTCTTGCTCTTTAACAAAATCCCTTTATCTAGATATTTCTTTTATTCTTTAAGGGCCTCTTTGGCCCCCAGAACTTGAAAGTCCGCTCACTCCCTCTCCAGGCAGCCCTCATACAATTCCATGGTGCTATGTGCTAGTATGGCCACCAGGTGGCAGTACAGTCCCATCCAGGAATCTTCATCAGCCTGCATCATCCTTGAACAGCTCCACAATTTCCAAGAGGCCTCCCTGAGGCAGACCCCACTACAGATGGATGCTCAGACCTTGCCCACGCTCTGAAGCAGGAGCTCCTGAAGCTCACGGGAGTGGTCAATCCTGAGGATGCCTGCAGGGCCCGCACCCTCCTCTCCCTTCCAGGAGAGGTGAGAGCTGCAACGCTGAGCTCTCCACACTCCTGAGCACAGCATTCAGGACTCTCTGCAAATAGGTCTCACCTCCAGGCCCACAACCTTGTTCTCCCCGACCTGAGCCACAGGGATTTACAGGAAATGAGAGGAGCTCTTCACACAAGCACACACTTCTTGACTGGGAAGCAGAGGGGATGCCAGGATCAGGGCATCCCTGGACCCAGCCTTGAAGGGGACCTGGACCAGCAGAGGGCCTGGGTCAGCAGTAGCTGGAGTGAGCTGAGGCAGAGGAGGCCTGTGGCTTCCTGTGAAGAACTGAAGAGCCACTTCCTTTAAGCAGATGGCTGTGGGGGAGGGGCAGAAGATTAAGGAGCATGGACTTCCTGGTTTAGCGGGAAAGAAAGGGGACCCCAAGAAGTACCCATGAAGAGGCTCAGAGCAGCCTTCTATTTCTCTTCCCTCTGGGGTCTCCAGGGAGCAGACAATGCAGACAGGCAGGGTCACACCCTTCCCATGTGCTGTGAAGCCACAGAAAGGGGTTAGGGTAGGGGCAGGCTGATTTGTATAAGGCCAGTAAAGAAATGGAGCCATGGGGCCGGCCTCATGGCCAGGGGTTAAAGTTCTGCATGCTCTGCTTCAGCGGCCTGGGGTTTGCAGGCCCAGATCCCGGGTGCGGACCTACTCCACTCATCAGCCATGCTGTGGAGCCATCCCATGTACAAAAAATAGAGGAGGACTGGCACAGGTGTTAGCTCAGGGCTAATCTTCCTCACAAAAAAAGCCAACAACAAAAAAGAAATGGAGCCTTGGTTACTCCAAGAAGTGAGCCCAAGCACTTAGCTCCAAGTACCAAAGTCCAAGTATCCAGCCCCAGTAACCCGGCCCCAGGTACTTGGCCTCAAATATCTGCCCCAAATTCTCTGCTCCAAGCACCAGCTCCCAGTGGGGTGTCCAGTGCCAGACAGAAACTGGCAGGGGCCCAGTGGCTCTTCAGCTGTGTGGGGACATGGCCCCATAGGAGAGCTTGTCCTTGATCATTCTCCCAGGATGTATTTACTGGACTGACTCTTCCCCTGTAGCCAGCACTAAGGAAATGCCAGCCTAGCCATGGTGAATAATCACAAAACCCAAACTGGTGCAATTTTACTGCCTTTTTTCTATTCACACATATTTGCTTGTCCAGCACACCCACATTCAGTGGAGAACCAGATCTCCCCAACAGGGTCAGAGGCAGGAGGTCAGGACCAGGCAGGCCTCCTGAAACTGGCCCGAGGCAGAGAGGCAGGGGCTTGGTTTGGGGCCCACCACCCTTTAGCATCACTGCACGGCTGTCTGGGCCTCTGCCTCACCTCTGTCTGCCAGCACACAGCCCTTGTCTGCCTCTCTCAGGGGTGGGTGTGAGGAGGAGGGAAGGAAGTCTCCGCAGAGGGCAGGGGTATCTGCCAGGGGCTGCTCAGCTATAGGTCACAGCAAGATGGGTAGGTGGCAGTGGTGGTGACATCACTGGTTTTGTTCTTAGTGGATATGAGGATGTAGCCCCTGGTGTCCCACAGTGGCAACCATGAGTTCTTGATGAGCCAGAAGGGCTCACCTCCTCATACCCACAGCCCCCCAGGAGCACAGATCCGTCCAGCTGCTCCAGTGCTGACCTGGGGAAGGGGCCGAGCATCTTCACTCAGCCATGATTTCTCACCCAGTCTCTTGGAACCCACTGACTCAAGCCCGTTCCTCCCTCAGTCTTCCCCACCTCGGGCAAAGGCACCTCCAGGCAGGCATCTACCTAAGCCAGACATTCGCCCAAAGGCTTTCCCCCCTGAACTTTCTTCTTCACTCTTTGGTCTCCGCTCAAATGTCACCTACCCAGAGAAGCCCTCCACAACCACCTACTTTGCTCCTCTCTACTACAGTGGTTCCCAAACTTATCTGCTCCTGGAATTACCTGGGGGCTTCAAAACATACTGACACCTGTGTCTCACCCACAGAGATTGTGATTTAAGTGGTCTGGGGTGCAGCCTGGACTTCAGAATTTTCAAAAAAATTTCCAGGTGATTCTAACGTGCAGATAAGTGTGAGAAGCACTGTGCCAGCACATGACCCTGTTTTATTTTCTGTATAAGGCCAGTAAAGAAATAGAGTCTTGGTTACTCCAAGAAGCAGGCCCAAGCACCCAGCCCTAAGTACCCAAGTCCAAGTACTCAGCCTCAGAACTAAGTCCCAAACACCCAGGTCCTAGGGGTTATGTAAATTAACTCATTTAATCCTTACAACAATGTTCTTGAGCGTTGCTAGGATCCTCATTTTACAGATGAAGAAATCAAGGCATAGAGAGGTTAAATAACTCCCCTATGGTAAACAGCTAGCAAGCGACAGTGCAGGGTTTTGAACTCAGACAGTCTCTCTAGAACAGTGCCTGGAACCCAGAGGGGACTCTATAAATAATTGTCGAATAAAGGAACTTAATCTCCCTCTGCCTCACCCATCCCCCACATTCAATCCAGCAACCAGCCAGCCTGTAGATTCTATCTTCTAATAATTTCTTGAGTCTGTTCATGACTCTCCACCCACACGACCCCTCTTTCATCGTCTAGCTCGCTCCCCTCAGGCCTGGAGGACACCTGCAAGGTCCTTCTAATGGGTCTCCCTGTGTCCGCTCTTGCCCCTTGTGTCCACTTTTGTCTATTCTCCACACAGAGCCAGGAAGATCTTAAAACACATTAGATCAAGTGACACCCCCCGGCTTAAAGCCCCCAGTGGCTGCCCACCATACTCAACAAATAAGTTGAATAAAGTTCTACTTCTTTACTCTGGCCTTCAAGGTCTTCAATCATCTGCTCCCCCAAACCTCCATAGTTTTAGCTCAGTGCTTCCCCTCCCCCAACTCTCTTCTAGCCAGAACCTTCTTTCTCCTTCCCAGAACTCCCCAGGTGCCAGCCAACCTCAACGCCTTTCCACAAGCTCTTCTCTCTGCTTGGAACACTTCTGTTGTTTCAGGAGTCCGCTCGAATGTAACTTCTCCAGAGACCTGAGCCCCCAATGTAAATTAAACACTCTTTATTCCAGCAGCCTGTACCTTATGTTCCTAGAATTGATCACAATTGTAATAAAGGCATGATTGGTGTAAGCATTTGCTACTGTCAGACTTCCTCACTAGACTCCGAGCTCCCCGTGCACAAGCACAGGCCTCGTCGTTATTTATCGCGAGCACCCAGCTCAGCGCCTGGCACACAGGAGGCACCCAATAGCTTTGGTCCAGTGGATGGACAGATAGATGGACAGATGGATGGACAGACGGATGAGTGGATGAGGAATGATTGAGTGAATAAACACATTTTAAAATTGGGAACCTATTCACCTGCCTGTATTTCTCAGGGCAGTTATAATGTGTCCGATTCATGGGAGTTATTTCACCCTTCGAGAGCCCCTACCCACCTGCTCCCCGTGGCCTTTCCCAGACAAGGCCACGAGGCGGGGCTTCCGGGCCGGTTGCGTGACGTCACAGAGGGAGGCGTGCCCGGAGCCAGCCTCTGCTTCCCGATTGGCGGGCGCGGCCACACTCACCGCCACTGCTGTCGGAGCGGACGCCGTGGGAGTAGAAGGCGGAGTGGGGCGGGCGTCTCCGTAGACAGCGCGAGGCAGTGCGCAGTAGAGCGGCTTCAACGAGTCGCGGTCCCCCGAGGGCACGTTCCGGTAGCGCCGAGCGTTTGGGGAGGCTCACGCCTTTCCGCGGGACGATGGGACAGCGGAGGGGTGCGCGCTGCGGTTGGACCGCTCCCTGCAGCGGCAGGACAGAGTGTGACCAAGCTTCCGGGAGGTCACCCGAGCGTGGCTATTTCGGGCCTCTGACCTCAGCGAGGAAAGTCCCAAAAACACAGCCCCACCCTCCCCCTCACTCTCCAGAACACGCTCCGCCTCTTCCCTCCACCCCAAACTCAGACCTAAAAGAGCTGCCGGACGAGGAGTCTGCAGACCTGGTTTCTAGCCTTAGCTCTGTGTGACCCGGCGCAAGAGTCATGCTTTCTGGACTTCAGTCTGCTCATCTGCAGACTGAAGCGGTACCTGCATTCAATGATGTAATGTATAAAGTGCCCAGCGCTGGACTGGCACGTACTAGGCGCTCAGTAGATGCTGATTTCTTTCTCCCTGATCCTGACCCTGCCACTGATTGGCTCTGTGGTCTGGAGCAATTTCGCTTAACTTCTGGGGACTCACTTCCCCATCCTAGAATGAGAGAATTGTCCTTCTAGCCCTGAGGTTCTGGGAGCTAAGACTTCTTGAGTCACTCAGTGAGTGATGAGCTGAGACCAGACCCCACGTGCTGGTGTCACTTGACTTCTCGGAGGTCCCTCTAACAAAGGAGCTTCCTCATCCTCCCAGAGATGGCTCTAATGAGGTTGTGCTTAAGAGGGCTGGACCTCCCAGAGGTTCTGCCGGGTCTTAGGGTCTGCAGGGACCTTAAAGGGCATCCCAGACAACCTTCCTCAATGTTCCTTCCAAAGTTGGGTCACTCCCCTGCATAAAACCTTTCCATGGCTCCCTATGGCCCTCAGGCTACTCAGCAAGACCCTGGGCTTCTAGTCTCAGCCGAGCCCCCTCCCCTCTCTCCCAGCCAGGTTCTAGCCAGACTGAGCTGCTTTCAGCTCTCTTTCCTCTCTTCCAGGTGTTTGCACAGATGGTTCCCTCCCTGCCGCATCCTCTTTCACCTGGCTAACTCCTCATCCTTGACCATCATGGGACGCGGTGGATCCTGACCCCTAATATAGGTCCCCGTTCACTTGAGAACTGGTGAGTGACTCCTGACCTCACCCAGCTCAGCCACTGCCCTTCTTACTTCCTACCCTCTAGCCATGCTGAACGTTCAGCTCCTTGAAAATGCAGGGCTCTCTCTTGCCTCTTGGCTCTCGCACCTGCTGTTCCCTCAGACCTAAACACTCTTTTCTTCCCTACCTAACTCATACTTGTCCTTCAAATCTCAGTTTCTGGGGCCAGTCCCATGGCCGAGTGGTTGAGTTAGCTGCCCTGCTTCAGTGGCCCAGGGTTTCACCGGTTCGGATCCTGGGCGCGAGCGTGGCACTGCTCATCAGGCCATGCTGAGGCGGCATCCCACATGCCACAACTAGAAGGACCCACAACTAAAAATATGCAACTATGAACCGGGGGACTTTGTGGAGAAGGAAAAATAAAATGTTAAAAAAATCTCAGTTTCCTTCCTCCCAGGGGTGGGGATGAGGGGTTCATTGACCAGGCCCCACGATATCAAGTACACACTTTCTTGCCACTATTTAATATCTATCGAATGAGTGAGTGAGTGAATCCTTGCCCAGTGCTTGTCCAGTCTCTGCTTACATACGTCAGAGGCAGGGAGCTTGCGCCTTTTGAAGCAGCCTACTCCATCTGCCCATTAGAAGGCCTTCGATTCCTGCCCGCTCCCAACCAATGCTCAAGAGATTCCCTGAAACTGAGGCCCAGAGTAAGCAAGTACATTGAGGTACTGGGTGCAGAGGCAGGGTCCACGTGCCTGTCCTGAGGGCTCATGCAGGCTTACCCATAGGGCCCATAGGCGTCAGCAAAGACCAGATCCCCCACAGCCGGGATCCACTTGTAGGCCTGGGACTCGAGACACTGTCACAGCTCATGTTCTCTTTCACCTAGAAGCAGCCAATCAGCCTCTTCTGGGGACAGGGACATGAGCAACCCAGTCTGAGTTGGGGGAGGCCACGAAGGAAGCATTTTCAGATAGCACTGGACTCCAATTGCCTCATTCAACCCCATGCCAGCCCTGTGAGGCAGGAGATGCTGTTCCCATTTTACAGGTGCACAAACTGAAGTTTCTGGATGGATGCTATTTACCTAAGGTCACACAGTGAGATGGTGGCAAAGCCGGGCTGAACTTCAAAGCCCAACCTCTTTCCTCTGCCCCTCAGCTTGGTGCCTCTTGTCTGCCTACCCTGATCCCGGGCCCATTCTTCCCGAAGCATCATGAGGTCCTAAAGGGTCCCATGGCTCCTGTTCCCCACAGTGGGGTCTGACCCCACTGGGGCCTCCGCAGCTGTGCCTGGGCAACAGCTAAAAGCTGGCTGAATGCCAGGAGTCATCATCCCTTCCTTCCGCACTTTGTCACTCCCCAAAACTGTAGAGGGACTCAGACCAGAATTGGTCTTATAGACACCAAGCCCCTGAATCTGGGCTGGGCCACTTATTCACTGTGTGACCTTGGGTGAGTTCCTTTCCTTCTTGGAGCCTCACTTTATCATCTGTAAAGGGGGCAAATTATCCCTTCCCAGGGCGTCAGTGTCCCAGAGTTTAGGAAAGTTGCTCTCTCTCCTGGGCCACCTCACCCTTGAACCCTCTCATTTTGAGGAACAGAGCTTCCCTCCAGGGTCCCTGTGGGGGCAAAAATCCAGCATAAACCATGTAGCCTGGTCCTTGATGGGGGTCACAGATCCTGATTTGGGTGGGCAGCAGGTTGGGGACCCAGCTTCCCCAGCTTCAGCCCCTCTTGGCCTCTGTCCCTGCTAGGGAGCTGGCTCCCTCATCACACTGCTCCCTCTACTGTCTGTGGCCTTGCAGAGCCATTCGCCAGGGGATTCTGCCTCTCCTGCCTCCTCCAGTCTGTCCTCCCTCCCCTCTTCCTCACACAAATGTTTATCCGTGCCTACTTTGTACATATATCACTGAATAACCTCACTGCCTGTCCTTGCAAAGCTCACAGTTCGGTAAAGGAGATGGACAAGAAAACCAAGTTACAATTCATTCACCCATCCCAGATCCTGTGGCCCTCCCTGCCGCTGCCCTCACCCAGACAGTCTCCTGTCCCCACTGTGGCCTGAGCCATCCTGTTAAAAGGGAGGTCAGAACATGTCACTCTTCTGCTCAGCCCCCTCCCGTGGCTCCCCACCTCAAAGGTAAAGCCAGCGTCCTTGCTGTGACCTGCAAGGCCTGCCTGATCGACCTTCTTGCCTCCCACTGTCCCCTCTGAACACTCCACTTCAGCTGCACTGGCTGCCTTGCTGTTTGTCTACATGCCAGGCATGCTCCTGTCTCAGCCTTTGCATTTGTCCTTGGTCCTGCTGGGCATGTCTTCCCAGGTACCCATGCGGCCTCCCTCCCTTCACAAAGGTGTCTCCACCTCGTCCAGGGGCCTTCCTTGCCTGCCCATCTAAATGCTACCCCCTACTTGCCTTCTGCTTTATTTATTTTTCCTTGGCACTACCAAGTGACAGGTAATTATTTTTTTATTGTCTGTTTCCCTACAGGGGTATAAGTCCCATGAGATCTCCTTAGGTTCCCCAACTCTCAGAAAAAAAAAAAAAGAAGAAGAAGAAGAGAGAGAGAAAAGAATACCAGGAAACTATGAAAAAAAGAAAAAGGAACACTAATCTTGCTACTATAGATAGTAGTATTTCAAGCCTCAATAGTTAAAACAACTTGATTTGGGTGCAGGAAGAGACCAACAGACCAATGGACTGGAATAGAATGTCCAGAAATAGACCCAATTGTACAGAGATTTAGTATTTGATAAAGGTGGCATCTCAAAGTGGAGAACAGGCTAATAAACAGTGTTAGGACAACTGGGTAGCCAAGAGGGAAAAAAAAATTGGATCTGTGCTTCACCTCGAGTACCAGGCTAAGATCCAAAAGGATTTACATCTTTGATCTGGGCTGGGCCACTTATTCACTGTGTGACCTTGGGTGAGTTCCTTTCCTTCTTGGAGCCTCACTTTATCATCTGTAAAGGGGGCAAATTATCCCTTCCCAGGGCGTCAGTGTCCCAGAGTTTAGGAAAGTTGCTCTCTCTCCTGGGCCACCTCACCCTTGAACCCTCTCATTTTGAGGAACAGAGCTTCCCTCCAGGGTCCAGGGGGTAGCATTTAGATGGGCAGGCAAGGAAGGCCCCTGGACGAGGTGGAGACACCTTTGTGAAGGGAGGGAGGCCGCATGGGTACCTGGGAAGACATGCCCAGCAGGACCAAGGACAAATGCAAAGGCTGAGACAGGAGCATGCCTGGCATGTAGACAAACAGCAAGGCAGCCAGTGCAGCTGGAGTGGAGTGTTCAGAGGGGACAGTGGGAGGCAAGAAGGTCGGGCCCAGATCAAAGATGTAAATGTTTGAAAAATCAAAATTAAACCAGAAAAGCACTAGAGGAAAACATGAGGAGACTCTATCATCTCATCATGGGAAAAGTCTAACCATGACTCAAAAACCAAAAAGCCACAAAAAATGATTGATAAGGTCAACTATATAAAAATCAAAAACTTTGCATGGTAAAACACTATAAATAAAGTCATAAGACAAATGACAAATAGAGGGAAATATTTGCAACTCACATCACAGACAGAGGGTCATCTCTTTATAAAGAATTCCTGGAAATTCATTAAAAGGATCAACAGTCAACAGAAACAGGCATAGGATATGAACTGACAGTTTCCAGAAAAGAAAGTACAAATGGCTTCTAAACGTATGAAGCTCTCTCGAAAGAAATGAAAATCAGGAAAACCACACTGAGATACCATTTCTTATCAGTCTGGCAAAAAATCCAGAAGTTTACCATACTTTCTGTAAGGAAACAGTACTCTCACACATGTGAACATAAATTGGTACAGGTCCCCAAAAAGGCATTTTGGCAAAATCTATCATAATTATAAATGCATCCAGATATCCTACTTCTGAGAATTTATCCTTCAGACATGCTTTTACAAGTGAGAAATGATGTATGTATAAAGTTATTCTCTGCAGCACTGTTTGAAATAGCAAAAGACTGGAAACAACTGTCCATTAGTAGGGATTATGTTAGGTGGAGTATAGTCCATCCATTTAATGGAATATTATGCAACTACGAAAAAGAATGAGGGAGATCTGTGTGTCCTGTTGGGAAAGCTCTGTAAAGTGTATTAACTTTACAAAGCAAGGTGCAGAGCAGCATATATGATATTCTACCTTTTGTAGATTATATATTTATAATCTTACTGAGTAGCAACAGAATTAGTGATTAAGTGCACAGACTCAGCCAGATACCCTGAGTTCAAATACACTTTCTGGTACTATACTGGGCTGAATAGTGTCCCACCAAAATTCATGTCCACCTGGAACCTGTGCATGTGACCTTATTTGGAAATAGGGTCTTTGCAGATGGAAGTTAGAGGTCGTATCTGATTAGGGTGGACTCTAAATCCAATATGACTGTTTCCTTACAAGAAGAGGAAAATTTGGACACAGAGACAGACACACAGTAGAGAAGGCCATATGAAGGCAGAGGCAGAGGTCGGAGTGGTGCCTCTGCAAGCCAAGGAACGCCGAGGATTGCTGGCAACCGCCTGAAGCTAGCAGAGAGGCATGGAACAAACTCTCCCCAGAGCTTCTAAAAGGAACGAACGCGGCCAACACCTCAACTTTGGACTTCTGGCCTCCAGAACTGTGCGAGAATAAGTTTCTGTTGTTTGAAGCCACCCAGTTTGTGGTAATTTATGATGGCAGCCCTAGGATACTAAGATAGCTACTTAGAAACTGTGCAATCTTGGGCAAGAAACTTAGCCTCTCTGTGCCCTGATTTCCTCCCCTGCAAAATAAGGCTAATAGTACTTCCCTCACAGGGTTGGGTTATAAGGATTAAATGAGTTAATCCTTTAAGGAATTTAGGATAAGGTCTGACATGTAATAAGTGCTATACAAATGTTAACTGAATATAAGCTTGTGTTTGCATAAGGAAACCTTGGAAGGGCAACCAAGAAGCTAATACATGTGGTTGCTGGAAGGGAGGGAATAAGGAGATGGGGGACAGACGGGAGCAAGGCTTTGCACAGCCTTTGCATTTTTCAGCCTTTTTATGTATTTCTTTTTGAACATTTGAATGTATTATCTGTTTAAAATTATTTAAATAATCATATTATAAATCATATTACTCTCCTGCTCAGAAGCCCTTCACTGGTTTCCCATCACATGTGTAACAAAATCAAATGTCCTTACTGTGGCTGACAAATGCCCACCAGAATGTGAGCACCCCTTTCCACCCAGCTCTCCGTTCACTTCCACGCATTTACTCTCTGCTAGCTGCACAGGCGGCCTTGCTGTTCCCAGAGCCTGCCAGGTACGCTCCCACCTCAGGGCCTTTGCACTGGCTGTTCCTTCACTTCATTCAGGTTTCTGCTGAATGTCACCTCTGCAGAGAGGCCGTCTCTCACCTAAAAAAGAAAAAAGAAGGAAGCCCTGACTCCCGATTGCCACCATGCTCTATCCCTTCCTCACTTTAATTTTTATACAAATCATGGATCACCTCTGACATTACATATCTGTTGATTGTCTCCTCCCGCTTCTAAGTTCCAGGAGGGGAGAGATTGTCTGTCTTGTTCACAGCTGCATCCTTAGTCCCCAACACAGAGCCTGGCACATTCAATAAATATTTGTTGAATGAGTGGATGAAACGAGACATCATAGGTTAAGTGCTTAGCATGGTACCTGGCACACAGTAGAAAGTTCCCTATTATTCCCTTCCCTTGGACATCTTCACACTCTTCTTACCCTCCACCCCACCCCCGGGAATCCCTCCCACGTGACCCTATGGGCTCCTTCTCTCAGGCCCCTTTTCTCTTCCACCTCTATTCTCTCCTTTGCAAGTGGCCTTTACGTTCTGCTGTTGACCTGGGGCTGTGACGTGTCTCCTCCATTAGACAATGGTTCCCCTGTGCAGGAACTGTGGGAATTGTGGTTTGGCCTCGCTCTGACTCCCTCCTTTCCCGGGGCTCAGCCTTTGGAGCTACCCACAGAACCACTGTGTCATTTCCTGACTCTAGTAAGGAATTCCAGGCTTGTTCCACGTCTCTCTCAGTAAGTCCCTCTGCAGTCTGACTGAAGTCATTCTTGCTACAATAAAGAATGAGTTTCTTCTGAGTTGTCTAGGACCTCTGAGAAAGCAGCTGGACCGATTTTTTCCTGTAATCTTTGTTGGTTGTCTAGGGGGACTTGGAGGTTGCCCCTCACCATGGTGTCTCCAGTCCAGGCTCTCAGGCAGAGCCACACTGGCCAGATGCCTGGCAGGAGAGATTTTTCCTTTATTCAGCTCAGAGGATCTCAGCAGGCCCCGCAGAGCTGCCAACTCTCCAGGACTGTGATCCATCAGGCGGTTGGGAGCCAGGCACAAAGTGTGGTGGGCACCGTTGTGGCAGTTAATGAGCTTGGATGAGGGAGGAGATTGACACCTGTGACCTTGACCGCCTCTCCCCCACCTTCCCCTTCGTAACTCATCCATCCGTTCGGAGTAGAAGTCAGGAGCGCCTACCATGTGCCAGACACCCAGCTCTTATCTTCTCCAATCTCGCTTTCCCCAACGGTAAATTGAGAATAGAAATACTCAACTTACATGGTCATTGTAGAGATTAAATAAGCTGATGCATATAAAGCCCTGGGCAAAATAACATAGCTCATTGTAAATACTCAATAAACGTGTTGTTTTTGAATTCAATCAACCTTGAGAGATGACAGCTCTGGGTCAGGCTCTCAAGGGTCTAGTGGGAAAGGCAGATGTAGAAACAGATATTTATAAAATAAAGTTCAAGCAACAGGGTATTTGGGGCAAGGTAGGGTCGGGAACCCACCTGTCTGGTGCTCTGCTGGGTGACCTTGGGGAAGGCACACTCTCTCTGGTCTTGCCAGGGAGAAGACAGGAGTTAGGATGGGAGCTGATGCCTAAGATCAAGGCGGGGCAGGAGTAAGGACTTGGGGTTGAGCCAGCAGGCCCTGCCTTCCAGTCTCACCTGCCAAGTCTGCCTATGGTGACCTTGGGGGAGCCCTCTGAACCTCAGTTTCCCCCTCTGAACAGTGGGGATCATCACATTAGGTGGCAGAGTGGTCGTGAGGATGCAGGAAGAGGACAGATGGCACACTCGAGGTGCTGAGCCCTTGTGTGGGAGCAGTGCTGCCTCAGCCCATGAGTTTGTGGAATAATTTCCTCCACAGCAAGGAGGACCCAGAGCTGGAAGCTGGCAGGTCCTCCCTGCTGCTGTAGCTCCGCCCATGCTGGCAGCTATAGCACTCAAAGAAGCTGAAGACCCAGTCCTTGCCATGCCCCATGAACTCATGTGGTCCACCGGGAGGTGGACCTCAGGCTGAGGACTTGCGTGCAGGGTACATCTGGCAGCGGGGGCATGGGGGCACCCTGGCAAATCACATCTGCTCCCACCCTGGGCCAGTGGGGTCCGGACGGCCCTGCTCAGTAATTGAGTCACTATATTCTTGGATAAGTATCTGAGCCTCCCTGGGCCTGAGTTTCCCCATCTGTAAAACAGGGACAATGAGATTGACCTTACTGGAGAGTCTTCCAGAATTAACCTGTCCCATGCTGTAGCTTGTGGTCCATTCCTTAATGCCCCTCTCCCTCCTCCTGGCCCTGGCAAACATGAGTGGGGTGATTTCTGCCACTTTGCTTAGTCTCTCCCTTCAAACCGGGGACAGGGCTGTGTCTCTTCCATATGTTCCAAATGTTGGTATTATTTAATAGTTACTTTGCACAATAATACAATTCAACAGGCACTTCACACGCATCTTCTCAGTTCATCATATAACATAGATTTTATTAACATACCCATTTTACATATGAGAAGACTGAGGCTTAAGGAGTTTACACAACTTGTTCAAGGTCACCCAGACCGTAGAGGGAGGGGTCAGGATTTGTCCAGAGGCCCATATCAGCGTTATGGAGAGAAGGTAGTGTTCTTTCAGGTAGACTCGAGGCCACACCCCAGATTTTTCACTCATGCACAGCTGTGTGACCTTGAGTAAGTCTCTGGAGCTCTCTGGCCTCAGTTTCCCTATCCATAACAGGAAGAGTGACTCTACTTCACAGGGAAATAATGCATGGGGAATGTCTAGAGCAGGGCCTGACACACAGTAGGTGTTCAATAAAGGATGTTCCCTTTTCCCTTCCTTTCCTTCCTCTGGTAGGGACTCCAGGCCTGGGCATACGCCAGGCCAGGCTGACCTAGCTGTCTCAGAGACAATATTTGTGTTTCCTCCTCCCATACTTATAAGGGGGACTGCTGCCCCCCATCTCTCCATTCCCAGGGCCCTCAGTCTTCTGAGGGGTGAAAGGATTGTCTCCAGTCTGATTGAGACACAGCCCAACCAGAGAGCAGATGTACTGGCCCCATGCCTGACACTGGGTGAGAAACCACAGCATTGTGCCACCTCATTGCACAGGGTGTGTGGCTGGGGTGTGGACACAGGAGGTAGAAGGATTGGTGCTCTGGCAGGGAGGGTGTCTGGGGCTCTGTCTTGTGTTGAGTGAGCTGCTGGGGTCACTCACTCTGAGGAAGGTGGAACATGTTGTGTGGACAGTAGCTGGAGAAGTTGGCAGAGTCCAGCTGGTACTTGTCGAAGCAATAGCCCAGTCGGTAGCTAAAGCTGCACATGGTGGAGCAAACAGGAATTGTTCCCTGGGGGCCTGAGGCCACCCAGAGTTGGCACACATTCTTCCGCCCACCGCCTACTGACATCCTCTCTAACGCTGAGCACTCTAGCCCCCAAGGGCCTCCGATCTCACAGCTGCAGGAGATACCAGGGACCCCTGAGGCAAAGAAGGCTCCTCCACCCCAACAGGGCTCCCAGACACGGAAATAAGCAAACCCCCCACCAAAGCAAGAGGGACTGCAGGTAGACTGCAAAGAGACTCCTGGAAGCAGAGGGCCGTGTGCCCAGCAATGCTCCCTACTTCTAGCAGAAGTCCCACTCTTGGGAGAGGGCTGCCGAGGAAGGAGAGGGAGCCCCACTCAGAGGCAGAGGGATGGCCAAGTTGACCTGACTCTTCTCTGGAAGCCCCAGAGCTCAGGCAGGATGCTGCACCAGGATAGCTTCTCCTTGGTGCCATTGACTTGGAGGCAACAATAGACATTAGCCCCTAAGGCCGTGGTCACCAACATCCCTGGGAACCCACACTGAAGGACAGCCTATGGCTGAACTGGAGGGCTATGACTAGGGGCAGGACAGAGTGCAAAATGGGACTCCCAGGACCCCCCCAGAATCCCTGGGCTGCAGACTCGGGGCTGAAGGGGGCGCCCTGGGAGGCCTCCAAGGCCATTCACCAACCCCACCACCATTCTCACTCACCTCTGAAATAGTCCAGCCCACCCTGTAAAAGGGTCCAGCCCCCTCCAAAGTACTCCTGTTCCCTCTGAAACAATCCAGCCTTCCCCTGAAGACTTCAGCTTTCTCTATGATATTCCAGCCTCCCTCTGAAATGCGTTAGGTCCTCCTCATTCCATGTAATACTCTAGCACCTTTTTTTGGTTTTTTTGGAGGAAAATTAGCCCTGAGCTAACTGCTGCCAATCCTCCTCTTTTTGCTGAGGAAGACTGGCCCTGAGCTAACATCCATGCCCCTCTTCCTCTACTTTCTATGTGGGATGCCTACCACAGCATGGCTTGCAAAGCAGTGCCATGTCAGCGCCCGGGATCTAAACCGCTGAACCCCGGGCCGCCGAAGCGGAACGTGTGCACTTAACCACTGTGCCACTGGGCCAGCCCCTCTAGCACCTTCTGAAATAACCCAGACCTCTGGTGAAATTCTTTAGCCCTCACTGTACATATTCCAGTCATCTCTGAAGTACTCCA
Organism: Equus przewalskii; assembly: GCF_037783145.1. Lineage (NCBI taxonomy): Eukaryota > Metazoa > Chordata > Mammalia > Perissodactyla > Equidae > Equus > Equus przewalskii. The sequence goes on from NC_091832.1 coordinate 28,050,642, forward strand.
GCCCGTGTGGGAAACTCCGCTGCACTGTGAAGCTATGGCTCCACGTTAAAATGTGTGTCCCAGCTTCACTACTCCAGGCCCCCTGAAATATGCCAACACCCATAATACTCTGCACCCCACATTAATACTCTGGCCCTCGCTCCCAGCCCCGACGAAAATCCTCCATCCCCATCAGTGACACTCCAGCTCCACTTGGAGACTGGCACCTCTGTAAAGCTCTGTCTGGCCCCAAGGGAAAGGTGGACTGCAAGGCCTGCCCGGAGCAGTCCAACCAAGTGCTAGTACTCGATCCAGCTCCTGCTGGTTCTCAGGTCCTCCTGGGCCTCAAACGGCTCCTGGACTTCATCCTAAGGGAGCATCAACACCCTGGTGAGAGGAGGCCTTGAGATGACCCCTCTGGCTTCCTCCCAGTGCTCCTAGTCAAGCAGAGTCCCCTTCTAGAATCCTCCCCCCAACCCTAGGATGAGTCCCACTAGCCAGAAACATGGCATTGCTCCCCAAAGATTGGGGGCACCCAGGTCCTGGCGGATGGCACACCCCTGACCCACCAAACTGACTTGTTGGGAGCCTCCTGGCTGGGTCAGCCGCTCAGGGCAGTCCCGTAGGCTCCGTCAGCCCCAGCACCCCACCAGTTTCCCTGCTGTGCTGTTCTGAGACTCCTCTCTGTGGCTCCGGGCATCTGTGGATAAAAGGGCAGCCAGGCCAAAGCCCAGCTCCTTCCAAGCCAAGGAACACAGTGACCTAGCAGGGCCTCTGGGTCATCAGGGAGCAGAGCTGGGCCTCCAGGGAGGGTTTCGGGGCCCTACCTGCCCTGCTTTGTGCTTATTCAAGTGCCACCTGCTGGGTCACCCTTATGTGAGAGGTAGAGTGTAGCAAATCCCTGATCCCAAGGTGGCTGCATGAAAGGGGATCTTAATTATGGATTCTGCAAGCCCAAGGAACTAAGTTCCAAGCCCAGCTCTGCTGTTACTTTAGGCAAATCACTTTCTCTCTCTGAGCTGCAGGGGCTTCCCCTTTGAAACAGAGATAATGACCCTTATCTTGCTCCTTACCAGTTTGCTTCAAGGCTCAAGTGAGATAGTGGTTATAGAACGAATATTTCACTTAACAAATAGTTACTGAGTGACTACTATGTGTCAGGGCTGCTTTAGACATAGACACAAAGTATTTATTATTTCTCCCTGCATCAATCAGCTTGTGAGGATGAAGGGTATGGAAGGGTGATGGGAAAGATTCTAAAACTCTCCATCAGACCTCCCTCCCTGGCTCCTGACAGCCTTCTGTACACCTTCTATGTACGAGGTGCTTTCAGAGTGATCATTTCCTTTACCCCTCATCCTGGGTGATAAATATTACTGTTCTGGTTTTATTGATATGGAAACTAAAGCCCAGAGTTGTTAAGTCACTTGCCTAAGATTACACAGCTAGTGCCTTGTGGGGCCTAAATTTGAACCATACTGCTTTTGACAAGAAAAGGTCATAGCATCACCACAGCCCCCACCCACCAGCTCCTGTGCTGTGGGGAGATGAGCCAGGTCTATGCCAGGGGTCCTGGCATGGGGGGCCTCAGCAAGTACCAGCGCTGTCCTCCAGGAGTCCTTGGTCCTATAGAAGACAAGAGGACCAGACACCAAGCAAGACATCTGCACGTTGAACAGGCCTCATAGGGCATCTTGTCCCATCCTGTCCTTGTACAGATCAGGAAACAGAGGCCCAGAGATGGACAGACACTTGCTTAAGGTGACATGTTGCCTCTTGGTCTCACCAAGCCAGAGACATTGCCTCTTACCCGGATGAAGACTTGTCTGCTCATAAAAGGCAAAGCGTGCCAAAGGCCCCCTAGTGGTGCAGACAACAAGTGCTCAGGGTTCAGAGAAGGGAGAAAATATCGCCTGTCGAGAAGGCTGAGCCTGGGCAAAAAAAGAGGGAGAAGCCGCTAAATGCGGAGACCTCTGGGCACAGGCTTGGTGGTGGCACTTGTTGTGGTGAGCATCACCGTGGAGGCCCATGCCCTGTCATCCTTGATGCCGGTTCGTGTGGATCCCCTCTGCTTGCTCACCCTGCTGCCTCCTGAGGCCGACCATCCTGCTGCTGAGCTGTTCTGATGACCAGAGTTCTTCCTGCTCCTGAGCTAAAATTCTGCCTGCCAGGGCCTCCACCTGCGGGTCAGAGTTCTGCTGTCTGGGGCCCCCAGAATGAGTGTCATCCCTGGCCCCAGAGCCACTGAGGAGGAAGGGGGAGTGCTATCAGAACCCTGCTCACCTGTGGGCCACTCCTATTTATCCTTCAGAACCCACTCAGATACTCCCTCCTCTGGGAAGTCCTCCCTGTCTCCTGGGCAAAGTTCATTCCTTCTTTCATTCCTGTTTTCAACCAGTGTCCATCAAGCACCTACTAGGTGCCAGGCAATTGCAAGGTGCTCAATAGATTAAGTGACAAAACCCCTACCCTAGTGGAGCTGGAAGTCTAGGAGGGAGAGAGGAAAACACATCAACTAGAGCCAGCCCCGATGGCCTAGCAGTTAAAGATCGGTGAGCTCTGCTCCGGCGGCCTAGGTTTCATCAACGAATACATACAATAACGGCTGGGTTTTTTCCTGAAAAATATCTAACCAAGGTTTACACATTACGTTTGGTAGTGATGTCTCTTCGGTCTCTTTTAACATAGAACAGTCATCCCCATCCTAGCTTTTTTTTTCTTTAATGATGACAACTTTTTAAAGTGACCAAGCCAGTTGTCTTTGAGAATGTTCCACCTTGCAGATGAGTCCAATGATTCCCTTATAGTGTCATTTACCTTATTCCTCTAAACCCTGTATTTCTTACAACTGGAAGTTAGGTCAAGAGCAGGGGTTGGCAAACTTTTTCTGTAAAGGGCCAGAAAGTAAATGTTTTTGGCTTTGCAGATCCTATGGTCTCTGTGGCCACTACTCAGCTCTGTCACTGTAGCATGAAAGCAGCCATACGTAATACGTAAATGGAGCGTGGCTGTGTTTCAATGCAACTTCATTTATGGACATTGAAATTCGGATTTAACATAATTTTCATATGTCTCACAATATTGTTCTTCCTTTGATTTTGTGGCACCATTTAAAAATGTAAAAACCATTCTTAGCTCAAGGGCTGCACAAAAACAGGTAGAGGGCCATATGTGCCCCAGAGTTTGCTGCGCCCTTGACTGGATTTAGGTTAAGCATCTGTAGCAGGAATTCTTCACAGTGATGGCTCATACTTCATAGTCATGACATGAGGACACACATACTGCCAGTTTAGCCCCAGTTATGGGGTATCCACTAGCTCTCTCCACTGGAAAGGAGAGATCCTCTTTGCTCCTTCAGCACTGTGTGAACATTCTGTTCTTTAAAACCTTTCATCTAGTGGTTTTGGCATCTGCTTTGGACTGAATTGTGTCCTCCCAAAATTCATATGTTGAAGCTCTAACCCCAGTGTGGCTGTATTCGGAGACAGGGCCTTTAAGGAAGTAATTGAGGTTAAATGGGGTCATAAGGGTGGAGCTCTAATTCCATGGGACTGGTGTCCTTCTAAGAGGAGGCACCAGAGAGTTCATTCTCTCTCTGCCATGTGAGGATGCAAGGACAAGGCGGCCGTTCACAAGCCAGGAAGAGAGTCCTCACCAGAAACCAGCCCTGCCAGACTTTGATCTGGGACTTCTAACCTCCAGAACTGCAAGAAATAAATGTTTGTTATTTAAGCCACCCAGTCTATGATATTTTGTTATGGCTGCCTGAGCTGATTAATACAACATCATTGATAATTCTTGCCTAAATCGATTATCTAATTGGGGCTGCAAAGTGGAGTTTTTCTAGTTCTCACATTTCTTCTAGGGGATTAGCTGGCGTTTTTCTACAAAGAAAAGCTTTCCCTTGTCAGCTAGGAATGAACTGCTGTTCCTCCTAAAAAGGCAGAATAAATGCTTAATTCTCTAAGGGAAGGTTTTAGTTTTTTCTTTTTAAATGGGAAATTCTAGAACCTGTTTGTATGCTAAGAGGATAACTCTGTGGAGAGGGAGAGATGGACGATGCAGGAGAGAGGGTTACAGAAGATGTGAAGTCCTCAGAAGGTGAGAGGATTCAGAATGCAAGTGGGAAGGAGGAGACGGTGTGGGAAGTTGGAGGATGGAAGAAAGGATGTGAACTGGTTATCTGGGCAGACATACAGCGCCAGCTGACTAAGAAACACACTGGAGGATTGCTGGGCCTGGTTAGTGTCCTTTTGAGGCTGGGAGTTGTGACCCTGTCTGCACGGCAGGTGGTTTTCTCCTCCACACCCAGGGAAGGTGGGTGGTTGGATTGCTGTGGGCCTGGGGCTTTCCAGGCAAGTACACTGGAGGGAGAGGGACGCAAGGCAGTGCAGGGTCTTTGCAAAGGAGAACTACAAGGACAGTAGAATCTAAGCTGGTGGAAAACAGAAGTGAGAGCAGGAGGTGGGTGATGGCTAGATGGGAAGTGGATGAGAGGCCTCAGCGCGCTTGCAGGGCTTTGATTTTTGGTTTGGGTTTCAGTTTTCAGAACTGATTGAAAGGAGCATGGGAGCACAGAGGGTGGAAGGATAGTGGGGGATTTCAATGGGCCCCTCCGTGGCCTCTTTGCCCTGTGCCCAGCAGTCTCCTGTAGGAGCAAGTGCCACGTAGAGGGCAAGGACTAGACCTGATTCTTGTCTGAGCCCCCAGCACCCAGCCTGACGTGGAACAGTGACAGGGAAGGCTCAAGGTTTGATTGAATAAATGATAGCAAATTTACATGGCCCTTACTGTGTGCCAAGCACTAGTCTATTAGCTCATTGATTTCTCCCAAGACTCCTGTGGGGTGGGGTCTACTATTATCTCCATTTTACAGATGAGGAAACTGAGGCACAGAAAGGTAAAATAATTTGTCTAAGGTCATGGAGCTAGGAAGAAGCAGAGTTGGTCTACAAACCAGGCAGTCTGGACCCAGAGTCTGTTCCTAACCACCAGGTTGTTCTGAACGGATGAGTGAAAAGTCATAGAATCTCTGCCCTGAATGAAGCCAGGTATCTCTTGAGGTCAGAGGCCTGATCTCGTCAAGAGAGATCCAGAGACAATAGACAATAAACTGAGAAATACTCAGTTCTAGATTGTGACAACTGCCACGAAGGAGACAAACTGGGTGCAAAGACCAAGAATGAGGGGACCTCTTTCAATGGGGTGGTCAGGGAAGGCTTCTCTGAGGAGGCAGCACTTTAGGTAAAGGACAGAAAGGAGCCAGTACTGTGAACAGTAAGGAGAAGAGAGTCCTAGGAAGAGAGAAGAGCATGTGAGAAGGCCCTGAGACAAAAACACGTCTTCTAGGAACTGAAAAGGATTCTAGTGTGGGCGAAGAGGAAGATAGCCCAAGATAGGACTGGAGAGGGGCCAGCCTGGTGGTACAGCGGTTAAGTGTGCATGTTCCACTTTGGCAGCCAAGGGTTCGCTGGTTGGGATCCCAGGTACAGACATGGCACTGCTTGGCAAGCCATGCTGTGGCAGGTGTCCCACATAGAAAGTAGAGGAAGATGGGCACAGATGTTAGCTCAGGGCCAGTCTTCCTCAGCAAAAAGAGGAGGATTGGCAGCAGATGTTAGCTCAGGGCTGATCTTCCTCAAAAAAAAAAAAAAAAAAAACAGATAGGACTGGAGAGGTGGGCAGGGGCCAGGCGCACAAGGCCTGAGAGGCCACAACAAGGCATTTGGATTTTATTCTTCCTTATTATTACTACTTTTTTTTTTTTCCATCTTCCTCTAATTCATATGTGGGACGCCTACCACAGCATGGCCTGACAAGCCGTGACCCATCCACACCTGGGATCAGAACTGGCAGACCCAGGGCCACCGAAGCAGAACGTGCACACTTAACCGCTGTGCCACCGGGCTGGCCCCTGTTCTTCCTTATTATCATTGCATGTTATTTTTATTATTCCAAGTGAAATGGGAGGTTAGCTATTAGAGAGTTTTAAGTGAGGAATTTATGTGGTCCAATTTGTATCTTAAAAGCAGAAGCAGTTTTGTTCTTCCATTCATTTGCTTATTCAGCCATTGATTCTTGAACTCCTTTGTTCATTCACTGATTCTCACCTTCAATTATTTATTTTTTCCTTGGGCTTTCATGTGTCCACCTGTTAATTCTTTTGTTCCTTGGTGGATTCATGCATTCCTATGCCCAGAGAACCTGCTCCTCTGTGCCAGACCCTGCGTGGGCACTGGGGGCATTGACAAGAACCAGACTCGGTCCTTGCCCTTGAGGAAAACATATCATACACCCACATCCTGGGAACCAGTGGTCACCAGGCAGAAGGTGCTGAGTGCTGTGCTGGGGGTGGGGGTGGCAATTAGGGAAGGCCTCCTGAAGACCCAGACCTTGAAGGATGACAGAAAGAGCCTGATAGATTGAGAGATCCCCCAGAGGCAGAGACCAGTCTCTTTCATCTCCGTGTTCCCTAAACCTGGCATGTGACTGGCAATGATTGCTTGTTTGTTAATTGAACATATAGACCAATGGCCAGCAAGGGACTGCCTGATGGTGGAAGTGATGGTGCCCAGCCAGGGAGAGACCACCCTTCCCACATTCCTGCACCTCGACCTCCTCCCCTGTGTCTTCCTCCCCATCCCTCCTCCCATTTTTCTGGGAGAAAAGCATTCTTAGCTGCATCCCACCATTCTCTGCCATCCCACAATCACACTGGGCCACACCTGAGCACACACACAGGCATTTACACATATCCCTGATCATACACAGAAACACTCACGCCTGGGTAATGTGTCCCAGTTGTTGATTCCAAAATTGCTGTCACTGTGTTCCTTGCCTACAATCTCACACACACACACACACATCTGTGCTTACACACTCTCCCTGTTTCCCCACCGTATTCCAACACACATACTTCTCCACCAAACAGCCCTCCCACACACATCTCTTCCTCCCCAGACAGGAGGAATCTTCCTGGTCCTTGGTTTAAGGCTGAAGAAGTAACAGTGGTGGGAGGAGGGACTGAAAGCCAGGGTGAGGGGGGTCAGGGATCCCTGCTAGTTGGAAAGGCTGGAACCGTGACAGAGGAAGCTACTCAGTTTTTCTAAAACCTGGGTGTGGGTGGGAGGCTGACACCCCGCCCCCTCTAGTGTGGCCTGAGGGCTGATTCCTCTGAAAAGCAGTTTCCTAAGGGAAGGGTCTCCTGCTGCTCCCCATTGTCCAGCATCCCCATCCCCAGTGCCCAGCCCCTGAGGACGGCAAAGACATGGTGACCGGGTCTGCAGTGGCTCTCGTGACAACATTCTGAGGTAAACTGACTGAGAACTTGGGTAAGGCCTGTCCCCATCTGGTCCTCAGTTTTCCCAGCTGCAAAAGCGTGGGGGGGGGGGAGGGGGCCCTTCAGCGATAGAGAAAAGCTCGTCTTAACCTCAAATGCAATGATTCTAAAAGAGCAGGTGCTTCTGGGGGTGAAGAACCTGCCCCTTTGTTGGGGGCCTTCGGGCAGGCAGTGCTGGCGGTTTAGATCTGGGGGGTGGAGCTGGGGTGCAGGGAGAGGGCTGGGAGAGCCGACCCCCGGTAACCCGGGGCAGGCGGGAAGTGGGGGCGGGCGGGCCTGGGATCTGAGGGCCCCTCCCCGCTGCGGGCAGCTGGCTTGGGGCTGGGGCGTGACTGCGAGTTCTCCCCGCCGCCGCCGCCACTGCCGCCGCGGCTGCAATAAGAGAAGTCCGAGGCGGCTTCCTCCTCCCTGCCCAGAGGGGGCGGCGGTCAGAGGCGGGCAGCACCCCAGTTCCCCGAACCCCCACGTCGGCACTCGTGGCTGCTGGGAGCCCGGGCTGGCTGGCGCCGGGGTCCTTCAGAGGCGGCCTCCCCTGGGACCAGGTAGGCGGCCGTCAGGTGGGGCTGGAGGAGCCGCGCGGTGCCCCGCCCCCGGCCCGCCCGCGGCCCCGGGGGAGCGCTGGGGCGAGGGCGGGGGGGAGTCAGCCTGAGCTTGGTGGGGGGAGAGGGTAGCTGAGGGAGTCGAGGGCCAAAGGGGCCTCACTCCAAAAAGGACCTTAGGAGGAAAACTGAGGAGACCTGGATAGTGAGACTGATAAAATTTAGGGAGGGGGCTGAGGGAACATAGGAAAGCAGACTAAAGGGACCCCCAATAAAGGTCTGGTGGGGAAAACGAAGGGAAACCTGTAGACCAAGATTGATAGAATTTGGGAAGGGGGCTGAGTTGGGGGAGAAGGACTAAGGGGACTCCCAAAAGGGGTTGGAGAGGAAATTGAGGGGAACTTGAAAGTGAGGATTTGGGGAGAAACTGAGGGTCTGGAAGAGGGGGACTAAGTTGGGAGACTGGGAGGACCAGGTGAAGGAGCTTGCCCGAAAGGGGTCAAGGAGAACCACTTCTGGAGGATGCAGGATGTGGGGCGCAATTCCGGCGGTCCAGGAAGTCCCCTATCCCGAATCGCCAGAAGTCGGAGGTGAAGCCTGTACCCGGGATGCGGCCCCCAAGACCATCCCGCCCCCGCGCTGGTGGGCGGGTCCCGGGTGGCGAGGGGACTCCTCCAAGGCGCTAGAGGCGTGGGTCCCGGCTTCCTGGGGAAGTCCCCGCCCTCAGCAGGGCTGGCCTCTCTGGGTGCCCCCTCCCCGCCCGCGGTGGCGGTCTCGGTCCACGTTCCCCTCGGGATCCGGGAATTGCTGGCCGCCCCGACGGAAATCCTGCCTTTGACCGCGATTGCCGGGAGGGGCTGTCTCCATGGCAACAAGAGGGCGGAGAGGCAGAAACCCGCGCTTGGCTGCAGTTGGGCTTATTGCCCGCGCAGCCCCTTTTGGTCCCAACTCCGCCCCCATTTTGGGTCTTTAGTCGAGGGCAGGTTGCCCCGCAGAAGAGTAAGGCGATGATGCTCAGTGTTCAGGGATCCTGGGGTGGAGAATGTGCAGTCTCAGGGACTTAGCCAGACTGCACCCTTGATTGCTCTGTGGCTTTAGGCAAGTATGGGGCTTCTCTGGGCCTCATTTTCCTCATTTGAATTATGGGGAGATATTATCTCTGCCCCTACCCAGCCCCTCTCCCCACCCCATCCCCAGTCAGGAGAATCAGGGAGAAAGCAGCTTTTACCTAGTGCCCTGGAGGGGTAAAGAGTCTTCACCGACTGGGGAGCCTCTCCTTCACCTTCTCAAAAGCATGGAGGGGCACCTCAAAGCCTGACAGGGCCTCCTGGGACCAGCACATAGTTGACGTCTAATAAATAAGTAAATGTTTGTGGATATATTTAGGGCTCATCCTGGGAAAGTCAGCAGGTTTTAGATCTGTCCCCTACCCCCATGGTGCCACACCCAGTGATCCCTGAGTCTTTTGGCCTCCTTCCATCTGTGGTGGTGGCGGGAGAGCAGGGCTCTGTTTCTACCTCACAGGTGGGAAGATGGGGGTTTGGGAGTCACTGACTGACAGGGCCGGCAGTAGAGATTTGGAGTCCAGGGCATCTTGTCCCTGATGTGGTGAAGGAAGTAGCCAGAGGTGATGCCTGAGCTCCCTCCTCATCGCCACCAAATCCCACGCAGCTCTCTGGAGAGGGGAGTGGGTGAGAGAGAAGGCATGGGGTTCGCGTCATGGGCTTCAGCGCTGCCTTGTGCCCCACAGTGGGCATGGGGCTGTGAGTGAGGGGGTGAGAGCGTTCGTGAATATGGTTTGGGCTTTGAGTGAATGAGCACGAGCGTGTGAGCATATGTGTGGGTGTTCAGGTGTTCTCCACAGCCACCTGGGGCTCATGTGGCAAAGGAAGTGGCCAGACCTTGAGAGGCTGGGTAGGGGGACCCCAGAGCTGGGGAAGGAGTAGCCAGAGCCCTTTCTACACAGAGCAGACCAGGCTGGCCTAAGGCGGGACCCGGCGAGTGTCTGGTCACACTGCGGAATCTAGACTCCTATTCTCTCAGCTCTCCCTGGACCACTCATGGCTCCCGTCGCCCAAGAATCTTGAATTCCTAAAGACCTCTGTTTTAGAGGCTGGTGGGTGAGTTTTCAGCAACAGATGAGAAACCACTTTTACATGCAAGAAGTAGAGAAAATTCAGCTGACACCCTCAGGACTGTGTGGAAGGTAAAGCTAATGTGGTAAAGATAGGCCCCCTTTCCCCCTTCCCTTCCCCACCTCTGGCCACCACACACCTGGCCCCACCAGAGAGTGGATTGGACTGGGGTATGTCTTCTTAGCCCCTGGGTGTTCAGGGGTGGGGGGTTGAAAGGCCTCAAGAAAGGATGATGCGCAATGGTTGGAGGTTCAATGAGAAGTAGGGGCTTCAGGGAAGGAGATGCGGGCTCAGCAAGGGCAGTGGAGGTCAGTGAGGAGGGCAGGGTCTCTGAGGGTGAGGGATGGAAGCTTCGGTCAGGAGAGTCAGGTCTTGGACGAGTGGAATCGGCCTGAGACTTGTGCCCTGCCCCTGGCCAGCCCAGAGCCCTGAAGAGAAGCCGGAACTCTTGCAGGATGGTGGTTTCCTGCCACTGCCCAAAGTCCCAGTTCCCTTTTGGTAAAATCCCCCAGGCGGCTGCGCCAGCTCAGCCCTCCCACCTCACCCTGGGAACTTCTCTTTCTTCTCAGCCCCCCCACTCCTCCTCCCTTGGCCTTGGAGGGGCCTTCCTCAAGGGAAAGGAGCAGAAGTGAAAGTTCACTGAGCACTTACTGTGTGCCTGGTGCTTTCAGGGGCTTGACCGCATTTGATGCTCAGAAGCAACCCCGTATGGTGGAGATTTATATTCCTATATTCTAGGCAAAGAAGCTAGCTCAGAGTGGTGAACTGACTTGCGTGACATCTTGAGCTAGTTGTAAGGCCAGGTAGAATTTGGGCCTGAATATCCAGATCCCACAGATACTTGGCAGGGGTTGCAGGGAGCAGGACGTCCAGTGTCTACATCAAAGCCCTGACCTGGCTTTGGGAAGTATGGACCTCAAGAAAGGATAGGTGGGCCTGGGCTCCTGTGTGTAGGAGTAGGGTGTGCAGGAGGCAGGTTCCCTGCCGAGTGGCCAGCTGCCATATGGCAGGAGAGGTATGTTCACTTGGCCGGGGACTAGGTAGGGAATATGACGTTCACCAGTCAGGGACAGCATGACCTCCTGCTCAGGCTGTGCGGAACACAGCCGCAGTGCCGGGAACAGAGCTCTGGACCTGAATTAATAGTTCTGGCTTTGAATCCCCTGTCTGGCTGTTTAACCTCGAGCAAGCCACTTCCCCCCTATAGGCAAGAAGAGGACGGACTGATAAATGGTCCCTGGGGGCCAGTCTAGCTTTGCTGCTTGTGGTTTTCAGCCTCACTTGGCCACTGCACACTGGGCAAGAGCCACATCTCTTCCAGTCTTCCCAAGAACTGCACAGAAGGTACAGGTGCAAAAACTGAGGCTCAGAGGGTTTATGTCATTCATCCAAAGTTCCAGAGCTAATAATATAATATAAAGAACAGAGCTGGGAGGGCCATGCAGAGGGAGAGGTTGAAAGCAGGAGCGCCACGGTCCAGTGTTGCACCTCAGCTCTGACACCCACAAGCTGATTTTGACCCAGACGAGGCTCTGGAATCGGATTCCTGTCAAGCAGGTGTTTAAGAGGCATATTCATAAACAGGCCCGAGTCCCTACGGTGACGAGGATCCTTGTGGCTACTCTTTGAGCTGCTGCCTTTCTGGTGTTAGCAGGCAGCCAAGTTCAGCACGGAGCAAAAAGAAACGTGGATTCAGGTTTGAGGGCTATGAAAATCAGTGTTTGCCTAAGAGACCCCGAGCAGGTCACTTCCCCTCTCTGGGCTGCAATGAGGACATAGAGCATGTAGCACAGGGCTTGGCACACTGTCATGCTTGTTTTGCTTCTACTAAGAAGACAAAATAGAACAGTGCTTATGGTGGTCTTTGGAGCCATATTTGTTGGGGCTGCATTTTAGCTTCCTCTTACTCATTATGTAATCTTGGGGAAGTTACTTAACGTCTCTGTGACTCAGTTTCCCTATCTGGAAAATTGGCAATCATAAAACCTACCTCTTAGGGTCACTAAATGAGATCATGTATGGGAATTGCTTGGCTCAGTGCCAGGCACTGAGTAGCTGTTTAATAAATTAGCACTTTTAAACTAATAGTTATTGCCACCCAGTTTCCTAGGAAGTCAAATCACTCTCCGAAGAATTGGTGGCACTAGCTGGGATCAGAGCTAGGTGAGGAGGAAGAGTCCTGGCGGCTATATTCAGGCAGATGCCTGAGCAGAGAGGACGCAACCTGCTCCCTCTCTCTCCTTTGCTCTCTGTCTCTTTAGTTCTCAGATCTGTCCCTGGCTCTTTCTCTTCATCTCTGCTTTTCTCTTCTTCTGTCTCTGTCTCTCTTCTTCCCATTTCCATCTCTGTTTGTCTCTCTTTCTTTTGTTTCTTGCTGGCAGTGATGTGCTGGAGCCAGCTAGGACTGGCCCTGGGGAGCTGAGTCTGCAAATCTCTTCCCAGCCCTGCGTTCAGAAAGTCACTTCGGTAACTTGAAGTCAGCCATGGTGGGACTATTTACACCATGGAAATCAGCAAATGCTCCAAATCAGGGCCTTTTTTTTTTTCTTTTTTAAGAGTCAGTACACCAGCACACCACAGTGTTTCTCTTTGTCCCTGTCTCTTCCTTTTCTCTCTCTGTTTTTATGTCTCTCTATATCTCTCCATCTTTGTTGGTCTCTGCCTTTTCTTTTTCTGTCTCTCCCCATCTGGTTCACTCTTCTAACAAAACCACATGAACATGGTCACATTCAATGTGGCCCCCTCACTGCCTTGGGCTATGCAGATGCCAGACCCTCTGCCCCACATCCCCCACCCTATCAGCACACTGCTGCGCAGAGTGCCAGGCCCAGCCCAGGGGTCTGGTCCCCATCAAGGCCGGGAGTGCAAAGCCCTGAGAACTGTCTTCCGCTGCCTTCTGCCCACACTGTCAGCCCTGCCAGGGCCCTTCCTCAGGCCACAGAGCCCTCCAACTCCTTCTCAGAGGTTGACAGTTTCTGAACACCCACCCCGTTCCAGGCATGCAGAATTTGGGGCTCCCTTTAGGCTGATTTAAAAACAGTGTGGCAATATGTTCCTGGAAGCGGCAACATTGTATCTATGTGGAGACCCAAGAGGCTGTATAAGTTTGTGTCGCAGGGGAACTCTGTGTGGGTCTGTGACTTGGGGGAGGACTCTGTGTGTCTCTGTGTGTCCCTGTGGGCTTTCAGGAATGGCTGTAATTATCATGTCTGTGACAGATAATGGAGAGAAGTGTCTCTGATTCTGGAGCCCAATACCAGGATCTGTGTGACCTTGGACAAGTTTCTAAACCTCTCTGCCTCAGTTGCCTTGTCGACAATAATAATAATACTTACCTCATAGCATTGTTATGAGGATAAAATGAGGTAATATATGTAAAATGTTTAATCCAGTGGCTGGCACGTAGGAAGTGCTATAAATTCTGTGTATGCTATTCTTGTGGAGAGGCTGTGTGTGCGTGGGTGTGTGTGTGTGTGTGTCTGTGTGTAGATGGGGGAGGGCCGGAGGTGTGTGTATATGGGAGTGTGGGAATCCTTGAAGATGTATGTGTCTGTGAATCCGTACAGAGGAGCTCAGAGTCACTGTGAGGTGCTGTGTGGAGCTGAGGTAATGTGTGTGTCCAAGAATATGTCAGGAGGGCTGTGTGGATCTGAGTGTAGGCCTTGTGACCGTCTGAGATGTGCACATATGTCTTCCTGTGAGAAGACCTCCATTCTCACCCTGTAACCCTTGTTTTCATCTTACCCCATCTGTCCCCTCGGTGCCGGAAATCCCTTCCCTGTGCCCTGGATACCACTCCCCACGTACCTCTATTCTCTCCTTGGCCCTAACCAGCCCTGCAACATCCTGGAGCCTTTCAGACTCAGTGGTTTCACCCCAGGGGAGGCTCCTGAGGTGAAGATCTCTGCAATGGCTTGGTGAACAGGGGCTATTTTAGGGCTGTCACCACAGCCCGCCTCACAGTTCACCACACGGGTGTTGTCCCCCTCCCCCATACACATGGGAGAAGAGCTGCAGTGAAGGGTGAGAAGGGCTGGTGGGGCTAGAGGGCACTGATGTGACAGAGCCATCGGCTAGGCAACTAGAGTTGGTGGGTCCAGGAAGGCTTCCTGGAAGAGGTGAGTGGTGCTGGCTAGAAGGCACAGGACCCAAAGAGAAGAGGAGGAGGATATCCATAAGGGGAACTGGACTCAGGGGTCAAAAAAGGCAACGTGGGGGCCCTTGTCCCAAAGGCCCTCAAGCCCCTCTGGGGGAGATCAGGGTCCACTGGATCAGCCCCACCTCTCCGTTCCCCTCACATCTTAGGAAACCGAGCCCTGTCCCCAGCAGTTCCTCTCTGGGTGTTGCAATGGCAGAGTTTCTGGCGGGGTGTGGGGAGCCCTTGCTCAATGACCTGCCTGCCCTGTTGCTCAGAGGACACAGCTACCCGGAAAAGCTTGGCTCATTTAGAGGGCTCCCCAAGGGACCCTGGTGGCCTCGGCTTCTGACCTGGGCCTTTCCCTGATATGGGGATAGGAGCAAGCTCTGGAGGTAAGTGTTCACTTTGCTCTGCCACCAGATGTGGCCCTGGGGCTTCTGGGGTTTGCCCAGCGCAGGCTGGGAGCAGAGGCGGTGTCGGGAAGGAAGGGCTTGTTTTTAGGAGACAGTGACTAGGGGCCCATGAGTGAGCTGTGCATGGCTCGATAGAAATCCACTTGGAGAGATGGGTCTAACACAAATATATGAGTGCCTGAGTGTACAAGTCTCTTGACCTGTACCTGAGAGGCAGCCTACGCACATATGTATGTGTGTGTACTACTATACATCAGAACTCGGACTCATATGAGAGTTCGTTTGTGTTGGTGTGTGGTGGTGTTGGCAAACACACTCATGCAAGTGTATGCTGTGAGTGTTGTTGCGTGACTGTGTGCTGGTGTGTGTTAATGTGTTGGTGTGTCAGGTGGATATGTGAATGAGAGAGTTAGTGTGGGTGGTGTGTCCTCTGTGAGGGTGGATGTGTAAGTGGGCCAGGGGTGGTGGGAAGGAAAATCAAGGCAGAAGTCATGCTGGGGCAGAGCCCAGGCCTTCTGGCTTCCTGAAGAGGGCAGGCGCTGGCAGCTGGCTTGCAGGAACATTGGCAGAGGCTTCATCTTCCATGTCCTTCTGTCTCGCCCCCAGGTCTCTGGCCCCTCCCAAGGACCATGCGGCAGCCCCGCTGACCCAGGAGTAGGGGCCTGAAGGGTGAGTTGGGGGAGTGGGGACTGAGGGCTTTCAGGGTCAGAAAACGGGGCGGGGGGGCCCTCCTGGGCCCCACAACTCCTCACAGCCCCCTCCTCCTGCAAGGGCTCTGTTGCTAGGTAACAGATGGGGGAGCCAGAATGAAGCAGCTTGAGAGGCCAGAGGCTGGACCCGCGACAGGAAATGGCCTTGATCCCCCTCTGCAGGGATTCTCCAGGTGCAGGCACACAGCTCTCACACATTCACACATCAATACATAGAAATTCACATACACAGAGGGAGACACACATGTACACACAGAGACATCATGTATACTTACACAGACCTGCACGCACAGATACACACACACACACACACACATACACTCCCACACAGGGCTATGCACACAGTCATGACACACAGACACAGAGGCACCTGCTCACACAGACCTGCATGCAAGGAGATATAAACACAGAGGCACACACCTACACGCTCACACAGAAACATGTATATGCGTACACATTCACACAGACACGAATACACACAGAGCCATCACGTGCACAGAGACATGTACACACAATCATATACACACATCCACGCAGACACACACCCACAAGCAAACTCACAAATACTTAGAGACTCACAAAGGACACACACACACACACAAGCACTCTGAATGAGTCACAGAAACACAACATAGTGAATAGGAGGCAGAAATATATAAATAAACACAAGCAACATCCCAAAGCAGAAAAGCTTTCTTCTAACCCGTTGAAGATACACGTAGTTTCTCCAAACACACTAAGGCAGCCTGGAGGTAGAGTCGGTGGTGGCCCTGCCCCACCTTTATCCCTCACTAGGGAGGACCCCCAACTCCAGGCCTGAAAGGGGAAGCTGCATGCCTGTGTGAATGTGTGTGTGCGTGCACATGTGCCTGCATGTGTGCACAGGGTGGCATATCTGGCAGAGGCCCCTGAGTGAGGCATACCTCCATTCTGTAGCAGGGCACCTGGAATGGGCTGTGTGTTCTGCAAGAAGTTGGAGCCAGGGCCCAAGGAGGATGCTGGCCTGGAAGGGGACTTGAGGGGCTACGGGGCTGCGGATCACTATGGCCCTGACCCTACTCAGGGCCGGCCTTCGTCCTCCTTTGCCCATATCCCCAACTACAACAACTTCTCCCCTCAGCCCGCCAGCTCTGCCTTCCTTGATGCGGGCACCATCAGGGGCATCTCAGGTGAGTCCAGTGGGCTGGAGGCAGGCACTGCCTGGACCCTGGGAGAACCTGAGGGAATGGGAGACATGGACTTGTCCCTAGGAGCCTCCAGTATGACGGGGGAGTCACAGCCCTGCTTTCAGCACTCAGTCTGAGGGAGTATGTACAGCCCCACCCTCGGAAGCCCCAGTCTGAGGGGAAGATGTGGCTCTGTCCCCAGTCTGAGAGAGGGACCCTGATGACAGATGCAAGTGGGAAGTCTTCTTAGTGTGGAAGGGGAAGAGTGGGTGACCTGGGGACATCCCAGGGTAAGAGGGATGGGCTTGAAGTTGTGTGTCCTGAATCCATGGGGAGCCAAGCTGTGAAGCCCGAATCAGAAATCCATTGGACTCCAAAGGCCTTTGGGAACCAGGGCACTGCAGTAGTGGGGAGACACAGCACCTGGCGGGGGAATGGGACTCTAGGGGTCTTGGAGGTCTCAGCTCCCTTGGTACCTCCTGTCCCATGCCCTGCTCTGCTGAGTAGCCCTGACTCTGCAGGCACTGGGGTGACCCTGTTCATCGCCCTGTATGACTATGAGGCCCGGACAGAGGATGACCTTACCTTCACCAAGGGCGAGAAGTTCCACATCCTGAATAACACGTAAGTGACTAGGCCACCCAGCTCAGGGCATAGCCCAGAGAGGAATCCTACCTGGTCCCTATCCTCCAGCCTAGTTGGGGACACAGATACATGACAATAACAACCCTGGGTGATTGCCAGTATGTGTGTGTGTTGGGGGGGGGGGACATGAGGAATTGTGGGCCCAGAAAGAACACCAAACATTGTCCCCAGGATAGTGGTGATCAGGGCAGGCTTCCTGGAGAAGGTGATTTCTAAGCTGCGACCAGAAAAAATGAATAGACATTGAAGGAAGAGGTGAGAAAAGAGGAAGAGAGAGTGAGAGAGAATGAGAATAAATGACAACTTCTGGAAACCACCAAGCCGTACAGTCTAGGTGGATCATAAAGTATGAGGTGCAGAACGGAGAGAGCAGAAGCTGGAGACACGGGTGGGAACTGATTCTGCAGGGCTTTTTAAGCCATGCTGAGGAGTCGGGATTTTATCCAGAAGGAAATATGCAGCCACTGGGGGGTTTCAGTGAGGAAATGACGTAGTGAGCTGTCCACCCAACCCCCAGCCCAGCTGAGGAGCCAGAGGAGGAAGCCAGGAGGCCCAGATATCCCCAGACATTTTCCTTCAGTGGAGAGAAGTCCTTCTGGGGCAGCTGCAGTGTCTGGAAGCAGAGCAAAAGCCCTTGGGTGTGTGTGTCCAAGATGAGGGGTTGGCGAGGCCAGTCTCCATCTGATCCCCTGTGAGGCTGGGTTGCACTGACATCCCCTGTTCTGTGCCTGCAGTGAGGGTGACTGGTGGGAGGCTCGGTCCCTCAGCTCTGGACAAACTGGCTACATTCCCAGCAACTATGTGGCCCCTGTGGACTCCATCCAGGCTGAAGAGTAAGTAGGGGTGAGAGGGAGGCCGGCCCTACGGACAGGACCCTGGAGTCCAGACTCAAGGCCATCTCTTGGGCAAGTCACAGCTCCGCTCTGAGCCTGTCTCCTTATCTATAATTTTCCAAGGTCATTGTGAAGATAAAAATGATGATAATAAATCGTAGATAATACTTATCTAGCACGTTGTATGTTCTGGGCACTATTCAAAGTGCTCTCTGTGTATTAAAGGAGTTAGAAACTATTATTATCCTGTTTTATGAATGAGGAAACTGAGGCACAGAGAGATTAAATATCCTGCCCAAGTTGACATGGCTAGTAAGTTGGCGGAGCTGGTATTTGAACCCAGATGGTCTGGCTGCATTTGCTAAGCATTATAGATATTGCCTCTGAGTGGTAATAACAGTGTCTGAGCTTTAAAAAATTGTGAAGTGCTAAATAAATCCACTGGGGCATTACTTAGATTTAATTCTATTAAGGAGGCAGGGAATTATCATTCATGGAGTACCAGTATATAGTTGAGATACCGTGACAGGTACTTTATCCGTCTTGGTTCATTTAATTCTCACAAAAACACCACCAATATTACTATTCTCCTCATTTTATAGATGGGGAAACTGAGGCTCATAAAAGCTTTTTTCTCTATCGCCGCACATACATACATGTATGGGAAAAGGCAAGATTGGAGAGATTGCAGAGTGGGAGTCCCCAGGATCTGGTGACTGATCTGCCATTGGGCTGTGGGGAGTGGGAGAAATCAAGGGTGACCCAAAGTCTTCTTGAGGAACTGAGTGGGTGATGGTGCCATTTGCTAAAGTGGGGCACGCAGGAGCAGGTTGGGTCCTGCAGGGGACTTGTTGGGTTGTGGTTCATGGAGAGGAACCCCCAGGTGGAGATGTCAGCAGTTAGATTCGTTCATGTTTTGTATAAGTGCCTAGCCCACGCCAAGCCATGCCGCTGAATTAGCCCAGAGGAAGGGGCACCTTTTCCTAATTGGCACTAAGTCTCCTTAGCTTGTTTGCTGTGGCTCTTGCAGAGGGCACACCTGGGCAGGGATGGAAATTTGGGACTCTTCAGAGTAGAGATGATAATTAAAGCTGCATAGGAGGGTGAAGAAAGAGGGAGGAGAGAGAGAAAGAGATTGGCCCTAGGACACAACTTTGGGAAAAGCTGCCCTTGAAGGAGAAGAAGCCGTTGAAAAACCAGCCCAGGCCCAGTCTGAACAGGCAGGAGGGCAGAGGAGAAGTTTCAGGAAACAGGAGAGGGAGTGTCAGAGGCTGCCACTGGATTTGGCAATGAGGGTGACCTTGGTGAAAGCTCTCTCCGTGTAAAGTGGGGGTGGAGGCCAGACAGCAGAGCCTGGGAGGGCGTAGGAGGTGAGGAAGTGGAGACCCAAGTGTGAAATGCTTTTTCAAGTGAAAGAAAAGTGAGAGATATAGCAGACTGTTGATGGCAGGATAGGGCTTAGAACAGTTTCCTTTGGGTAAGGAAGAAATGTGGGCATATATAGAGGCTGGTAGGACAGAGAGGCTGCAGATGGGGGCTGGTCAGTGGGGGAGGGGTATCCTGAGCAGAGGAGAGTGGGTGGGGTCCAGAGCTCAAGTGGGATGTGGCTTTCATCTGGGGAGGGTGGTAGGAGGCATAGAGGAGAGGAGGGGATGGTGATGCAGAAGGTGGCAGAAGGTTCGTGCTTGTGTCCACATCTTGGGGGCAGTGTCATGAAGTTCTGAGAGGCGCTCAGTGCAGTGTGGTGGTTAAGAGCAGTGTGGTGGTTAAGAAAGCAGGCCCTAAAGCAGACAACTTGGGTTCCTATTCTGTCAACACTGTTTAAGAGCCCTGTGGCCTTAGGCAAGTTGCTAAACCACTAGGTATCTCAATTTCCTCTAATGGCGTTATCTGTCTAATGGCATTAATAATAGTATGTACCTCACAGCATTGTTATAAGAATTAAATGACTACACATATGTATTAAAGCAGAGCCTGACACAAAATTAGTGCTGTTATTATTATGTTAATTATTAAGGAAGTAGCTAATGTCATGGGTGTAGGTGGGGGCAGGTCTTTGAAAAAACCTGGGGATGTGTCCTGTCTCCACACAGCTTCAACAGTTCCTCCTTCCCCAGCCTGCCTACCCTCCTGCACATTCCACTTGCCAACGCCTTCCCCAAACTGTGCCTAGTACTCAGGTGTGGATTGACAATCCCAGAGTTCACTGAGACCACCACCTCCCTTGCTTTGAAAACTATGCTCCTTTGAATTCAGCCCAAGATGGTCACAGGCCAATTTAGTGATCAAATGATATCAGAGTTTTCTATGGCACCTGTGTCCCTTCACTCCCCCATGTACTTTCACAGTTGATTTAAGGCTCCATCCAGCCCCTGGAAGAATATCCAAGAGAAAACAGGAAGGCTTGAGGCCTGAGATTGAAGTTGAGGTTTAGAACAACAACCAAATTTCAGAAAGTGGAGGAAAAGCAGCCGTCAGAGCCGGGCAGGAGCAGTTGGACAGAGGGGAAGAGAAGCAGGAATGGGTGTTGTTCTGGAGGAAAAGGTTTGAGGACGGTGTGGGGAAAGGGATCTGAGGGATTGCCACCGTGGTAGAAAAAGAAGTAGAGTGGGTGACAAAGGGTTCTAGGCGGAGCTCATCAGCCAGCCTGTAGACCGGTCACTTCCCCTCTCTGAGCCTCAAGTTCCTCCCCTGTAAAATGAGACCAAGGAGGGCCATAGTGAGATGGACTAATGCTGGTGGCACCCTGTTGAGGTCCCTGGTAACTGAACTCCTAGCCATTTTAATTCAAGAGAAACCCAGAGAATGGAGGAGAGACGCCGACCCTTTCTTGGGCACCTACCATGTGCCAGGCATTGTACACTCCCCTTCTCTGTGATCCTCACGACCAGGCTGTGAAGCAGGTGTATGAACCCCGTTTCCCGGGTGAGGAAATTGAATGTTGGCTAGTGGGGTGACTTTTCCCAGGACGCGGAGTGGGGGGTTGAACGGGGTGTTCCTGACTCTTGCTGGCCCTTCCTAACAGGTGGTACTTTGGAAAGATCGGGAGGAAGGATGCGGAGAGGCAGCTGCTCTCCCCCGGCAATCCTCAGGGTGCCTTTCTCATTCGAGAGAGCGAGACCACCAAAGGTGGGGGCTGCACCAAGGCCTGGGAAGGGGCAACTGGGAAGCCTAGCCATTAGGATGGGACTAGGAGGTGTGGGGTGGGGCTTGGGTCAGGGCCAAGACTGGGACAGGGTTTAAGGAATGTGGCTGTCCAACTTCAGAGTTCCCAGCCTTTTGGGCCTCTCTGGGCTCCCAGACTGGGGGCAAGGAAGAAAGCAGGCCTGAAGGTGACCTTGCCCACAGGTGCCTACTCCCTGTCCATCCGAGATTGGGATGAGGCCAGAGGTGATCACGTGAAGCATTACAAGATCCGAAAGCTGGACACAGGTGGCTACTACATCACCACTCGGACCCAGTTCGACTCGGTGCAGGAGCTGGTACAGCACTACACTGGTGAGGGCGAGCCCTCAGGGCTGACACGTGCTTCAGATCCCTGAACCAACCTGCTGAGACTGAGGCCCAGAGAAGGGAAGGGCCTCCCAAAGCTGGAGCAGCCAAGACAGAACTAGAACTCAAGAGTCTGGGTTTCCAGCCCAGGATCCTGCTCTGTAGGGTTCCAGAGGAAACAGGCGTGAGGTTGTCCATGGCCAAATGGAGCCCCCTAACGTCTGAGCTGGGTAGGAGGCCGAATAGGCCTGTCTTGGAAGATGGGCTGTGGGATTAAGGGGAAGGTGGGAAGTGATGCCCGGGTTTCTGCTTTGGTTGGTTAGGCCACGGATGAGGTCCATGGAAGGGTGAGGGCCTCATGTCCACACCTCTGTCTGGAATCCTCAACTCCATTTCCACCTGTCAGAATCCCACCTTATCCTTGGAGGCCCAGCTGGATCCCTTTGGGGAGGCCCCCAATTCTTGCAGGGATCATCTCTCCCTCTTGGTGCCACTTTTTCCCTGGCCTGTGACCTCACCTGTGGCCCAGTTCCTTATAACTGATCTTGGGGGCTGGGGTGAGATGTGTGGGGCATCCTGGCCTGACAGTGACCTCCGACTGCCCCCCCACAGAGGTAAACGATGGACTGTGCCACCTGCTGACGGCGGCCTGCACCACCATGAGGCCGCAGACCCTGGGCCTGGCCAAGGACGCCTGGGAGATCAGCCGTAGCTCCATCGCGCTCGAGCGCCGGCTGGGCACTGGCTGCTTCGGCGACGTGTGGCTGGGTACGGAGATCCTGGGGGCAGGGGCCGGGGCTGGGGCTGGGGCGAAGGCTTGGGCGGGCGGGGAGTGGGTCCTGACGAGCCGTGACCACCCTGCAGGCACGTGGAATGGCAGCACGAAGGTGGCAGTGAAGACGCTGAAGCCAGGTACCATGTCCCCAAAGGCCTTCCTGGCGGAGGCGCAGGTCATGAAGCTGCTGCGGCATGACAAGCTGGTGCAGCTGTACGCGGTGGTGTCGGAGGAGCCCATCTACATCGTGACGGAGTTCATGTGCCACGGTGAGGGGCGGGGTCAGGAGGCGGAGTCTGGGGAGGCGGGATTTGGGGCGACGTTAAGGTGGGTGTCTCTAGGGGAGGGACCTCGGTGGTGATCTCTGGTGGGGCGTGGGACCATGGGTAGAGACTGAGTAAGGGGAGGAATGAATGAAGCCATGTGGGTGCTGGGAGTGTGGCCAGGCCCGAGTTAGACAAGGAGGGATCTGGGCCTGGGGGCGGAGCCTGGGGGGTCGGGGGGTGTGGTCAGCTGGTGGGTGGGGCTTGGGTGAGCGAAGGCGGGATCTGTGATGAGGAAGGGTCTGGGGCGGAGTCTGAGTGGTGCGTGTCTAGAGGGATCGAGGAAGAGAAGAAGCGAAACATGGGCAGTCAGGGTGTCTGTGGGAGCCTGGCCTGGGCGAGATCTGTGAGGGGCTGAGGTATCTGGCAGGGTCCTGAGTAGGGGCCGATCTAGGTAGGAGGGCTGGGAGCAGGGGGCGGGGCCAAGCGAGAGAAGGCTGGTCTGGAGCTGCGGGTAGGGTCTTAGGGCTGATTTTCTGAGTTCCTCTCCCCAGGTAGCTTGCTGGAATTCCTTAAGGACCGGAAGGGTCAGGATTTGAAGCTGCCCCAGCTGGTGGACATGGCAGCCCAGGTAAACTAGGACAGCAGCCTTTATCTCTCAGATCCCCCCTCTTACTAACCTTCCACAAATCCCTGTGCCCTTAAACACCTAGCCTATCCCCGGAAGTGCAGCCCGACTCACTGGATCATCTGTGCGACCTGAGGCAGGGTACTGCCTGTCTCTGAACCTCAGTCTTCTCATCTGGAAAGTGGGTTTTTCAAATGATTTCTCACACAAGCCATGGTGTTCCCATCTCTCCATACCTTGTCCCCCCAGGTAGCTGCGGGCATGGCCTACATGGAGCGCATGAACTATATCCATCGTGACCTGAGGGCAGCCAACATCCTCGTAGGGGAGCGGCTGGTGTGCAAGATTGCTGACTTTGGGCTGGCCCGCCTCATCAAGGATGATGAGTACAACCCCCGGCAAGGTGCCCTGCCTCACCTCAACTTCCAGGAGCCCCCAGTGCACCAAGGGACTGCCATGAGGCCCCACATGGAACCCTTCCCCCTATCCCCAGACCATGTGGGATCTGTGGGATCTATGATCCCATATCATCCTGATGTAGTGGAAGAGGCAACTCTGGGTTCAAATCCCACCTCCTCCACTTACCAGCCATGTGGCCTTGGGCAAGTCAGCTAACCTCTCTAAGCTGTCTTTTCCCATCTGTAAAATGAAAATATTCAGACAACAATATGTCAACAGATATTTATCAAGCATGCACTATGTGCCAGGCACTGCTATAATTCTCAAGTGAAAGACAGTAGACTGTAGTAGCCTGAACTCTGTAGCCAGCATGCCTGGGTAGGAATCCTAGCCACTTAGAAGCTGTGTGATCTGGGCAAGTTACTTAACTACTCAGGGCCTCCTTTTCCTCATCTGTACAATGGGGATAGTAATAATATCCACTTCACACAGCTTTTGTGAGAGTTAAATGAGTTAATTATGTAAATCACTTAAAACGGTGCCTGGCACGTGGTAAAGGCTATACACGTGTTAGCCGTTATTATTATGAGAATTATTACAACGTTTGTAAAGTGCCTAGCACTATACTAGATGCACAGTAAGTCCTGGCTAGATTCCAGGTCCTTTCTGTTATGCCCAGAGACCTCTGTCCTCAGGGTCCCCAATCCTAAAGACACCATTCTTTTAATACAGCTGTTTCTAGGGACTCCCTCATTAACTTTCCCTTCTCCCCCAATCTCTCCAGGGGCCAAGTTCCCCATCAAGTGGACAGCCCCGGAGGCTGCCCTCTTTGGCAGATTCACCATCAAGTCAGATGTGTGGTCCTTTGGGATCCTGCTCACTGAACTCATCAGCAAGGGCCGGGTCCCCTACCCAGGTTGGCTGGGGGATGAGGAGGTGGAGGGGTGGCTATGGGAAAGGGCTTCCTCCTGGTTGTCTCTTTGGGAGGGGCTCTGCCCCCTGACTGATGGAGCCCCACCCTCCAGGCATGAATAACCGAGAAGTGTTGGAACAGGTGGAGCACGGATACCACATGCCGTGCCCCCCCGGTTGCCCAGCGTCCCTATACGAGGCCATGGAGCAAACCTGGCGTCTGGACCCGGAAGAGAGGCCTACGTTCGAGTACCTGCAGTCCTTCCTGGAGGACTACTTCACCTCCACAGAACCCCAGTACCAGCCTGGGGATCAGACATAGCCTCTCTGGAGGTGCCCGCCAGCCCCTTCCAATCTACAGGGCCCTGGTCCCAAGGCCCCTGGCTTAGAAGCCTGGAGAGTCCTAGCATGTCAGCGCAAGCAAATTGCTCTGACACCATCTAGGGCAACTCACTCGTTTTAAAGATGGGGCAAATCGAGGCTCAGAGATCATCCTTCACCTACTCTGGCCTCAAGCACTATTTCCCCCCTTCCCACTTAGGCTCCTGCGTGCCTTTAGCCTTCCTGTCCCCCTCTCCAAAAAAAGATATGTTCAGACCATGTCTAGTTATTTATAAAACTGTATATCCTTTTCTTCACTTGTCTCCTATCCCTGCTTTCCTACCCTGTCATCCCACCCTGAGCCAGGCCCCCAGAATTCACCTCCTACTCAGTTCTCTTGTGTCTGTAAGTTACAGAGACAGGGAAAGTCTCTGCTGGATACCTTTCCTGTTGGGTGGACGCTGTAGTCTAGGGCTGGGGTCCAAGTCCAGAGCTAGGGAGAGGGTTCCTGATGGCTCCCAACCTCTCAAATCATGTGTGTGTTTATTGATTTCATGAATAAGAAAATGAAAATATGAATCCTTGAGCCATGAGAATCCCTTCCTTGGAGGGGTGGTGGTCAGTGGGAGGGGGGGTGCTGCTTTGGCTGCTGGGATGCAGGGGAGGTGAGAAAGCACCCTAAGGCTACTAAGCACAGGGCACCCAAGGTGTGTTTTAGGACACCCAAGAGTCCTGATGCTTGTGTCCATGTGAGTTTAAGGACAAGGTGAGAGATGGATACAGAAGACAGGCAACTGGAGATCAGAATGTCCCCTACATGCCTGATGTGGCTTTCAGTCTGTGTGCAGTGGGTTTGCTGGTTCTTTAGTTGACTTTAGCAGATTTACTGTTCACCACAGGCTCCACAGCAGAACCTTAGGCCTCCCTGGACAGGGGCAGGGGTGAGAGCACAGTGGGCTGGCTGCAGCTCCCCAGAACAGAAGAGAGGGGAGGGGAGAGGCCAGAGAGTGAGTCCAGCTCGTTGGGTTTCACTTGGGGCAACTCTGCCCCCTAGGGGGCTTTTGAAGAGGTTTGGAGACAAGTTTTGTTTGTCGCGAGGACTTGGGGCTCCTACTGGCGTGTAGCGGGCAGGGACTAGGGGTTCTAAACAGCCTGCCATGCGTCTGTGCAATGAAGAGTTGGCCCACCCCCTGGATCCCCCTTGAGAGACTCTGGCAGCTGATGTGGCTCCTTGTGGAAACAAGAGGAACAGGGAATAAGGATTCCCACCTCTCCTGTCAGGAAAGCGTTGACACTGACCTACTCTGGGAATGGACGGGGAAAGATTCTGGGAGCTGGGAGTCACTGCTGAAACTGGCAAACAATTACTAGGCATTAAGTCTGCGGAGGGCCATTTGCTGTGCAGAACCAAGGAACACAAACAATAAGAAGACCGTCCGTACCCGTCCTGAAGGAGTTCACGGTCAGGCTGGGAGAAATAATAGCAATAATAATAACGCATTAAGTTTCTGCTGAATACCGGATGTGTTTACATCCATCTTTTCACTTGATGCAGTCCTGAATCTGGTTCTATGATCAGCCCCCAGGTACAGAGGAGGACACTGAGGCTCAGCGGTTACATGACATACGTCATGTAACCCCTCATGTATGTGATGTAACACAGAAGTATGGGACCGAGCTGGGATTTGAACCCAGGTCTCACACCAAGGCCCGTGATTTTTCTACCAGACCTCACTGCCTCTGTGCTTAGGGAAGAGATCATATCTGCCCCAGCTGGATGTTTCGAGGATCCTCCTCCCTCTAGACATTGGGAGAAAGATTCTTTGGAACCCCCCCCCCACACACACACACACCAAGTTGAGTGACCTAAAGAAAAGGGGACAAGGTGGCCAATGCAGATTGAGAGCTCCCTGTCCTCAGCCCTGAACTGGGAATTGCTGAATGGGAGCAATAAGATGGAGAGAGGCCAAGTGGCTGCTTGGAGAGGTGGTCACAGGGGTAGGAGACTTAGCTCTACACGCTCAAACTCCCAGGGTCCTGGGCTTCCCAAGGGCCACAGTCTCTAGCCAACCAAACTCACAAGAGCCTGATGTATAAGCCAGAGGCCCAGTGTTTCCACCAGGCGTGGAGTAAGCAGATAAGAGCTCAGCTCTGGAGCTGTTAGTGCCTGGTGTAACTCTTGCCTCCACCAATCACTAGCCCTGTGATTCTGTGCAAGTTATTGATTGATCTCTCTAAGCCTCAATTTCCTCATCTGTGAAATGGCAATAAAATGTTCAATACATGTTAGCTCTCTTTGTCATTACCATTTACAAGTTACTTACTCTATGCCAGGCATCCTACTCAATGCATGCTGCCATTTAACCCTCATAGGACCGTGTGAGGAGAAATCTATTGTACCTCCATTATACTAATAAGGAAACTGAGGCCCAAGGAGTAAATAGGTTATAGGACGTACGTGGCAGAGCAGGGGCTTGCCAGGTCCTCTGACTCCAGAATCAGTGCTCTTAGTCTCTGTAGTCTTTTCCTGGGACCAGAATATTCTCCTCTGCCTGATGGGGCTCTGCCTGGTACCTGGAGCCCCTTTCAGTTTAAATGAAGGCCCAGCAGGGCAGTGAGTCACCTGGAGTTGGCCAGACCCTCACTGCTCCTCAGCAGAGACCAGAGCCACCTGAGCCTGGAATCCATGTATCTACTGGTTCCCCATCCTTCCCTCTTGTGCAGCCGAATGAATCTCCCTTGCACCCCCTTTTCCGTGCATCCTTCTGTTCCCTTGAGATAGAGCACAATGCAATTGATTAGGCCTCGGTTTTCTTAATTTCAATCACATCCTCGCCCTGCCTCCCTGAGATTACAGGCGGGTCACCTTGATTGCGGTTTCCACTGTTCACAAAACTCTTCAGTCGTTTACAAAACCATCTCTCGCCTCATTCACTCCCCCACCTGGCTCTTCTCCTCCGTGATGCGTGGATTTTATCGGCTTAAGATTCAAAGGGCAATTTTCTTTCCAAGTTCATGGCGGGGGAGGAGGACACCTAATTGACTAATGCTGGGTGTTTCACATGTATTATCTAATTCGATCCTCACTGGGAAACAGTGCAGAAGTGTGATTATTCTCATTTTACAAAAGAGGAAACGAAGACTCTGAGAGGCCACAACACTTGCCCAAGGTCATCCAGCTGCATGGTAGAGTCAGGATTTGAACCCAGGTTTGTGTGACTTCAAAGTCTCATGTATCCCACTGTGTCATATTTCCTTATTTGATGGAGCAGCATGGGAAAGTATAAAACTAACCCTGAGTCAGGCCAGGGAGGGCATGGTGCAGATAGGGGCCTGGGATAGCCCTGGGATAGCTGAAGATTGTATTCGTAAGTCATTTATTAATTTCACACGCATTTACTGATGTCTCCTGTAGGCTGGTCCTGTCCAGGAGGCAGAATAGTAAACAATTACAACACTTAGGGGAATGGTCAGTCTAGAGGCCAAGGGAGACTTCTTGGAGGATGTGAAACAACGTCTGCCTGATGAAGCAGCCAGAGGCTGAGATCATCTCCCACTGAGGGAACAGCATGTGTAAAGGCCCAGAGGTGGCCAAGTCAGACAAGTGCAAATAATTATGTATGTAAGAGTTGAGGGTGCAGATGAGGCATAGAAGAAGAAGGTTGGAAGGTCAGAGGCAAGAGGTAGGAGGGTTGGAAAACCAAGGGGAATGACCCCTGAGTTGTGAAGAAAAGTCAGAGAAGAAATCTGGGGGGCGCAGGACTCATTGGGTGTGAGTCTATCCTGGATCCCACTGCTCCAGTTCTGAGCTGGGTGGACCCACTATCTACTCCAGTCATTCTCCCGCAGGTACATAATCTCAGCATCCCTCGCACCCTATCCTCTCATCCATTACCCTCCCCCCCCAACTCCTGGAACCACCTTCTCCTCCACCCCCTCACCCACCCACGCCCCCACCCCCAGCCTGGATGGTCCTGCAATGATATCCATGCTCTCTCTAGTGGTCACTCTAGGTACAACATCCAAAACTACAGGAAACTTTCCTCTGGGATGGGAGGACTTAGGTCCCTTCAGAACCTTCCCATCATACACGATGGAAGATAAAGCATAGTTCCTGCTCACAGTTTAATTGTGATGAGAGTGAAGGGGACAGACACAAGCAGAAGATATGGAAGAACGGGGTGGGGGGGTCCTAACTCAGTCGGGCAGAGGGACGTCTGGAAGACTTCTCAGTGGAGGTGTTGCTTCACTGAAGACTTGCAAAAGGAGTAAAAGTTCACTTGATAAAGAAACAAGAGGGGGCCCAGGCCGTTGGCATAGTGGTTAAGTTCATGTGCTCCACTTTGGCAGCCTGGAGTTTGTGAGTTCAGATCCTGGGTGCAGACCTACACAGCGCTCATCAGACCATGTTGTGGTAGCATCCCACATACAAAATAGAGGAAGATTGGCACAGATGTTAGCTCAGGGACAATCTTCCACACCAAAGGAAGAAAAATGAAGCAAGAGAAGGGCATCCCAGACTGGACAGAATTAAGTGAGCTTAGAGGCAGGAAATGGGACTGTGCAGGGAGTTACAATGAGGTAGGTGTGACTGGAGTGAAAAATTTGAGGGGAGTTGGTAGCTAAAGATGAAGATGGCAAGGTAGGCCTGGGTCTTGTCTGCCGTGTACTCAGGCTGGGATTCTAAGCTTTGGGCCATGAGAAGCCATTGAAGGGTTGTGAGCAGGGGAGTAACAGTCAGATTCACTTTCTAGAAGGAAACCTCCGGTGATCGAGGTGGAGAAAGGATGAGAGGGGAAGAGGCAGGAGAGGGACGCCCCTCTTGGACACAAAGAACCACACCAGGTCATACCCGTAGGAGGACACATTGCTTTGAGCAGACCTGTGAACCAGGATATATAATACACATGATGATTCCTACAGACACGGCGGTGAGATCCCAGGCTGAGCACCCAAAGACAAAGGTGTACTTATAGGCACTGGGACACATAGCTCAGGTCCATGAGCCAAAAGGAAACCGAGGACACAAATTTACCCTCAGACACAGGCTGACACGCACCCTGATGGACACAGGAATTCACACACACGCAGTGTGGCTGTCAAGGGCCCTACCCTTGTCTCCCCCCCCCCCCCCCCAGTCCCTCACCACCTCCGGCAGGAACAAAGCTGACCTTTGCCCTCTGGCCTCTGGCCTCTCCTCCCACACCCCCTGCCCAGAGGGAGGAGCTGTTTGAAGTCTGGGCTGCAGCTGGGGTTTCCTGTTGCCTGGAGGAATGTGGGAGGACTTGCAGGGAGCAGGGAGTGGAGAGGGGCCAGCACAGGAGGAGGGATAATGGGGGCCTGGGGGCCTTAGTTCTCATTGTACCACAATGAGGGGGGCTTCCTGCTTCCGTGGTCTCTTGGGCCCCATCTCTGAGCTGTTCCCATCCAGAAGAGGGGAAAACAAGGCCATAATGGTCTCAGTCCAGTGGGCCTCTTGTTCCTGGATCTATAGCTCAGTGGCTTTGGACAGGCCCTCAACCTCTCTTGGTCTCAGTCTCTCCTTCCGTGGACTGGGCCGAACCCCTCTCTAGCAATCCACATCTTTCCTGGGGGAGTTCCAAGAGTGGGGCCAGCCCCAGAACTTCTGTAGTCAGGGAGGACAGTGCCCATCCCTACCCAAGGCTGGCTTCACTCTGCCTCTCCATGAGACCCAGGTGCCTCGCTCCAGGCTGCTGTGACCTCTCAGTTATTGTCACTATGATTACCATGACTCAATAATCACTCAGCAGGCCCTTGCCAGTTTTCAAAGTGCTTTCACATCCATGTGCTCAGTAAACCTTCTCAACAGGCCTGCCTGTAACACAGGGACGGGATGGCTCTATCTTACACTTGTGGAAACTGAGATTTGGAGAGGTTAAGAACACACACTGTAAAAGCAGAATCAGAACCAAGGCGGTCTGATGCCTATTCCACATGGCCTCCAAGCCCTCAGGCCCCACAATTTTATCTCTAGACTCTCAGTTCTATTTCCTAAGGTCTAGCTAGACCACTTTCTACTTACATTGACACAAAAGTGATTGGCCTGAGCTGAGCCCAGAAAGGAATGATGCAAGGTCTTCCACAACTTGGGTCCCCCTTTTCAAGTCTGCTTTCTCAGGGAGTTTACTGCTACCCTGCCCTGCCTGTGGTGACCCAGACACTGTTTTTAAGGACTGGATAGCCCCCTTTTACACTACTGTTGCCGAAGCAGAGATGGAGATTGGACACTAGGTGGCAGCAGCAGCCCACGGGAAGACTGGGATTGAGTTGGTGTAGGGAGACCCCCCACCCAACACAATTTGGAGAGGCTCCAAGAGAAAGACCAGCCCCAAATGACTGGGAAATCCTGTAACCCTTGGTTTCTGGCAATGTCCAACACCTTGGAGGCTAATAGCACCCACCCTTTCTGGGGAGGGGGCAGCTGAAGTAGCCTGGTGTGGGAGGGGCATGCTTGGAAAACTAGCTAACTTCTATTCCCCTCTCACTGGTGGAGCCATGGGCCCTACTAACGTTTCCCTCTGTACCTCATCACTTAACCTCTTCCCTCCCATGCCTTTGTCAAACTCCTCTTCCTCCCCATGTACCTGGGGCTCCCTGTCTCCTTGAAGCCATCCTGTATTACTCCACCCAGTTGCCTCCCAAAACTTGATTCAGTCTAGGTGGGGTCTTCATGCCCAGGGGCAGAGCCTATTGCGTAAGGATGAAGGATGTGTGTGTTGGGGCCTGGGGGTGAGAGAAAAGGGAAACTGGGCCTCTCTCACTCGTGAGCACCAGCTAGGGCAAGATGCCAAAGCCTCATCTATTTGTGATAACTTTAGATTCCAGATTTTGGAGCTGCAAAGGGCCCCTAATGACCTTAACCATGGCTTTCATTTGGCTCCCAAATGGAGGTCTTTCCAGCTGGCCATGCCAGCCCCATGACGCCAGATCAATAGGTGTACTACCTACCGCCCTAGACCTCCCCCATTGCTGCTGCTCCCTCCGCAAAGGTCCAATAGAGAGTGCCCCCCAGATACCCTCTTTTGCCCTCTGTGGGTTCCAGACTGTCCTAGAGGAGGGGCTTGGGAGGGGTGGAGGTGTAGGGCAGGTGGTGACAGGGAGCTGAAGTTGGTAAAATGTCACCACCTGCCTTTGTCACATGCTGGCCATCACCCCACTCGGCCAAAGGAGGAGTCAGAAACAGGTGGGCCAAGGACAAAGGCACTGTTGAAGGAACTTCAGACACTGGGCCAGACAGACAAAGCCAGCAGACACGGAGCAAAGGAATGTCAGATGCACGGATGAAGTGGGACTAGCGCAGGACCAGTCAGGGCTGGTGTTGGTAGACACTGAGAGGACAGGAGGGCAACCGTGCATTATTCATCTCTGTGTCCCCTGTGAGCCCTGCATACCTCAGTTAACATTTGTCGAAGGAACTGAAGTGCCAAGGGAGGACGCACAGACACTGGGAGAGAAGGTCAGACAGAGACCTGGGGAGTCACAACTCCCTCCCATGGCCCATAGGTTAAGCAGTGAGTTTTGGAATCAACCAGACCCTAGGCGCCCGCCCGCTGGGCTCTACCTCATCTTAACTGGGGGACCAGGGCCTCAGTGCCCTCATCTCTAAAATGGAAATGATACCAGTACCATTTTACCGGGTCTCTGCAGGACTCAGGGGGCCTGTGGTGTCTAGTAAATGGCAGCAGCAGCAGTTCCCCATCCTGGGCTACCTCCCCTTGGTAACCAGGCCCTGGCAGTGCACATTTCCATCTGTGGGGATAGGCCAGGCAGGGGGCCCAGAGCTAGGGGCTGGATAACAGATGTGACCTGAAGAGGAGGTAGGTGAAAGTGCTGAGCCCAGCCCCCTGGCCGCAGCAGGAGCTCTGAACTGTTGAATCTGAATCTTGCTTCCTGACACAATGAAAAAGCTCAGTCGAATTCAGGAAGGGGGTGGGGTGTGTGTGTGTGCTATCTGCGGATTACTCAGGACTCTTGTGCCCTGCACCCTCTGACTTCTAGGAAAACTAGGAGTTGGGGGGGCGGGGCTAAACCCCAAGCTCAGAGCTTGAGTCGGGGTCACCGAGTGAGGAGGAGGCGCTACTGGGGCTTTGAGGTTTCTGGAGCAGCCCTCCCGCCGATAACTGCTTGCGCTTTACTCAATAGGACACGTTTTCAGAGAGGGAGAAGGTCCCCAAATTCAGAAAGCCGGTCCTGCTCTCTCTCCTCTTCCTCTCCCATTTAATTGGTACGCCCGAGAAAGTCGCACGCAGACCGTTTGGCTAATCCCTAGATTCCCTATTCCACTCTCATTCCATTCTCAGACCCCGCCCCTTCGCTCTCACCCGCAACCGCCGCTCGAGCCAGAGCCCCCCCGCAGGGGACAAGGAATGTGGGAAACACTCTCAATCTTGGGGGAGAAGCAGCACCCCTCGGTAAACGAGGACACGCCGCCGCCAGAGGGGCCCGGGAGCAGGGTCCCCGCGGGCTCCGGGCCGCGCCGTCGGAGCAACTAGCACCGCCCCGCCCGCCCCGAGCGCCGAGCGGCCGGGGCGGGGACTACAAGTCCCGGCGTGCCGCGCGCGCACTCCCCCCCTGGGGTTCCGGATGGTGAGCAGCGAAGGTAAGGCGAGCTCGCAGAGGCAGCGGCGGCGGCGGCGGAGACGGAGAGAGGCAGGCAGGCAGGGCGAGGGCGAGAGACGGAGGGAGGGAGCGAGCGAGGCAGACCAGACAGACAGACAGGCGGGCGGGCGGGCAGAGCGAGCCACCCGCCAGGCTGCGCTCAGCCCCGCTCTCAGCGGAGAGAGCAGAAGGCAGGAGGAGGGAGGGGAGGAGGAGGAGGGAGGGAGAGAGGGAATCCAGCTACCACCACCCAAAGCCAGCGTCTGCTTTCTGTCCTCATTTCCTTTTCCCACCCAGCTCTGAGAGCAGAGAAAGGCAGAGAGAGCGAGAGATAGAGACAGTCAGAGAGACAGACAGACTGCCAGAGAGAGCGGGAGGGAGGAGGGCGGAGGAGGAGGAGCAGGAGGAGGACTACGCGGGGCGCGTTCCCTCCCAGGTTTGCAATTGGGGGGTGGGGGCGGGGGTGTCCAGGGCTGTGAGAGTGTGTGCGCGGCGGGGGGAGCGAGGGGGGCGCAGAGAGAGCGAAGGAGTGATCGAGGTGGGGGGGCGCCGCGGGAGCGGGGGGCCGTGTCCAGCGGAGTTAGCGGCGGAGAATGTGAGCCGCGGCGCGAGCCATGCTGTCAGCAACAGCGGGCGGCTCAGGGCTCCTCCACGACTCCTCTTCCCAGTAGCCGGGCGCCCGCATCGCTGCCGCCGCCGGAAGACAGACGCCCCCCAAAAACCCTCGCCTGGCTCGGACCCACGGAGCCGGCAGCCCAGCACTCCGGTGAGTGGCGCCTCCTCCCCAGCCCTAGACCCCCGCTGGGGACCGGCCGGCCGGGCTCTTTTGTGCAGCGCACCGGGGGGGCCCCGCGCCCCCTCCGCGCGCCCCGGTCCGGTCCGCCGGACCCGGTGGCTGCGGTGCCCGCGGTGCGATCGGTCTTTGTTTCCACCGGGGCCCGCGGCTCGGCTGGGCTCGGCTCGAAGCCTGGCAAGCAGCGCCGGGAAGGGGGAGGGGGAGGTGGACGAGAAGGGGGGGCGGGGAGGGGGGGTTCTCGGGTTTCCTGGCCGCCCCGCGGCTCCCCCGGCTCGGGGGCGAGGTGCGCGCCCAGCGCTGCCGCGCGCCCCCTCCTTCTTCCCCCTCCCTCAGTCTTTGGATTTAAAACTGCAATTTGCTCTCCAGCTTGCTGAGAATGTGAGGGGGGGGGGTGAAGGGGGGGACCGTGGGAGCGGAGAACAAGGCTGGATTTTAGGAACGGCACTGGGAAAGGGGGAGACTGCGGAGGGAGGAGCCCCTCCCCTCCAACCCCCAAATCCCAAGGTTCCGCTGGTGCTCCGGGATTTGAGGGGCGGGGACCTAATGACCCGGAGGGGATGTGGGGCGGAGGAGGGATTTGGGGGCGGCCGGGGCCGGAGGGGTTGGGCCGCATGCCCGGTTACCTGGCGAACAAAGTCAGCTCACTTTTGCATAAATAAATAAATAATCGCCTATCAATGCGTTTCCTTTGGGGCTCTGATTGAATCGGCCCTCTCTTCCCCAGGGGTTGGGGTGCTGAGTGACAGCTGTCAGCCCCCTGGGCCGGTAGCTGGGGGTGAATTGCTGAATCCCTCTGCTTTCTGGCTGAGGGTGCCTTCCCCTTCTGGGTCCTGGTCCCCGGGCAGAGCCAGAGGGGCAGGGGACTGGCTCTGAGTCTAGGAAATAACCTTGTTTCCTGTTCTACAGGAAAAGGGACAGCAACCCAGAGTTTGGGGGCTGGGGATGAGGACTGATGGGAGCTGGAGGGGTTCCCCAGCAGCCTGACCCCCCAGCCTCCTGCCAGGCAAAGGGGCCAGCTGAGGGAGGAAGGATGTGGGCCTTGCTGGCCGGAGGCGGGAGCTGGGGCTGTCCCTGAGGCGGGCAGCGGGCACAGAGAGGGAGGAGGAGGGAGAGAGAGAGAGAAGCGGGGGCGGGAATTCTCTACCGCAGACCCTGGGGGCCAGGGCCAGATGTGGAGGGGTGGGGAGTCCCCCCTCCCTCCTAGCTTGGGGGCCCTGGGGCTGGGCTGGGAGGGGCTGAGCCTGGTGCCCTCGGTTCTGCACCAGTGCCTGACTGGCAGGGCCAGCTGAATTTGGGCCCAGGCGTCACCCTGGGAGGCAGGGCTGGGCTGCACCAGTCTGGTCCCTGAGCACAAGGAGGGACCCTTGGGGGGCCTGTGCTTGTCTGGCTAGGCAGGCGTTTCCCGCCGGACCAGTTGGTGTCAGGCGGGACTTGGCCCCAGCTCCCTGGGCAGAGCTCAGGGTGTGAGGACAAGCTTTGCCTCCGGGTCAGGGTGGCCACATTTTGTCCGCTGCTCCCGCCGGCGGGGCGGGGGCATGTGCCTGGGCCTGGACAGAGTCCTGCCAGGAGCATTTGGGGTGTTTCTATTGTTGACTTGTTCCTGTTCCGTGTGGCCCAGTGTGTGTAGCTGTGTGAGCTGGGGCTGTAAGTGAAAGATTACCAGTGTGTCCATCCTCCCCTCACCACTACCACCACCCCCCCACCGCTTGGGGAGGCTGGCTGGGTTGTGGTGGTGAGCTGTGGGGGGACCCCCCAGGTGGCATGTGGATGCCGCTTGCCATCTCCCTCCTTTGAGCAGATGTATATTTATTTTTATAGTAATGGAAAATCAAACTGGATAGTAAGTTGAATTCATTTTTTTCTCCTGCTGTGTCAATAGTTGGAATAACCCCCAGAGAGACTGGTGAACTTCTTGCCCCAGAGCTCCCACCCTTCAGAGGTTAGAAAGATTAGTGAGGGCATGTGCCTTTGGGGGACCAGTGGGCACCAGTCCAAACCAGTGACTCTTGTCCCTCTTGGTCTGGCATTGGGGCACGTACCCAGGTGGGCAGGCATTGCCCCCTCCCCAGGCATCCCCCCACACCCCAGAGTGTATTCTGGCCTCTCAGCCACCTCCTTGGGCAGTGCCTAAGCTGTGCCCAAGCCCTCAGGGACAGTCTCCTGGTGTGCTCTCTTTCCCTGCCTGGGCTCCCAGCCCACGTGCTGATATTTATTTTCTGTAGTAAAATCCATTTTTAATGCCGTTACTTTTGAAATAATATAGAGAGAAACAAATGTGATGTGTTTAAGTTGCCCTCTGTGAGTTTTTAATGTGATCTATGGTTGAGGAAGTGATGGAAGGAGCTGTTGGGCTTGGAGAAATTTGGTGTCATAAAGCAAAAGAGCTTGCTGTTTATTATGGTTGCTGGGCTGGGGGGTCTGGAAGAGGGTCGTGGGGGCGGGGAGCCCCTGCACCCACAGGTGCTGTGGATGGACAGCATAGCTTCTCAGTTTAGTGCTATGAAGATTCTAGGATTATTTTACATTGCTCCCCAGCCCTTGACAGGGTCTTTCGTGAGGGGGCTTGGGAGGTGGGGGGCTTTGGTCCCTTCGTTCTACCTGCTTAGATCTTGGTGGCAGGGAGGTTTCTGGAACCCCCTCCTGAGCTAAGGTGGAGGTGGACTTTGGGGAGGTTGGACTTGGATCTTAAAGGAGATTAAGGGTTGGGTTCTCCGCCTGATTGTTGTGGCTGTGTTGGAGGCTTGAGGGGCGAACTGTCCCTGGCAGAAGACTGTTCTTTTTTGGGGGGGGGGGGACTTGCTCTGGCCTGGTGGAGCCCCAGAGGGACATGGCGTGTTCTCAGATCACCCTGGAGCATTGACTTTGAGCCACTCCCTCCTCTTGCCTCTGTTCCCCTTTGGTCAAGGGCTTCCTCCAGGCAAACCTGACCTCCCTCATTTCCCTTCTTCCCCCTCTGTCCCACCCCAGGTCAACTTCTTTTTTCCTTTTTTTTTTTTTTTTTGGTTTGTGGAATACAGAGCTCTGTGTCTCATGCCAGTCACCCAAGACCAGGGGGTGCCATGCCTTCATACCAGATGCCCAGGCCCTTCTGGTCTGGTTGAGTGAGGTCAAGCAGACTCACTATTATGGGATGGAGCCCAGCTCTGTGTCTGGGTCTCTTGGGACAGAGCAGGGAGGGGAAGCCAGGATGGGGTGGAGCTAGGGACTGCAAGGGGGAGCAAGGGTAACATTGTTGCTAATGCCAGCAGATGGGCCCCCCCAGGGAGAGAGCTGGGGGGAGAATGGGGGAGGTGGAGAGGAGAGAGACCCAAACAGCCACTTGGAAGTGGAGAGAGGGAAAGATGGTGACAGAAGCCAGTAATGAGAGGGTGAGAGAGAAAACCGGCAAAGAGAAGAGCCAGGATCACAGCCCCTGGAGGTGGGGTCCAGGGGACCAAGAAAGCCTAGGCATGTGCTCCTCCCCAGCCCACAGCCCGAACTGCATGGGCACTGAGGGCCTCTCCCCAAGATCAAATGCTGGGATTGTTTTTGGAGGAGAGACAAGCAAATGTCTCTGGGAAGAGGGTGGAGGACAGGTGGGGGAGAGAGAGAGGGAAAGACTCCCACAAGAGGAGGGAGAATGGGGAGACAGGGGGATTCCAGGGGTCACTTGACTAATGCCCCTGGCCCCGGGGCAGCGTCTCCCCTTTGCCTTCTCCAAATGTCTGGGAACAGAGCCCAAACATTTCTTCTTTGGACCTGGGGGCGGGGCCTGAGGCAGGTACAGCGCCCCACAGGTTGTGGGTGCTCTGTGCCAAGAGGCCCCAGGGTTTTAAAACTGGGAACATTAGGGTCCCACAGATGCCAGGGGCATCATCCAGTTAAATCCCCCCCTCCTTTTTTGACAGCAGGAAACCAAGTCTAGAGAGGGGAGCCACTTGCCCGGGGTCACAGACACTTGGCAGAGCCAGGCCTGGGACCTAGGCTCTTTTCACTCCACCTCTCTGTAGTTAGAGAATTGGAACAGCTGCAGGGGGCCTCTTGGGTGCGGAGGGGGACTGGAGCCTGGGGAGAGGAGCAGGCGGGCACCCTTGTGGCCAGAGCCCCCCCAGGGGAGGGGGAGGCGCCGCTGCCGGGAGAGAGAGGGAGGGAGGGGAGAGAGGAGGGGAAACAGTGAGTCAGGCTTCCAAGAGCTGAGGATGAGAGAGCCAGAGCTGGGAGGGAGAGGGCAGGGAGGGCTGCTCTGAAGCGAGGAGAGGGAGGGGGCCCAGCCAGGGGCAAGGAGAGCTCTAGAGGGAGGGAGCCAGCCTCTGGCCCTGGCCCAGCGGTACGGCTGTGGGGAGGGTGCAGCCAATATGGACTTTGCCCATGGTAGGTCAGGAAGGAGCCAGATTCTGCCCCTGCAGCGTCCCTTTCTTTCCCTATTCCTCATTTATGATCCCACTCCAGGGTCTCAGGAGGGATGACTGTGTCCTTCCATCTCTTCCTCAGTTTCCCCATCCATTGTGGGATTTGGACTCTGAGCTGTTCTTGGAGAAGGGAGTGAGGGGAACAGAGCAGCCTGGAAGGGTGTTGAGGGATGCCATCTCTAGCTGCTGGCTTTGTGCTGGGGGTACCGTCAGAACCTGCCACTGGTGCACGGTAGGGTGCAGGTCTCTGGGGGTAGGGCTCCCTGTTGAACCTTTTGAGCTGCTGGGCAGGGGAATGGGGATGGTGGGCTGTGAGTGCTGGGGTGCACTATGTGTGTGTGTGTGTGTGTGTGTGTGTATGTATGTATGTGTGTGAGGTGCTGATCTGACGATGGTAGGTGGGCTACCTGGGGCCTCTCAGGATGGTCAGTGCCTAGACAGGGCCGAAGTCCCCACATGTCCTGAACCAACCTCCACCTGGGGAGTGGGGAGACATCCGTGTGATCTCCCCAATATCCTTATGGGTCAGAGGCTCTGGGGAAGCTGGGATGTGGGAATGGCCCCTGTGGGAGCTGCCGAGAACTGCCTATGCGGCCCCTCATGCCTGGAGCTGGGACCAGAACTGGAGGGATCCCCAGGGACTGCCTGGAAGCGAGGAGGGAAGAAGCTCCCCCTCCCACCCAGCTGACAGGAAGCTGTGGCCCCCACCCCCTCCTTCCCCCAAGGCCTGGTATCCCCCGGCCCCTCCCTCTTGAATCCCCAGCTTCTCCTCCATTGGGTAGGGGAGGGGGTAAGGAAGGTGGGCACTGAGGATCCCTCTCCACAGGGCCTGGCTTGCAGGGGAATGGTGAAGTGGGGGTAAAGTGAGGCTCCCCCTGCCTCCCCCTTACATGCACATACACAAACTCAGCTGCAGTGAGGCCCTGCTTTCTCTCCTCTTTCTGCTCTGGGGTCCTTGGCCTGGGAGCCCAAGGGAGGGGCCGCTTCTGCAGCTGGCTGGCCCCGAACTCCCAGCTCAGCCCAGCTGCTACTGAAGCTTCCAGAAGCTGCAACTCTGCACCCCCTCCCCACCCCCTGAGCCAGCAGAGGCCTCTGCTGACCTGGGGGAGGGTGCCTTGAGGAGCGAGTGGGCACCCTTAGAAGGACCAGCACAGACAACCAGACAGATGGGTGGTGGAACAGATGGACAGAGACACCCACGCACAGGCAGACGGAGAGAGACGGACAGATGGACCAGGACAGGGAGAGACGGACAGACAGAGGCGGTGGCAGAGAGAGGAGGAGTCAGGAAAATGGAAGGGCCTGGGGAGAGAGAAACAGAGCCTTGGAGACAGGGAGATCCAAGAGGAGAGACAAGGTGACTGAGATGGGGGAGAGAGTGAGAGACAGGAAGAGATAAAGAAAGGGGGAAACCCAGACAGAGAGAAAGAGAGAGAGGAGAGACTTGAGGCTACAAACCACAAACAGGGATTTGATGAGAATCTGGAAGGTGTTTTCTCCTGCTTCCCTCCCCAAACCCCCAGGCCAGCCAAGTCTCCATTCCTTCCACCCCCGGCTCAGTTTCCAGCTGCTAAAGAGGTCAGGGAGAAAGAGAGAGAGAGAAGCGGCCCAGAGACCCCTCCTCCCTGCTCTTTTTGTAGGGGAGGGAGTTGCTGAGAGCAGCTCTCCTGGTCCTGACCCCTACTCTCAGAAAATATCCCATCACGCTCACCGGGTATATGTCTCCTTGTATAAATGCACCCCCAGACTCACACCTGTCCACACTGGCCTTGCGTCACACACACTGACAAACACACACATTTTGTGACATACAAATCTCCACCCTCAACTCCTCCTGCATCTCACAAACAACGGGTGAATGCATCCCAATGCTTCCTTAACCACGCAGGCGGTGACACACAGACCTTGTCATGGGGTCTCAGGACACGTTGACACACATGCGCACACAGTCACACTCTCACACATGCATGCAGTGGTAGTCACACCGAGCAGAGAGACGGCTCTTCTCTCTGGAGGTGAAGATCAAGG
Source organism: Equus przewalskii (assembly GCF_037783145.1). Lineage (NCBI taxonomy): Eukaryota > Metazoa > Chordata > Mammalia > Perissodactyla > Equidae > Equus > Equus przewalskii. The sequence goes on from NC_091832.1 coordinate 28,091,160, forward strand.
GTCCCAGGGAGCAGTAATGTCTAGGGTGAGGGTGGGGGTGGAGGTGGTATGCCCCCCCAACTCCGACTGAGCTGGCAGGAGGCTGTCTCAGCTGGTGGGAGTCCTTTTGGGAAGTTGCAAGGCCTGACCTGGACACACGTAAATTGGCTGATGGGTTGGGTGGTGTGAAAGAGCTGAGAGTTGATGAGTGTGTGTGTGTGTGTTGTGCACATATACACATGCATGTAGGTACAGATATAAAGGATGGTGAGTGTCTGTTGTGTGTGTGAGAGAGAGACTGAGTGCGTGTCAGATGGGATATGGGTGTGACAGGGAAATCCAAGGTGTGTGGGTGTATGTGTGATAATTACTTGTCGAGGGGGGGTGTGTGTGTATGCATGTATATGTGACAGGTGTGTGTGTGACTATACCTGGTTTTGCAGAGTGTGGGGATGTATGTAATGGGTGTACATATGTGAGGGTATAGGGCTTTGGGGTGAGCTGCATGTGTGTGAGAGTACAGTTAGGCAGATGTGAAGGTGTGCGGGGTGTTTGTGTAGGCAGTGTGCATATATGAGGGGGTAGCTGCCTGTGCGAGGCTCTGAGCTTGCAGCCTGAGTTGGAGGGCTGTTTTCCAAGGCCAAGATGCTGCTTGAACAGAGGCCATCAGCACAAACACATGCGAAGGGCTCCAAGGCTCACAGTTGGGCACTGACCCACACAGATGCGCAAGGACAGACATACCCGCCCCTGGCCTCCCTCTTCCTCTCTCCTGGCGTCAGTGGTTTTCAAAGGAACCTCCATGAGGACTGTTTGCTGTGCATTCCCCCACCTCCCCCCAGCCCGTGCCTCTTCAAACACAGGGATGCCCTCCAGGCAGCTTTGTGGAGGCCCCTGCCTCTACCATCTGAAGACAGATGGGTGGGCTGGGATCCGCTGCCACCCCCCAGGGAGCAAGGATGTGGCTCTGCTTTTCCGTCCTGGGCACAGACTAAGACAGATGGACCGCCTGTCTTGACACCCCCTGCACAGGATCTAGGGGTGGGCAGGCACCCCCCGCAGCGGCGGGGTTCTAGTGGGCAGCCCTCAGTTGGGCCCCTGAGCAAAGGCTAGGACTCTGCCCTTCATCTCCCCAGTGGGGCACTCACCCTCACCTGCAGCCTCATCACCTGTCTGGGCATGGGGACTCAGGTACAGCCCCTGATACCTCCTAAATATACAACTGCCCCCCCACACTCACAGCTCCAACACCCCTAAACACACAACTGCTCCATCTACAAACACACAGTCCCAGCATCTCCACAAACACAACCTCTCCACATACACTTCCTGACATCCAGCTGCTCCAAATACACATCTAGCCCCGACACGCCCCCAAACACACAACCACCACGTTTACCCACATAAACACACATTTACAGACCTAGTATTTAATGAAAACCTAGATTTTTATGACCCCCCCAATATACCCCCAAACACCCCAGCACACACACACAGAGCTTCTACCACATCCTCAGACACACGAACTGCCTCTCCATCCCCAACACCTCCTCGAGTCCACTCAGGACCCTGCTGCAGCCCTGATGCCTTCCACATCCTCAGACTCTCAGAGCCCCAGCACCTCACCACACACAGACACACGTCCAACTCTCCCTCTCCAAACGCCCCAGCGTTTCCTTCAGCTGCAGCCCAGCACCTCCCCCAGCACACTGATAAAGCCCCCAACACATTTCCAAACACCCAACTCCCCCCCCCCACATACACGTACACACACTGCCTCACACCCACTCAAACGAGAACACCCTGTAGCCACACCACTTACCTCAAACACACAAACATAGCTTCAGTTCTGGTATATCTCTAAACAGATAACGTCCCCCCAGCTTCTCATACCTTCCCAGGCATGCACATGCACGCACGCACACACGCTCCCCCATAGACCCAACACCTCCTCACACAGGCAATCCTCTGTATGTCCCCAGCAAGCTCCAGCCTCAGTACTTTCCTCAGCCATCTAAGGGCCCAGAACAAGCCCCCACACCTCTCCAAACACCGACCCGCACTTGGACACAAATATAGCCGCAGCTCAGTCACAGCCCTGCAGCCATTCACCCCTTAGAGCTCCACAGCTCTTCCCTGCGCCCCCCACCTCACCCTGTCACATAGCCCGCCTCAATTCCTCTGCAGCCCTCACTCCCACCAGCACACATTCCAGCACACCCTCCCTCCACAGCACTCTCCATCACAGCTCCCCCACCCCACCTTGTTTTCCCCAGTCCCCCTCCCCCAGTCACCTGTCCAGACAGCCTCAGCCTTGCACGAGCACTTGCTCACTCTTGTGTGCTCCCTCTCTTTCTCAGCTGGCCAGTCCTCCCCCGCTTCACAGCACCTCCTCTGCCTGGGGAGGCATCTCGCCCCCCTCACTGCCCCGGGCCTTTCATTCCTGGACAGTGAGGCTGTACATCTGGTTCAAAGCTGCCCCACCCAAGACCCTGTGCTCTGGGCACCCTGGCCTGGGCTGTGGGGGCTTGGGGCCTCCTTGGGGGCTCTTGGCACCTGGTCACCCTGGTCTCTCAGCCAAGAACTCTAAGTACCCAGCCCTGCCCTGGCTCTGGCATGTATGGGGGGGCAGGGGCTCTTACCCCCAGCCTGTGCTTTCTCCGTTACTTGCCAAATCCCCTCCTCCTTGGCTCACCTGAGAGGGGGACATTGGGCCTGGGGCTTCAGGGAACATGATGGGAAAGGTGCTGGCTTGTCATGCTCCCCGCCCCACCCCCCCAGATCCAGGCGTTGGGGCTTGGTCTCCCTGGGAGTCAGTTCCGACAGTGAAGGTTACTTTACTAGATGCATGATTTTAAACGGAATCTCCACCATCTGTTCCACCCCCTAATTACAGATGCACAGAATCCGCCTCAGAGGGCAGCATGAGGGGAGTGATTTAGAGGCTGAGCTGCTTCTGCCTGCATTAGGGCTGGGGAGATTGGGGGGGCCTCTGGGTATTGCTCACAGCCCCCCAATCCCATCTCTTTCTCAAGGGCCCCTCGTTCCCCTTCTCTTGCTAAGAGAAGGCTTGTAGAAAGGTTCCCCTGACCACCAAGATCTGAAAGAGGGAGCAACTGCAGTGCTGAGGGAGGGGTCCCTGAGACGTTGCCCATGTCCCAGGCCCTATGTTCTGGGATGCAGGCTCCATTAGAGCCTTAAAAAATTCAGTGGCTCAACCTCCTGCCTGCCTCTTGTGCCATGGGGGCCTGGCCCAGCTGTCTGCCCACCCCAGGGGTAGCAGGGTTTGGTGAGGTGACGGGCAGGGGGGGTCAGAGCAGAGGTGAGGGCAGTCAAGTTCTGGCAGCAGAGGACATAGGCAGGCATGCCACGATCTCCCAGATGTGTTTGCACGTACGTGTCCATCCGCCTTGGCACAACTGGCATGTCTGACCCCAGCTTGAGCCATGCTTTGTGGGGTCGGACCTGCACCAGGGGCCAGAGGGGACAGGCCAGGGCCCTGGCCTTGGAGGGTTCTGAGGGACACTGGGCTACACCCTGAGGACGAGTTCACCTTTGCCCATGGGCGCCAGGGACCTGGCCCCAGCCAGCTTGGTGGTGGAGGTGGCGGGCACACTGCGGTAGACGCTGGAGCATTCACTGCGGGGAGAAAGGGAGCGAGGTTGGGCTGGAGGAATTTTAAAGATTGCTGCAGGCAGGAGGGTCTCTGGAACCCCGTGGAGCGGGCAGTCATGCAGAAGTAATCCTATCGCTGCCTGCCTGGAGGAGTGGAGTGGAGAGGGGGCGGGGAGGGAAGGATGGAGCTGCTGCCCCATTCCACCTCAGCCCCTGCCCCAGCCAGCTGCGGAGGGAGCCAGGGACCCCAGAGGCCTTCCCTGAGGAGGCACCTTGTCTTCTCCATTCCACTGTGGCATGTGCCCCCTGGAGGGGCAGCACCGCAGCTGTTGCTCAGCTCCGAGCTCTGGGTTTTATAAATAATGCAGCTCAGAGGTGGGGGCCAACTCAGCCCCCGGTCACCTTGGGTCACCCAGTGTGGAGTCTCCAGCTGGCAGTCCTTTGGCAGAGCCCCTTCTCTTCCAGCCTGCTCTTCCTCCTTTGCTGTGTGAACTTAGGCCAGAGGCCCAGCCTCTCTGGGCTGGGCCAGGGGCAAAGAAGTAAGGGAGAACCCAGAAAGCCCTGTCCTTTTGTCCCACCCCCAGCCCTCACAGGTTCACTGGCAGCTGGCTCAGCCAATCCAGGCTGGAGAGGAATGGCCTGCTCTACAGGGGCCTCACACACTCAGGCCCCTCCATTTTGCAGATGGAGTAACCGAGTCCAGAGAGAGAAGGATGGCCAAGGCCAGCCAGCTGAGAACCCCCTCCTTCATGCCCCATTCTGCTGTCACTCAGGCTCTTCTCAGCCTCAGCTCAGCTAAGAGCAGGGCCTGGGTGGGGGGGGGCGGGGGATGTTTGGGAAAGTGGTTACGGCTGAGAGGTTGCCATGGCGATGCTGCAGGATGCCGAGCTGAAGTGGGGGTCCTACAGGGTCTCTGGGGCCCCCAGCTCCACACCCCTGTGGTCTTCTCCTCCCCATCCCTGTCCCCCACTCAGATGCCTGTCAGGCAGCTCTGGTGACAGGCTGGGTGGGTGACAGGTGGTGCAGGTGATGGGCTGGGTGGGTGACGAGCTGGGTGGGTGACAGGTGGTGCGGGTGCGAGGCAGGCAGGTGACAAGCTGGGTGGTGACGGGCCCTGCTGATGACAGGCAGGGGGTGTGGTTGGCGAGGATGCTGTCTCCTGGCTGGTGGCCTGTTGCAGCCCCCCACCCTCATGTGTGTGCACACGCATAGACTCTGGGCTCAGAGCTTGGGGCTAAGATACTAATGAGCCTTATTACATGTGGAGGGGCAGGTGCCCAGGCTCACTAATGAGAGGCCTTTAACAAATAGAGGAGACAGCTGAGGGGCTTCCAGGAATTTGGCTGGGTCTCCTGGGCTGAGGCCCTGAGGTCCCAACCTGGCTGGAGGATAAGCCAGGTTGGGACCCCTCCTCCCCTTCTGCCTACCACTTGGGTTTCTGTTAATACCACCCACAATCATGGTAGCTACCCTTGTTCAGGCTCTTGCTGTGCTGTGTCAAGCCCCTCACCTGCGTTTTCTCCTTTCAACTCAGGAGTTGTAGGAGGGAGGTGCTGCTACCCATTTTACAGATGAGGAGTCCAACGCTGGGAGAAGGCAAGGGACCTCGTAGAACCAGTTTCTGGTGCAGCTGGGATTTTAACCCAGGTCTTTCTGTCCCCAGAGCCCATGCTCTTAACAACCCCACCAGTAAAACTCAGGTCTTGGTAAACCCAGACCCTCTCTTAGGGCCTCAGTTTCATTCTTCTGGAAAATGGATGCTGGTGGAGGGGTAATCCCCATAAGCTCTTCAGCTCTGACTTGAGTGGCTTCAGGGAGTCCTCTAGGTAACTGCTGTGGCCCCACCCTGTCTGCCTCAGATTCTGGTGACACCCCTAGACTGGAGAAAGGGCAGGGCTTAGTGCCGAGGGAGCTGAGCTGAAGCGGGGACACCTGGGATAGCTCAGCCACTTCCTGCATTGTGCGGTGGGGAGGCTGAGGCCTGGAGAGGAGCAGCAACCACCCAAGGTCACACACCCTGTGAGCTGTAGGGCCCCATGGGATCCCAGGTCTCCAGGCCTGTTCAAAGGGCGGGGCTGGGTGTGGTGACAGGGCTGGGCTGGGAGGCCACCTCCTCCTGGGCCCCACTCACCAGCCTAGCTCTTCCCTTGAGGTTGTGAGCCCCCAGCTCCTGGAACTGTGCATTGGGGGCTGTTGGCTGCTTCCCTGGGGCCATGCACCCTCACTATCAATGTGGGTCCCTAGTGTCAATTGAGCCCCTCCCTTTGAAACCCCTTGGGGTGGAAACTTCCTAGCAACAGCTGATGGATGGGTTAGGGCATTGACATTGACCTGGGGCCACAGCATGACCCTGGACGGACCAGGCTGGAGCTGGGGGCTTGGAGGGAAATTTAAGGGAAAAGAATTCGGCTCATAAATCTTGGGAGCATCTTGGTTCTCCTCCTCCTCGACCTTAATCCCTTCCCAAACCTGCTGTCCAGCTGCTCGTCCAAGGCTGGGGGGAGAAGGAGTCCACCTGCCTATTCCCCTCTCCTTCCGACTGATTCTCCCCACTCCTGAAATCGCATCCCCTATGGGGAAGAAAGAGTTGCAGCTACCGCTGTTGGGCAGGATTAAGACCGTGTCTGTCCAGACTACTGGATTTGGCCTCTGATTCATAGTGGTGGGTAGGGCAGAGGGTTTCAGTGCCTCAGTTTCCCCAGCCTTGGGTTTGAAATACTCTCCTGGTGCCTGTCTACTCAGTCAGGAAGGAGCACTAAGACCAAGAGGGATTTTGGAGCTGCAGGACACATGGCCCTGTCCTCAGAAGCCCCAGTCTGAGATGAGAAGCACAGCCCTGGCCTTGGGAGCCCTCACACCCAGAGGTGAGGTCTAGAACCCAGGCTGGGCGTGTGCTGAGGTTCAGGCGGGGAGTGGTGGTGCTGGGTGGCTGGCCTGCCATGGCTTTCTGAAGCAAAGGCTGAGGCTGGGGGCAGGCCAGAGGAAGGGTGTTGGTTTGCCTGGGGGGCTAGGGAACCATCTTTGGTTGAGGAACGGGAGCCTGGAAAGGTCTGGCTTTCCCACAAGCCCAGGCAGTAGTAGGCTGGAGTTCTGGGGCCCTCCTAGCTCCCCAGGGAACCCGCTGCTGCCTGGCCCTGGGGACCCAGGCGTCCTGGCGGGTGAGGGCGGGTCTCCAGCAGGCGCCCTGCCAAACCCTGCAGCCTGCTCACCAGGAATCTTGTTGCTGAGAGATGGAAAATCCCAGCCGGGCCTGCAGCTCATCCCTCCCCTCCGGGAGGAGGAGGAGGGGCCCAAAGATTCCTTCCTGCACCCCCCTCCCATCTGGGACAGGGCCCTCCTCGGCAGTGGGTAGGGCTGGGGGGCGCCCAGGACAGGCGTCTAAGGCTCGGTCACATGTCCTGGAGCCCAGCCCAGCCCACAGTGGGCACCAGGGCACTCTGGAGGTAGAATGGGCCTGGTGTGGCAGAGCAGGGGTAGGGGTGGGGTGCTAAGGCCAGAAGGGGGCCTGGATGGTGGCTTGTGCCTGGCCCTGGCCCCACTGGCTCCCCCAGGGCGGAGGGTGAAGAGTTGGTTCTCTCCTTGGACAGGAAGACGAATGATCCCATTATGGGAGCGTGATTTTATTCCACGTGTCACGGAGTCTGAGATTAACTTGCTCACCAGTCTGTGACAAACCCCTCACACCCAACACACACATAGAGGCACAGAGACACACACATATCCTTGGTCCCACAAATGCACATCCCGCAGACACAGATAAGCATTTCCATACTACAGCACACAGCATGAGTCACATACAGAGATACAAGCAGACACTCACACTCAGACACACCGAGACCTAGACCCAAGGCCTCAAAAACACAACATTCCCTCACTCACAGAAGGCCCCACAGACCAGCTACAAACAGGCTGTCCAAGGGGGTGCTCGCAGCCCTACTTAGACACGCACGGATCAAGGACACGGCATGCCCTGTAGACACAGATACACTGAGACACACACAAACCCAGACATAGTCATGCAGACAGGCAGAGACCAACAGGCACACATACTGAGACAAAGGCCCAAATCCATCCAGAGACAAAGACAGGCACAGACACACAGCCGGCAGTGCATACACAAGCACAGGCGTGCACACCCGGACACAGACAAAGACAGATAAATGCCCAGAGGTTTTGCTGTGGACAGATGTAAAGCACACACATCTGGGCCTCCTCCTCGACCTCCCTGCCTGGGGACATGGTAATCTGGCGCCTGTGGCTCCAGGGAGAACTCTGAGGAATCTTCTGCTCAGTCAGAGCCCCCCACCCTGGGCCCAGGGCCAGCCCTCACCTCTGGCACTGGGCCCGTGGCCGAGGCCATGGCAGCCACACCCTCAGCAGAGCCCTGACGCCTCTTACCTTACCCTCCCCATTGGACACACTCACAGGCACACCGCTTCCCCGCATGTGCTCACACCCCCCCACACACACTTACAGTGTCTCACTCATGCGCCCCCTCAGGTGTCCCCTTGTTCTTGTCTTTCGCAATCACTCCCCACCGCCCCACGCAGACATGTACAACCTCCAGCACATACACACACGGCTGGCCTCACTTCCTTCATGGCGTACCTCTGCACCTTCTCTCTCACGGACACACACACAAATACAACACACAGGTTCTCCTTCACAGACACCCTCGCCTTCTCACGAGACCCCACACAAACACACATACATGCTCTCCTTTACACACTTCCTCACCTTCTCTCTCACAGGCTAATTCACAAACATAACACACACAACGACTCCCTCACATACATCCTCACCACTGTCTCAGACGCGTGCACACGCACACACTTTCAGAGCCTCCCTCACGCCATCACTTTCCTTCCTCTGTCTCTCACAAACACTCCCTCTGCCAAGAGTGTAGCTCTGCTGCAGAACAGCCCTGACAGTATTTGTCACTGCTCCCCCGTGCCCTTGGCCTTCCTGGCCTCAGTCTCTTCCTCTCCACCTCCAGCTCTGCATACTGTGGCCTTGTAGCCTTTTGTCATTTCTCTGTTTAGTCAACAGTTATATAGAGAGCATTCATTTATTCATTCAACAAATGTTGACTGAGCACTGATTATGAGTTAAGCATTGGGGATACTCTGGTGACACAGGTCCTTCCCTCATAGAACTCTCAATTTTGCGACCAGTTTCTTTGTTTGTTGCTTGTCTCCTCTGACAGATTATAAGGTAACCCTTGATCTTGGATGTTGAGGGATGTGTAGGGATTCATAACGGGAAAAATATGGGAAGGGTGTTCCAGGCAGAGGGAACAGCATATGCAAAACCTGGAAGTGAATCAAGGTATGGTATACTGGGAAAATGGGATGATGTTCAGAAACCAGAGGAGAAGGTGCAAAGAGAGCAGAAGCCAGATGTCACAAGAGTTTAGATGCCATGCTCAGAGGGTTGGATTTTGTCTAACGGGCCTCAAAGAGTCAGGAGAAGTCTTTAGTGACAGGACAGGGTGGTGAGAGACTGGAGGGAAGGTGGCTAATGAAGAGGCTACAGGTAGGGGATGATGGTGGTCTGACCTAGAAGAGGCGAGTGGGATGGAGAGGAGATTCATTGAGGAGCAAAGACCAGTGGGGTTCCTGTTCCAGAGCTGTGTGGCCTTAGGAAAGTCACAACCTCTATGAGCTGGGTCCATCATATGAAGATGGAAGAGTGCAGGAGCCAGGCTTGTAGTAAATGCTCAATAAATGATAGTCATTATTGTCAGTTATCAGTAGGACATGGGCAGACATCGATGAGGAGGAAATTTACTGAGTGCTGGGTACTGTGCCAGGGGCTCGGGCCCAGAGGTGAGGTGATCTGTGGCTTCAGGAAGCTCATGTATCTGATAACCTCAGCTCATGCAGCAACAGAGAGGGCAGGGCATGGGAGTGGAGGCAAAGCACTCTGGGAGGTTAAAGGAGGAAGAGGCAGCACCTGTCAGGGCCTTGGTGGCTCACCAAGGACCTGGCATTGAGCCGGACCCTAAAGAAGCTGGTCAATTTGGGGCAGGCAGAAGTAGGGAAAGGAGCTTCAGGTAGAGGGAACTATGTGAACACCAGCCCAAGGGCCGGTTGAGGAGTCTAATCGGGCTCTTGTGTGGGATACAAGAAGGGGGAGTTATGGGATGGGATTATGGAAGCAGGCAAGGCCTTGGTGGCCAGGCCGAGAGGGGGCTCAGCATGAAGCTGAGCTGCACTCTAGAAATCTGATGTGGTGGTGGTGACATGGAATGTGCCCACTGAGACTTTGCTCCGGGCCGTGAAGCCATTGGGTGACCGCAGAGAAATGCTTGGTCCTACTTGGCCTCAGTTTCCCCATCTGTTCAATGAGGTGATTAGTCTTGTGTAGGAGGGAATTCTGGTGTCGTGTCCTAGGGTGGTCTAGCCAGTTTTGTTGGGTTTCTTCTGGCCTGGGATTCTGGGCCTCAGCAGTTCTTTCTTCCTGAGCATTCTGAGCAAAAGAAAGCAGCAAAGTGAGAGGTTCCCCAGAGACAGATTTTCAGCACTCCCAGTGAAGGGCCAGGAGCTCAGCATGGAAGGGAGACGTCTTTGCCAGGATCTGACTTCAAGCCCCAGAGGGGACCCAGAAGAGAAGGCTGAGGCCTCTCTCCTCTCCTGCCCTGACCTTTGTGGTGGTAGATGTGGGCACTGTGCCCTCCTGGGCACATGGCCCAATCCCTGGCCCAGAGGGCGTCAGGACCCTTCCTGCCCACTGATGAGGGAGCAGGGCTTGGGTTCAGGAATGTGACCCAGGGCTTGGAGTCCCCTGGGAGTAAAGAGCTAGGAGGCCAACCTTGGGGTGGCAGAGCCGGGCAAATGCCCGTGGGTAGCTAGGTTCTGCTACCGGTATTTGGGACTGGCAGAAGTTGTGGTATAAGGCAGGCTCTGTGAACCCCCCAGCTGCCCTGGATCCTGGCTGCAAGGAGCCCTTTAAGCATCTCACCTGTGAGGTGAGGCTGGTAGAGAATTAATTTCCTGTGCTATTTTAATTTTGATGTATTTAATCTGCTGTTTATTTTAATTAATTAACGGCGGGTAATCATCTATCGTAACTTGCTGCCGCTGGCTCCCCTTCCTTTTTGGAGGGGTGGAAGGCCAGGCCAGGTGACTGCTCGGTTGGCTGCGGGGAGGGAAGGCCTTGGGGGCAGTCCCTCTTCCCCTTTGCCCCCCTCCACCCGGGAGTCTTCTCCGCTCTCCCTGATTCTCCTCCAAAGGGGCCCTCTCCTCCCCTGACATGTGGTCCTTCCTGCTCCTCCCTCCTCTCACCCCAGGTCTGCTTCAGGGCCTCAGAGCCAGTAACTTGGTGCAAAGAGGCCTGACAAGAGGCTCCTGCCAATCCCCCAATAAACAGTATTTGAATGTCATAGGGTCGTGGTTTAAAGGACAGGGAGCTTGGCTTGCAACCTAAGCGGTGCTTAGGGGCTGCTGGGGAAACTTTTAAAATAAGGATCAGTTTTTAGTCCCTTTCCCCACTGCAGTGCTCAAAGAGCACACCCATCTGTGCGGTCAGGCCTCTGGAACACTAGCGTGTCCAGACACCTGTGGAAAAACCTATGGGCCGGATTTCAATTAGTAGTTAATCTCCAAGAGAGACCTCTAGGGTGGATTATCCCCTGTAGAGATGAGGAAAGGAGACCCAGAGAGGCTATGTGACTTGCCCAAGGTCACACAGCAACTAAGAGAAGCAGGGGCTGGATTCTGGCCATAATCTGTCTGGCTGCCTGGAAAAAGTTGACAGATGGAAGGAGGGGAGGAAAAGAGGCTTGGGGATTAGGGTAGAGGGATTAGAGTCAAAGATTGATGGGGCCAGGCAATGGGGTCCTCTGGCTCTGGAGGATATGTGGAGAGAAGGAGTAAGTCCCTGCCACAAGGGGCTTCCCAAGGTGTGAGGTCTCTGCCACCTGTTTCTGTTTCCCTGTGTGTCTTCATTGTCTGTTTGGAACTGGGGCTTGCTTTGTTACCTGCACTGTACCCTACCGGGGGGACCCTTCCGGGGCCGGGTGAAACCCTACTTTTATTTATTTAATAAAGACTTACATAGCATTTACCATGTCCCAGACACTCTTCTAACTTTATAAATAGATACTCACTTCATCATCATAGCAGCCCTATTATTATCATCCTTATTTTACATATCAGAAAACTGAGGCCAAGAAAGTTTAAGCCTTGTGACTTGCCCAGGGTCACACAGCCAGTACCTGGTGGAGCCAGCCTTTGAATTTGGAACACAGAGATCTGGAGTCCTTGTTCTGAACCGCTATGCTATCCTCCTTCTTAATGCTTTAAGTGGGAAATGGGAGCCCTGACTTCCCAGGGGATATCCTGTGTTTGGGGAACCTCTAGGTTGAAGGGGAATACAGCCCCGCCCTTGCCAACCCCGAGTCAGATAGGGCAGACATAGCCCACAAATCAAGACCTGCTCTGTGGGGGGAGGCAGGCAGAGCATCAGGGTGTGCCTGGCTGGGAGGCTCAGATCAGCGGTTGGGAAGTCTCTGTGGAGCATGGCCCATGCGGCTGTAGTGCTGGCCACGGGATAGGGACATGGAAGGGCTGGCCTCAGACCGTGCTCTCAGAGCTTGCTGTCTAACTGACTGGGGAAAAAAGGCAGATGTGCGTGAACAGTTATCAACAGTTGTCTAAGACAGTGGGACAAAAACATTACAAAACATGATGCTTTTGAGTTTGTGCTTCGAATCCTGCGTGACCTTAGTTACTTGACTCCTCTCTGAGCCTCAGTTTCCTCATCTGTCAAGGGGAAATAATAATGATACTGACTCCATCGGGTTTTGTGAGGCTCAAATGAGATAAAATATGAAGGGTTTGAGCTCTGGAGCAGGGGCTCAGTGAACATCCATCTAAGGCTACGGTCTAACCTCTGGTGAAGGAAAGGGTCCCGCCCCTGGGGCTGGCATTGGAGCAGGTAGGATGGGAATAGTGAGGATGAGGAGGGCAGTGAGGATCTCAGCTGTGGAGTCAGACTACTTGGGTTTAAATCCCACCCATGACGGGTTGCTTACCCTCTCTGGGCCTTGATTTCCTTGTCTGTAAAATGAGTAAATATAGCCCCCCCATAGGATGTTGTGAGGATTAAACTAGTTAATTCATTTATTCAATAAGCAATATTGAGCACCAGCTGGGTGCCAGACATATTTCTAGTCAGTGCAGATAATCGGTCAGTACACGTTAGCAATCTTATTATCATCATCAATCATATTCTGGAGGGGGTACTGTTCAGGGAGGAGGAAAAGGGAGGCTGAGGCTTTAGAATGGGGATGAGCAACATGATAAAATGCTATGGAAGTAATAGGCTGATATTTATTGAGTGCTTACTGTGTGCCAGGCACATTAGCTTACATGAGCCAGATGCTTATATTATTCCCATTTTGCAGACAGGAAACAGGTTCAGAGAGGTGTAGTGACATGCTCAAAGAAACACAGCTAGTAGTGGGTGGAGCTGGAGTTTGAGAGACTCAAAAGCCAGGCTCTTGATCACACACATTTAAACCTGATGAAGAGCTGGCATGGGGTGGGAGCAGCGATCAGCAGAGGATGGAGGGAGAGACCTGGCCAGAAGGACAGAGGTGGGCAAGGCCTCCAAATTCAGGAAACAATGAGGGAATGGACCAAGTCAGCATATGTTCCCCCAGTGGGTTTTCCCAGCAGTCAACAACAAGGCCTGAGCTTGGGGAAGGGAGCCAGTGAAGACTGGAGGGAAGGCTTCCCGGAAGAGGTGAGTCTTTAGAAACCAACAGAGTTGAAAGAGATGGGGAGTCAGCGCATTCCAGGCAGGGCACACAGCATCACCAAAGGACCTGAGGTGAGAATGAGCAGCGTGGCTTGGGGCTGAGAAGTGGGAGGAAAGGGCTGAGAGAGGTCAGAATGAGGGTTGGGAGGGCTGGTGGCTTCAGGGGTATAGGGAGAGTGAGAGTCCAGGGAGATAGGGAGGGTGACAGATTCAAGAGGCTTGGCTAATGTAGAAATAGAAATAACCCCCCATCTGGATGGGAAATAGAACACAGTGATCAAGAGGGTAGCCTCTGGAGTCACATCCCAGCCAGGCTGCTTCCTACCGTGTGATCAGGACAGGTCACTTGAGGTCTCATTTTCAAAATGAGGGGCAATGAAAGTACCTATCTCCTAAGGTGGTATGACCTGTGAGAAGTGCTTAGCCCAGTGTCTGGCAGTTGACTCATTCACTCATCTCTCAACTATCTAGTGCACACATGGTGTCAGGCACTTTTCTGGGGCACACAGCAGTGAAGAAAGTAGATGAAAATCCCTGCCCTCAAGGAGCTCACATTTAGAGAGTAAAACAAACAGTTAACACAAAAATAAGTAAAGTATATGGTTTATTAGATGCTGATAAGCTCAAAGAGAAAAAGGAAACCAGGAAAGGGTTTGGGGAGTGCCACGGTTGCAGGGTTGTTGCAATTTTAAATAAACTTTTAAATGGAGGCTATTGTTAGTATTATTTGTATAGCAGGTTTTAGTAGAAAAAGTCTCTTCCAGTTTATAAGGCATTTATCTTTCAGGAGAATCACGTGAGGTGGAGGTCTTGCTGTCCCCATTTTATAGATGAGGACATTGAGGTTCAAAGAGAAGAATCTGACCCAGGAGTCATGACTCTGAGGACCGGCTGACTTCCTATGACTCCCTGTGATGAGAGGAGTGTTGTTCCTGCAAATCTAGAGGATAGAAGGAGAGAGAGGTTATTGGAGAGGATATGGGCAGTGGCTAAGGTGGGTCAGTGTCCAGGGATGGAGCTGAGCTGGAGAGCAGAGGCAGAGCCTGCTTGCTGGAGCTGGAGCCGTGGTCAACATTCCCTAGTGTGGCCTGGTCAGGGTGAGTTCAGAGAGTGGCTGGACCCAGGGGTAACCCTGAGGGCAGAGCGGGGGCAGCAGGCTGGACCTGAGGCACTGTGTGATTGCAGAAAGGGGCAGAATCTGTCCAGAACTGAGTGAGTGTGTAGGTGGTATGGAGACCATGGTGGGGGATGGGGAGAGAGGAGAGGAAGAAGTCAGCACCACTGACCAGATAAGAGGGAACAGCGAGCAGGATAGCAGGGGCCAGAGCTGGCTGTGAAGGCTCTTGAATGTTAGGCTAAAGACCTCGGCCTTGATGTCATCAGCAGTAGGGAGCTATTAAAGGTTTTGGAGCAGGGACGCTGTGTCATGAGAGTGAGATTTGAAGAAGATGAATCTGGCACTGGGTGGGGAAGAAGCAGTGGAGACATTTGGAGCGGGGGAGCCCACCGAGGGGCTGTCATAGCTGTGCAGGTGACAAATGATGAGGCCAGATTAGAGAGACAGCCTGGACTAGTGGAAAGAGTGGGGCCTGGGAGACGGAATTCATGGGTGCTAGCCTTGGGTCTGCCTCACGTTTTCTGAGGGACCCTGAGCTAGTCCTTCTCTTTCTGTGTGCCTCTTTCCCCTTTTGGATTTTTTTTTACCCACCCCCCTTTTTTTTTTTACCACTTGGGCTAAGGATCCATTTTTGAGAAGATGATAAGAGCCATGGACCTTCTCTTCAGAAAAATACAAAAACAAGTTTGGGTTAAAATTTTGTGAGGTTTACAAACCTGCCAACATCTATCCATGGAACTAGATGATCAATAGTAATAAAAATAGCAGCTAGCATCAAATGTTTACTATGGGCCAGGTGCTGGGCAAAGTGATATATGTCATGATCTTGTTAAGTCTGTACAAGAACCCTATGAGGTAGGTATCATCATTATTCTGTTTTACAGATGAGGAAACTGAGGAAGCATAGAGAGGTGAGGTGACTTGCCCAGAGTCAGAGCTGGAACTGAAGTCTGGGTTTGTGAGCTCTGGAGTCCAAGACCTTAACTGCTAAGGTTAAGGTTAGGATTCTAGGATGGGGGAAGGAGAAATGGCAGGGAGAGGGGCAGCTGTGGGAGGATTTTCAAAGAAAGCCATGAAGGGGCAGAGCTAAGGTGAACTGTGGGAAAGGGGGATAGAGGTGCCAGCTCAGCCCCAAGCTTATAGGCATCAGGTGGCTGGAGGTGAAGATTCCCTTTGGAGCCCCCTGGTCTAGCTTCCAGGGGTTGGTATCTGTCCCACACTGACCCCCAGCTGCTGGGAAGGAGTGGAGTGAGTGTGGTGCTACTCTGTCTTCTTGGCCGATTATGTTCTGCCCCCTTGGCAGGGAAGGGCTTACCCCTGACTCTCTGACTCAGCTCCAATGCTGGCTCTGGAATCTACCCTCCCTTCCCCTTCCCAAGGCCATTGAGGAGGGCCAATGGGCCTTGATCTCTCTAAGGGAGTCTGGAAGTGGAGACACACTTTCCATCCCAGAGAAGAGTACTGGGGCCCAGCTCCTGAGATCAGAGTGGATCTGGAACCCAAGCAGCATGGGGCGCTTGTTAGGCTCTGGTTTCAATCCTAGTCAGCAGTACCATCTAGCAGGAATTGATCTAGATTAGACTAGGCCATGGTCTCAGGCTGGAATCTAGATTTATGATGGGGTGGACCATTGGTCATCTAGAACAGAGGTTGACAAACTTTCTGTACAGAGTCAAGATAGTAAAAATTTTAGACTTTGTAGACCATGTGGTCTCTGTCATGAGTACTCAATTCTGCCATTGTACCTTGGAAGCAGTCAAAGACAATGCATAAATGAATGAACGTGGCTGTGTTCCAATCAAACTAGAATTATAAAAACAGACAGCAGGCTGCATTGGCCTTTGAGCCATAGTTTGCCAACCCCTGATCTAGCACCTCATGCCTCCTGAGAGTACCTAGATCTTAAATCTTACTGGACAGTGATCTCAGCAAACAAGGTTAGAGTGTCAGGCTGGATAACATAGAAGGTGATCTAGAGCCACACTCTTGCTGGGATCTAGATATTGGGAAATGGTGAATAAGAAATGTACTAGGCAGTGTTTTAAAGCAGACAAAGCCAAAATCTCTGGCTGAGCCTAGATTCACAGACAGCTGGGACAGGGTGGCGTTGGTTGGTGAGATTCAGACCCACACGTAAGGCTGTGGTCTGGATATGGAGAAGTGGGTGAGCTAAAGCCACACAGATATTGATCTAGACCAGGCAGTCTTAGTCCTAAGCCAGAGTACCAAGTGATCTAGAAAAGCACTGTCCAACAGAAATGTAATGGGAGCCACATATATAATCTAAATTTTCCAGTTAACGTTAAACAAAGTAAAAAGAAATAAGTGAATTAATATATCTCATCTAACCCAATATATCCAAAATGTCATTTCAACTTATAATCATTATAAAAATTATGAATGAGGTATTTTACATTCTTTTTTTTTTTCATATTTAGACTTCAAATCTGTTGTATATTTTATACTTACAGTGCATCTCAGTTCCAAATAGCCACATTCCCAGTGCTCAATAACAGTTTCTACCATGTTGGGCAGTACAGATTTAGAAGCAGGCTTTTCTTTGGGACCAGAGTCCAGAGGAGTCTTGAGCCAGAATGATCTGGAATAAATAGAGTTGGACACACTAGAGATTATCCTCTTAGCTGACTTGAACTGAGTATAGACTGGCTCACCCTGGGAGAGCATCTAGGCTCTGGGTTGGGAGGTGGAGAGGGTTCCCTCCCTTGGAGTCCTGACCAACTGGCCTCCAGCTACTCCCTCCCTCATCCCAATGTCACCTCTGACTCTGGTGTGTCCTGGCAGGTGGGGGTGGGGCAGGGTAGCAGCTGGACCCTTGAGGGAGCAGGAGCTCCACCCCTCCAAGCCAGCTGCTGCCAGCCTTCCTGGACTGACTCTGTGGAAACAGGGGGCCCAGAGACAGAAATAAACTGCCAGGTTTCCGGGGCGGAGTGGGGGGGCCTGCCAGCCTTTGTGCTTCCTTGCTGAGGGGTGGGAGGGCAGGAAGCAACTCCAGGCCCTGTCCCAGGCTGTTACCCCTGCAGGCCATCTCCCCTCACCCCCAGATGCCCCCACCCCCATGGCTCTGAGGCTGGGGTAAATCTAGAATTTGGTGGATTAATGAACCCTGGGGGCCCAGGAGTCTGGGTCTGATCCTTGGGAGTGGAGGGTAATCTCCAGGGCCCAGGACACAGCTTGGTTCCCATAGGGGTAGTGCCTCCGTGCCCATTTCCAGGACCCTGTCCTGGAGACCCCACTACCAGCCCCAGGGCAGGAGCTGAACAGATTCAGAGGGCTGCTGTGGGGCCTTAGACTAGGTGTCGGAAGATCTGTGTTGGATGCTCACCTCTGCCACTAAGTGGCCAAAGGCAACTTTGGGCAAATCCCGCTTGAAGCCTCAGTTTCCTCCTCTATAAAAAGGGGGCAGTGTTTGTCCTGCTTGTCTCAGGGCACTATGGTTCAGTGGTTAGTTAACTGAGACTCTGGAGCCAGAGTTTATCTGATTCTGGTCTCTGCCATTGTGTGACCTTTGGCAGTTCACTTAACCTTCTTGAGCCTCAGTTTCCTCAGCAACAAAAAGGAGATACTACCTACTTTACGGGAACTTTATAATCAAGTGAATTAATGCATGCTAATCATGCAAGGCAAGTGCTTGGTGTTAGCTGTTACCATTGGGGGGGTTACTCGGCTCAAATGGATTGTAAGTGAAAATGCATTATTCAAATGTAAGGGATTCTTCCCCTGGAAAGAGTCCTCTCAGATCCCCTCATTTTATAATAAAATGGAAGAACTGAGGCCCCAAAAAGGGAAGGCGTTTTGCCCAAGGAGAGGCACACAGCAAGCAAAACTTTTATTTGGTACGCACCACATAAAGCCAGGCAGCCCATCCCCAATTTACCCCAATTTACAGGTAAGGAAATCGAGGCCGGTGATTGGCCACTGGTGCACAGGGCGCTATCCAGTGAGGCCCGAGTCCGCCGCTGGGGAGGGAGTGCCCCGACCGCCTGTGCTCACCGGAGGAGGGGCGTGCAGGTAGCAGGCGCCCTGGAGCCGCAGCCCGAGCCAGGCGCGCTATTAATAATCCCGCCGCTCGGCCGAGGCCGAGAGCGCAGGTCCGGATCGCCGCTGGGCGCCTCCCGGGCCTGGGCCGGAGCCCGGGGCCCGAGCCGGATCGCGGCGGCCCTCCTCTTCCCCCGCGCCTCGTGACCCCCCCACTCCGCGGGCAGCCGAGGGCCCGGGCTGGCGGGCCAGGGGCCAGGAAAAAGCCGAAAACACCGAGGCTGGGCCGCTCCCCTCCCGCTCAAAATAGCCCCCGGCCGGGGCTGCCACGCATTCCGCCGGTCCCGGGGCGCGGGAAGGGGCGGCTGGCCGGGCCCCCGCCCGGCCCGACGTGGCTGCCCGGCCGGGTTGGAAGAGGGGGGCGAGGGCGGGCCGCGCGGCCGGCCGGCATGTGGCTCTCCTTCGGGGAGCCTTGGCAGCCCGGGCTGCGCGCTGCGCCGGGATGATGGAGAGCTTCTGGAATTTCCTGCAGCTGGAGAGTGCGGCCGGCCGGGGGAGCGGGCTGAGCGCGCGGCTCGGGAAGGGGCGCCTCGCAGCCCGACCCTAGGGGGCGCCTCGGCGGCGAGGGTTGTGGGGGGAGATCCCACCCTCCCCCAGCCTGCGGGAGAGGAGGGCGGCCCACCTCCTCTCCTCCGCCGCTCTTTTCGGGTCTGGCGGGGGTCCAGTCCCGCCCCTCCCGGCCTGGGCGGCGGAGAGGGGCCAGGTGCAGGCAACGCCCCTCCCCCAGCCGCCTGGTTTCCCTCTCGGCCCGTCACCTCCTCCAGGAGTCAGAAGCTCCGCGGCCTCATCTGGGAGGGGGGCGGGGGTGGCCTGCCAGGTAGCCCGACAGGCGGCGGCGGGAAAACTCGGAGGCGGACCGTTCGGGCCCGAGAACGGCTGGGCCTGTGGACCAGCGCCTCCTGCTCGAGCACGAGGCGCCTAAGGGCTTCTAGGAGGGAGGCGAGGCAGTCTTCTCCCAACAACCCCCTACCCCAACCCCCGCAACTGCCGTGCGGGTGGGGGGCGGACGCGCCGGAAAAATCCTGGACAGTGTTCCCGACGGCGGCGGCAGCTTGCTTTGAGGGCGGCTTTGCACCTTACAGGTCCCGAAGTCCCGAAAAGGGCTCCCGGGAGGGAGGGGCTTCCTTTACAGGAGTCCTGAGATCGGGGGAGTAGGTAAGTGACCTCTCAGGGCTCCCTCTTGGCACTGTGGGGTGGGGGAGGGGAAGGGATGCTTTCCCACGACTTTGCTAGTTCCAGTACCATTTGGTGCCCTGCAAACTGATGAACCGTTTGGCAACTCAGCAGGCACCTCCCCTGGGTCCTGGGGTGCACCCCCTCTCCCCTTGCCGATGGTCCCTGTTCAACTTCATTTCCTGCCCCAACCCAGCACACCCTCATCATGTTAAACAAAAGCAGTGGGGATAGATGCAGTTCAGATCCTTTCTGCCGCTCACTGACTGTGTGACCTTGAGCAAGTCCCTTCACACCTTAGTCCCTTTCCTCATCTGAAAAACTAGCTAATAGTAGGTAGGTTATGGCCTTGTTGTGGGGCTTAAAGTTGCACAAGTTAAAGCAATTAGCATAGTGTGTGCACTAGTGAGGCAGGGGAGTAAAGGGCACCCGTGTAACATGCAGCCAGTTCAGAGCCCTCAAAGTATTTGAATCCCCTTCCCCACCAACAACCCTGTGGAATTTGGCTTCCCAAGGTAAGTAGTGCCTCTCACTCAGGCTGGGCAGGATGGAAAGATGTTGGTTTTCATTTATTCATCAAACACGTATTTAATGTTCTCGGCTAGCTCCAGACTGGGGGAGTGACTTCTAAATTTGTGCTGGGGACTGAGAACTAGGACTGGTCGTCGCACTATGTTAAACTTGGAACGGCCTTAGAAATCCTCCCTGCTAGGCTAGCTCTTAGTACAGATGGAGAAACTGAGGCCCAGTGAGGGGGATGGGTCTCCTCACAATACTCCTGCTGTTTGGGTGAGGGTGGGGGCAGGGGCTGGCAGAGATCTCTGGGCTGAGGGAAGTTGGGGCGGCCCCTGGCCTGGCTCCCTGGGGTATGGCCCAGGCAGGCTGAGAGCTGATGGAATTCTACTTCCTCTCCCTCCCATCTCCATGCTGACCTTTCACTCTACCACTGCTAGTGGGTGGGAGTGGAACCCAGATACCCAGATTCAAATTCAGATGCCTATTGGCTCCCCCTCAGCCCAGGATGTTGGGCCTGGGCCTGTGTCAACTCCCACCCTTCCCTCCCCCCCACCCCCAGTTCTCCCTGTTTCCTGTTGGATCGGCCTTCCTTGTGTACTGGAAGGAACTCAAGGCTCCATTTGTTGTCTGTGTGAACTTGAGCAATTTACCCCACCTCTGCGAACCTCAATTTGCTTTTCTGCAAAATGGAGTTGAAATAAAAACTACCTAGCAGAAAACCTCTTTCACACACATCCCAGGGGCATCCTGGCAAAGATCTATTTGAATAATAAAAGGCGGGGATTCCCTAGAATTTACATTCGAGGCTAGGTATAGGGAACAGTAAACTTCCTTTACCTTTGGTTTGGGGAGGCAGCTCACTGGGGCCCTGGGATAGGGTGTGGGGCGGTATAAGTATCCATCAGAACATTTTGGCAAAGTCCGGATTTGAACAAATTTATGTGGCCCAGATTCCGGGGCTGCCAGGTGCCCATATGTCTGAATGCACTGCTGGGCATTTCTCATAAACTCATCTCTAGGACTACAAATTCCCCTCCCAGCTAATCCAGTCCCACCTCCCTCTGCCTCAGGAAAGCCTTCCTGGGCTGACAAGGCCCCGCCACCGCCCCCACGCCCCAGTCCGTTTCTCTTCAACCAGTAGAGAGATCTTAGTGAGGGGCTGTAGAAGAGAAAACGACTGGAAGCAGCAGTTGGGCTGTGTGACTTTCAGCAAACTGCTCTCCTCTCTGGGCCTTGATTTCCTCCTGCTGAGCAGAGGAGGCTGGATTAGTGACTCCCTAAGGCACCTTCGAGCTCTGACAGGCTCCGAGCCTGTGTTGACTGATGTATCCTAGGAGATAGGAGCACACAGAACCGAGTCAGCTGGGAGATTCCTGTCGAGGTATTCCCCCCCTCCAGAAGGCTGGAGTGCCTCCCTTCCCAAGACACACCCTTCAGGGATACTGGCTGAGGTTGTGGTGGGTGGAGGGGCATATCACCCGAGTGTGTGGCACTGCTGATTCCCAGGGTCCTTGTCAGGAGAGAGGCCTGTGCCCAGGAACAAGACCTCGTGTCAGGCGGGGCTGTTAGATGGTGCTTGTTGTAGGGGAAGGGAATGTGTGTGTCAGTGACCAGTCAGCCTCCAGGGAATGGGGGGTGCGGTGCGCGAGGCAGCTAGCCTGTGGGATGGTGTGTCCAGAAGAGCAGTTGCGGGGGCAGTATATTGGGGTGTGTGCAAGACAAGGAGGCTGGGAATGGGAGGGAGAAAAAAACATAGCTGAGCCAGAGAACCAGGCTTTGGGTTACAGCAGGCTGTTTGGGGAGGCTCCAGCCTCATGGGGAAGTGACAGAAGATTCAGCACAGTCTGCCATAGGGCAGTTTTGTCTGTGCCTAGGTTTGTCGGCTTGTTTATAGGTGTTGAGCTGAACTGCGCTGTTCTGAATTGCAGTTGTCATGTTCTCTTGGGGAGGGGGTATCTGTGTAGGGCTGTCGTCAGGGTTTTCTGAACATTGAGTGTCTGGCTGTTGGGGGGGTGTCTGTACAGGACTGTATTGTAAGGCACTATAGGCAGCTCCTGTCCATTTGGGGTGCTATCAGATTCTACTAGGAGCATCAGTTCTGGCTGTTAGGAAGCCTCAGGCTCTACTGGGGGGATTGCTAGGCTGTAAGGAGGTTGTTTTCAGGCTGTGAGTGAATCTTGGCCATGTTTTGGGTGCTTCTCCCCCCTCCATCTCTTATACACTGGGAGGGAGGTCTCCTGTCTTAAATAGTCCCTCCACAGGTAGGCAGGCAGGCACTCGCAAGCCTGCTCACACTCGCAGTAATTTTACCACGGTGCCTAAGTCAGGAACAGGCGTGAATTGACCTTTTAACCCCTTCCCCGCCACGGGATTAGACTCTGTTTCCTGTTCAATCTCCTCCAGAACCAGTTCCATCCCGCCTGGGGGGCCCCCCCAGGGAGCGGATCAGCAACCCTCCATCTCTTTTCTAGCCCCCTCCTCTCTCAAGCCTTGGGGGGGCCTGAGGGCCAGGCTGGTGCGGGGTCTGGCAGGAGCTGAGGGCCCAGGCGGGAGTGATAAATATTGAAGAGGAGGGATTTCGGTGTGGGCTGGAGCAGCTGCAGTGGTTCGAGTGTCACACTATCTCTCCCCAGGTTTACTGACCCATTTCCATTCACGCGGCTGCTGGTTTCCTAGCAACGGCAACAGTCCCCCCAGAACAGGCGGAGTGTGTGTCTGCCATTAGCGACTGCCGCAACTGTGTCAAGGTTACCCCGCTCCCTGCAAACCCACCCTGGCGGGTTTGTTTTCTGCCAGCGCCTGGCACACACTGTGCCAGGCAGAGAGGGGGAGGGGAGGGCGATGGGGGCCAGCCCAGGGACTTGGGTGGAGGTGAGGGGCCGAGGAGGGGCTGCAGTTGCCGGTCCAGTGGGAGCCAACTTGGACTAAGGCCGAAGCAGCCGTCCCCCTCCTCCCTTGGCTGGTGGAATTCCTGAGCCTGAGGGGGGCAGGGGGCGGAGTTGTCCCTCAACCCTGACCCCCGAGATTCCAGAGCCTAGGGGGAGGGGTGTGGGCCGAGGGGCCTCCGGGAAGCCTGCCCGATCTGACCCCACCTGGCTTGTTCTGCTCCTGCCCTGGCTTCCTCCCTCTTCTGCCCGGCTCCATGCTCTTCTCTGCTCTCAGCTCTTTGTCCTAGCCTCTGTGCCTGGTCTCCCCCATCAGACTCCCCAGGGCAGGGTTGTATTTCTCCCATCAGACTAGGGGCTCCTGAGGTTGGGGTTCATAATGCCTCCTTTCCTTCTCTTCCCCTCCGCACCAGCTCATGACTGTTTTTCCAAATGTCATGGGAGATGAGATGAAACACTTGGGGTGGCAAAGGATAATTTTTCTTAACAGGGACTAGGGGGGCAGATACCCCCATTCCACCCTCTCGGGGAAGTAGCTTCTGCCTGGCAGCACTCATGTGGGAGTGGCCATTAGTAGTAGAGTACCCCTCTTTTTCACCCTGAAAGCCTGGCTGCAAAGGGTTAAAGCAGCTCTCCCCTCCCCCCCTTCCTTGGTATGTGAGCTCCCCCAGGCTGGGAGGATGGGGGGGTCTGTCACCTTATAGCCACTCCTGTGGTCAGCTCAGACCTGACCAGTCACATTCCTGCCCAGGAGGGCTGGGGCTTGAGGTGGAGGGGCAAGGGCCTGGAGGGGGCTGGGTTTGTAGGAATGGAAGGGAGGGGTACAGAGAAGCTGGGGCTAGGGGCTGCTGGGAACATGGAAGTATTGTGCAATATAAACCTCGGAAGCCTGAATCCACTTCCCGTTCCTCTGAGCCCCGGTCTCCCTATTTTTCCTTCCAGTTTGCACACCCCCCCCAAATGTTCTCGTGGCCCACCTTGCTGTGATACAGGTACAGACCGGGTCCCAATTCTAAACAGAGAAGAGTGTGGCAGAAGCGGATTGTGATATGCAGGGTGGCAGAGAGACTTGTGGGTAGCCTCCAGTGTGACTTGCTGGTGCTTAGAGGAGGTCAGCTGGGTCAGAGGCTTTGAGATCTAGGGTACAGAGCAGGCCAGGCTGGACAGTAGAAACAGATGTGGGCGGGGACCCAGGAAGCCTGGTTCTCTGCCCAGCCCTGTGCCTATTCCTCAGGGCCTCAGTCTCCCCATCTGATGAGTTTAGGCCAGTGGCCTCTAAAAGCCCTCCTGTCCTGTTAGTCAGTGGTTCTGGGTGAGGGATGAGGAGTAGGGGGCAATGGTGTGGAGGGATGTGGGAAGCTGCCAGCTCAAGGGGGAGTTTGCAACGCGATCCCAGAGCGAAAATAGCCCAGGTCATTTTCAGCTGCTTGGGCGGAGGTATCTGATCCTGGCAGGGTAGGGCAGCTTGGGCAGGGGGTAGGGAGGAGCAGTCTGTAAAGCTCTCTGGGAAATCGGACCCCAGGATGGGAGGGTGGGGAAAGGTTGGCATGCTCGCTGGGCTTCCTGAGACCCGCAATGGGGAGTGGGGGGGGCTCCAGAATAAAAAGATGAGGAATGCAGAGGGTTAACAGGAGGTGAGGGCTGGACTCCAGCCCCCTTTGGGTCCTGGCCTGGATGAGGTGAAAGGTCAACCCAAAGGAGTCCAGGCACAGCTGGGGAAAGAGTAACCCGATCCTGCTCCCTAGCCGGGCTCAGGGGATCACAGAGCCGCCTCCCCCAGGAAAGGTGCTTTGACATCCCCAGGAAGGAGTTTGTTTCGACTTGTTCTCAGCAGGGGTTGGGGGCTAGGGGAGGTCCTTGCACAAGAGGTCAGGGAGAGCTGCAGGCCTGGCACCCCAGAAAGTAAAGCAGTGCTTTGTCATCCTGGGGTCAGGGGAGGTGGAGGTGAGCCTGCTGGAAAGGTTAGAGGTAGCCTGTTCTGGCCCTGCTCTCACTCTGTGCCCTGTTTATGACTCTATGGCCGGCGGGGGAGGGGGGGCGGCGGGCGGGTAGCCGGAGCTTAGAGGTAGGAGACTCTCCCCTCCACAACACACTGTCTGATTAGTGAGGGAAACTGCCTGATACTAGACTGTGACATTGAGATGTGTTTGGGGTGGAGAATTACACCTTGATTCTGAGATGGCTTTGCCGTCTATGGTTGTGTGTGTGGTGGGGTGTTAGAGGGTAAGATGATGTGATGGGAGGCAGAGATAATACACGGAAGAACACGGGCTCTGAAGTCAAGCTTAACCTGGGTTCAAATCCTTGCTTCTGCATTGGGCAAGCTGTTTCACCTAAACCTCTGTTTCCTCAGCCACAGAATGGGACTCACCGTAAGGGGTAATGGTGAGGATTAGCATAGAATACTCAGTAAAAAGTAACCCTAATGAGCCTCACTGTGTCCCAGGGTCACATAGAACACAGAGCCTGCCCGTCTGACTCCAGGGCAGGCCTGGTGACTACAGATGGTCTGAGGGAGAGGGTAGTTACGAGAATGTGCCTGGGTCAATGTCCCCAGAGCTACACAGGAGGCTGGGAGTATCCAGGTCACTGGAGTGGGATAGGGTGAGGTGAATGGTGTCGAGTCTGTAGCAAGGGTTGGTTGGGGCAGGGTTCTTCCTAACGCCAACCTCTGGGGCCAGCGGCAGCCCCCCACTCCCCACTCAGCGGGCTTTGTGAGCCATGTGTAGGTGTAGCTGTCCCCTGTCCCCGGAGTGTGGCTGTAGGTATGTTTGAGAAGGCGCAGGCATCCCAAGAAAGAACAAGTCGCCTTTTGTACGCGTCCAGCCCGGGGCTGGGCTGGGCCCTCTCTGGGGGATCCCCTGTTTCCGTGCCCAGCTTCCCGCCCACGGACACCGCCCGGGCCCCGCCCGCCACCTGACGGGGCCGCGAAGTGTCCTGAGCGCCCCCTCCCGGGGACCCGCCTTTCGGGCGTGGGGCAGGGGTCTGGGGCAGGAGGCGTGCCCGAAGCCCTGACCCCGCCCCTTGCGACATCACTCCAGGTGCTACCAATCTCCGGGAGCCCTGCCCGCGGGCGGCCCGCCCCCTCCCAGGCACCGCTCTCCTGGCATCCGGAGGCGCAGTGGGTGGAGGAGGAGGCAGGCCCAGCCTATGGGGCGGGGAGACCATTGAAGGCCTCGCCCTTCCTGCTCTGGGAGGGGCTGAACACGCGACCCTGAGACCGTACAGCTCAGCTACCCTTGAAGCACCTCGCAAGACTTCTCTCTCCTGGAGCGCTCTTTTTCTTGCCCACCTATCCAAATCTTGCCAAATACCACTTTCTGCAGGAAGCCTTCCACACCTGACTTCTTCCTCAGTCTTTTTTCTGATTACACCCTTTTAGTGATCCTCTGTAATAACGGCGGTACCAGTACTCACACCAGCTGCCGTCCACTGAACAATTTACTGGGTACCAGACTGCTCCGTGTATTCATGGACTATCTTACCTGATGGATCTCACCCGTTGGATTGGGAGTCCCTCTGGGCAGGGGTTCCAGACACAGCGTGCCTCAAAATAGGCACTACTAAATGTTTAGGATGGATGATGGATGAGGAGACCGGCCCGTGGAGGGAAAGTATCTTGTCAAAAGTCACACAGCAAGGAGAGCAATAAAAGCTAGAAACCTGGTTTCCCAGCTCCATCCAGGGCTTTGGCTCTGGTATGTGACTAAGAGTAGGGAGTTGCACAGAAAGGTGCTTTGGGCCTTCCCTTTACCCATAGGAGGGTCTCTGCCCTCCCCGCTCTCTCCTTTCCCCCAAAGTTGAGAAGAACCTCTCTTCTTGAGAAGCCTCTCTTCCTCTGCTATCCGCACATCTTGTACCAGAGCCCCTGACTTCTGGGAGGAGGAGGAGGACATGTTAGGGGAACTGAGAGAGGTTTTGCAGGCCAAGGGGGCAGTTTTGGGCCACAAGGAGTATTGGGGGCCTGGTGATTGGGGGTACTGGTTCTGGGGACATACGCATTTAGCTTGCAGGTAGGAGGTTCCAAGTTGGGCGAAGAGGAGTATTGGGAGCTAAAGTATGTGGGGTTCAGTGCAAGAGAGGCAGGGATTATGCTGGGCCAGCACTCACCCCACCAACAGCCTGGCCCAGTGGAATGCTGGGAGGCCCGGGGGATGGGGCCAGGCAGCCAAGGTGTCTCCGGTGGCACAGAAGCAGTTAAGAGCTGCCTCAGCCCGTTCCTTCAGACAATTAGTGACATCTCGCTTGACAACACCACACTGAGCCGATGCAGACCTCAGCCCCCCTCTCTGCCCCCCCACGGCCGCTTCAGCTGTTTATTCTTGGGCTTTAACAATTGGGATTCTGACTTGGAGGAGCGGGCGCCCCGTGTTGCCCTCTGACCCTCCGTCGCCTTGGCAACTGGAGCCCGGTAGGCCTGGGCTCTGCGTTAGGATTACAGATCCTGAATTCACAATCTTGCTGCTCCCCTGCAAGCAAAAGCAGCAGCAGCAGCAGCAGCAGCATGCAGGATCTGCAGCTAGACTGGAGAGGGCAGAGAAGGAGGATCCCCAGAGGCCAGCCGGAGGCACTAGTGGGAACCTGGATGCCAACAGGCAACCTGGAGAGCGGTGCCCCGCTGGCAGCCTCCATGGGGTGGAGCAGGACGCAGAGCTCTCCTCAGCCCGGAACATCTCCCATCCATTCTCTGGAAACTTTCTTGCTGGTAGAGCCCCAAGGGCAGGGGCGAGGCTTCTTCGTGGCCCCCCTCTTCTCCCCTCAGTCAGCCCCCTACCATGCCCAGAGCTCCAAGTGCCAGTAGACTGTGCCCCTGCCGTGCCTGCAGCCATGGCAACAGGCCCCCCTCCCTCGCCAGCTCTGCTTCCTCCCCCCCAGCAGCCAACTGCCCCAGCTGAAACCGGAGCCGATGCATCTGTGAGCCTCATGCCCAGACCCACATTCCATTTCTGTCCTCTGTCCCCCCCAGCTCTGGCGACGACATCTCCCCCTCCTCCTCACACCCCCTCCCATCCCCTCTCTCCTCGCCTCTGTCTACTCCTGCTGTCCCCCCCCAGCACACACTCTATCACTTAGGGTCTCCCCCTTCTTCCACCCCATTCTCTGTGTGTCTCACCCTCTCCAACTGTCTCTGTTGGTCTCTGGGTATGTCAGTCCCTCTGTCTGTCTCCAGCTCCCTGTGGTGTCCTCAGTGCTCTGCGCCTCTGCCCTGTCTGTGGCAGGCTCCTTCTCTGTCTCTTCCCCTCTGTGTGTATCTTGCACGCTCTCTCTCTCTGTCTTTGTCTCTGCCTCATCCTGCCTGTCTCTCTGTCTCTTTGTCTTTTTTTCCTCCTCTGTTCCTCTCTTCCTGAGTCTCTTGCTGTTTTCCTTCCTTCAGCATTCTCTCTCTCCCCCTCACTCAGGCTTTCTCTCATCCTCTCCTTCCTCATCTTTCTCTTTAAGCCTCATTCTGTCCTGTTTCTCTTGCCCCCACATTCTTCCTCCTTCTGTCTCCCTTCCTGAATCTGATTCTCTGCCTTGGTTTCTCCCTCCTTCTCTTTTTCTTCTCTCTGACTCTTTCCCTCTAAATATATAAATTTCTTTCAAGGCTTCTTCCTCTATTTCCCACTTGGTCATTTCCCTCACAGCCCCCCAGTTGGAGCTGGGAGAGGGGACCCCTCCAGAGTCACCCCAAAGAAGTCTCCTTTCAAGTAGAGGCCAGATGTCTTGGCACCCTGTTGTGCATGTGTACTTGAATCTGAGATGAGGGGAGGCAGTTATAAGGTCAAAGAGCCTACAAAGGATGGGGCACCAAAACCAAGAGTGCCATGCTGCCCTTTCCAGGCCTTCAGAGGATGGCCTCCATCCATTTAGTCTACCATCTACCAGCCCAGATGGGGACAGCGGGTAGTACCAGGGGCTGCACTGGCCCAAGAAGCCCCCTAGCTATAAGAGCTCAAAGAAGAGCCTGTCCAGGCCTTACTGATGCCTGGGATTTATCTCTTCCCCTGCTGCAGTGATGTCTGTCTCAGATTGTGCCTTAGTTTCCTCCAGTGGCACAGGCATACTACCCTTCCTCTGTCTCTGACTTCTTAATACTTTGAGTTCCTGGAGCAAAGTCAAAGTTACAAAGAACGGAGAGTGGAGTGACTCCCTCCCACTTGCTCACCAGCACCAGGGGGACTCCAGCACAGAAGAATTTGTCTCAGGGCAAGGGTAGAATAAGGGTCCTGTCTCCTTAAGTATCGGGTGGAGGACAGTGCCCCACCTCCCCCCCAAGACTGGCAGGCCCTGCTGTCAGGCCCGCCCTCCCAGTCTGGGCAGTGGCCTCTAGCCCTCCTCCCTGCCACCCCTCTTCAAGGAATGAGCTTGGAGTCATGGGAAACAGACCCTGGGGTGGGGGTGCCAGGCCTCCAGGGCCCAGCCCTTGCCTCTGGGTGTGATGAGGCCTGGTCAGGCAGACTGTTCTAGCACCCTGGGGTCTGGGCACTGCTCACCAAGGGGCCAGGCGGGGGAGTAGGGGTGCCTGGGGGAGGCGGGTTGCACGCAAGGCATGCTGGGCCCCCTCGGCGGGTGGGTGGGGGGAACAAAGCTGGCATCGAGGCCTCAGCTAAAATTAGCCGCTTCCCTGCGCGGGAGCGAGCATGCCTGCCAGCCGCCCAGATCGCCGCTGCCTCGGCAGGCCATCTGTCGCCACATTTTGCTCAGTCCCTCAGGGCCCCCCATCTCCAGCCACCCCCAGGGGCTAAAGGGACTCTGCTCCAAGGCTGTCCCTGGCCAGGGCTCTGGGCTCTGCTCCTGTCATGCTGTGTGACCTCAGGCTAGGGCCTGTCCCTCTCTGGGCTCCTGTACAATGAGAGGGCCCTGGACACTGCCATCCTGGATCCCCCAGTCCTTCCAAGCACCAGGTGCTGGCACTGGTCATGGGGGCCTGGGATGTGGGCTGCCTCACTCCCTTAGAGCTGGCTCTCTGGTCCAGCATTTGAAAGTGGGCCAAGTGTGGTTTAGGGTAAAGGTCAGGGTGTATGACAGACTCCTATCAGTTTCCTTAATCTTCAGTGGACAGTAGGGCAGCTCTGGAACCAACAGCATTCAAACACCTGCCACCCACCCCAAGAGTCTTACGGAGACAACTCCGGGTGGGAAGCCAGGAGGCAGAGGCTGGTACTAACTTGCTCTGTGGCTTGGGCAAGTTTCCTGCCCTCTCTTACTCTGTTTTCCCTTCTTCAATAAAAAGCTCCCATTTCTCGAGCACCTGCCCACTTTATGCCACATTGTCTTGTGAGGCTGACACAAGACAATGTCCCCGCTTTACAGATCAGAAAACTGAGGTTCTTTGTGAGGAAGCGGTGGAGCCAGGGGTAGGACGGCTATGTCCTCCTTCCCGTGGCTCCCCAGTGCTCTGCTTGCTGGTCTCCAGCCTCAGCTTCTTTCCGACTGTGGCACTTCCCTGACTGCTGCTCCAAGGTCACTCAGCTTGGCCTGGGAGGAGCTCAGACTTGAACCCAGGCCCCTTGGCTCCTGGCCTCCCTCACTCTTTGGCCAGCAGGCTGGGCCTGTTCCCTGGGTGAGTCATGCCGCTGGACTTTAGCCTCCTTGTTAGGCTCTGTGGCCTGAATTTAGAGAGTGGGCCTTTGAAAGGAAGGGGGCGCCCCTGGCAGCAGTGGGGATCTGAAGCTCTCGTCCCACTCCCTTCTCAGTCCTGGGCCATGAGGGCATGGTGACAGCAACCCATAACCACCTCCCCTTCATGATCTCTAAGAAGTCTTGTAGGAATAGCTCCCCGGGCCTCAGTGACAGCACTGCTTCCACTACTCATTTTGTCCCTTCCCTGGATAACAGCTATATTCAGTTAGAAATGGGGTGGGGGTGGGAGCTTGGGGAGGTGGCATTCAGATTGTCTGTGTGCCCAGGCCTTGTCCTTCCCAGTACTCGTCTCCCCCAGCATCAGGCGACCAGGTTACCCAGGAGGGAGGCCATGGCACCTCCCCTCCTCGTGTCCAGGGACCAAGGTCACACCCAGATCCCTGTGCACCTCCACCTCCTCCTAGGGCTAGTAGTGTTTGTCACTGGGGCAACGTGTGGCTGTGCCCAGCTCTGGCAGTGCTAGGGTGACATTCATGCCCCGTGAGCTGTGACGCCTCTGCAGGCAGAGGACAGCACCACCCAGGCTGGCAGTGATGGGAGAGGAGTGGGGGTGGGCTGTCACCTGTCTGAAGCAGTCAGGGGGTGACGTGTCATTTGCCCATCCTGCAGTCTGGAGGGAGGACTGATGGGGAAGGGGCGAAGTTGTGTCCCTGGGTTATACTGTAGTGGGTGGGGTTGGGGGGGTAGTCTGTACCTTTCTCACACCTGGAAGGTGAGGCTTGTGTGTGTGTGTGTGTGTGTGTGTGTGTTTGTGTGTGTGAAAGAGAGAGAGAGAGACAGGTTCTTTGTGCATTTCGCATCCTGTTAGTGGGTGTGGGGGTGCATGGTTTATGTTAGTTACATGGTTATGAGGGTGACAACCTGTGTCCCTGTCTCATACCGTCTGGGGATATCATGTGCCCGTCTCACGATCTGGGCGAAGTGACAGGTTATATGCTTAGCTCATCCTGTTAGGAGGGTGGTCACTGACTTGTGTGCTTGTCTCTGGCTGTTGGGTATGTGTGAGGTGTCACCATGTGCCCGTCTGATGTTGTGAGGAGTGACATGTGTGATTATCTCGTGCTGTTGGGAGGTTGTCAGTAACTTGGGGGTTGTCTATCACCCTAAAGAGACAACATGTTGCCCAGTGGTGTGGGGCTGCGGTTGGCAGGGCCTTCCCACGCAGACCACAGGGCCCCAAAGGGCTGGCCAGAGGAAGCTCTGGGGGCCCTGAGTACAGGGACAGATGTGGGCTGGAGCGAGGGTCTCAGTCCCTCATGACCTACCTTCTGGCCCAGGTGCCAACCCTTGAGACTGTTCCCCAGGAGGAAGGACCCCGTGTATCTTCACACAGTGTGGAAAGGGGCCCCTGGCTCTGGGGCAGGTGTGACTGGGGAGGTAGAGCACCAGGCGGGCTTCACATGGGGGGCTGTGTCCCCGCAGGCCTGGGGGGCCCTATTCCCTGCCTCTTCTGCCCCTGAAACTGTTAAACTAATTAAGGCTGTGGAGCCGCAGGATTAATCGGGGCAGCTCGGCGCGGGCCGGGAGCTCAGGTAGTCGATTAGTGCGCCGCGGAGGATATTGGATTTCTGAACCGCAAGTCAGCACTATTCGGGCCTGTTATCTCTCCGAGGCTTGAGGGTCAGGAGGCGGGAGCCTCCGGGCGCACTGGCCGCCCCCGCCCGGCCAGCTCTGGAGCGTCCACTCCCCCTGCCCACACACCGCCAGCCTGTCTGCCTGGCATCCCTACCCACTCCCCCCTGCCCTCCTGGCCCCACCGCTGCCCACACGGCACCCTCACCCAGCCCTTCTCCCTGGCTCACCCTGGCCCTACAGTCATGTTCTCTCTCCTTCTTGTTCCCTCCTGGCATGACTCCCACTCTGTGCCTCCCTGACACCTGCTCCTCAGCTTCTCACCAGCCTCTCTCCACTTTGGTCTCCATCTCCCTGTCACTGTCTCTGTCCCCCAGTCTCTGTTAGCCTCTCCTATCACCACTCTCTGTTTTTGTGTTTGTGTTTGTGAGTGCCTGTCTCTTACAGTTTCTGTCTGTCTCCATCTCTCTGTCTCTCTCCCTCTGTCTGTCTCTGTGTATCTTTCTCGTTCTCCCTCTCTCTGTCTTTTTCTCTCTCCCTCTGGCGTTCAGTCTCTCTCTGTCTGTCTTTTCCTCTCTCTCTCTTGTGTGGTCTCGGCTGGTGTCTGCAACCAGAACAAATCTCCCCCAGCCAACACCCCCTGAACAAGGAGGCCAGAGCAGCTAATGGGAAACATGTGATTCTGCCTTGCGCCTGGAGCACCGTGAAGGGAGCCTTAGTCCCAGCTCAGCCCTTGCTCCCCCCTTGCCGCATTCCCCCCACCACACTGTCCCCCGCCTCCCAGCATCTCCCCCAGCCTGTGTGGGCACATCAAGTTCCCCCATCATTTGTATTTCATGGGGTGGGGGGAGCTGACGTTTATCAGCTGGGGAGTATCAGGTTATGGAGGGGCTGGGAGCAGCTTTGCTCCTGAGGTCCCCCCAGCCCCCAGGGCCAGGCAGACCCCATGCAGACTCTACCCCCCCACCACCACCATATGTAGGAGAGCAGGGCCAAGATGAGCTAAGCTGTGGGGGCCAGGATGAGGGGCAGCCAGTTCACCCCCAGTGGAGGGCTCTGGGGCCACCCAGATTTCCATCTTTTCTGCCCTCCTGGGCTTCTGGGGAGCTAGAGAGGTGGGGGCTCCCTGAGGGCTTGGGAGCTGCCAGGCTGCATTTCTGTGCCCACCCAACCACGAGGAAAGGGGGGATGGATCAGAGGAGGGAGGCTCTGGCAGGTTGGAATTCTCCTTCTCTGCCTGTGGATAAATTGTCCCTAATCCAGGCTTGGGGAGTTGTCTGGCTCCTACAGAGAGAGAGAGAGAGCAAGCGCAGGAGATAGGGAGGGAGGAGGGAAGCAGGCATACAAACACAGTGACACAGGCACACACTGTCTCACAAAGGGTCTCTCACATGCACAGACACACACACATGCACTGACAAGTTACACAAAGGTGCCACACAAACACTGAGGCACCGTTGTGCTGACAGGCACACCATAGCACACAGACCCTCTCACACATGTTGATACTGACACACAGCTATACTGGCACAGACATACAATGACATGGCACAAGGACCCACTGACACACACACACAATGATAACGTGATACAGTGCACACATGCACGAGCGCATAACGACCCACAGTGAAAGAGACCCACAGAGACGCCATGACCAGTCGTGCCAGCACACTATGACCCTGAAAATCCAAAGAAAGGCAGAGGTAGGAGGGAGGCAACACTGATGCACAGTGACACCAGTGCCCACAGCCATCGGCCTTGAGATTGGAAACCCGCAGGGACAGCAGAGGATCAGCCACACGCCCCTACCCCACCCCCCACACACATCCAGAAAGCTCTGAGACAGGCAGAAGCCGGTTCAGCTCCTGACACAGTGAGATGCAGAGAGCCAGGCAGAGTGTGCACTCACAGGCACACTCACAGCCTGATCACAGTTGGGCACACCTTGTCTCACGTAGGTGCTTACACCTCTGTGTCCTCACAGGCATGCAAACACAGGCTCAGCTGGACATGCACACAAAGCTGAATAGACCCAGATGCACACCCCCACACATATAACTGAAGACATCAAACCCAGGTACGCATGAGCCTCACGTGTACACATACTCGGCTGACCACAGACCATAGTGAGCAAACACAATGATCCCAAACATGTACACTCTTAAACACACATGTCCCACACAGACATACAAAAATACACAGGAAAGCATACAGAAGGCTAAATAGACCCAAGAACCCACATACAGGTATATTGCCCCAGACAGCTGAACATTCACAGACGTGCATTTATACGGGCAGGATCTCTAACACACATACAGATTCCCAGGCAACCAGAACCTCTAAGCAGTCCATGAGGCTTTATTCCCACACCCCCTCTGGGCTCCAGTACAGACTTCGGGGCAGACAAATGGGCAGGAAGCAGGGGGGTGGCGAGAAGGGCCATGGTTATTAAAGAAAACAAGAGACATAACCAATTACTGATGGAGAAGGGTGAGTGCCAGCTGCATATTATACCCCTCATGGAAATCTGCGTTCACCATCACTTTGAACAGCAACTCTCACCCCTGCATTCTAAATAAGCTCTTAGCATTTATAGTTTCCCCAGAGCACTCCTCCCCATTTATAAGATCTCCGCATTTTATAGATGAGAAAACTGAGAGCCAGAGAGGTTAACTGACTTGCCCAAGATCACACAGTTAGGAAGGATAGAGCCAAGGACTCTGACTGCCAAAGCCACCATAGTGTGTGTGTTCATGTTCATGCCTGCATGTACCTGCACACACAAAGATACTGCTTCCCGGGAGGAACCTGGGGTTTCAAGAGAGGCTCACAACTCCCCTGTGACATGAGGTTGGAGCTGATTTCATTGTGCACAAGAGTGGGCCTGGTCTAGGACAGCCTCCTCGTCCCTCTCTCTGACTCATCCTGTGTCCATGCTGATGCCTGGGGTATTGTGTTTGCTTCCACAGATGGGAGCTTGCCTGCCTATCTGCCCATCGGCCTGGATCCCAGAGCCTGCCCAGCTAAGTGCATGCAGAGGGCCCCGGGGTCGGGGCAACTCTCAGGCCGCCGCGGAAAGCACCCTGGAATCACTGGCGAAGACAGGCCTTTCCTGCTGAGCCGGGCCTGTCTGCACAGCCACTCAGGTAACAGTGTACAGGGAAGTCAAGTCTGTGCCACCCCCAGCGAGTGGGGATCAAGAGCACTTACTTCCCATTCCTAGCAGGGAGTCCCCTCTCCTGGCTTAGGCCAAAAAGAGGCCATTTATAGAATCAAATATATTAACCCAGCTTACTCAAACTCCCTATTATCCAGAAAGGGGAACTGAGACCCATGGATATACAGCAAGTCCCCTGGAGTCCTGCCTCCTAGTCTGGGGACTCTTCTCTGCACTTTGATGACCTGAGAGAACTGGGAAGAGAAAAGGGTTGTGACAGTGACCAGAACTCAGGGCAGAGGTGGAAACCAGAGTGCCTGATGTGTGCAGCTGACCCCCCACCCAGGACCCCTTTCTACTGGAGTCTGTGGAACCAGAGAGCTGGGAGGCCATCGTGAGGTGCTGAGAGGACCTGGGTAGCTCAGGTATGCTAGGCTGCCCTCATAGGATGCAATGGGGTGGGGGAAGGACCCCCTTCCTACTCCTGGGCCAGATTAGCCCACCCAGTCTCAAGAGCCACAGAGGCCAGGTGGGGCTGCCCTGCCCTTCAGAGGCAACTCCCTGAACTGACACATGACGCCTCTGGGCTCCAGGAAGCTCCCTGGAGCCCAGCCTGCCTGGGGACCCCACCCATCTTCCAAAAGAGCATTCCTGGGTCCTGAGGTCTGGGGGTGGGGCCTCCTGGGATTGTAAGGGTGGGAAGGTACAGCTGTGGGAGGATGCAGGACTGTGTCTACCAGCCTACAAATGTGCAAGGCATCTTGTGTGCAAGCAGGCGTGTGTAGGGCTCTGTCCTGAGGGTTCTGTATGTGAGAGTTATATAAGTGGATTGGGCTGGAGGATGTCCGGGGTCTGTGAATGTGGTACATTGGAGTGGTGAGTGTGCAAGATTGCGTGTGGGCAGGTGTGAGAATACTGGAGTGTTGTGTGTACCACACTGGATGGTGTATGTGTGCAGGGTGCTAGTGTCCACTGGAGAGGTGTGTAGACAAGAATCTGAACACACTGAGGTGATCTGTGGGTACGCTGGGATTATGTAGTGTGTGTACACAGGAATCTCTCCGCGTGTCACTGGGGAAGCGTGTGTTCAGGGTTCTGGGTGCACACTGGGGGAGGTGTGTGCACGTGGCTCCATTTGTGCTTTGGAGGTGGGCTGGGCAAGCCTTCAGTTGAGCTGGGCTCAGCAGTGCCCAGCCTTGTGGCCAAATCGCTGAAGTCACTTCCTTTCCTGCAGCAACTTTCCAGGAGGAGGAGTTCATCAGACCTGGGCGGGGAGAGGGGGGCGGAACCAGGAGCTCTCTGGGGAAGGAGGTGGGCGGGGGTGGGAGGCTGTGGGGAGGGCCTGGTGGGGCTGGAGGAGGGGAGTCCTCCGGCAGACAGAAGGAAAGACAAGGACAGGAGTCTGGAAGGGCCAAGGGCAGGAGGGGATGGGGGCGGAGCAGGGCGGGAAGCACAGTCCCTGGGTGACCTCGGAGGGAGGAAGGGAGGGCCACCCGGCAGGGTGACCCTCAGGTTCAGCCAGAGCTGGCAGTGGTGCCCGCACACCTGGCACCCAGGGAAGGGGGCTGGCAGGGGGCGGGACTAGGGCAGACCTGCTTGCCAGGTGCCCCGCTCCGGGCAGGAAGGGGGTGGGCGAGGGCTGCACAAAGGAGCTCTGTGTGGCTGGGGGTAGGGTGGGGTGGGGTGTGCTGCGCTGCGCTGTGCTGTGGGGGGGCCCTGATGGCTCCAGGGGGTGGGGCGGGGCTTGCTTCCCTTGGGGGCATCAGTAGCTCTAAGGGGACACCTAGTGGCGAGGGAGGGTAGTGCATGTGGGTGACTAAGGTGGGAGGGGGTAGATTAGAAGTTAAAAACTAGAACTGGTGATTGGGACTAGGACAGTTGGAGGAGGCTGTAGGGGAGGGAAGAGGCTGACTCTCTAGACAGTGAAGAAGTTTGGTTTAAAGAAACCCAACAAACCTAAATTCAGACTCCAGCTCCTCCATGTCATGGCTGTTTGTCCTTAAGGACATAACTTAACCTCTCTGTGCCTCCGTGTAAATGCCAAAGAAGTGGCAGCTGCCATCATTCTTTTCATCATTGTTATTTTTGTTATGATTTTGGGCTGAAGTCAGGTTGGAAGAAGAGCTTCAGGCACAGTTGGGTAGGTGGGAGGGGGGTGAAGAGAAGGAGATTGAGAGGGGTGGTACTTAGTTCCTGAGGGGGCAGATCCTGGGAGATAGAGGCCTGGAAGGGAGGTGATGGGGGAGGTCTCACAGCAGCAGTAATAGCCCCTTTGATGCAGTGTTTTCCATTTGAGGACATCCCTGGGCCTTCAATCCAGGCTGGGAGGGAAATGGTGTGGGGGGAGGAGTGTGCAGGCTGGAGAGAGGGTCATGAGGCCGGAAGTGAGAGCTGGGGCTGGCAGCCTGGCTCCCCTGGGGAGGCTGTGGGTGGGGGAGGGGGAGGCGGGCTGGGGAAGGGGTGGGGTGGTCACAGCCGCAGCAGCAGCAGCAGCAGCAGCAGCAGCAGCAGCAGCAGCAGCGGGGGAGGGTGGGGCTGGGGACTCAAGGATGTGGGCTGGCGCTTCCCGGCACTGTGCACAGCAGGTTGGGGCCCTCAGCCCCCTCCCAGCCTGCTGGTATCCCCATGGGCAGGCTCAGACACACTGACCCAGAAGCAGGCAGAAGGACAGAAGGACCCTTTCGACTTTGTTCACAGGCGTGGGATAGGTGGTGCCCTTGGGAGGGGTCCAAGAAAATGGCCGGCTGGGTGTGGTGGGGAGGGGAGCCAGCTGCTTCCCTCAGATCCTGAGGCTGCAGGAGAGAGCAGTGGGACAGAGTCAGGAGGTCTGGCAGGAGGACTTGCCCAGAGGTCTTCACGGGTGGGTGGAACAGAAGCCACCGCTGCAGAGGAGCTTTTTCTCCTCTGCCAAGATCACACCCTCAGGCCCCAAGTGGGAGGTCTCCAGAGCAGGGTGACTTGGTGAGCCCCACCCTCAGTAAGGGAGGGGTGGTGGCTTCTGGTAGGCATCTCAAAGAGGGCATCGGGAGCCGTGGGTCAACCATACTCTTGGAAATAAGACTTGGAGATTCCAGAGTCTGAGCCCCTTCCCTCCTTTGTGAGGGTGTTACCAACAGCCCTTCCTTCAAGAGCAACAGTGAGATTCTTGAAGCAGAACGGGCCTAGCCTGGGAGGGGCAAGTCCACAGTCTACAGCCAGGCATGGAAGAGCAGAACCCTGAGTGATTGAGTAGGCGGGACAATAAGGAACAGCTGAGGCCTGGGACCTGCAGAGAGGGAAAGGACAGTGGACAGGGGGATGTTCTGCCTGGATGAGTAATAGAAGGGGCCTCCCATGCCATTGTGTGGGCTTTGGCAAAGTCTCCTTCCTTCTTGGGGTCTCAGTTTCCTCATCTGTAAAATGGGAGGAGCATGAGGTGTCACTAGAACAGTGTACCCTCTGGGGAGGCTCATTAAAAATATAGATTCCCAGATGTCCCTTCAGATTTATGAGTCAGACTCCCCTGGACTAGGGCCTGGGTATCTGGAGTCTTACACGGCTCCCCTAGGCCCAGGCTTTGGAAGCCAGTGGGTGAGATGATTTTAAGGTTCCTCCCAGCCTTAAATTAGACCACGGCTCTAGAAAGAGCACTTTCAGGAGGGACTGGAGGAGAGCTGCAGGAGCTGGGAATGGAAGGTGGCTTTGGACTTCGGGCAGAATGAGGAATCCTGCCACTTAGCAGCTGTGTGACTTCAGGCAAGTTACACAACTGCTCTGAGACTGTTCCCTCTGAAACACGGGGATAATAAGACAGGCCTCCCGGGTTGCTGTGAAGATTCAGTGGGTCATGTATGAGGAGGTGCTTTGTAGATTGCAAGTTGCTGCGCACCAAGGGGTAGTGAGGGAGTGTCCCTTTCCACACCATCCTGTCCCCGAGTCAGCTCTGTAGTCTTACTGTGGGGTGACAGCACTGAGCAGTATGGTAAGAGTCTACATGTGTCTGTGGGGGTGGGCCCTGGGGAGCAGGTCAGGGCGAAACACTAGTCAGTGATCAGGGTCAGGCTTTAAGATCTTCACAGAGGTCAGGACCCATTTATCTCCCACTCCCCAAGATCCCAGCTCCTGGGGATCAGCCAGGGCCCTGAATCCCCAGGCTCCCTTGGGAGTCAGACATGCCTGGATCTAAATCCCAGCTCTGTCCTGACCAGCTCAGGGAGTCAGTCGGTAAATATTTATGTAGCATCCATAGCCCAGGCCCTAGGGTCAGGGGATACAGTGGTAAACAAGACAGATGCGGTCCCTGCCTCTGAAGAGCCCTCACTTGGGCGGGAGACACACTGAACAGCCAGTCATACAAATAATTGATTGCGGTCGTGATAAATACTGTGAAGGTGAAATAGAGAGGGCCCTGAGCGTACGTAGCAGGGACCGGATCCAGGCCAGAGGTGGGATGGGGAGGTCAGAGGGAGTCTTTCTGATAAAGGCAGGAGAGGGATCAGAGAATGTCCCTTTCCACATCCTTTTCTTCCTCCCACCCTCCACATCCTTCTTGGGTCCCACTTTTGTGTCTAAGCAAGAATGAGAGAGCCTCCTGCAAGAAGGCGGGGCTGATTGCTCTGAATGCCTCATTCATTCATTCATTCATTTCTTTAATAAATATTTTTTGAAGCATGCCTGTGGGCCACCTGCTGACCAGGGTTTTAGGAGATACACACAAAAGTGAACAGGACAGAACTCCTTGCCTCCATGGTGCTTACCACCTTTCAGTGGATGGTTTCCTCATCTGTAAAAATGGGGATGATAATCATTATCTCAGGTTTGCAGGGGGATTAGATGAGATAATCCATATAAAGTGCTCAGCTCAGTGTTTGGCAACAGAGAAAGTGTCCCCAGAGTATGAGCTTTTATTGTAGTTGACTCCCTGGTATGATTGTTAAACCTCTGACCTCAGGCGCTCTTCACCTTTTCTTTGCAGCTCTTATTCCACTAATAATTAAATCATTTACGATTATCTGATCACTGCTTGTCTATGCAGTCCTTGTGCAAAGTAGGCACTCCATAAATAACGAGTATGTGAATGAATGATGTTGCTTCATCTCTTAGCCTCCATGTCTTCATCTGCAAAATGGGGTTATTAATAGCCCCTGCCTCGCAGGATTGGTATGAAGAATTAAATGAAACGATGCCTGGACAGCTTCCAGCCCAGTGCCTGGCGTGCAGTAGGTGCTCACTAAACCTGAGCTGCGATGGTCCTTTCCAGGCGCTGTCCACGCCCCGAGCCTGGGCTCAGGCTGAAGTTGCTCCACGGCACCCCCCAGCTGACAGCCAGCGACTGGCAGAGCCCCCAGGCACGGGGGCCCTCTCTCTTCCAGGTCAGCTGGGTGTCTGCACTGGAGGGAGCACCGAGGGAGCTGGGGGTGGTATGTGGAGGGGACCAGGCAGGTGGGCAGTGGTTGGGCTGTGGCCACCAGACCATTCAGATCTCCTGTTGCCTGTCTTTGCCCACAGAGGTCTCCAGTGTGACAGCCCAGGCGGCAGAGCCGAGGGTGAGTGCCTGGGGTTTTGGAGACCCGGGGTTGGGGCAAGAAGGAAGAAGCCATGCCCACGATAGGACTTCCTGGCCCTGTCCTTAAGTTTGATCTGGAGTGGTTGCCCCACCCTGCCAATGGGCTTCCCTCTCGAAGGCAGGTGTCCTGTTCTCCCTGAGCCCACAGCCAGGGTCTAGAAGCAGGTGAACTGTCAATAAGTGCAACTGGGGTCCATCATGCTGCATGTGGTGGTTTGGGAAAGATTGGGGGTCAACAAAGGGGTTGGGCTTGGGGAGGGGAGTTAGGGAGGGGTGCAGGGGCTCACCAGGATACGGGAAGCTGACGGGGACTTGGGTATTCAGTGAGGGACCTCCTGCCTGTCCTGCCCAGCAGGTCCTGGTCCCGGCTTCTCGCACCCTCATGTCAGCCCCGGCCCTGCCCGGCGGCCCGCGGAGGACAAGGTCAGGATGCGTGTGAAGCCCCAGGGCCTGGTGGTGACTTCCAGTGCCGTGTGCAGCTCTCCTGACTACCTCCGGGAGCCCAAGTACTACCCCGGCGGCCCCCCCACCCCCCGGCCCTTGCTTCCCACCCGGCCCCCTGCCAGCCCACCTGACAAGGCCTTCGCCCACACCTTCTCTGAGAACCCACGCCCACCCCCACGCCGGGACCCCAGCACCCGGCGCCCACTAGTCCTTGCCAAGGGGGACGACCCGCTGCCCCCGAGAGCAGCCCGGCCCGTCTCACAGGCCCACTGCCCCACACCTGCGGGAGACGGCAGCAGCTCCCGACGTCGCTGGGACAACGGCCGGGTGAACCTGCGTCCAGTGGTGCAGCTGATTGACATCATGAAGGATCTGACGCGCCTCTCCCAGGACCTACAGCACAGCGGCGTGCATCTGGACTGCGGTGGGCTCCGGCTCAGCCGCCCGCCCGCCCCCCCACCTGGTGACCTTCAGTATAGCTTCTTCTCCTCACCTAGCCTGGCCAACAGCATCCGCAGTCCTGAGGAGCGGGCTACTCCCCACGCCAAGTCCGAACGGCCCAGCCACCCCCTCTACGAACCTGCACCTGAGCCTAGAGACAGTCCCCAGCCCGGCCAAGGCCATAGTCCCGGAGCCACGGCTGCAGCCACCGGTCTGCCCCCGGAGCCCGAGCCGGACGGCCCTGATTACTCAGAACTTGCTGACGCTGACATCCTTAGTGAGCTGGCCTCCCTTACTTGCCCTGAAGCCCAGCTGCTGGAGGCCCAGGCCCTCGAGCCACCGTCACCTGAGCCAGAGCCTCAACTCCTGGACCCCCAGCCCCGCTTCCTGGACCCACAGGCACTAGAGCCGCTCGGGGAAGCTTTGGAGCTGCCGCCCCTGCAACCTCTTGCTGATCCTCTGGGGCTACCGGGCCTGGCTCTACAGGCCCTGGATACCCTGCCTGACTCCCTGGAGTCACAGCTGCTCGACCCTCAGGCACTTGACCCCCTGCCCAAGTTGCTTGACGTCCCCGGCCGCCGTCTGGAGCCTCAGCAGCCCCTGGGGCCCTGCCCACTGGCCGAGCCCTTGCGCCTAGACTTGTGCTCACCCCATGGCCCCCCTGGGCCTGAGGGTCACCC
The DNA here is from genome assembly GCF_037783145.1 of Equus przewalskii. Taxonomy (NCBI): domain Eukaryota; kingdom Metazoa; phylum Chordata; class Mammalia; order Perissodactyla; family Equidae; genus Equus; species Equus przewalskii. Next base: position 28,133,728 of record NC_091832.1, read on the forward strand.
CAAGTACGCCTTGAGGCGCACTGATAGGCCAAAGATCCTGTGTCGCCGGCGGAAAGCCGGCCGGGGGCGCAAGGCAGATGCTGGACCTGAGGGCCGCCTGCTGCCCCTGCCTATGCCTACAGGGCTGGCAGCCACCCTGGCCGAGCCCCCACCACCACCGCCTCCACCACCTCCTACCCTGCCAGGCCCTGGCCCAGTCCCAGAGCTGGAGCCGGAATCTTCCCAGACTCCAGTGGTCCCTACCCGCAAAGGCAAGTGCCGGGGCGTGCGGCGCATGGTGGTGAAGATGGCCAAGATCCCTGTATCACTGGGGAGGCGGAACAAGACCACGTACAAGGTGTCATCCTTGAGCAGCAGCCTGAGTGTGGAGGGCAAGGAGCTGGGCCTGCGTGTGTCGGCAGAGCCTACCCCACTGCTAAAGATGAAGAACAATGGACGGAACGTGGTGGTGGTCTTTCCACCTGGCGAGATGCCCATTATTCTCAAGCGTAAGCGCGGCCGCCCTCCTAAGAACCTGCTGCTGGGTCCTGGCAAGCCCAAGGAGCCAGCCGTGGTGGCAGCCGAGGCAGCCACCGTGGCAGCAGCCACCATGGCCATGCCGGAGGTGAAGAAACGGCGGCGGCGGAAGCAGAAGCTGGCATCTCCCCAGCCGTCCTATGCGGCAGACGCCAACGACAGCAAGGCCGAGTACTCAGACGTCCTCGCCAAGCTTGCCTTCCTGAACCGCCAGAGCCAGTGTGCCGGTCGGTGCTCACCGCCCCGCTGCTGGACACCCAGTGAGCCCGAGTCAGTGCACCAGGCACCTGACACCCAGAGCATCTCTCACTTCCTGCACCGTGTGCAGGGCTTCCGAAGGCGTGGAGGCAAAGCGGGCGGTTTTGGTGGCCGGGGTGGGGGCCATGCAGCCAAGGCAGCCCGTTGTTCCTTCAGTGACTTCTTTGAGGGCATTGGCAAGAAAAAGAAGGTGGTGGCAGTGACAGCTGCTGGGGTTGGGGGCCCCGGCCTCACCGAGTTGGGGCACCCACGCAAACGGGGCCGGGGGGAGGTGGATGCCGTGACTGGGAAGCCCAAGCGCAAGAGGCGGTCCCGGAAGAACGGGACTCTGTTCCCAGAGCAGGTGCCCAGTGGCCCAGGCTTTGGGGAGGCGGGTGCTGAGTGGGCCGGGGACAAGGGTGGTGGCTGGGCCCCTCACCATGGGCACCCAGGCGGGCAAACTGGCCGAAACTGTGGGTTCCAGGGGACCGAGGCCCGGGCCTTTGCCTCCACTGGGCTAGAGAGTGGGGCTTCAGGCCGAGGCAGCTACTACAGCACAGGTGCGCCTGCGGGCCAGACAGAGCTCAGCCAGGAGCGCCAGAACCTCTTCACCGGCTATTTTCGCTCACTGCTCGATTCGGATGACTCCTCTGACCTCCTGGACTTTGCCCTCTCAGCCTCTCGCCCTGAGTCCCGGAAGGCGTCAGGCACCTACACAGGGCCCCCCACCAGCGCCCTACCTGCCCAGCGGGGCCTGGCCACTTTCCCCAGCCGGGGAGCCAAGGCCAGCCCAGTGGCAGTGGGCAGCAGTGGGGCTGGGGCAGACCCCTCCTTTCAGCCTGTGCTGCCTGCTCGCCAAACCTTCCCACCAGGCCGTGCAGCAAGCTATGGGATAACCCCAGCCACTTCAGATTGCCGGGCTGCCGAGACCTTCCCTAAGCTGGCTCCCCCACCTTCAACCGTGGCCCGCTCACCTACTACCCACCCACCCACCAACACTTACCCACCCCAGTATGGTGGCTATGGGGCTGGACAAAGCGTATTCGCCCCAGCTAAGCCCTTTACAGGCCAGGACTGTGCTAATAGCAAGGACTGCAGCTTCGCCTATGGCAGCGGCAACAGCCTGCCTGCCTCGCCCAGCAGCGCCCACAGCGCTGGCTACGCCCCACCGCCTACTGGTGGCCCCTGCCTGCCACCAAGCAAGGCCTCCTTCTTCAACAGCTCTGAGGGGGCCCCCTTCTCTGGTTCAGCCCCCACGCCCCTGCGCTGTGACAGCCGGGCCAGCACCGTCTCACCCGGCGGCTACATGGTGCCCAAGGGCACCACAGCCTCTGCCACCTCCGCTGCCTCTGCCGCCTCCTCCTCCTCCTCCTCCTTCCAGCCCTCGCCTGAGAACTGTCGGCAGTTTGCGGGGGCTTCTCAGTGGCCTTTCCGGCAGGGCTACGGAGGCCTGGACTGGGCCTCAGAGGCCTTCAGTCAGCTCTACAATCCTGGTTTCGACTGCCACGTCACCGAGCCCAACGTGATCCTGGACATCTCCAACTACACGCCACAGAAGGTGAAACAGCAGACAGCCGTGTCCGAGACCTTCTCCGAGTCGTCCTCTGACAGCACCCAGTTCAATCAGCCAGTCGGCGGTGGTTTTCGGCGTGCCAACAGCGAGGCCTCGAGCAGTGAGGGCCAGTCGAGCCTGTCCAGCCTGGAGAAACTGATGATGGACTGGAACGAGGCATCATCTGCCCCCGGCTACAACTGGAACCAGAGCGTCCTCTTCCAGAGCAGCTCCAAACCAGGCCGTGGACGGCGGAAGAAGGTGGACCTATTTGAGGCCTCACATCTGGGCTTCCCATCATCTGCCTCGGCCACTGCCTCAGGCTACCCATCCAAACGGAGCACTGGGCCCCGACAGCCACGGGGTGGACGGGGCGGTGGGGCCTGCTCAGCCAAGAAGGAGCGGGGTGGTGCAGCAGCCAAAGCCAAGTTCATCCCCAAGCCACAGCCGGTCAACCCGCTGTTCCAGGACAGCCCAGACCTTGGCCTGGACTACTATAGCGGGGACAGCAGCATGTCACCACTGCCCTCGCAGTCGAGGGCCTTCAGTGTGAGCGAGCGAGACCCCTGTGACTTCATGGGACCCTACTCCATGAACCCATCCACGCCATCTGACGGCACCTTTGGCCAAGGGTTTCACTGCGACTCGCCCAGCCTGGGTGCCCCTGAACTGGACAGCAAGCATTTCCCGCCACTGGCCCACCCACCCACCGTGTTTGATGCTGGCCTGCAGAAGGCATACTCACCCACTTGCTCACCCACACTAGGCTTCAAGGAAGAGCTGCGGCCGCCACCCACAAAGCTGGCTGCCTGTGAGCCCCTCAAGCATGGGCTCCAGGGGGCCAGCCTGGGCCACGCGGCTGCAGCCCAGGCACACCTGAGCTGCCGGGACCTGCCGCTGGGCCAGCCCCACTACGACTCTCCCAGCTGCAAGGGCACAGCATATTGGTACCCGCCAGGCTCAGCTGCCCGCAGCCCACCCTATGAAGGCAAGGTGGGTACGGGGCTGCTGGCTGACTTCCTGGGCAGGACGGAGGCCGCGTGTCTCAGTGCCCCACACCTGGCTAGCCCACCGGCCACGCCCAAGGCCGACAAAGAGCCGCTGGAGATGGCCCGGCCGCCTGGCCCACCCCGTGGCCCCACTGCAGCCACTGCTGGCTATGGCTGCCCACTCCTTAGTGACTTGACCCTGTCCCCCGTGCCGAGGGACTCGCTGCTGCCCCTGCAGGATACTGCCTACAGGTATCCAGGCTTTATGCCGCAGGCGCATCCCGGCCTGGGTGGGGGCCCCAAGAGCGGCTTCCTGGGGCCCATGGCGGAACCTCACCCTGAGGACACATTCACCGTCACCTCCCTGTAGTGCCAACTGAAGTGCCGACTGGACCTCGAGGTTTTGTTCCTGGGTGAGTCTGGGCATGTGGGTTTAGTGGGCAGAGAGGCCTAGAGGTGGGAGGGGTGAGGACATTGGAGTTTAGGCGAGGGGAAAAGGTATAGTGATGAGCAGGAAGGATTTAAGGACAAGACTGGGGACGTGACGACAGGGAGCTGGGATTCAGGAAGGAGTCTGGGATTAGCTTTTGGGAATAGTCTGAGGAAGGAGATGGGTTGCTTGGGTGGGGAACCCAGCATGGGGATTGGACATTCCCCAGTTACTGAGATGACTGGAGAACCGTAGACTGCATGGGGCCATTTAGTTTGGTTCGTCAAGCATTTATTTCCCTCACTCCTGTTAGGTCCTGGGCAGGCACCACCTGAGTCCCAGGAAAGACTCACTACTTGGCCTCTTATGAGGGAGGCATTCACATCACCCTGTGTGACACAAGTGATGAGACAAGCAGGTTGGATCATTATCCACTGCGGCCTATCCAGGGTCCAACCCTACCAGGCTCCCTCGTTTCCCTGGGAGCTTCATTTAATCCAAGATGCAATCTGGCCAGGGCTAGGCTGAGTGTGGCCAGTATGTCTTGGTCACACACTCTGCAATGGCTTTACAAAATGGCCCGAAGTGTCCTTTCCTGGTCTCCCAGGGTACCCCCAAAGGCTATTTTTCAGTATCTTTGGCCTGAGGTAGGCTCAAGAGTGGTCAGGGGCATGCAAGGTAGGGATCCAGAGGAGAAAAGGGGTGCTGGGGTCCTGCCGTGCCTGGGAACCTGCAGCCAGTGGATCTGTCCCCAGGCAGGATGTTTTCTGCCTAGAGAAAGCCAGTTCTTTTCCTGAAGCTAAATGCTTTTCCAAGAGTTCGGTTAAACATTACTAGATATTTAGGTATTATTTTTATCAGGCACTGTGACCTCATTAGTTGGAGTCACAGTTTTAGTTTCTTAAGATTTTGTGTTTAAGAAAAGGAAAGTAAAAAGGGGAAAATGCCCCCAAAATGGAAAAGGGGCAGGGTTGGAGAAGTCATTTTCTTGATGAACAACCTGCTCCAGAAATACAGCCATAGCTGGCCCATCAGATCTCACTTTTGGACAACAGATTTGTCACAAAATTGGCCCAGATGTGATGGGTGGCAGTGGTATGGGCCAGGGGCCTGGCTGAGCCCCTCACCCTCCACCTCTGCTGCCACTGCAGCCTCCTGGGAGTGTCTCTTCCTGGAGAAGGAATAGCAGGGCTCCTGGAAAGCCCCGTCCCTGCTCTGGGAAGGCCATTCAAGGCCAGGGTGACTCAGGGTCCTGAAGTCATGTCACTGGAAAGTTGTTACCCCCTCTCTGCCTGACCTCAGCTCCCTTGGTGCCTAAAGGTGGCAAAGGGCAACACGTGGGGGTCAGGAGGCTCAGGGAAGGACCCTTCCCCAATTGGCCATCAACTTGCTACATGCCCTTGACCAAGCTTTTGCCCCTCCTCCCCCCCGCCTCTATTTCCCCATCTGTTCAAGGAGATTGACTTTGATAATCTCTTAGGCTCTTGCAACTCTGCATGGCATAGACAATGGACTGAACTTTTTTTTTTTGGCAGCATATTTTTCCTCCTAATGAAGCCAGGCCAAGATTAAAATGGCCTTCCATTCCCCATGCGTCTCATTGCAAGCAGCAGAGCCACAGATCTGAGGCAGACCAGGGAGAAGCTGCTTAGGGTTTAAAATGTCAAACACTTGATCCTTCTCACTGGAGGGGAGATGTCTCATGGATAATCCAGAAATGTGAAATAATCCAAAAACCGTTCCTCCCGGGCTCTGGGTGGGAAAATAAACGGGAATGGGGGCTGGGTGTTTGGGCAGGTCACAGCTCAGTGAGATACATAATGGAACCACCCAGTGAGGCCTGAACGCAGGAGGAACTGGGATGCCATCCAGCCCCACATTCTGGCCCCGCTCCCCACTCAGAGCTGGGAGTTGACATCACTATCCTCAGACCAATGCATTCACTTGTTCCAGAGACATCTGTCCAGCACCCACTATGTGCCAGGCATTGGGGGCACCACAGTGAATACCACAAATGAGGTCCTAGTCCTCAGAGGGCTTCCAGTTTAGAGAGAAAGACAGTAAACAATGACACAGAGCATTTAATAATTATCACCATAGGAAGGACTGTGCAAGAGAAGAAAAGCTAGGAGGCCGTGAGAGCCTGTAGCAAGCTGATGCCAGAAAATGGGAGGACATTGGCCAGACCAGGAGTGGGAAGAGCATTCTGGGCAGAGAGAGCAGCAGTGAGTAAAGCCCTGAGGGAGGCAGAGGCTCAGCTTTGAGGAATTGATAAGAAGACAGTAGCATCGAGTAAGGGACGAGGCAGGCAGGGCCAGATCATGTAGGGTATTGGAAGGTTTGAACTTTACTCCAAGACAAATGGGGAATGGTTGAAGAGTTCTCAGCTGCGATGCCATGGGTCACAGTGGAGCAGGGCAAGTGTGGAAGGAAGGAGACCAGCTGCAGGAGTCCAAGCAAGCATTGATGGTGGCATGGACCAAGGCTGTGGTGGGCTGTCTCCCTTCTTTATCTAAGATGGCACACCAGCTCCCTCCCTCATCTAGGGCAACCCTCAGTGCCAGGGACTGATGAGAATCATTGTGAGAGTGAGGAAGAGTTGGGGATATAGAGAGGACAACAGTGAGGAGGAAGAGTCAACAGAGGGAGGAGTGCTGTCAGCAATGGGTTTATACACAGAGGACGGTGACACGCTCATTCACCAACAGGCTGTGAGCACTTTGGACACTGGGCACTGGAGAAGCAGTCATTCAGCTCAGCCTCACATCTTGAGCCCCTCCATGCCCATCCCACTGCCAGGCACGGGGGAGACAGAGACATGGCCCCTGTCTTTAGAGTTCAGCATCTACCCCAGGAAGCTAAAACAAGTACACAAAGAACCTAAAAACACCTGGTGGAAAGTGGCAGGTGCCCAGAGGCAGGGAGAAACAAAGCTTGAGCACCAGGAAAGGTGAGCGTTGGGGTCAGAAATCATCTCTCTACCCCATTGTTAGGAAAGGGACATGAATTTGTGCAACACTGCCACACTGACCCTTCGGAGCAACACCCACCCTCCCATCAGAGTCGAGGAAACAGGTACAGCTGTGAACCTCACCCAGGGGATCCACAGGTAGTAAATGGTGGAGCCAGGATTTGAGCCCAGTCCTGGCCCCCCAGAGCCTGGGTACTCTGCCATACTGCTCCTTCTCCGCCCTGCACCCCTGATTCTCCACCTGCAAAATGACGGATTGGGTGGATGCTCCCTACAACTCTTTCTGGGTCTGACATTTTAAATGGATTTTGAGGTTCTGCGGAAGAAGCTGCATTTGAGCTTGACCTTGAAGAACAGGCAAGATTTGGACACGTGGAGACTGGGGGAAGGGCATTCCAGGCAGAGGGAACTGTGGGCAAGGGCAGGTCACACCCCAGTATGAATTAGAAGAGGAAGGCTCAGAGGAGCCAGAGTGGGAAAGGCAGGACCTGACTGGTCTGAGAGCTGAGCTGCTGGGGCAGAGAGGGAAGGGGGCGGGGCGGCATGGGGCTTTGGGCCTGGGCAGACATCTTGTCTAGTCCCTTAGATGGAAAGCAGAGCCAGACAGCCTGGCTCCACATCAGGCCCCCATGGCTGAAGATCGGCCCCACCAGACCCTGGGGACAGGGTGGGAGGGTAGGAAGGACCCTCCAAGGTGTTTCGGAATCTCGAGTCCCCTTCTCCTCCCTGTTACCCCTCTGGCCTGGACCTGAGGCCAAGAGAAATGTCACAGGTCCTCCGAGGTTATACCAGCTGGGACCTGACCAGAGCAGGAAGCAGTTTCCAAGGCCACCATCCAGCCAAGGTCATCAGGCATGCCCAGACCTGGGCCAGGCCCCGGCTGCCCTGGGCTTTGTCTCTCCGTGTCTTGAAACCTCAAGAGGTCACTTGATCTTGCCTCTGGCTCTAAGCAAGAGGCCCTCACGTCAGGGGTTAGCCAGTCTCGCCCTGCCTCTTCTGGGATTCTCTTCCCACTCTCTGAGGCTGTCCTCCCTCCGGTCCTATCTCTTGCCTCTCCTGCAGCCATTTTCAGGCCAGGCCTGCCTTTTCTGAGCCCTCATTTCCTGGAAATATAATCTCTCCGTGAACATGCCCTCTCACGCTCCTTCTCTCCTGTCTTCCACAACCCTGTGGACCCGGAAGAACCCAGAGGAGGGTGCACCCTACTGAAATGGGAGGGTGGTGGCTAGAAACATGCCTGTGGGCGCGGACAGGCCTCTGTGCAGAGCTCAGTTCCATCCCTTACCAGCTATGTGACCTGGTGAGTCATATCACCTTGCTGTGTCTCTTGTAAGAATTAAATGACATTCCCCATAAAGCACTTAGCCCAGTCTCTAGCACATAGTAAGCATGTAATGGGTGGTTGGTAAATGGGTGGATAAATACCTCTCCACGCTCTGAATTCTGGGGCCTCTAACCCACTCTGAGTCCCACACCTCTCACCCTTTCCTCTTTGCTCGGGACTCCGTAGCCAGCCTTCCTTCACCTGCTCTCCCTGCTTCCCTCCTAGGAAGGATCTTATAGTCTAGTGTAGGTTTGGGGCCTTTGGCAGGAGGCTGTGAAATACCACCTAGTTCTTTGCCTTAGCAACTGGGCTAAGTCCTCCCTGGGGGGCCCAGAGACAAGGTAAGTCATAAGCCCTACCCCAAGGGACCTGAAGCCTGAAGGACAACAGGACCCAGACTCCTAAATGACCCAGGTCAGCTAGAAACCCTGTCCACAGTTATCTGCGCCAATCCTCTTGGTGCAGATAATCTGAAAATGATTTCTTTGTGTCTTTGTAATACGTCATGATTTTCCCCCGGCAGATTTGCCATCTTTGTCATCATAACTTTTGCTGCCATCGTCCCCATTGTTTGTGCTGGAAGGCAAGGAGAAGTAGGTTAATTCTGTGTTCAATGCACATGAACGAGCCACCTGCCCTGGGCCAGGCATGGCATCTGGTGCTGAGGGTACCACTTAACGAGACAAGCAGTTTCCTGTCCTCATGGAGTTTGCAGCCTGTAACCGGTGTACATTAAAAGCCTCCACGTGGGCATCACTCCAGGGGAGGAACTGAAATGCTCTTACCAGATATGCCAGGGACCACCCTCTGGAACCATGAGCAGGGCAGGCAGCAAGAGCTTCCTGGAGGCAGGAAATGGGTCTTGAACAAATTGGAGGCTTCAGAAGCTATAGCCCAAGCTCAGCTACCAGGACGGCCAGGTCTCTGCCCCATACCTATGCCCCCTCCCTGAGTCCCTTCCCCTGACTGTGGCCACCAAAGTGCTCGTTCTTCAGCATTTTGGGATGCATGGTGTCTGCAGTCCCCTAAGTATTTACTGGATTAATTGATTGAAATACATCTGCTCCTGTGGCTCCATCACTTAACGCCTTTTGATTGCATCCTCCCCTCTCTGCCCTCCTTGCCTACAAAATCAAGGCCCAACTTCCTAGCCTGATATTTGGGTATTCAAGGCTTCTTTTTCAGCACTGACCTCCTTCTCACACACCCTCCATTTCCAGCCCTAGACTGTGGAATCAGGAATCCAGAGGGAGCTTTCCAGGGGCCCTTTCCCCAGGGTGCCCTGAGCCTTTGGTCTAGCTGCTCCAGCCTGGGCGTCCTTTCCTACCCACCATCCATCTCCCAGCTGTCAGTTCCTATCTTTCAAGTCAGACATCGCCTCCTCCAAGAAGCGTTCTAGGATCCTTCCCAGGCGCAATTAATCTCCAGCCCTTTATGCATCCATGACAGCCCTTCCTGGGAATGTCCTCCTCACCACGCCATCGGCTCCTTTAAGCCGGTTACTCATCTCGGTGCACTGTCCCCATCTCCCACTCCAGTGTCTCATCGTGTCTGGGACATTTCAGGGGTCAGGGTTGTTTTTTCTGGAGTCAAAGAAGAGCATGTGAACTAGGGAGAATTGTGAGAGGAAGGGTTAAGTATTGGGGAATGGGGATGAGTTGATTTCTCTCACCCCTACTGTCATCAGATACGCTCCTAAAAGTGGGGCAGGGGAGGGGTGTATAAATAAACCCATTCAAACTCTCAGGGTTAACTGGGCTTTTGGAGTTCTCCAAGTATAACCCCTCCCAGTTTACAGAGACAGAGGGACTTGCCCAAAGACACAGCCACCCAGGCAGGGGAGCACAGATTGGTAGAGCCAGAAAGGGCCCTTGGGGATCACCTAGTTCCGCTATTCCTGCCCTTTCTTCAGCCTCCGCTTCAGTCGCACACCCAACACTTACCCATCGGTGACACCCGTCTTTATATAGGCATCTCCCATCAGGAGGGTGGAGAGTGTGTGGGTGTTGGGGGAGGGGGTGTATAGCCTCCTCCCAGGACAGGTGAGGCGTTTGAGGCTCTGAGAGGTGGGAGACACACACAACGTCACCCAAGTTTGGTGGGCGACCATGGATGTGAACCCCCTTTGGTCCCACTAGCATCACCCTCGATGCCCAGCAGTGGAGGAGGTCAGGGAAGATCGCTAAGGCAGAATGACTGGCAGAGCTGCGGTTTAAGGAACGCCTCTGGTCACTGGTGGACACAGATTTTGAAGAACTCTCCAGTGGGGAGGAGAGCACCCCCACACACGCACCCCTCACACACACAGCCTGCCTATCCCCACCTGGAAGCTTCATCTCCCAGTGAACCCCAGATCCACCCTACCTGAGAGTATCTCCATCTGTCGGGTATGGTCTGGGCCTCAGGGAAGAAGTGTTCTCTCCACATTAAAGGGACGTGCAGGCCTAACTTTGCCTGAAAGTGTTGGAGGGAGTGGATCAGCCTTTGGGCAGCTGTGGTTTGCATCTGACCCCTTGTCTTTGGTACAGTATCTCAGTGCCTGAAGAGCTCTCCCATTACCTGTTCAAATCCCCTTACTTTACAGAGAAACAAGCCCAGAGAGGGAAAGGATTGCCTTAGGTCACACAGCAAATAGGTCTCTCAGTTCTCATGCGCTCTCTTTGCCTTCTGCTCCACTGCCTTGTTTACCATTGAGACCCCCTTCTGGAGGGCAGAGGCTGGAGGTGGGGGTTAGACCTTAGCTCGTGACCTGGCAATTAATGGGTGTGAATACATGTTTGCTGGTTGCTTAAGTGAATGTATGAAAGTGCTCCTTTTTGGGAAGACATCTCTCTGTGGACCACCTGGTATACGTGATCTGCAGCACTTTGAATCCCTGCTCAGCTACCCCTCGGTGCCCGCAGTGCCAGCCCCACTGACAGGCAGAGTCCACTTAATGCCCTGGCACCTCAGACAGTAAAACTGCTGGAGCTCAAGGACTCGGTGGAACATGGCTCTGCAGTCGCTCATTATGGAGTCACTAAAAGGTTAAGTCTCACGAACAATAGCTGGTGTCCTGGGGCGCCAGGCACATGCTGGCATTGGGGATACAGAGGTACCATGCACAGGTCTCTGCCCTGGAGGAGCGTGGAAAGGAATGACAAGTACACTGGTAGCTATGGTAACAGGGTGGTCTAAGGAGGTGTGCAAGACCTGAGCTGGACCTTGACACGCTGATTGGACTTAAACCAGTCATCGCTCTGTCATGCAGTCAGCACGCATTCTTGACCCAAGCATGTGCTGGGCACCGTGCTCAGCAGTGAGTTGAAGAGCCACAGTCTCTCCTGCCAAGGCTGGATTAGGTGCTCCCTGAACCCCGCGGGGCTTACTGTGGCACAGCCCCCTCCTCCCTACGTGGTCATTGCCTGGTTTGGGGTCTGCTTTGCTTCCCTCTCTGTTCTGTGAGCCCCTTAAGGGCAGGGACCAGATCTGTCTTGGTCTCTGCTTTGTCTCCAGTGCCCAGCACTGGGCTGCCTGGCGGGTCAGCATTGGTTCTGTTTTGTGGAGGGTTGAACTTAGTAAGGTCAGGGTTCTACAGGGCCCCAGCATTCTCCCTTCTCCCTGGCTCAGGAACCTCTGGTTTTGATTCTCTCCCCATCCCCCACCCTCCCCCCATCCCCCAGATTCTGGCCAAGTCATGAAAGCTGGGGAGGGCAGTGGGAGGAGGAAGGTGAGACAGCGATGGCTTAGCAGAGGGTGAGAAATCCTCCCTGCTGCCTGGCCGCCGGCACCACGGGAATGGTTCTGGCAGGAGCTGCCTGCTGGGCTGAGATCACCATGGAGACCTGGCTTGGAGAGGGTCACTGGCAGTGGCTAAGGGCTGGAGGGGGTGGGGGGTGACAGGGATTTGTGCAGAGACTCCCAGCCTGCCCTGGGGCCCTTAGGGGGGAGCAGGGGAGGCTGGGGTTCGGTACAATCAGCTTGCTAAGTGGTTTGGGGCAGCCTGTCCTAAATTTCCCCCTCACTTGCCACCCCAACTCACTATACCTGTCACCCCAACAGAGGTTGCTAAGCTTGCAGTTTCCTCTCTTCAACTGCAATAAAGCTGTCCTACAGATAGATGCCCCCAGCCCTCCAGCTGAACCTGTCCCCCCAGATACAGTAGTCCTGCCTCCTAATGGATACCCTGCTTGTCGCTACAACTGTTCTCTTCATCACCCTAACTGGAGAACTGACATCCATCCCAGCAGCACCCCCTGCCCCAAGAGCTGCTTTTCTACCAAGCGCCCCACTTGTAACACAGCTGTCACCCGTAACAAGCACACCTCTTACCCCTACGGCTAATATTCCATCCTCCCCTCACCTGCAGGAGACCTGACAGCTTAACAAAGATGCAACTCCAGCCCACCCCCTCGTGTCTCTGCTTGCCACCTGGGCTGCAACACCGGGATAGGGTGCTGCCCCTGCCTTGCAGGAGCCCACCTGGTTCCCCTGGCTCTTGAGGGAGTCCTGGCAAGTCCAGCCGCAGGACAAAAGTCTTCCCCGGGGCTGACTGCCCAGCAGACAGCAGCCAAGGCTGAGCAGAATTTAAATGTGGCCCTGTTGGGAAGAGAAGCCAAGAAAGAGGACAAGGGAGGAAAGGCTTTCATTTCTGTGGCTGCCTGGTTGCTGCGGGGGTGGGGGAGGACTTGCTGAGCAGTCTTAGGAGGCGGTTGGTTTCAGGGCTCTAAGAAGAGGACAGACCTCAGAAAGGTCCAGGCTAATGAGTGGAGGTCTTAAGAATGACCAAGCCCATCTCTGTCCCTCTGGGCACCTTCCTGCTCACCCCAGCAAAGATGGGGGTCTGCATAGGGGAGTCAGGGCCCTGCAAAAACAGTTCAGACTGTCTGGGAAAGGGGGTACTTCAGACCTCCAGTGTCTGGTGATTGTCGGGCCTGAGGACGTGGGAGTTTCTGGGCTTCAGGAAGGCAGGGGGTGCGGCAAAACACAGATGGTATTGTGTTGGGCAATTTCTTTATTCCTTTATTCAGACAGACTTCCTCATCCCCTCACCTCTCTAAGGAACAGAATGGCATTGGTGGGGACTGGGGGGAGGGTTGGAGTTAGAAGAAATTAAAGCAGTGGCTCACACCTGTGCTGCGCTGAGGTCCTGTCTTCCCCATTACGTCATTTGTTTCTCAGAACAGCCGAGGTTGGAGGGATTTCTAAACTCATTACATGAGGAAGCCTAGGCTTGGAGAGCCTAGCTGGTCTAGGCCCCAGGAAAATGATAGCGGCTGGTAACTAGTGTCATTTATTATTCATTTATGTTCCAGGCCTAATATGCCTTAAACCACTGAATCCTCCCAACAAACCTATGGGATAGTTCTGTTATCTCCGTTTTACAGATGAGTAAACTGAGGCTCAGAGAGAGGCACTGGCTTGCCCAAGGTCATAGAGCTTTTAAATGGTGGTGCCAGCATTTTAACTCAGTTGTGTCTGACTCGAGAGCCCAAGTTCTTAACAAATTGCACTGCCTGAAACCCTGACTTCTCGCCCTGTGCATTCTTTACCTCTCACTGTGGGCCTTGGACACACACCTATTTTACATATGGGGAACCTGAGCTCAGAGCAGGCCAGAGTCTCATGGGGGGCTGTTTGGAGTTTTCTGGGAGAAGGAACAATGCCGTTAGCTTCTCCCAGAATCCTGTTAGGGACTGGGCGGGGGTCCCGTGCTTAGCCTCCCTGTTCTTAGAGCTCAGTGTCTGTGCCTGTTGCTGACTTCTGCCTCCTCTCTTGTGTTTCTTTGCAGCTTTCAGAAAACCAACGCCAAGACCCCTCCCAGCGTCCACATCATCCTCTGGCAGGAGCGCCTGCCCCTCTTCCTCCCCTGCCCCACACCCCCTGCGACCCCATTTCCCCCCACCCCTTCCCTGCCCATCTCCTCCACGCAGAAGCCGAAGGTGAGCCCTTTCTGCACAAAACCAGCAATTGTAAATACTTTTTAAAAATGTACAAAACTTAAAAACAAAACACAGTTTTAGAAAAAGACAAAAAAAAGAGAGAGAGCGAGAGAGCGAGCGTGTGCAAGAGGTTGCGAGCGGGGCCCCAAGGTGTCCAGAGCCCCTGCAAGTATGCACTGAGAAATTTATCTACAGGTCGTTTGACAAAAATGAACAATATCCTATTTATTGTATATACTGTTTTATTATAAATCGTGGATTGTATATTGCATTCTGTAAACCTGCTGTGGTCCCGTGGTGTGCAAATTCGCATGGTGGGGGGAGGGGGAAGAACCTCTTGCGGGAGCTTTTTTTTTTTCTTTCTTATTTTTCACTCTTGGGTTTTCTCTTCTGTTGTTGTTGTTGTTTTCTGTTGGCAGGACACACCCAAAGATCCAAGTTTGTATTAAAAAGAAATGAAAAAAAAGCAAAAAAAAAAAAACAAAACAAAAAAACCTCGTGTCTTGTGAAAGGGGGTGAGTGAGGGTGGATGGAATGGAAGGGGCGCGGCTGAGTTTTGTCACCAGCCACTGGTTCCCCACAGGAGCTGAAATACCCACGTGTCCTGTGCCTCTGAGTTCTCTCTTCTGCCTGAGGTCTGAGTCACCTTTGCATCTGGGCTCCCCCACTTATACCCCAGGCCCTGGGTGTTCTCTGCCTCTGGGTTCCCCAGTCTGCCCCATAGGGCTTCCTGGCCCCTGGCATTCCTGTCCCACGTCCAGGGATGCTGCCTTAACGGGTCTTTGTTTTGCCTTAGGTTCTGGGTCTCCCTTGATTCTGAGACCTCTCTTCTGTCCCCAGTCCCAGGTCTCCCAGCCCCTGGATCACACCTTCTTTCAAAGCGCCTGGATGCCTGCTTCCAGGAGCCTTATATTCCCCCAAGTCGTAGGTTCCCTTTCCCTGAGGACCCCCATTATGAATCAGGTCTTGGGCCTCCCCTGCTGCTAGATCCCCTCATTCCATCCTAGGGCCCAGGTCCCTGACTCGCCCCTTCATTTGTCCTGTCTCCCCAGCCTTTGGGCCCCACGGTTCTACTCTGGTTCACAGACACCTGTCTTTGAGATACTCATTCCATCCTAAGGCCCAAGACCCTTGTGGGCCAGCCCCCTTCCCCACAAGGACTGGAGTACCCCGTTTGTGTGTTTCCCATTTGCCCCAGGGCCTGCCTGGGTCTCCTCTGTCCCCAGGCCCCCCATTTTGCCCCAACACACCTGCATCTACCTATGCAAACTGCCAGTAACTCCAATATATCTGCCTCCCCCTTTCTTTCCACCCTGAACCCCAATTGCCAGGTTTGTGTTTCCTCCCAGCTTTTGTAAGCCTTAGAAAAAGAAAACTCCTCATCCTGTGCCTAACTCTGGTGGACCTGGAAGTGCTGAGCTGCTTCCCACTCCCTGACCGTGGGAAGTTCTTGGCTGCCCTTGACCGACTGATGCCCACTTTGGGCTGCCGGGTCTTTAGCAAGCAGCTTTTCCCATAGACCCATTTTATCTTGAAGCTCTGCCAAATGGAGCTGCTCGGTGTCCCTCCCTCCTGAAGCTCAGGAAGACCCCAAGAGACAGCTCCCTGCCGCCTGCCCTTCCTGACCCAAGCAGCAAGGCCAGCCTTGGGAGAGTCAGAGGAACTCTCCATCTGAGGGAGAGAGAGACCCCCCGCTTCTGGGCACCCCTGTCTGAAAGAGGAGGCCGGAGGATTCAGGCAGGGGCAGGTAACAGACCCTATAACTGCAGCCTCTGCTGGATGTGCGGGTTCATCCACCCAGGCCCCCTCCACGCAGCCCGAAGACTCAGATGAAGACAATCCCTGCCCTCCTGCATGGTGAGGGCGAAGGCTTTAACACTGCATTCAAGCTACAGTCCAGCAGGTGCTGCAAGTGGGGGCAGGGAGCAGTACCACTCGGCTGGCGTTTCCCAGAGGAGAAAACATTTAAAGAGCCAAGGCTAGGGTGCTAGGCAGAAAAATGAGGTGGTTCCCAGAGGAGGAAAGAACTTGTGCAAAGGCCTGGAGATGTACAAGAGGGCGGCAGGGGTGGAAGCCACACATAGCGAGGTCTGTTTGGAGCAGACACTGTGTGTATTTTTGGAGAGGGGAGAGGGCTTTGGCAAGGTCACTCGGGGGCAGGGTGGAGGCTGGTTGGAGAGGGTGGGTGGCATGAAGGAACCGGTGGAGGAGGCCAAGAGAAGCTTGTTTGCAGCCCTAAGAATCGCCTGCAGGGAGAAAATGAGTATGTTCAGCGGCCTCCAAGGAAGCGGAAGAGACTTGGGGAGGCTGTCCAGGTGGGACAGGCTGGGCAGACAGGGGGCCCGGAGAGGGGGCTGAGGGCTCAGTAGGGGTGGGGTGCAGGGGAGGTCTCCATGACCGAGGGGGCAGTGGGGGGATTATTCAGTGGAAGAGATTAGGGCTCTACACAAGAAGGGGCTGGAGGTGGGGAGGAAGGGCCGAGAAGGGTTGTGCGCCCAGGAATTGGGTTGGGGGGGAGCCTATGAAGGAAATGGCAGTTTAAGGTGATTATAGCCCAGCCAGGGGGCTCATTAACTTGAAGAGGGCTTTGTAAAAGGAGGGATGGGGATTCACTGCAAAGAGGGGCACAGGCAGAGGGATGAGGACCCAGAGAAGGCCTTGTGGTTTCCAGGATGGGAGGGAGGCATGGTGAGGAGGACTGGAGCTCCTTGAAAGGTAAAGGAATGGCTCTTGGAGAGAATGGGAGCTCAAGGACGGGAGGGTCTCAGCCTAGGGTTCCGTGGCTGAGTAAGGGGGGAGGAGGGCCAAGGTGTATTTTGGAGAGAGGACTCAGGGGAGCTGTGCCAGAGCTAAGGGCCTACCCTTTGGGCTGGACGGTTCTCTGGGTTCTGGGGCCTCTAGGGGAAGGGCAGCAGAGGCTCTGCTCAGGTGGGTGGGGCAGGGATGGGGGTCATCCTATTTTGATCTGTTCTTCTCGGTAATTGGGGCCTTACCACAGCCACAGTCCCACACCTAATCCCAGAACGCTTCAAGGCAGTGTGGCTCCTAGATATGTGGGTTTTGCCACCATTTATTAAACACTTCCCTGAGGTATTTATTCCTCAAAACAGTCCTTGAGGTAGAGAAAGATATTCGCCACATTTACAGATGAGAAGACAAGTTCAGAGTCGCGGAGTAAGTGACTTGTCCAACATGACTTGGGAAGTGGCAGGAGTAGGTTGGCCCAGAGTCTGACTCTGAGCCCTGCTTGTTCACAATAACTTAAAGGGAAAAAAATCCTGCTTGTAAAATCATCCAAAAATTAGTCCATTCTATAGTAAATTTTTAAAATAATGGTAATAAGAATAGGAAATAATTATATAACTGTTCTAAACACTTTACATATATATGTATAAACACATTCTGCGTCCACAACAATCCTGTGAGGCTTTATTGTTACAATTATGCCCGTTTTACAGAAAACTCAAGTGCAGAGAGGTAATTTACAAAGTCCATTCAATGAGTAAATAGTGACACCAGGGTTCAAACCCAAGCAATCTCATTCAGGAGTCTGCTTCATTGTACTGTTAAAAGTGAAAACCCACACTACCCTCATTGCTAGTAATCTCCATTCAAGAATGTCGAGTCTGGGCCAGCCCGGTGGTGCAGCGGATAAGTGCACATGTTCCGCTTCGGCGGCCCGGCCCGGGGTTCACCAGTTCGGATCCCGGGTGCGGACATGGCACCACTTGGCAAGCCATGCTGCAGCAGGCGTCCCACATATGAAGTAGAGGAAGATGGGCATGGATATTAGTTCAGGGCCAGTCTTCCTCAGCAAAAAGAGGATTGGCAGCAGATGTTAGCTCAGGGTTAATCTTCCTAAAAAAAATTTTCGAGTCCATTCATCTAGATCAGTGATTCTCAACCCAGAGATTCTGACTTTATTGGTCTGGGCGGGACCTGGGCATGGGGATTTTTAGAAGCCCCCGGTGGTTCTAATGAGCAGCCAAAGTTGAGAACCTCTAATCTAGCTATTGTGCTGCGTGTTTGTATACAAGCAGTCACCTGTGTGCACACACCTATACTTAATGTGTTGTCCTCGGTGTGCGTAAGGTGCCTTCTTGTATGTACAGTGTGGTAGCCATTAGTGACTGTAAATTACTATGGGTTCTCTCAGTGACTGTTAGAGACACTGTGTGAACACGTTCATTCCACAAATATTTCTTAAGCACCTACAAAATTCCAGGCAGTGTCCTAGCCACCTGGGGATATGACAATGACAAGACAGATGGGGTCCCTGCCTTTGAATGTATAGTCTGATGGAACTGACAAATTTGGTCTCATGTCTTTCCCTGTGGGTGGCAGGGGTTTGGAACCCCTTAGGGGTTGCCGAGGGGTGAATGGCTGGCTAGACAAGCTTAGGAAGGTGAGACTTGCTGGTTGGCTGTGTGTGTGGTGGATCCTCTGGCCCTATGTCCAGATGTGGGGTTTTTTTGTGGGTTTTTATTTTTTGAGGAAGATCAACCTTGAGCTAACATCTGCCAATCCTCCTCTTTTTGCTGAGGAAGACTGGCCCTGAGCTAACATCCGTGCCCATCTTCCTCTACTTTATGTGTGGGACGCCTACCACAGCATGGCTTGCCACCAGGCCAGCCCCCAGATGTGTTTGAGAGAGGGAGACCCAGGGCATGTTTCTGGGTTTGAATGAGTGGGCTTGACTGTGTGGCATGGGTGTAAAGCTGTGCATGATTTGGGCCTGTGAAAATGTGGACAACGGTGGGAGGGGAGGGCTGTGTGTAAGGTAGGCATCAGCCCAGAACATCACACATGTGGTTGTGTGTGCACACTCACACACACACAGCCAGCTGCTGCAAGGAGGGGGCTGGGTTCCAGTCCCAGGGCTGGGAGAACTCTACTTTGGGTATGTGGAGGAGGCACAGCTGGGGCTGGAAATTCTGGAGTGGGAGGAAGGGAGGGAGAGGGGGAGGGAGGCTGGGGAGCCACATCCTTGATCTCTGGTCTGTTTCAGCAGTTCCGGACTTGGTGCTCTGGGTCTCTGTGTGACTCTGGGTCTCCCTCTCTGTAATGTCCAGATCTTGGCATCCCTGTTTCTCTCTTCTGGGCCTTGGGCTCTGAGGCTGATCACATGACTCTGGGTCACCACCTCTCCAAGCTACTTGGCTGTGTACCCCTCCAAGTCTCTGTCTCTGCCTCCATGTCTGCCTCTGTCTCCGTGTCCTTCCTTGTCCTTGCCAGGTGGGAGGAGGGGGCCCAGTGCTCAGGGAGCAGGTGTCGGCTCACTCAGGCAGCAGGGAGTGAAGCTGAGGAGGGCACAGAGCCAGCAGCCCCTGGACACACAGCCACACTCCAGGAACATACTCAGGGCGCTCACAGGAACACACATGACATACATGGAGAGATAAGTTCTCAGGGACATTCATAGGGACATACACACAGGTACACAATTCAACACACAGCTGTGCCTGGAAACACAAGGATGCCAGACACGAAGAGTCACACACAAATACCAAGGGATCATACACACACACTGACAAATACTAATCCAGGCACACACACATACACAGTCACAGGCACACCCAGGGCATTCTTCCAAAGGAAAACCCAGGGCTTTGGGCACCAACAGACACAAACTTACACACACCTTCAGGCACATACATACACACAAGCACAAAGATAGCAGACACAATCACACACTGGAACATAGATACACAAAGGCACAGGTACATTCAGTTACACCGTGGCAATCACACTCAGAGCCACATACATTCAGGAATAAGGAGGCCAATGAGCATAGGCAAATATCCTCAAGGACAACCAGAGACAGAGGCACAACAGGCACACTGAGGGACACGCCCAGGCACAGGCAGAACATCCTCAGGCACACACACACCCCTTGGGGCTCACTCTGGAGCACCTGGGGACACGCCCATAGGCGGCGGGACCGGGGGGACAGGGCGGCCCCAGCGCACCCGGAGCCCGCGGTTTGCCCCCAGGCGCCCCGAGCGTGCGTGCGTGCCTGCCAGCCGGAGCGCGCCGCCACCTGTGGGAGGAGAGGTGCGCGCTGCGCCCGGGGCTGCCCAGTTGGCGCGGCGCGGGGGGGGGGGGGGGGGGCGGTTGCCATGGCGCGCCGAGCGCGGCCGCATACTAATGGGGTGGCCACGGGCAATGCCCCCCTGCTGGCCGGGCTCCCTCCTCCCACTCCTTCCTCCAGCTCCTCCGAAGTCCCCCCGGGCCGCGCACCCCACTGTGAGGGCCTGCGCCCCTGCCTGGGGCCTGGAGGGCGGTCGGGAGGCCCGGGGCCGCGGGGCCTCGCCTCTCCCCCTCCCTCCAGAGAAGGCCCAGGCCGGGGAAAGGCGGCGGTGGGGCCCGGCGCGGGGGAGGGCCTGGGGCGCGGCGGGGGCGGCCGGCCTGGGCGCGGGCACCAAACGGGCACGGCAGCTGGGAGCGCAGGTGCTGCCGTGGAAATGGGGGTGGTATCCTGGGAGGGGGGGAAATTAAGGGAGAACTTAACACTTTTGTTGCCAGAGGGTCCTTCCGTCTGTCTTGCCCAGGCTTGGCGGGGAGAGGGCGGAGTGGGACCTGACGAATCGCTAGTGAACTCCACACCGCTCTCCCTCCATCTGCCTCCAGCATCTCTCCAGTTCTCGTTTGACTTACGGGGCAGGGGGGCATCAGTTACCATCACTCCTGTTCTGCCCTAGTCTGACTGGTGAGGTGGGAGTGTGAAGTGCACCGAGGACTGGGGCGGGGGGAGGCGGGGACCAGAAGGATTAACACCTCCCAAAACCTATTCGGTACCCAATACCAACGCCTCTCAGAGTCCCCTTTCACACAGCCTTGATTCTCTACCCCCTCAGCCCCGCAGTTTTAATTGGCGTGGAGGGGCGTGGCCGTACCCTGGGGTGGGGGGAGCCAGCAGAGGGTTTTCAGGTAGAGGCAGTGGGAGGGGGGCCTAATGGGGGGGAGCCAGGCAGTTGCCTAGCAACCCCACAGCTGTCTGTTGACCTAGAAGAAGCTGCGCCGTCTTGACACAGCTGGTGTTTACATGTAACCGAGGCTCTGGCTTACCGCTTGCTTGGAGGAAAGCTGAGGCAGGGCCCTGGTGGCAGCCTGGCCACGGCCCCCGGCTGTGGTGGGCTCTGTGCCTGCCTGCCTGCCCTCTTTGCTTCGGCTCCCACCTCCAGTCCAACAGGAGAGAGAGTGGGAGGGCAGATCTCAGAGCTGGAAGCTTTAGGGCTGAGGAAAGTTGACATACACACACACACACAGAACCTGAAGCTTTCAACACGGAAATGGTGAGAGACTAAGAAAAGGCTGAGGGAAGGGGGTGCCCAATTTGTGCGCAGATTTCAGCCCACAGAGAGAACACCAACATTCACAGGGACACATGGACATACAGAGACCCACAAAATCAAACTGACATAGGCACACACACCCGGGCACAGAGATGCTCACTGACATCTAGGCAGACACACACACAAATACAGACACACAGCAAGCGACTGCAATCCTGACACATAGAAATACCCCCAGACCTCTTGATGCAGAGGACAAACAGACATTGACCATCTGATAGAAACACACACTCAAACACACTGACACACAGAAAGCCCCCGTGTTAACACAAGCAGCCCTCACATGAACACTGTTCATTCCAGCTAGAGGTTGCAGGTCTGCATTACGATAGGGAGAAACCGAGACCCATGTACAGAGTCACCCACACGCACACAGAGAAACACACAACTCCCCAAACTTTTATTGACTGCCCATAATGCTCAAGGCCAGGCAGTTGCTCACACCACTGACAAGGCAGAAACACACCCAGGAGACCAACATGTGAAGAGGCACAGGTCCCTGAAGGACCTGATGGCCCCATGCGGGCCCTGACATGTCTTACCCGCACCCACACAAATACCCGTAGCACAAACGCATGCCGGCCTAGGGTGTGGACAGAGCTGCGACTCCTCTCTGCCCACAAGCCCTGAGGAGCAGCAGATGTTCTTTGGGGTCAGAGGGCCCTAGTGGCCCCAGTACCAGCATCAGGTGAACCCACATGGCCTGGGCTGCACCCTCAGCTGTAGGGAAGAAGCAGCACCAGCTCTTACCCTGGGAGCCCCCAGACTCAGGGGAAAGATACAGCCCATCACCAGGAGCCCCCTGGCTGAAGCTCTGTCCTCTGGAGTCCCTGGGCTGAGCTAAGAAGCACTGTCCTGCCCAGATGAGCCCCAGTCTGATGGAGGCCACATCTCCCTCCCAGGCTGCTCTGGACTCCACAGACAGACACACAAATACACACACTAGCATGTGGCAGCTCCTGGGGGTTCTCCAGGGCTTCCTGACAGAGGGGAGCCTGGGGCCTGGCTTTGGAGACAGAGAGAAAGGCAGCAAGGGAGTGTGCTGAGGAGGGCCTCCTTTTCTTACCCGACACCCCGCCCCTCATACAGCAGTTTCTCCTCCCCCCAGGGCCCAAGGGGCCTGCTGGGGCCCCACAGCCCCATCAGCCCAAGCAGTGAGCAAGAGGAGGAGAGCGGATATTTTTAGCTTCTCTGCCACTGACATTTCGCAGCAGGCGACCTGGGGTGAAGCTGAGTGAGTGCTGAAGGCTGGGAGAAGCCGACAGCGCCTTCCCGCCCCCGTGCACACGCACACACAACTGTGCATGCACACAGCCACATCCCCCAACACTCCTAATGCTCACATAAGTGGCACAGCTTCAGGTACACAGTCACACACCTAGACACACACACACGCACCTGTGCACACACTTGGTTCACATGCCACTTATGCCTAAAACCTCCTGTACCTGGACAAACACAAAATGTATCCATTCATATACTCAGACTCACACAATTCATACATATAACATACTTCCCACACCCAGCCAAGCATGCACACACTCATTCATCGTTCATTCAAGAAATATGATTCAGTTTCTACTGTGTGTTGGGCACTATTCTAAACACAAGGGATACCATGAGCCAAACAGACAAAAATTCCAGTCCTCATCAAGTTTACGTCCTGGCGGGGAAGTTCAACAATAAACAAAAAATGAGTAAAGTATTGCTTCAAGAACCATACATATAACCCAATCCCTCAAAATATACAACCACACACGTGAACCACTCCCTAACATTCGCTGCCCCACAGATACACACAACTGCACACACAACCTGTAGCCAACACTGATACAGATGACTCCACCATGAACCTCAAAACAATCACAGACACGTGTGTACACAGCTGCACACTTATGCAATTACACACTTCACATGTACTCATGCAATTCAAACACGTGATGCACACACACGAATCCAGCCACATACACACACTGTACATAGCTATACAATTTACCTACCTACATACACAGTAGACAGCCTCCACAAGAGCAGGTTCACACACACACACAGGCACACGCATACAGCTATTCCCTCAGGGTGAAATGTCTCTGTCTGCCTATCACAGACACACACATACACACACTCCTGCGATCCTCCCCCAACCCAGTGAAGTCCGAGCCTGTTGGCTCACAGGTATATACACAGAGCCCTAGCACACTCACAACTTCACACACACACTCAACTGCCATGCTCCAAAGAGGCCACTCACCCTAAGTCAACTCATACCCAGGTTCACACCCACCCTCCCACCCACTGACCCACCCCTTCCTTTTCTCCTGAGCGTGGTCACTGAGTTTGCTCACTGCACACCATACCTGCACCCAGAATGCTACTCCGCTGATTTCAGCCCTGCTGCCCCCTGGTTTGGGGGTTGAGTCCAGGCCCTAGAGAAACCCTGGAGTCCCCATCCCAGCCCCTGATGGGCAGGATGCCTTCTGAGCTTGGTTTGTCCTTGGTCCCCAGACTGGAGGAGGAGGCAAAGGAGAGTCTCTGTTCACATCTGCCCCAGCCTCCTCCCTTGGAGGTCCTCCTCCTCTTTGCCCTCTTCCTTTTTTTTTTTAAAGATTTTATTTTTTTCCTTTTTCTCCCCAAAGCCCCCCAGTACATAGTTGTATATTCTTCATTGTGGGTCCTTCTAGTTGTGGCACGTGGGACACTGCCTCAGCGTGGTTTGATGAGCAGTGCCATGTCTGCGCCCAGGATTCGAACCAACGAAACACTGGGCCGCCTGCAGCAGAGCGCGTGAACTTAACCACTCGGCCATGGGGCCGGCCCCTGCCCTCTTCCTGAGTTCCTTCCCTTCTATCTCTCCATCTCCCCATCCTACCTCCCCAGTAAGCCCTTGGCCCAGAACCAAACTCTCCTCTTCTCTTCCAGATTCTGCTGCCCTAAAGGGTATTGGAGCCCTTGTGACAAACAGCAGGACTAACAAGTAGATAGACATATCACTTGGGAACAAAAAAAAAAAGAAACAAGGGGTCATTGTCATATCTTGAAGACCTGGGAGGGAGAGGACTGACTGACCCATGGGCCAGCATGCATAGCAGATACTGCTGGGAGAAGAAGTCCTGGGTTCCAGTCCTGGCTCTGCTGTGTTACCTTGGATCAGTTGCTACCCGTCTCGGGGTCTCTCTTCTGCTTCTGTACAAAGAGGGAGTTGCAGGCGGTGATTTCTGAGGCAATGATATTCTCAAAGACACTGAAGCAGTTGTCTAAACAGGGGGAGGGCCTAGGAGCCATGGAAGTCAAATTAGAGCAATCAGAGCCCCCTCCCCACAAGCACCCTCCTCCCCAATACCCCACAACCTCCTCCTCCTTCTAGGCCTGCGTTCCAGTCTAGACTGAAGCACTAGACTCCAACAGCACCCCTTGCCCCCAACACATATAAACACATGCGCTCCCCAAGCCTTAGCCACGTCCTTTGCCCTCTCTGGACCTTTGGCATCCAGGCTTGTGTATTTAGGGGCTCACATTCGGGCTCTGTGCCGGTGAGCCAGTCTGTGTGTGCACTGTCTGTCTGTCTGTCTGGTTGCCAGCAGCCTTCAGGCGCCAGGAGGGGAGGCAGCAGTCAGGGAGGTGGGGGTGGGCAAGGAGGTAGCGTTGACAAGTTCCAATGTCTGGCTTTCCCTCCTGGAAACCCCGAGCTGGGGCTGGCCCCCCTTCCCTTCCTGTCTCTCTCGCTCAAGCACGTCCCTTCTAAGAGCCCCTCTCTGCAGACACCCCCAGTGGAACCAAGCCCAGATCTGCTGCCAAGAAGGCCGACATTTCTTAGACTTGCCACGTTAAAGGGGCCTGCACAGGCACGCACTCAAATCCCCCCTCCACGTCCTCCTCCTGTGCACATTCGGACGACCCGAAACACGCAAAGATACGGTTGGACACAGCGGCCACCTGTGCACACAGGAGGTAGCACATGGAGCGCATCTGACCCTGGGGCTCACAGACAAGTACAAACACAGCCATGTACTCCCCCTTCCCATGCTCAGCTCACCACATACTCAGAAGCACGCACGATTTCCAGCACGCGGTGCTCACAGACACGCACAAACATAGTCACATGCAGGGCCTTGCTGTGCAGAGAAACAAGCGCAAACCCATAGCACATTGTCTCCCTGCATAGCACGACCACCACCACCACCACCACCACCACCACCCGGTGCGGGTACAACCACAGGAACACAATCCTGTGCCACCTGTTCCCTTGTACACACGGTCAAACATAGATAGTCACACATGGTGATGCCCTGCATCGCCCTAGGTAACTAAACTTATAAAGTCCGCTGGGCACAAGATGCTGTGTGCCCATGCCCTGGACATTTGGACTAGCCCACATGGTTACACAGTGTCTTCCTGGGCACAGAGACATGCATAAAATCGCAGCTGCACGCAGCCTTCCTTATGCACACACAATCACAGACGAGCTCAAACTCACAATTATGTCGTTATCCTCTTGTACACAACAACAAATACACAGGGGCCCCCAACATGCCCAGACATGACATACACAAACTCAGGCGCACGTGCTGACCCTTTAGTGCACACACGGATTCCTCATCACTAACAGTCAGCTTCCATGTGCACACACTGCTAGACACAGCATCTCTCTGAACATAGACATGTGTTCAAACTGAGGACACACACAGCTTCCCCTTGTGCTTACACAAACACACAGTGGCCCTCTGTGTATGCACAAACCAGCACAAACTCACAGATACAGCGTCACCTGTGCACACTGAGGCAAACACAGACTCACAAATCGCCCCCAACGGGCTCCTCCCTGCACACATAATTGTGCACACCCCCACAGACAGACCCAGCTATCTGAACCTCACACAGAGTTGCTCTAGCCCCCGGCCTCCAACCCCAGCCTCCTGCCTCTCTCCTTTGGCTGGGGAGGGTGGGGAAGGGCTGGGAAGGTTAGGGGCTGGCTCAGCCCTTGTTCCCTCCCTCCGCCGGCTGGCTCGCTCCCTCCTGTCTGGCAGAGTCAGCCAGCCCAGCCCCAGCTCCGGCAGCCCTGGCTGTTCTGGGCAAACTCTCGGCGGGTTTGTCTCGGCTGATGCCGCATCAGCAGCAGCAGCAGCAGCAGCAGCAGCAGCAGGGGCGAGAAGGCTGCGGGCGGCTGCCAACGTGGCAGACGGCGGGCAGGGCTGCAGGAAGGAAGCTGGGCCCGTTCTGCGCCCACTCACTGAGGGAGACAAAACCAAGGGGGCTGGATGAGCAAGCAAGGCAGCTGGGCAGGGGACCTCGTGCCCAGCCTGGGCTCTGGGCCCATGTTGGCCCCAGAGTCACTGGGTGACCTTGGGCAGCTTGCTCCCCCTCTCTGGTCCTGTTTCCTCCTTCAGCAAGCAAACAGTCTGGAAAGGATGCTTCTTTCAGCTCCAAAACCTTGTATCCAATTCAGTGCAGTGAACTCATAGGAGGGAGATGTGGCTTCACTCTGTGGCCTCAGGCAAGTCCCTTCCCCTCTCTAAAACCTAGCCTGTCATTCCAACAATGAAGATTCCTCGCCTATGTACAGCTGTCACCACTGACAAAATGCTTTCATTCTACAGAAGTAGCACCATTTTACAGATAAGAAAACTAAGGTTCAGAGAGGTCAAATGATATACCCAAGGTTACCCAGGAAGTGAGTGGCAGAGTGGGACAGGAGCTCAGGGCTTCTGATTTAGTCTCTAGAATCAGTGCTGCCTCTCTCCTCTCCCAGTCGTCCCATTCCACGCCCCCTCTGGTATCTCGACTGCCCCTCTGAGGCCCCCCAACCCCCAGCCCTGGGCCCCACCAGAGCCACCTGGTTCTGCCCTGGGGAGTGAGGGTGCAAAGGCCAGACAGGCCTCCCACCAGCATTCCAGCTGCCACTGGGAACACAGCTGTCAGCAGGGCCAAGAGAGCCAAAAGCCGCCTCCCAAGCAGGCCCACATAATTGGTACATTGTCAACTCAAAAACAGAGCTGCTGTGGGATCTTGGGCAAGCCACAGTCCTCTCTGGGCCTTGGTTTCTTCATCTGGCTGCAGTGGATTGGACTAGACAATTTCCAAGGGCTCTTTCAACTTGGACAGTTGCCTAGGGAGTGACCAAAAAGAAACACGGTGGGGGAAGGCAGCTGTACCAAGGTCCCTGGCTGGCTGTGAGTGTGTTTCAGGTGTCTGGAACAGGGAATCTGGCCCCTGCCTCACCTATAGACTGGGGTCACATGTGGACCCTCTCTGAGGTCCCACTCAGAGAGTGTTGGCAAGATGGATGAATGGACAGACAGATGGACAAACAAAGGTATGAAGGAGAGAAAGGGGGAGAAACCAGTGTTCTCGGGGCTTCCCTGAGGAGGCAAGAGGACAAAAGGCAGAGGGAGGCTCTCTCCCAACCCACCTCCTTTGTTTATTCAACAAACCTCTCCTAATACTCCCTCTGCCCTGCCCTACAGGGCAGTCTGTGCGGAGGACAAATGTGGGACAGACAGATACAGGAGGCTGGCAAACGCTGTGGGATCAGCCATGGGACTGTGGAGGAGGCACCCAGCTTGCCTGCAGGGGTGAAGAGAGGCCTCTGGGGGAGGAGTCACAAGTATTGAGCTCAGGCTTCCAGAATAAGTCAGAGTCTGCCTGATGAAGTGTGCATGCTTGAATGTGTCTCTATCTGCAGGTGCAATTACTATCCCACTTTACAGATGGGGAAATCAATGCCCAGAGGTGGAGAGACAGAGTCAGACTTTATATCCAGGTCTGCCTAACTGCAAGGCCAGTGTTTTTTGTGCTCCACCCTGCCTCCCGAAGGAGTGAATTGCTAATGGTGGCATTTCAGATTTCAGATGTAGTGACAGGGAACTAGGGAGGAAGTTCTGGACAGATGGTTCCCAATTGGGTCCCTGCCTCAGGCTAGCAGAGCAGAGGGTTGTCAGGGCAGGCGAAGCGCCCTCCCCTCTATTCCTCTTGTGTGTGAGATGCAGGCAGGTTCCCCCCGACACTCTCCTCACCATCCCCCTCCAGCCCTTTGGCCCTGCCTGGGTGACCTGCATGAGCTCAGCTTCCCAGCAGCCCTGCGGAGGAGTCAGCCAGGGCAGAGGCTGCCTCTGCCCTCTCACTGCTTGGCAGTGCCAAGGGAGGCGGGGCCACGGAGGGGTGGGGGGAGCCTCCCAGCCACCAGACCTCCGGTCCTGTCCCCCAACTCAGGCGCCCCTGTGGTTTGCTGCAGAGGCCCAGGCTGGGACAGGTGGTGCGGGGATGGGACACGGTGGGCAGGCAGTCCCCATTGCTGCAGCCTTGTTGAGCTGCCATTAACAAGTGGCCGGAGGTTGCCGTGTCTCCATGGAGACCAGACAGTCAGTGCGGCTCCGGGGTGAGGGCCGTGATTAGTGAGTGTCAGCTTTGCCAGCCCTGCTCTTCCCACCGCCTGCCGCTGGGCTTGGAAACAACAGGCCTGGCCAGGGGGTGGGGGGAGTGGGGAAGGATAGGGAGGGGGCTCGGGGCTCCCACAGGCAGGGGAGCTCCCAAGCCCGGCCCCAGGTGCTATATCTTTGTCTCCCCCAGTGGCTCCTGCCTTCTCTCCCCAATTCATCTTCCACGCAGCCCCCAGACTGAGCTTTCTAACACACAAGCTGAGTCCTGACACTACCTTCCTTAAGAACTTTCCATGGCTCCCCATTCCCTTGATGCTAAGAGTCCAATTCCTTTCATGGCATTCAAGGTCTTCATTCATTCATTCGTTCGTTCGTTCATCCATTTACTCGTTCAGACAACAGATCTTTTTTTCACACCTACTGTGTGCCAGGGAGCCTGCCAGGTGTACATGGTCAATAAAACAAGCAAGATCCCTGTCCTCGTGGAACTTCCAATCTAGTGAGGAAGTCACTAGAAACAAAATACAAAGCAAAAGACCACGACTACGATCATGACGAGGGCTGAGAGGGAAATGGAGAGGGCGTATTGGTAAAAAATAATTTGTAGGGGGTCAGCCGAAGTAGGGTGGTCGGCATGGCTTCTCTGAGGGGGCAACATTTTGACAAAGCCACAGACACTGATGGGGACCCACCAGTGGGGAGACAGCAAGAGCATTCCAGGGAACAGCCTGCGACTGGGCCCCAGTCTCCCACCCTGGCCTGCTCCTCCCTCCCTACTCCATGCCCACCCATGTTTCCTATCTCAGTTAAAGGCCTCAGGGCTTATCTGAGGGAGAAACCTCTGAGTTATCGCCAACTCCTTCTTTTCCCCCTGTGCTCACCTCTCATCAATTGTGTGTCCTGTCAATTCTCTCAGTGTCTTCTCTCCCCTCACTGCCACTGCAGACCCCATGCTTACACTCTGACTATCACACCTGCCCCTTAACGGGCTCATCCATTCACTCACTGGTTCGATCATGGATAGAGTGCCCCTGTGTGCTGGGCACTCTGCTGGGCCTCGTGGACACAGCAGTGAGCGGGACCACATAGCCCCTGCCCTCGGCCAGAGTCCAGTCCGGGAGACAGCAAGTGCTCCCAGAAGGAGCAGGAGGACCTGATCTAGACCTGGGGTGCCAAGAAGAGCTTCCAAGAGAAAGTGTGGCTCAACTGAGACCTGAGGGAAGACAAGGAATTAGCCAGACAAAGGCAGGGGGAAGATATCCCACGCAGAGAGAAGAGCATGCGGGCAGGCGGGAAGTAAGCAAGGTCAGAGCCTGCTCTGCAGGCTGGGGCCGGAGGGGGGGACACAGGGGACTTTAACCCAAGGGTGCTCCTGCTCCGATCTGCTCCCCGACACCCAGTCTCTCACCTTCCCGTTCACTCTCCACACTACAGTTAGCATAATGTTTCTAAAATAAGCACAATGATGTCCCTTCCCAGCTCTTAAAGTCCTGCTCTGTCCCCAGTCCTTTAAAGTCCAAACTTGGCAGCGAGGCACTTGAGGCCCTTAAAACAGCCTTTCCAGCCTCATTTCCTATCACTCCTCCCAGCTGACTCTGCTCAGCCACACCCAAACAGGTCATATCCTTCCATGTCTCTGGGCCTTTGTCCATGTAGTTCATTCCTCCAGGAATGCCCTTCCCTACTTCTCCAGGTGAATTCTTCATCCTTCAGGGCCAAACACTGATGTCCCCTCCTCCAAGAAGCCTCTCCTGACCCCTGTTCCCCAACAAAAATACGTCTCTCCTCTATCCTCCCATAACACCTTTTTTTTAAGGAAAATTAGCCCTGAGCTAACATCCGCCACCAATCCTCCTCTTTTTGCTGAGGAAGACTGGCCCTGAGCTAACATCCGTGCCCATCTTCCTCTACTTTATATGTGGGACGCCTGCCACGGCATGGCTTGACAAGCGGTGCCATGTCCACACCCAGCATCCGAACCAGCGAACCCCGGGCCACCGAGGCAGAACATGCGAACTTAACCGCTGCGCCACTGGGCTGGCCCCCTCATAACACTTAATCACAGATAGTTAATACTCATGGAATGCTTCCTTCCATGTCCTAGACTTTATATAAGCACTTCATGTTCATGATTTTATTAATCCTCGTGGCTTGTCTTGTAAGAAAGTATCTTATCATCATGCCCATTTTACTCATGTGAAACTGAAGTTCAGAAAGGTTAAGTGACGGGCCCAGTCTCCAAAGGCGATAAGGGATAGAGCTGGGACTTGAACCCAGGGAGTTGGTTGCCACAACTCATGTGCTTAGGCCCTGCTCTACCTCGCCCTATAATAGTGTTTTCTAGCTGTGTATCTGCCTCCCCTTCCAGACTAGCAGCACTTAGAGGGCAGTGTCCTAGGCTGATTCATCCAAGGTCCCCGGAACGCAGCATGTGGCTCCACACAGGAGGGTTGTGCAAATGTGTAGAATGAACACAGAGCTTTAGCTGGAATGCTATATAACTTTACCTAGAACGCTACTAGAGGGTTGTGAGACAGGCTGAAAGACAGGTTTCTGAGGGTAAATTAAACTCCTCTATCCTGAGTGGGTCTGGTCATCATCCTAGGACAGACACCATGCCCAGTCCTGCACTTAGCTCCTGGCCCAGTCTCAACAAGGATCTGCTGGTGACCTTGGGTTTCCCTTCCCTTGGCTAGCAGCCCCTTCAGAATCAGACAGATAGAGCTGTGTGACCCCAAGCAAGTGACTTCACCTCTCTGAGTCTCAGTTTCTTCGTCTTCAAAATGGGCTCAGTAGTGCTTGCTTTTAAGGGTTGTTGTGAAGATAATGAATGGCAGCCATTATTATTATTTCCCAAGCGTCTGCTATGTGCTGTCCTGGGCTTTGTTGTTTATTCTCAGTTTGGCCCTTAGGCCCAGGCAAGCAGGCAGGGAGGAGCCCCCTCATTTCATAGGGCCTCTCTAGTCTCCTCTGCTGGGCCCTTCCCATGGAGTGAGAAGTCAGGGAGGTGAAGAGGCCCTGCCCACCTGGAGCCCTCCTCCACCTCCTTCCAGCCCCGCTCTAGGTACCAGATCCCAAAATCCCTTGAGCTGGCTTCCAGGGCCTGGATGGGCCTTGCCTAGTCCAAACCCCACTGCCAGGTAGATTCCCAGGCCTGAGAGTGGCCAAGGGGTAGCTGTTTGCTGGAAATGGGTGAACAGAGCTTGAATATGCCGGTGGTGGGCAGGGAGGGGATGGGAGAGGAGAAGGGGTTCTGGTATACTCTTATTGGGGACCAGCTTGCCCTTCCTAATCTTTTTTTTTTTTTTGAAGATTGGCCCTGAGCTAACATCTGTTGCCAATCTTTTTTTTCTTCTACTTCTTCTTCTTCTCTGCAAAGCCCCCCAGTACATAGTTGTATATTCTAGTTGTAGGTCCTTCTGGCTCTGCTATGTGGGACGCCGCCTCAGCATGGCCTGATGAGCCGTGCCACGTCCACACCCGAGATCTGAACCAGCGAAACCCTGGGGCTGCCGAAGAGGAGCATGCAAACTTAATCACTTGGCCATGGGCCGGCCCTTGCCCTTCCTAATCTTGACAAATGCCCTGAAAGGCAAGGACTATTAGCACCATTTTAGAGATAAAGAAACTGAGGCTCAGACCAGAGGAGTGACTCCAAAGCCTGTTTGTTTTACTGCCTCTGAGGCAGTGGTGCTTTATAGCTAAATGCTTTCCATAGATTATCTCATTTAATCCTCACAGCAACCCTATCGTATAGGTAATACTATCATCCCACATTACAGATCAGGAAACTGAGGCACAGAAGGGTTAAGGGACTTGCCTAAGGTCACACAGCTCATAAGTGGCAGAGCTAGGAGTTGAACATTGGCAGTCAAGCTCTTAACTCTAGGCTCTGCTGGCTATTATCATTATCCTAGTTAGAACTCAGTTCCTTAACTTGGCTAGCAACCGCTCTGCTTCAGTCATCTGCCCTGGGAAATGGGATACAGTAAAGGTGCTCTGAGTGCCCCCTGGTTGTAAAGCTAGGAAGAGGCAGAAATGTGATCCAAGCTGAAGGGAGGGCCTTGTGGAAGGAGCTGGGGGACTGGGGCTTGACTCTGCTCCTCGCCCTCTGTCCTGCAGCCCCAGGACAGCTGGGCAGGGCCCTGTGGGTGGCTCAGAGAGAGGGCCCTCTGGCCTGAGCTCACAGCTATGCCCTCCTTCCCAGCCTGTGGCCTGAGAAGATGGCGCTTTCCCAGGGCCAGGGCGGAGGCCGAGGCGGCGGCCCCCACCCTCCCTTCCCCTTCAAGGCCCAGCTGTGGGGCGGCTGCCCAAACTCCCGCCAGCCCCGCCTCCCCTACTCCCTGGCCAAGTTGCTGCTCTGTGGTCACCTGGACCCAATTTCCTCCTTCCTGCCTCCTCCCATCTCTGGGAAGCGCCCCCGGGCTGCCCTGCCAATTTCCAAAGGCTTCTCCCCCAGGAAGCCATCTCTGTCTTCCCCTCACCCCCATCCCCACCCCCAGGTCTCCTACTCCTACTTGGAACACTCCAGCTCCTCTCCCTTCAGCCCCACACGTAGAGAATCACTTCGACCATCAGCCCATTTTCCATTTGGTTCCTGGCTGAACACTGGGTCCCTCTGGCCAGACTGAGAGTTCCCTTCCCCAGGGCAGTTATCACATTGCGTGCTTCCCTCTCCCCTCGCAGTGCCTGGCAGGGAGGAGCCCAGGGCCAGAGTTGCCCATGTTCCAGGAACTGAACCTTGGTGCTCAGAGGCCTGGAGCCAGCATCTCTTTTCTTCAAGCTTTTGAGGTCAACCTAGCCCTGATTTCAGGTGAAGAAACCCAGGAGGCCCATGGAGGGGAAGGGACTTGCCCAAGGTCACCCAGAGGCCAGGCCAGGACTCAAATCCAGTTCTTCTGACTCTCAGGCCCAGGCTTCTGATGTTCCACCTGGATCCAGTTTCTAATTCTCCCAGGTCCTCATTTTCGGTCAGGAGCCCAGAATATTTCCTGACAATGTATTGTCAGAACCTGGGGGTTAGTACTGCCCCAAATGCCATATCTGGAAAATCCCAAAGTGATTATTAGTCCAATCTCCCTCTGTCCACCCCCATTTCACAAACAAGCAAACTGAGACCCAGAAAGCAGAAGGGACCTCCTCAACCAAGCTAGGGCTAGAGCCGGGGGTGATGCCCTGTAGAGTTCTTTGAAGAAGAATTAAGCATCACTAACTAATTCAGTCATTCAACAAAGATTTTTTTGAGAGCCTAATAATGCCAGGCTCTGTGCTGAGTGCTGAGAATATAAGAGCAAAAAAGACAGTCATTGCTGGAAGGAGTTCGAGGGGGCTCTCGGGTACAGGAGATGTTCTTCATCAAAACATTCTGCATCTTGATCTGGATACCAGTTACACGGATGTGCTCAGTTTGTGAAAATTCATCAAGCTGTACATTTTGATATGTGCACTTTTCTGAATGTATATTTCAGGAAAAAGTTTTTAAAAAGACAGTCACAAGCATTGAGCTCACAGAGCTAGAGTGCAACAGAGGAGATAAAAGACATTAAACAACTAATTAGGGGCTGGCCCCGTGGCCGAGTGGTTAGGTTTGTGCGTTCTGCTTCAGCAGCCCAGGGTTTCGCTGGTTCAAATCCTGGGCGCGGACATGGCACCACTCATCAGGCCATGCTGAGGCAGCATCCCACATGCCACAACTAGAGGGTCCCACAACTAAAAATACACAACTATGTACTGCGGGGCTTTGGGGAGAAAAAGGAAAAATAAAATCTTTTTTTTTCTGAGGAAGATCAGCCCTGGCCTAATATCTGCTGCCAATCCTCCTCTTTTTGCTGAGGAAGACTGGCCCTGAGTTAATACGCATGCCCATCTTCCTCTACTTTATATGTGGGATGCTTGCCACAGCATGGCTTTCTGAGTGGTGCCATGTCCGCACGCAGGATCCAAACCGGCGAAGGCAAGGCCGCTGAAGTGGAACATGTGAACTTAACCGCTGTGCCACCGGGCTGGCCCCGGAAAAATAAAATCTTAAAAAATAATACTAATAATTAATTCAAGGGGCCAGCCCCGTGGCCTAGTAGGTAAGTTCAGCACACTCCACTTTGGCAGCCCAGGTTTGGTTCCTGGGTGCGGACTTACACCACTTGGCAGTGGCCATGCTGTGGCGGCAACCCACATACAAAATAGAGGAAGATTGGCACAGATGTTAGCTCAGGCTGAATCTTCCTCAGAAAAAAAAAAATTAATTCAAGATCAATCATGGACCTAAATGTGAAAGCTAACACTATAAAGCTTCTAGAAGAAAATACACGGGAATATCTCCATGATCTTGGGATAGGCAAAGATTACTCAGGCATCAAAAGCACCAAACATACAACAAAATTATCAGGAGATGGGGAAAAGCATTCAAGACAGAGAAAACAGAATGCGTAAAGGCCCAGAGGAAAGAAGGGGCAGAGTGTGTGGGAAAAGGTGAGAAGAGGTCAGAAGAAGTGAAGGCAGGGGGAGAGCGAAGTGAGAGAAAGTCAGGAGGAGGCAGGGGCCAGACCACCCAGGGCTTTACGGTTGGGTTAGGAGTTGGGAGTTTATCCTGAGGGCACTAGGCAGCCAGAGAAGGGTTTTCAGTGTGGAGGGTGGTGGGCAGGAACAGCAACTGCAGCAACACTTGGGGATAATGTGACCTGAACCTGGGTTTGCAAAATCGAGTATTAGCTTCTTTGATGTGCCCAGGATCGCAAGGTGTTGCCTACACAGAAAGGAGAATGAAAGGAAACACTCCCCTTTCTCCCTGCTCAGCAGCCAGACAAGGCCAGGCTTGGATTCTGCTTCCTTGCAAATCAAGATGCAGTTTTACAACTTGAAAAGTCACCTAATCCAGGTGCCAGGATGAGGCGGGGCATTACAGGCGGGGACTTGGCTGTGAGGCCCTGTCCTGCCAGGCCCAGCCCTGGACTTAGAGAAGCCAGAGTCTGCCAGCTCCCGCCCACGCCCTAACGCCTGCTATAGCCCCACCTCAGCCCTGCTCAGCTCCTGGACCTCCTCCCCTCCTCTCTCCCTCCCTCGGAGGACTGAAGAGTCCCGTCCAGGAGCCGGCAAGAAAGAGCCCAGAGGTCAGGAGTTTCCTCCACCCACTCCCACTCCCACACATACCAATACACCCGGCGCCAGAGCCAGAGTGGGAGCCAGGCAACCGGGTCCCAGCAGAGACCAGCTGTCTCATCACTCAGGCCTCCTCCACACAAGGTGCTCAGGAAGAAAGGCACTGAGGGTGGGGACTCCATTCAATTCGACCAACATTTATTGAGCACTTGCTGCATGCCGGGCACTGTGCTAGAGTTAAGCATAGTGTTCCTGCTTTCTGAGAACTCTCGGGGTAATGAGGGAAAGAGAGTGTAACAGCATTACAAGAGGTGCAAAGTGCAAGCGAGGATAGAAAGGGAGACTGATTCCACCTGGAGAACAGAGTATGGACGTCAAGACCATTGCCTCTGAGAGGTGACATTTAAGCTGCGCCATAAAGATTAAGAGTGACAGTAAGAAATGTTCTTTGTGGCAGAAGAAAGTATAAGAATTATAGTGACTACTGAGAGTGTCAGGTACTGTGCTCAGCACCTTATGTATTCATTTAATCCTTACAATGACTCTGTGAGGTGGGTCTTATAATAATGCCCATTTTCCAGATGTGGTAACTGAGGCTTAGAGAGAACAGACTTGTTTTCAAACTCCCACAGCTCGTAAGTAGCAGAAATGAAACTTAAACCTGGTCTGTCTGCTTCCATGCTCTTAACTTCTACTACATAGAGCGGCTTGGGCAAAGAACATATGGAGGAGAGGGGCAGGAGGTGAGGTGGGAGGGCTGGAGGCAGGGGTTGGGTGGCAGAAGACTTGGTGAGGAGTGTGGGCTTTATCCAGAGAACAATGGGGAGCCACGGAAGGTTCATTAGTGAGGGACAGGTAAAGAGGGATGGCACCCACAATTAGCTTACTGTTTTTATTTTATTTACTTATTTTTTGAGGAAGATTAGCCCTGAGCTAACATCCTTGCCCATCTTCCTCTACTTTATATGTGGGACGCCTGCCACAGCATGGCTTGCCAAGCAGTGCCATGTCCACGCCCGAGATCCGAACCGGCAAACCCTGGGGCCACGGAATCCAAACGTGCGAACTTAACCGTTGCGCCACCGGGCCGGCCCCAGCTTTTTGTTTTAATATGCCCACTTTGAAGGAGAAATTAGAGACAGACACCTGTGCACAAGTTGCTGCAAAAACCCAAGAAAAAGATAGGGGTTGAGGGACGGATAAGAGGGGGTGCCTTGGGGAGACAAGAAGCAGAACCTGGGCACTGATTGACTCTGGCAGATGAAGTGGAAGGAGGAGTCATCCTGAGAAGAAGGATGTCCCGGTTTTTGGCCTCTGTGCTCCAGAAAGAAGCCCAATAATGTCTTTAACAACATATTGGGCACCCCCGACCCCACCGCGGCTCAGCTCCACACATGATACCTGCAAAACTTATTCCTGGAGGGTGCTTTATTCTCCTCCAGATGCTCACGTGTGTTCATCCCCTGTTTATGTATTCATTCGGTGGACATATATGGAGCACCTACTGTATGCCAGATGTTCTGGCAGCTGGGGATAGGTGGGCGACAAGCTGAACCTGCCTCGTTAGTGGGGTAGTGGTTACAGCCTGGGGTCTGGATTTGAATCCTGGTTCTGCAACTTCTTTGTGCGGAGTCCTGACTCAGCCTCCAAATTGCTGTGACTTCAGGTGAGTTCCTGAACCTCTCATCGTCTCAGTTTTCTCATCTGTAAGATGGGGAAACTAACAGTACCGGCCACAGCGATTAAACAGGTGAATACATGTGAAGTTTCTGGCACCAG
Source organism: Equus przewalskii (assembly GCF_037783145.1). Taxonomy (NCBI): domain Eukaryota; kingdom Metazoa; phylum Chordata; class Mammalia; order Perissodactyla; family Equidae; genus Equus; species Equus przewalskii. The sequence goes on from NC_091832.1 coordinate 28,171,270, forward strand.
GTAAGCATTTAGTGTCAGCTGTTATTACTACAGAGTTCACATTTTAGTGGGGAGACAGATCCAATTACACAATTAATTATTTAATTACAACAGTGATAAACACCCTGAAGGAGCAGGGCAGTCTGCAGGTGAGGGAAGACTCCTCAGAGCGAGGGATGGCCCCGCTGAGCTGAGTGAGCTGGGGCTGGCCAGGGAAAGCAGGAGGGAGGAGGGGCATTTGAGGCAGAAGGGTTGATAAGGAGGCAGACCCCCAGGCAGAAGGAGGCGCTGAGAGCTCTATATTTCTGTAACTTTACCCCTTTGGAGCCTGAAAACAGCACTGAGAAGTAGGGCAGGCAGATATTCTGCTCCCATTTTTCAGAAAGGGCACTAAGGCCCAGAGAGGAACAGAGACTTAGCTGGTCAGTGACCAAGCCTCCTGGGTGATGCTCTGCCCCCACCGATCCAGGGGGCTGGAGGGGACAGGCCTGAAGAGAGGCCTTTGTCCCTTTGCCTGCTGGGGCGGGAGCAGCGGGAGTGGAGGCCGCAGCTGGCCACCAGCAGCTGTGGCGGCCAGAGCTGCATTCCTTCCCCTGCCAGCAGAGCAAGTCCAGGCTCATGGCAGGGGCCTGGAACGTTCTTTTTGTCTTAAAAAAAAAAAAGGCGCTTTAGTCAACATTAAGTCGTGACTTCAAACAGACACAGCTCCCAACTCTCCTCCCTAGCCTTGGGTCTCTCCAACTCCCCAGGGTAAGCCCCCAGTCAGCCAAGTTTCTGGGAAAGGCTACAAGGCCTGGATTTTGAGTCCAAAGACTTTGTGGTGATGAGTCCTGGCTCGGCCTCCAACTTGCTGTGTGACCTCAGGCAGGTCACCAGCCTTCTCTGGGCCAGAGCGTCCTCTGCAAAACAGGGAAGGGAGAGTTGGACGACATCAGGTGGGGTGGGGAGCCCAGCAACTGGCTCTAGCCAGCTGCAACAGCTTTGCTGCCCTTCAAGTTTGAGGCACTGGGGCCTCAGGGGTCCGGAAGCTGGGGACAGGCAGCCTTTCATCTCTGCTGGCCCAGGGTCGCTGCAGGTTGGCAGGCCCCACATCCCGAGATCGCATTTCAGGCTGGAAGGGGCCTTCCTGTGACCTCAGCCGGCCAGCTCTGCCCCTGTCCCCTCCTTCCCATTCTCACCAGGGGGAAGCAGGCAGCATCCCACCCAAGGTCACCGGTCAGCAAGTGACTGTCCTTCGGCCTGCCCTTCCCTCCCACCAGAGCCAGCCCCCACCGGCCTCCCACTGTAAAGCCTGGGTCTCCTGGGCCATTAGGAATCTGCCAGGCGAGGCGTGGTCTTTTTCCTCTCTCTTGTTTCTTGGCTTGTTTTCCCGTTTCTCCAACAGCCGCCTCCTGCAAGAGCCTCCGGGTGCGTGTACAGGAACATTTTTCTTTAAAAAAAAAAAAGAAAGAGAGAGAAAGAGAGAGAAATGCAGCCACAGTTTGGGTAAAAAAGCAACCAACTCCTTAATCCTTCCCTGTAACCTCTGGCTCCTCAGCCGGGCTGGCTCCAGCCGCTGCTGGGAAGGAAGGCCCTGCTGGGGTGAGAGGCCTGGGCTTGTCTCCCACCCGCCCCTTTCTCGCCCGCCTCTCTACTTCCCCAGGGTTTGCTCTGACTTCTGGAGCCTGGAGGACACAAGCGGCAGGGCTCGGCAGGGCTGAGAAAGCATGGGGGGCTAAAGGCGTTGGCTGGGGCCTCTGCCCACTTGGCCACCTTCTAAGGAGGTTACAAGAGCAGGATTTTTCACCCCTAACCCACTGCCTCCACTCCTGCCTGCATTCCTTTATTCTCTGTCTTATGAATCACTGGTCTCTCCATGCAACCACCCAGCAAGTTTCCTGAGCGCCATCTCCCATCTCACAACTTCCTTGTCCAGCACAGGGCTTGGCTTTCTTTTTGAAAGTCATACACTTTCACACGCCAAGCCTTTACCCACTCAGACCCCTCTGGAGGCGTGGCACTCCATGTCCCTGCCATGGCTTGCTCTGTCTGCAGAACTCTTAATTATCTGTTGAGCCCCAGCGCCTGGGTCACTGCTTGAAACATAGTAGGTAGGCGGTGTCTCTTGAATGAATGAATTCAGACCACAAATAGGTCCCTAGAAAGATACCAAGTGATCTTGCAAAGGGCCATTTGCTCATGGCGCATCCCTGTTAAGGCCCTTCTGTGCCGCCCCAGCACCCTTAGAATGCAGGTCCACATCTCCAGCCCCACCTCTTCGCACTCTCACTCGCCAGCCCTCATCAAAGGACTTCTTTTCCCCCTACAAAGTGCCATCTTTTCTCTTGCCTCTGGGCCTTTGCATGTGAAACTCCCTCTGCCTGCCACACCCTTCTCCACCTCTTACCTGGCTGACACCCTCAGGCCTGTCACCCGGCCAGATTACCCAAAGAGCAAGCATGTGTTTAGGGCACCAGCAAAGCAGGGGCACTAAAAACATCATTTAAAAAAAATCATTTGATGTTTCATAATTTTTTTTTTCTTTTTTTTTTAAAGATTTTATTTTTTCCTTTTTCTCCCCAAAGCCCCCCGGTACATAGTTGTGTATTCTTCGTTGTGGGTTCCTCTAGTTGTGGCATGTGGGACGCTGCCTCAGCGTGGTCTGACGAGCAGTGCCATGTCCGCGCCCAGGATTCGAACCGACGAAACACTGGGCCGCCTGCAGCAGAGCGCGCGAACTTAACCACTCGGCCACGGGGCCAGCCCCTGTTTCAGAATTTTTTAAAAAAAACATTTAAATAGTGTTCCTGGGAAAAATTAGAACTTAATTGGAGTTCCTGACTCTTACTTTATAGTTAGTATTGTCTGTACGTTGAATTTATACATGGGCGGGGGTGGCAGTCGGTGACACACTCTGGCTCTGATCTTTGAATCTCAGCCTAGACATGGCTACTCCTCCAGGAAGCCTTCACTCATCCCTCGACAGGTTTAGGTCTCTTTTTGGTAGTCCCAAAGCCCCTCTGGATTTTTCTTTAATATCGATATTTTTGCTTTATTTGCTGCTTTCTGTCCCCCCATGCCAAGTGGGTAAGCTCCCTGAGGGCCCAGGTAACATCTTTCCACCTCTAAACGTGCATTGCCCAGTACAGGGCCTGGCATAGAACTAACTCCAGACATGTTAATCTCTAGCCTTTATTGATTCAGGCCCCTGCGCAGGGTCTGCACTACATATCATATTTTATGTCCCCACTTTATAACTCTGTCTGAGGAACTCCTACTTACCCTTCAAGACCCCACTCAGAGGCCAGCCCTGTGGCCGAGTGGTTAAGTTCGCGAGCTCTGCTTCGGCGGCCCAGAATTTCGCCGCTTTGGATCCTGGGCGTGGACATGGCACCGCTCACCAGGCCATGCTGAGGCGGCGTTCCACATGCCACAACTAGAAGGACCCACAACTAAAATATGCAACTATGGACGGGGGGGGCTTTGGGGAGAAAAAGGAAAAAAATAAAATCTGAAAAAAAAAAAATCTTCCATTAAAAATAAAAAAAAAAGACCCCACTCAAATGACCCTTCCTTGTAAACGTTCTCCAACCCCCCAGTTAAGTTCTATGCTTCTGTGAGCTCACAGCTCCTGCAACAATTAGTGTCTCCCTCTTTGACTGTAACTTTTATTGTCTTCTCCTTCACCAGATTGGGAGCCACTTGAGGGCAGAGATGGGGCGGATTGATCCCTTGGTCCCCAGTGCCCTGCACAGTCCTGGCTAGAGCAGATAGCAGTCTATCCTCATTAAACGAATAGACTGGAAGATGTCACAAAGGAGGGAAAATTCAGGCAGGATTTTGAAGGTGGGAGGAAAGAGAATAACATGTACTAAGAGGGCACAGAGTTAGCACAGATAAAAACAAATAATAATAGGGGCCGTCCCGGTGACGCAGTGGTTAAGTGTGCATGTTCTGCTTTGGCGGCCCGGGGTTTGCTGGTTCGGATCCCGGATGCGGACATGGCACTGCTTATCAAGCCATGCTGTGGCAGGCGTCCCACATATAAAGTAGAGGAACATGGGCACGGATGTTAGCTCAGGGCCTGTCTTCCTCAGCAAAAAGAGGAGGACTGGCAGCAGATGTTAGCTCAGGGCTAATCTTCCTCAAAAAAACAAAACAAAAACAAATAATAATAATAATCATCATGAGAACTATCCCTGAGCACACCATAGTGTGGTGGGTAAGAACAGAGATGAAGCTCTGCCTCTGACTGGCTGTGTGACCTTAGGCAAGTTACAGAATCTCTCTGTGCCTCAGTTTCCTCATCTATAAAATGGGGCTAGTATGGTACCTACTTCATCAGGAATTAAACAGGCTAATAAGGGCCAGGTGCTGAGAGCTGTGCCAGGCACACAGGGACACTGTGTGGGCTTGCTCTCATTGTTATCATCCCCAATGCTGAGCAGTTCAGTTGTGTCAAGCACTTTCATTGGGCGTCTTGCTTAGTCCTCACAGCAGCCTGAGAGGCAGGGATTGCGTCCTTTTACAAAGAAATGAGGTGGAAGCAGCCAAACAGCTTGCTAAGGTCACTCACTGGGTAACTGGCAGGAATGAGATTTGAACCCAGGTCTCTCTGGCCTGCCGCCTACCCATGTTCCTTGACTGTGCCACCTGCCTGCAGGAGGAGGGGGAGGAAGAGAAGATGGCACAGTGGGAAGGCAGGGAGCCTTCACCGAGCTGGGGCCTCGGGAGCAGAGCGGCAGGCTTTTTTCTAGAGCTTTCATTTCCGTCTGCCTCTTCTGAGCAGGTGAAAAACCCCACAGAGGGCCCTTCACTGAGTCCTCCCCCTTTCCCTCCCCCTCCTAGCGCTGCCTCGTCCCCCACGCTGGGAGGGGGTAGGTCAGGCTTGCAGTGTGGGGGATGCAGGGGAGGGGAGTGAGGAGGTGGGGGAGCATCATTCCAGATCCTTTCCCTCCAGCACCCCCCTCCTTCTCCCCATCAAAGGCGCTCCGGGAGGAGAGAGCATTCCAGGTGGAAGGAATGAAATGCAAAGGCTGTGGATTAAGGATGTGGAGGCGGGGAAAGCCTGCAAGCTTGGCTGGAACCGAGGTTTGGGGCCCCCTGGGATTGCTCAGTGGAGAAGAACTTGTTTGACGAGGAGGGAGAGAGAGAGAGAGAGAGATGCAGTGGACCTAGCAAGAGCAAAGGATGGCAGAGTAGGGTATTGGCTGGAAACCATTCTGGGCTCTGACCATAGTGCTCTCTCTCCTCCCTCTTCCCCTCAGATACGGATGGCATGGAGGGGTCACGGTGATTCTTCTCGGGTGATTCCTCTGCTTTGTTTCTCCCCCTAGAATCCCTTAGCAGACTGTGCTCTGCCAGTTCCGTACCAGGCACTGGCTCCCGGCTTTTTACGCATTCTTTCGTTGTGTTCTCTCTACAGGTCTACAAGATCAGTATGATTCACTCCATTCCATAGATGAGAAAACTGAGGCTCACCCAGGTTCTATAACTTGCCCAAGGTCACACAGGCATAAAAGGCAGATCTGGGACTCAAACCCAGGACTGTTTGCAGAGATGGCACTTTGCCTGCTATACTGGTTTGGGCTGCTTTCCTGGAGTGCTTGCTGTCCCCATAGCAACAATGAGAGGCACTCTTGTGCTGACAGCACTTTATAGTTTATGCAGGCCTTATTTTTTCTGCACCTCACAACAGCCCTGTAAGCAGAGCTGTTATCATTCCTATTTTATAGATAAGGAAACTGAGGCTCAAAGAGGGGGTGTGACTTGGCTGAGATTACAGAGCCAATAAGTGGCAAAGTTGGGACTCAGACCCAGTTCTGAGGGACTCTAACTGTCTTTTCACTTCCCCTTGCAGAGGAAGAGGGTCTGCTCTATGCTCTTATCGGCCTCGGGGGACAGGGAACAGGCAGGGGTAACTTCTTAGAATTGGTGGGAAAGGCATGTGGCTTGGCCATCAGAACCTGGGGACTTGCTCCAGGCAGTGAAGAATTCCTTGCTCCATATGGTAACTCTAACTCTTGGGGGAGAAAGAAGGAGGAGGGTTCGCTCTCACGCTCTCACAAGCAGCAAGCCCTCCCAAGTTCTGAGGTTGGGTTTAAATTCCAGCCTTGCTGCTTCCTGACTGGGTGGCCTTGGGCAAGCCACTTAACCTCTCTGTGCTTCTTTCATCTCATTTGTAAAATGATAATAACAGGACCTAACTTACAAGACTGCTATGAGGATTTATGAGTTAAAGCATGTAAAGCCCTTAGCACAGGGGTGGCACATAGTGAATGCTCAATGTTAGGCCTTATTGGTTAATACCAATTTAATTCCTATTAAAGTGCCCAGCACCACCCCCTCTGAAAGCACTTGTCTACCACCATTGCCTCAAAGGAGAAACTAAGGCTCCTGTTGCCAAAGAACCTTCGAGCAAAGCCCCAGATTCTTACCTGGTACAGAGAGTAACTGCTGAAATCAATAATAATTATTATTAGTAAAATTGACATTCAACAACTGCTTACTGTGTGCCAATCACTGTGCTAAATGCTTCACATTTATTATCTCATTTAATCTTCACAGCTCTGGGAAATAGAAATAATTATGATGCCCATCTTACGGATAAGGGAACTGAGGTTCAGAGAGATGAAGTCATCTGCCCAAGGTCACACTGCTAGGAAGTGGGAAACCGTGATTTGAACCCAGGCTTGCCTGGCTCCAGTCTTCCATGACAATTAAAGTCAGATGACAGCCAGCCTCGTGCAAAGACGCTTGCATCAGCTCTCTCCCAAATGCATCTGCTGGATCTGCTGCCTCAGGCTCACCTCCCTCCATTCTGGGAAGAGCAGGCAGTGCTTTCGGAGGGCCTTCTTTTTGCCAGAACACTTTATATTTCCACACTGAATCTTCATCACCACCTTATGCCTCTCTATCCTTACCCTCATTTCTCAGAAGAGTACCTGAGGCACAGGGAGGTGTGGGGACTTCTCAAGGTCACACAGTCTGAGGTGAGATGGCAAAGCCAAGATTCAAACCCAGGTGGGTTGGCCTCAAAGCTTGCATTCTTTCAAGGACTAGCAGAAAAGTACAGAGACCCTTGGAGAGCAGCCCACTTTCAAAGCCCGGTTCCCTTCCCTGTAATGCCTCATTTGTTTAGGCCCTGTGTGAGCGTGCGTGTGTGCGTGCAAGCTCTGCCCTTCCGCCCCTTTGCCACTGTCCCCACTGGCCTAGGTGCCTTCCACACCTTTTCTCTTGGCCTGTAACACTTCTCCCAACCACCTGCTGCCTAGTTAACCCCTGTTCACAACTCACCCAAGACACTGACTACTTAGGAAGCCTCCTTTGACCCCACCCCATCCCCTGACATTCACTCTTATAAACACATTGTACTTTGCCTTCTCCTTCCTTATCACAGTTTCTAACTGTATTTTGATTTATCTGATCATTTGTTTAACGACTTACTTCCTCACCGAACTCTAAGCTCCATGAGGGTCTGAGTCTGTTTTGCTCACCATTGTAGCTGCACCACTGGCAGGCTGCCCTACACATGATTGGTGCTTAATTTTTTATTGAATGAATAAATCTATGAATGAATAAATAGCTACCAGGCACTTTACACACATGACTCACTAATTCCACAATTAACTCATTGAATCCTTACGACTGCCCTGTTGCCCCCATTTTAGAGAAGATGCAGGCGAGGCTCAGAGAGCTAGAAAGTGGTGGAGCCTGGATTCAATCTCAGGTCAATCTGATGCCAAAGCCACTGACCTCTGCGTAGCACCTGCTGCCTCCCAGCACCCAATGGCCACAGTCAGGATTTAAATAGTCACTGGGTGTCAGACCGCACGTCCCAATTTGAGCCTGGAGGTCACTGACTCAGCTGGCACTGAGGCCTTGTTGGCACGACCCACTTGGTGCTCTCTGCCCTTCTAAAGTCTTGGGCTGCTCCCCCTCCCACTCTTTTTTGGCATCCTTCTTTTCCAGAGAGGGAAAAGGACTAGGAATTACAGCCAAGGCAGCCCTTCTGGGAAAAACAATCCTGCAGTGAAAAGAGCCCTGTTCTGAGAGCAGAGAGACCTGGATTTAAGTCCTGGCATGGAGGCTGCCCCTCTGAGGGCCCACAGTGGCGTCACTGTCCCTCTTGGGGCTTCTGTGTCCTCGTTTGGGATTGTGTCTGGGTTGCTGACCCACCTGCCCTCCCTTACTCACTTCCTGATTCCTAGGACCTCAGAAACAGCTCGGGCACACCCCACGGGTCACTTCTCCCCGGAATCTTGGTGATTAATAATAGCTGTGTCTAACTCTACGGTGACCACACAGATCGGGGACTGGCCTGGCCCCCTCAAGATCCTCCCTGGAATGCTAAGGGGTTGGGGGAGGAAAGTCTTTCTCAGGGGACACCAAGCCTGGAAGGGAGAAATACAAGAATGGAAGCCAAAAGATACGGCTTTGAGTCCTAGGAAGTTTCAAATTCCCTGGGGGACCCATGGTAAGTCGTGGAGTTTTCAGTTTTCTCTTCTGCAAAACGAGGACACTATCTGCCTTACAGAGTTGCTCTAGCGAACTAAATGAAGTATCTTCACTAACTGGTGAATCTGTCACATGGATACCCAGCTGCAGCCTTTTATAATCAACAAGACGCACATATACCGACGCATGCATGAATCCTCAACAAACACTCCAGGACAGGAGGCAGACATAACGGCTCCTAGTTTGCAGAAGGACAAACTGAGACCCAGATAAGTTCAGGGAGTTGTCTGAGGTCTCAGTGCGGTGGCGGCTGAACTAAGGTCCAGCTCACCTGACCCTGGCCTTTCAGAACCAGCTTCCAGTCCCAGGAGTCCAGGCCTCGCCCCGGACCAACCCTTTGGCGGCAGGCTGGAGCCTATGACTCACTCTCCCCACCCTACTTTCTGCCCCGCCGGCTACCAGGAGGGAAGGGATAAAACCATTTGCAACTTGAGGGGTGTCCACAGAAAGTTCATGGGCTTGGCCCATTCCTTCCACCAAAAATACTGGTTCTTTGAACTCTAAAGAGAAGAATTCATCTTTTAATACACTTTTTGTGAGTTTTTACACTTTCTTAGGTGAGATTTTTCTACCTTGAATTTAGGAGTTGATTTAGTTTAATCTCCACCTCCACTTCACTTGGTTTGCTCCCCGCTGTTTACTCCGATTGCGGAAGTAGCTCGGGTGGAGCTCCCCGGACCGTACTCTTGAGTACGTCTTTTGCGTAGCTATTTAACTGGCATTCCACTCAGGCCAATGAAATGCCCGGAAGTCCCAGGCGGGTGGGGCAGAGAGCCAATCAGGGTCGTTGGCGGGGTGTGGCTGCGTCCCAGGGCGGGGAATCGCGTAATGGCGGACGCGGGCCGGGCAAGCGCGGCTGGGGGCGTAGCGCGCTGAGGGGGGTCCGGGTGTCGGGCAGCCTGTGAGGCAGCCCGCGGAAACAGGCCCCTTGCCGGGTAGGGTGGCCGGCTGGCCCTTCCGTCGCTGACGGCAACCGCGCGAGACCAGGTGAGCAACAAGTCCCCCACGAGCGGGCCCCACCGTAGGCGACGGGCCTGGCCGGGCAGCCCCTCCCGAGCCGCGCAGGGTCCCGGGGGAGTGGGTGTTGCGGCCGGGCGGAGGCCTGGCGAGCGGTCAGCGCAGGGTGGCGTCTTACTCTGCGCTTCCCTCCCCAGGGAGGAGGTGTCCCGGAGATCCCCTCGGAGACTTGGCGGGGCCCGCGAGTCTGTGAGGCTGTGAAAGTGCCCCAACCTGACTTGGCTCTGCCACCAACTCGTTGTGTGACCTTGGGCAAGTCACTTTCCTCTCTGGACTTTAGTTCCCCCATTGGTAAAATGAAGGTTCTGCAGGCAGATGTGCATGAGTTGGATCCCAGATGTCTGAGATCTTGGGCAAGGTCTTCCCCGGGGACGAGCCTCAGTTTCCATCTCTGGGCCGTGAACGAATTGAGGTGCTCCTTGAGATCCCCGGCCTGCTAAGTTGCAGAGTGTCGGAGGGGAGTGTGTGTGTGTGTGTGTGTGTGTATGATGTACACGTATGGGTGTGTACAGGATGGTACTGCAGAATAAGGAGGAGAGATGGCTAAAGGGGCTCTAGAGGGACCCCAGAGTGTGATGGAGTGAAGTCTGGTTGTCTTGGTTCTCCAGGATCCTACAGCCTCTGAGATGGGCAAGTTTTATGCAGTTCTGCGTAGGATCAGAGAAGAGGAAGATTCCTTGGAGCATGTTGGGGCTATGACTGAAATTTAGGCCCAAAAGAATTCAGGAGGGTTAGGAGGAGGAAAGAGAACATTTATGGCGCCCCTACTATGTGCCAGCCCTGGTTTAGGCATATGGTCTTAATTTTTACAGCCACCCTGGAGAATTTATTTACACGTAAGGAGACTAAGTTTAGAGGAGTTAAGTAACTTGCCCAAGGTCACACAGTAAGGTGCAGAGCTTACCAAAGATACGGTGTTTCCTTTGAGAATCACTAGGCGAGGAGGAAGTCACTGTCCATTTGAAGGAAGTTTGCTTTGTCACAAATGGGGGCAAGGGTCTGGTCCCAGACACTTGATGACTTCTGTCCTGCAATCAGGCTGGGTCTTGATATCTGCATGGTTAGTTGTAAGTACATCCCCTTTGTTCAGTCTGTGAGTTAGAGAGGACCATTTCTAAATTGTGAAAGTCATTTTGAAGTGTTAAAACCTTAGAGCCCGGTTTGAATCCTGACTGGGTGGCCTTTAGAAGTTCGCCAACTATTGGTGTATAGACTTGACTCTTGGTGCAGAGTGGTGCCAGCCCAGTAACTTTCTCCTCCCTGGGAAGGCCAGGTTTTCCTGGGATGGGAGAAATTTCCCATTTGTTAGTTCAGATTTCTTTGGATTCCTAGGGTGAAAGTTTCAATAGCCTGCCTCTGATTAAGGGGAATGTTTCTTTCTTTCTGCACTCTGTTATCTGACTTCTAGATGAGTGAAGATTGTGGACCTGGAGTGGGAGGTAGTTGAGTACTATAAACTGCAGCCCTTAATTTGTCCAAACCTCAAAGCTTTTGGCTAATCAAAATGGTAGGCCCGGCAGTGTGTATTGTTCTCATAAGTTAATGGTAGGGAAGAAAATTGGAAGAGGAAGTTACTGAGAAAGAGGGCGTTTCTTAGCAGTGGAGCCAGTATGTATTTCTTTGTTTGAGATTCTAAAACCAGAAAAGCAGCAACTGAAGGAAGAAGGAAGGAAAGAACTGGGAAACTCTTCTTCCCCTTCCCATATCTTTAAGAGCTGTCCCTGTCTCCTCTGCTTTCACAGAAAAAGTCAATTGTAATTTAGTCAATATTCAGAAATTGTATTCTAGAATGAAATAATTTTAAATCTTACACCCTCTGAGACAAATTTTTTAAAAATCAGAACATTTTACTGAGTACGTTATTTATTGGTGAATGACTCTTTTTGTCAACATAATTACTAATTGCAGTCCCTTTGAACTGTGCTTTAAATTAGTGGATTTCAAGAGGGATTGATTTGGATATTGGATGATGCAGATGTCACCATCACTTGAAAAACACATAATGGTGTGTTCGATATTTGACTCTTGTTGAGTCTTTTTAATGCTTTATTTTGCAGGATTATGTGTGTGTGAATAGTTGTTAAGACATTGAAGTTAGTGCATGTAAAGATCTAGCTTCATTCTCAGTATTATATTTTCTATATAAGGTTTAGTCTTACTTATAAGTGTACCAGTGCACATTACATTGGGGCCCAAACCAAAAGTGTTTCTGAATTTAGAATTTTTTCAGTTTTAGAAAAGGAATATGGCCCATGTACTGTGCGTTATGTGACGTCCCAGAAAAGTCTTGGGCAGCACCTTGTAATCAAACATAGTACTATTTCTGTAGTAAAATGTCAGAATGTTCACACCAAGTGGGATAAATAAACACTATAAATAGCCTCATGTCATTTCACATCAGATTTTGCCATGAAACGAATAATGAAAAACTTGTTTTTTACAGCCTTTTGGATTTTGGAATTGAAGTTAAGGGATTGAGGACCTCTATAGATAAAAACTTACATGATGACAACAACAGTTACAAGGAAAAACACTGTAAACCAAGCTAATTTCAAAGCCATGGGTCCTAAAAACAATATTACATAGAAGGCACTTTTTTTTTGTTTCTTTCGTGTAATGATCTTATTCTAATTAATGTGTGCCAATGTGCATTTTTCCGTATGTACCGAAATTTATCTTTTAATACCATCATTGGTTTCTATTTTAGATGTTTGATGACACCCTGCCCCTCTTTTTTAAAAAGTAATTTATAGGGTCTCGTGCTCGTCCGTTTTTGTATAGCAATTAAGAGAATTGTACCTTCTTCCATAGAATTCATAGAAAGACTAATTGGGTGAGGATCTGTGGATTCATGTTTGCGGAATTTAAAGCTGATGTTCCCTTCAGGGTAGTCTTTAGTGTGACGTCATCACTGCTAGATGGCATTTAGGTAAATTTTATTTTTAATTTATGACAGCTCCACAATTTGCACATCTTGGTAAGGAGTATACTGAAATATATTTAATTTAGAGTATTTTTATTTTGAGCATATGCTATATGAGAAACTTGAGTTTACCAGCCTTATGAGTTTGGGTGATTTTTTTTTAATGGCCAAGGACCTCTAGGAGCAAATTTACAAAAACTCAGTCTACTCTTTGCTTTTCTTGGACACTTCAACTATAAAGTAAGTGGACTGGCATTTGTTCGAGGTTAAAGAATTATTTCTTCTCTTTAGGAGAAGCCTCATGACAGCATGAATTTGAGAGATTCTGGCTTTCAGGACACCACGTAGTCACCTGATTTGAGGGCCTCAATTCATCCTCCTACTTGGGGTGTCTCCACAGTTCCTGAGAATGGTACTTTCACTGTCTAGGAGATAGAAGGGGTGTGGAACTGTGTATCAGCAGTTGCAGGTGGAGTTGGTATATGATTGGATTAGGAAATAGGAACACTTCTTATCCAGACTGCCCAAGTTTCTCCTATTTCATAAGCACTGATAATATTGCAAAAGGATTACAAATTAGTGTACTAACATCCTATTCCAAGTTACTCTGTTTTCACTGTGGATAAGTTCTTGAAGACAAGAACTGTGTCTCATAAATTCTTTTGTATTCTGTAATGGTTAAAGGCCAGGGCATCAAACTTGTCTTGCATCAGGATTTAACATTAAAAAAATATTCATATCTAGTCTGGGAGCTCTCATGTCAGTACACAACCAGGGTTGAGAACTATTGAGATAAGTACATTGTGGGTGCTCAAAATACATGTTGAGTAATTTGCTTTGGTCCTGGTGTGAATTGGGTAGGATGGAAGAGGACCCAGGTTTTTTCATCAAGTGAAGTAGCTTTCCAAGATACCAATAAATCTAACAGTTGGCAGATCTGGACCTGTAGTCAGTTCGTTGCTAGTTACTCTGCCAGCATCACCACCCTGGTTTTGTGACTTAGGCAGGATTAGGTACAGTCTGTGTCAACAGGCAACTGAAAGTTTCATTTACTTCTTGGGTTGTGGCCTTACTGACTAAGATTGATTAGGGTGACAATTGCTAAATTGAGAATAGGTAGAAATGCAAGAATTCTTAGGGATTTGGGTGAGGGAGGTGGGCTGCTGGGTTCTGCTGATGCCAAGGAAGAAATAGAAAGTTGTCATTTGTCTGGGTCTCCAACACATAGCACGATGCATGGAACATAATTGGTGTTCCATACCTTTTTGTTGACTGAAGAAATAAATGGCTCTTTGGAAGGAGGCGTATAAGCTGTGAAATAAGATGCTTCCTACTCATCCTTCAGAACTGAGCTAAGATGTTACCTATTCTCTGACACCTTCTTGGGAAAAAATTGAGTGACTCCTTTGTATGTTTTCCCCTTCATTAAAGCGTTTCTCAAATTGTCAAATCTGATATCAGACAACTTAAAAAACTCTTTCCCCTCTCTGACCATGAGCTCCTTAAGGGCAGGACTGTGTTGTTCATTTTCCTATGGCTGGTGCTCAACACACAATAAAGGCTTAATACATTCTAATAGTGCTTAAATTATGGCCTCTGTCTTCTACTTTGTTCTTGTAGACATCTCCTTCTTCCAATTCATGGTCTTTCCTTTTCAGTTCAGATCAGCAAACATTTATTGAGTGTCTTCTGAAAGGTAGGTCTTTCTTGGGCCTTGGGGTAGGGTTTCTCAGCCTTGGCACTGTTGACGTTTTGGAGTGGATAATTCTGTTAACTCTGGGGGGCTGTCCTGTGCATTGTAGGATGTTTATCAGCATCTCTGGTCTCTACCCACTACCTAGTGGCACCCTCCTCTCGCTAGCTGTGACAACCAAAAGTATCTCCAGATATTCTCAAATGTCCCTTGGGGGGCAAAATTGCCCCCTGCTGAGAACTGTATCAAGGGTTGGGGGGGTGGGGTCATAGAGGGATGTGAGTATAGATGTATTCAGGTGTGTACTCTCCTTTTATTCCTTCTTTCTAGTTGTACAGTCTGTCTCTGGCTTTTGCATAAGAAAGAATTATGAGAGAAATCAAGAGGTAACACTCTTAAAATAGCCCCATTATTTTTATTTTTATTTCTTTGAAGATTTTATTTTTTTCCTTTTTCTCCCCAAAGCCCCCCTGGTACATAGTTGTATATTCTTCGTTGTGGGTTCTTCTAGTTGTGGTATGTGGGACGCTGCCTCAGCGTGGTTTGATGAGCAGTGCCATGTCCGCGCCCAGGACTCGAACCAACGAAACACTGGGCCGCCTGCAGCGGAGCGCACGAACTTAACTACTTGGCCATGGGGCCAGCCCCCTAGCCCCATTATTTTTATTCTATTTAAGTTTTATTTCGTTTGGTTTAAATATATTAGAGCAGTACGGATAGCTGAATTATTTATGCGGATCTATGTAAATTCAGTTACTACCACTGATTAGATGGAGTGAAGAACTACTAGAATATTACTACCTTCCATAAGAGACTGTTTCTCAGAAAAGCTCATAGCTGAAGAGTTGAACACCTAAACAACAACCAGCGATGGTTTTACAGGGAACTTGCCAGGACTTGTCAGGATTCTTCCTTGCTAATTTTGAGCTTCATATCTAAGATGTATTACATATTTTCATGTCCCTGCATAGATACTTTATAACTCTAAAAAACGTGATTAGCTAATTGACATGTTTTTCTAAGCTCAGTATTTTTTGTGATAGGGAGATCGGTTAAGGCAGTGGTCCTTGGTCCCTTTGGACATTCATAAAGTGATGACAGGTTACTAGTAACATTTGAGGACTTCACTCTCCTCTAGCCAACCCTGCACGATATAACATTATAATCATTCATGTCTTAGTCACCATTAAAATGAAGTTGAATGAGTGGTTTTTTTCCTGTTCCATTGAAGTTATGAATGGCACTCTAGAGAATTCAAATGTATAGTTATGAATGGTATCTCAGAATAGTTACCATTTATGCAAATGAAACACACTTCTTAACTTAGAAACCAAACAGAATTGAATTAGAAAAGAGAAGAATAGAAACAAGAATTGTTGAATGCTTGCAGAGGAAATAATGTTCAGATATAGAAGTATCTCAGAAAAATTTGCTCTTCATCATGATTTCTAAACACTAACAAAGAAAAACAGTTTGAGATTGATGGGAGAGGCTGTGAAACTTTGCCTGTGATAGTACTTTTCAAGCTGTTTTTCTTTTCTGGTAAAATATGGAAAAGTCTGAGACATACTCTCTTAGTTGTAAGATTAATTCCAGTTGAACAGAATTACGTTTCTTATTTTTAGACTATAGAAGCCCTTTTGGGAAGAAGCGGTGGTTCAACTCAGTACCAATTTGAGTGCATATGTGTGTATACGCACACATGCATACTTAACACACATATATTTGATATGGCTTATGGTGACATTTAAACTTTGTAATTGACATAGTAAAGTAACAAGAGCAGTTCTTTTACTTTCAAGTATTATGAATTGAGACCTTTTTCTGTCCTGATTATGCTGTTGTTCTAGCAAGTACTCAGTCTAAAGAGCTTTCTCAGATCATATCTTGAGAAATTGTGTTTAACTGTGTAGAAGGAGGTCTTAGGTCATGCCCATTGATGTTCTGTTCCATTCACAGTTGAGAACTATAAGTGAGTCTCCCTTTGTAGAATACTGATAGTCTTTAAAGAATAGTATTCCTGATACCAAAGGCATCTGTGGAATTGTGGGAAGTATAGACCAACTTTGCCCCCGTTTTTACTTCTAAAGCTCCTTTAGCGTTCATTGGGTGATAATTTGTAAAGCACAGTGCTCTCACTTTGATATATACCATTACAGTCAGTCCCTAGTACCTGAGATAAGTTATATTATGTTAGTAGCTACATTTTATAGATAAACAGACTCAGAGAGGTTAAGTAACTACCTTAAAGTTGTTCAGCTAATAAATAGCAGATTTGAGATTGAACCTTGTCTTTTTTTTTCTTTTTTAGATTAGCACCTGAGCTAAAATCTGTTGCCAATCTTTTTTTTTTTTCCTTCTTCTTCTCCCCAAAGCCCCCCAGTACGTAGTTGTATATTCTAGTTGCAGGTCCTTCTAGTTGTGCTGTGTGGGATGCCACCTCAGTGTGGCCTGATGAGCAGTGCCATGTCCACGTCCAGGATCCACTCAGCCACGGGGCTGACCTGAACCCTGTCTTTTTTTTTTTTTTTTTTAGGAGGATTAGCCCTGAGCTAACATCTGCCACCAATCCTCCTCTTTTTGCTGAGGAAGACTGGCCCTGAGCTAACATTTGCACCCATCTTCCTCTACTTTATATGTGAGACACCTACCACAGCATGGTTTGCCAAGTGGTGCCATGTCTGCACCCAGGATCTGAACTGACAAACCCCACGCCGCCGAAGCGTAATGTGTGCACGGGCCGGCCCCCCAACCCTGTCTTTTTTTAATGAGATTTTTTTAAAGGTAAAGTTTATACAGTGAAATGCGTAGAAATGCAAGTATGTAATTAGGTGAGTTTTCAAATATGTGTAACACATATGTCAAATGTAAACATATGTGTAAACATATGTCCAATGTAAACATATGTGTAGCCAGCACCCCCATCAAGAGATAGATCTCGTCTGTAACCTTCCAAAGTTCCCTCACATTCCCTTCCAGTCAATCCTCACTGTTTTACAGGCAACCACTGTTCTGATTTCTGTCCTCACGTATTAATTTTGCCTGTTCTTGACGCATGCGGTATGCACTCTTTTGTGTCTGAATTCTTCTGTTCAACATAAAGTTTTTTTTTCTTTTTTCCTTTTTTTCTTTTTTTTTAAGGAAAATCAACCCTGAGCTAACATCTGCCAATCCTCTTTTTGCTGAGGAAGACTGGCCCTGAGCTAACATCTGTGCCCATCTTCCTCCACTTTCTATGTGGGACACCTGCCACAGCATGGCTTGATGAGTGGTGCCATGTCTGCACCCGGAATCTGAACCAGTGGACCCCAGGTGGCCAAAGCATAACGTGCGTGTGCACTTAAAACTGTTGAGTCACTGGGTGGGCCCAACATAAAGTTTTTGAGCTTCTTCCATGTTGATGTGTATATCAGTATGAACACAAGTCTTTTGATGCATATCTAGAGTTCTTTCCAACAAACTGCAGCTCCTAATTTGTTTATTCTTATATCACATCCGTATTTTTTGCTTTGGTATTTGCATGTAATTTACTTCCCTTTTCTAATATCCTGTATTTATTTGTTTTTAAAATCTCTTTGAAATTACAAAAGTAAGACATGCTCATTGCAACAAATCACACAATCAGTGAATAAAGAGTGAAAGGTCCTCAGATTTATTATTTCTGCCACTTTCCAGTTATGAAAATAATGAGTACTTTTTGTAAAAAAAGAAAGAAAGAAAGAAAGAAATTGCCAAATTAAAAAAATATGAAGCAGAGAATAAGAATCACCTATAATCCCACCAGTTAGCATTTTGCTATAATATTTTTCTCTTTCTCTGCACTTTACTATAGCTGAGACCATAGTTTAGGGAATTTTATTCTTCCTTTCTTGTATTAGATTTGTCACATCCTCATTAATCAGTTATTATTTCAGTGTTTATGCTTGTGGCCACCCTAATCTGAGTGTCTCACTGGTAGTGACCTTGGCTGAGTTGGCCTCATCAGGCAACATTTTTGAGTACTTACTGTACACTCTATCACTCCCCTCATTCTTGCATATCCAACACCCAGCATTTCTTGTAGAGTAGGAGGCAGTAGGTTATGGATATAGATTCTGGAGTCAGTCCATCCGGGTTCAAATGTAGGCTTCTCCACTTACTAGCTTTGTATGTAGCCTAGGCCAATGACTCTCTTAGCCTTGGTTTTCTCATTTGTAAAATGGAGACCCATCTAATTTTACTGTAAAATATAGAGCATATCCTTTTTTTTTCTTTAAATTTTGGTGAAGAAGACTGGCCCTGAGCTAATATCTGTTGCCAATCTTCCTCTTTTTGCTTGAGGAAGATTGTCACTGAGCTAACAACCATGCCAGTCTTCCTCTATTTTGTATGTGGGATGCCGCCACAACATGGCTTGATGAGCAGTGTGTTGGTTTGTGCCTGAGATCTGAACCCGTGAACCCTGGGCCACGGAAGTGGAATGTGTGAAGTTAACCACTATGCCACCAGGCCAGCACCTATAGAGCATATCTTAAAGGGAGTTGGGAGGATTAAATGACATCATTACTTAGTCCAGTGCTCAATAAATGTTAACAGTTGTTTTTATAAATTAAGAAATGGTAGAAAAAGGAAAAAAAAAAAGGGGCTGGCCCCGTGGCCAAGTGGTTAAGTTCATGTGCTCTGCTGCAGGCGGCTCAGTGTTTCGTTGGTTCAAATCCTGGGTGCAGACATGGCATTGCTCATCAAACCACGCTGGGGCAGCGTCCCACATGCCACAACTAGAAGGACCCACAATGAAGAATAGACAACTATGTACCTGGGGGCTTTGGGGAGAAAAAAAAAAAAAAGGCATATTTGGTCAGCTATATCATCTACTTAGCCCACAATTCTACTGCTTTTGGGAAAGGGATAAAAATGTCAACTTCAAATTTTAGGGCTATGTTGCCCAAAATTGATAATTTCTCTTAGGAGTTTCTTGTGGAAATGTTACCTATGAATTTATCTAGACTAGATTTGAATTACTTTTTCTTACATTCTGCACTCCCAATCTGAGTAATGAGTTTTATTACTTTATGTACTGGATTGGGTAGTAAACTATTACTTTTGTTTGTTTGTTTGAGGAAGATTAGCCCTGAGCTAATGTCTGCTGCCAATTCTCCTGTTTTTGCTGAGGCAGACTGGCCCTGAGCTGACATCCGTGCTGGTCTTCCTCTACTTTATCTGTGGGATGCCCACCACAGCATGTTTTGACAAGTGGTGTGTATGTCCACACCTAGGATGCGAACCGGGGAACCCCAGGCCACAGAAGCAGAATGTGCGAACTTAACTGCTACGCCACTGGGCTGGCCACAGTAAACTATTACTTTTTATTGATCCTAATAAAAGCAGTGGCTGCTGCCTAGTAAGTGTATACTGTGTGCCAGGCAGTGTGTATATTTCCGTCCTCCCAGCAGTCCTTCAAATTAGTTATTTACAGTGAGAAAAGTGAGGCTCAAAGAAATTAAGTATTGTGCCATGGTCGCACAACTAAGCCTCCTGGGACTAGAATTCAAAACCAAGTTCCCTTCTTCCCTCCCTTTCTTCCCTTTTTTTTTTTTTTTAAAGATTTTTTAATTTTTTTCCTTTTTCTCCCCAATCCCCCTGGTACATAGTTGTATATTTTAGTTGTGGGTCTTTCTAGTTGTGGCGTGTGGGACGCTGCCTCAGCGTGGTTTGATAAGCAGTGCTATGTCCTCGCCCAGGATATGAACCAATGAAATGCTGGGCCGCCTGCAGCAGAGCGCGAGAACTTAACCACTGGGCCACCGGGCTAGCCCCACCCCCTTTCTTCTTTTTTGATGTAAGACTCCTGTCTTTCTGATTCTAAAACTTGGACTTAAAGTTTTTTTTTAATACAGTTTATTATTTCTTTAGATTCTTTCTTTTTTTTTAAGGATTTTATTTTTTTCCTTTTTCTCCCCAAAGCCCCCCGGTACATAGTTGTATATTCTTAGTTGGGGGTCCTTCTAGTTGTGGCATGTGGGACGCTGCCTCAGCGTGGTTTGATGAGCAGTGCTATGTCCACACCCAGGATTTGAACCAAAGAAATACTGGGCCGCCTGCAGCGGAGCGCGCGAACTTAATGACTCGGCCACGGGGCCAGCCCCTATTTCTTTAGATTCTAACTGCTTTATAACTGTAAGAGTTGATGCAGCATCTCTGTTTGCCATTTCACATCCTCTTTGTTTCATATTAATGTGTCCTTTATAAATCTATATCTATATTTTAAAAAAATCTGTATGCATACAGAAGCTCCTCTGTCCTCTGGTCTTTTTGGATACCTTTCTAGGCCTTCTCTGTCTATTGCTGTTTTTGTGCTGTGCTGACCACAACTGCACGTTCTATTCTAGGTACAGATGCACTTTGGTTTGTACAAGGGCAGGATAATGTGTTCTCTGTTTCCAGAGCTTTCATAATAACAGCCAGCGTTTTGTTGCCTTTTTGTAACTGTATTCAGGATGAGTCCAGGGACTCTGAAACCCTTTTCTTGTATTGTAGCAGGTAGCTTTGGAGCTCATCATCTGATAATTATAGTTTGGACTATTTTTCCATTACTGCATTACCTTGTTTTTGTCCACATGGAAGCTATTTTCCACATTTCTCAACACACAACTTTGTGTCATTATACTTCTAGCTACTGCTGTAGTCATCTGCCAACTGGGAAGATTTCACTAGATAGTTTTTTGTAGATAATTTCTAAAAATGTGCTTGTGATAGGTTTCAGCATCAATCCCTGAGGGACCCCTTTGTTTATATGTACATTTTTATCTAGAGAAGAGACTTTATCAGAAGTCTCTTATTTCTGTTTCTGAATGAATTCTCTGAGGAAAAAAAATTGGTCTTAAATCATATTTATTTGTTGTTTTCAGTACCCTTTGGAAGAGGTTTTTCTTTTTTTTAATTCTGTCTATTCAATTCTCATATCATGTATCTTCTCAGTTCAGGTGTGCATATGTGTTGCCTGAAGCCTGCAAACAGTAGGTTCTCTGTAAGGCTTTATTATATTAAATGTTCAACAATAGGATAATGCCCAGTATTGGGTTATTAGTTTAACTTTTAACAGATTTATTGAGTACCTACTATGTGCCAAGTACAAGGAATACAACTCAGTGACTATGAGAGACAAGGTTCCTGCTCTCATGAGTTTAAAGAGGCTTGGATAGACAATAAACAAACAAACACATAAGTAAAGTACTGAAAGATTGTGATATGTTAGGAAGAGAATAAAATAGGGTGCTATAATAGAGAGTAATGGAGGAATTTAGATAAAGATGGTCAGGAAAGGCTTTGACAACCTGAAATTGAGGGATGAAAATGAACCAGGCACATGAAGAGATGAGAAATTCCAAGGTAGAAGGAATAGTAAGGGCAAAGGAATTTCAAAGTTTTGTAGGACTGATAAGGAGTTTTATTTTTAAGTAAAATGAGAAGTCTTGAAGAGTTGTTTTTTTTCCTTAATTGAGGGCCTTGGAGAGTTTTTAAAAAAAACTTTTAATGCAAAATTTCAAACATATATAAAAGTAAAGAAAGTGATATAATGAACTCCTGTGTATCTATTTCCTAACCCTCAACAATTATTGACTCATGGCCAGTCTTCTTCTAATACCCTTTCTCTTCCCCTAATGTTATTTTTTCAACAGTTATTGTAACTTTTACATATTTTTATTTTTTCCAGCTTTATTGAGATGTCATTGACAAATAAAAATCTTATGTATTTAAAGTGTACAACATGATAATTTGTTACATGTATACATTGTGAAATGATTACCACAGTCAAGCCAATTAACATATGCATCACTTCACACAGTTAACATTAGTAATGTAACATTTAAAATTATCATCTGGCCTATAGAATCTGGCAGTTTAAATACTTGAATTAACAGTGCTTTTATTTTATTTTATTTCTACAACAACTTTATTGAGATATTATTGACATACAATGAACCACATGTATTTAAAATGTAAAATTTGATAAATTTTGACATATATGTATACACAAATGAAACCACCACCAAGATAATGAACATTCCATCACCTCTGAGTTTCCTTCTGCCCCTTTGTATCACTCGCTCCTACCCCACCCTCCCCCTTCCCCCAGTCCATAGGCAACCACTGATCTGCTTTCCATCAAACGCAGATCTGTTAAATTAATTTGTATCTTCTAGAATTTTATATAAATGGAATCATACAGTATGTACTCATTGAGAGGGAGTCTGGCTTCTCTCATTCAGGATAATTATTTTGAGATTCATCCGTGTTACTGCAAGTGTCAGTAGTTGGCAAATAATAATTCATTATATAGTATACCAATTTGTTTGTCCATTCACCTGTTGATGGACATTTGGATTTTTTCCACTTTGGGGCTATTATGAATAAAACTGCTATGAACATTTGTGTATAAGTCTTTCTGTGGACATTTCTTTTGATTTTTAAAATTGAGATATAATTTATATGGCAAATAATTCACCCATTTAAATTGTGCTGTTCAATGTTGTTGTTTTTGCTGAGGAAGATTAGCCCTGAGCTAACATCTGTGCCAGCCATCTTCCACTTTATATGTGGGTTGCCACCACAGCATGGCTGATGAATGGTGTAGATCTGTGCCCAGGATCGGAACCTACGAACCTGGGTGTCAAAGCAGAGCATGGTGACCTTAACCACCTACGCCACGGGGCATGAAAATGTACCTATGAGTGGATTTTCTGGGTCTTATGATAATTATGTTTGAGGAACTACCAGACTGTTTTCCACCAACATTGTGTGATTCCAATTTTTCCACATCCTCACCAATATTTTTTATCTGTCTTTTTGATTATAGCCATCCTAGTGGGTATGTAGTGATATTTTGTGTTTTGATTTGCATTTTTCTATTTACTAATGATATCGAGCATCTTTTCCTGTGTTTGTTGGCTATTTGTATATCTTCTTTGGAGAATATTTAAATATTTTACTCATTCTTAAATTGGGCTGTCCTT
Organism: Equus przewalskii; assembly: GCF_037783145.1. NCBI lineage: Eukaryota > Metazoa > Chordata > Mammalia > Perissodactyla > Equidae > Equus > Equus przewalskii. Next base: position 28,194,371 of record NC_091832.1, read on the forward strand.
TTATTATTGAGTTGTAGTAGTTCTTTATATATTCTGGATACAAGTCCCTTATCAGGTATGATATGCAAGTATCTCTGTGACTTGTCTTTTCACTTTCTTTGATCATAGTCTATAAAGCACAAAAGTTTTTAACTTTGGTCGAGTACAGTTTATTTTTTTCTTTGGTTGTGTGTGCTTTTAGGTGTCTTATCTAAGAAACTATTACCTAAGATTGCAAAGATTTACACCTTATGTTTTCTTCTAAGAGTTTTATACTTTTACATCTTATATTTAGCCTTTGATCCATTTCGAGTTAATTTTTGTGTATGGTGTTAGGTCGGGGGTCCCACTTTATTCTTTGCTTGTGGGTATCCAGTTGTCCCTGCACTGTTAGTTGAAAAGACAGTTCGTTCTCCATTGAATTTTCTTGCATCCTTGTCAAAGATAAATTGATCATAAATGTATGGGTTTAGTTCTGAATTTTCAGTTCTCTTCTGTTGATCTAAATATCTCTTCTTATGCTCGTACCATACAGTCTTGATTGCTGTAGTTCTGTTGTAAGTTTTGAAATCAAAAAGTGAGTTCTTTGATTTTGGTCTTTGTCAATATTGTTTTGACTATGCTGAGTCCCTTGCACTTCCCTATGAATTTAGGCTCAGTTTGCCAATTTCTGCAAAAAAGCCAGCTGGGATTTTGATAGGGATTTTATTGAATCTGTAGATTAATTTGGGAAGCATTGCCATTTTACCAATATTAAGTCTTCTAATCCATTAGTATGGGGTGTCTTTTCACTTAGGTCTTTAATTTTTTTCTGTGTTTTCTAGTCATTAGTGTACAAGTCTTGCACTTTTGTTAAATCTTTTCCTAAGTATTTTATTCTTTTTCATGCTATTGTAATTGAAATTGTTTTCTTAATTTCATTTTTGGATTGGTCATTGCTGGTGTATAGAAATACAATTGATTTTTGTATATTGATCTTGTATCCAGCTACCTTGGTTCTAACAGTATTTTGTGGATTCCTTAACGTTTTCTATATACAAGATCATGTCATCTGCAAATAGACTTTTACTTTTCCTTTCCAATCTCAAGCCTTTTATTTCTTTTTCTTGCCTGATTGCCCTGGCTAGAACGTCCAGTACAGTGTTGAACAGAGGTGATGAGAGTGGGCATTGTAGTTTTGTTCCTGATCTTAGGGGAGAGTCTTTGTCTAGTTTTGATATCAGAGTAATACTGGCCTCATAGAATAAGTTCAGGGGGCCGGTCCTGTGGCCAAGAGGTTAAGTTCATGCACTCCACGTTGGTGGCCCAGGGTTTCGCGGGTTTGGATCCTAGGCGCGGACGTGACACTGCTCATCAGGCCATGCTGAGGTGGCATCCCACATGCCACAGTTAGAAGGATCCACAACTAAAAACATACAACTGTGTACCGGGGGGCTTTGGGGAGAAAAAGGAAAGATAAAATCTTACACAAACACACACAAAAAGTTCGGATGTGTTTGCTCGTATTATTTTTGAAGTAGATCCCAGACTTCATTTCATTTGTAAATGTTTCAGCATATATCTTTAAAATACAACTGTTCCTCCATTGGAACGTTATTACCAGTGTCATACCCCATAACTTTAAATATCCAGTCACTTAGAGAGTTTTAAGCTAAGGATGTGTACATGATATGATTTCCATTTTTAAAAGATTAATCCAATTGCTGCAAAGGGAATGGGTTATCTGGGGGCAGGAATTGATTGAGATGAGTAACAGAAGGCTGTTGTAGAAGTCCAGGTAATGATGGAGACTTGAACTAGGTTGGTGGAAAAAGAAATACGGAGAAGTAGATGTATTCAGTATATATTTTAAAGGTAGAGCTGATAGGACTTGATGATGGGTTAGATATATGGGTCAAGGAAGAAGACAAGGGTTGAGAATGTCGTCATTCTGGAAACTCTCAGCTTTCATGACAAAGCATTGTTCTGGTTCTTCTTCTGCCTTCCTTGATGCTTCCTTCTTTGTCAGTCTCCAAGTTGTCCTCTGACCTTGCCTCTCTGTTTATGTTTTTGTATTGGAAGGTCGTCTGCTCTCATATCTCTCGCTCGCTCGCTACAACCTCCATGTAGTAACTCCCAAATCTGTATTTCTACCTCTGAACCCTAGTCCCAGAATTCCTATTGAATCACCCCACCTGGATATCCTTTCTGCACCTCCAACTTTTCATGGGCTGTTTGCTTTTGGGAATCAGTGGTCAGATTGGTACAGCTTGTCTCTTCCTTGTTTGGGAGACATGTTTACAGGTTCTTTTTTCTTCTTCTTCTCCCCAAAGACCCACAGTTCATAGTTGTATATTCTTTTCTTTTTTTTTTTTTGAGGAAGACTAGCCCTGAACTTAAATCCGTGCCCATCTTCCTCCACTTTATATGTGGGACGCCTACCACAGCATGGCTTGCCAAGAGGTGCCATGTCTGCACCCAGGGTCCGAACTGGTGAAACCCTGGGCTGCTGAAGCAGAGTATGCGAACTCAACCACTTGGCCATGAGGCCGGCCCCCATTCTGTTCTCTTAAGTGAGATATATAGCATCTTCGTAAATATGCCATAATATATAACTCCAGTTGTGTGACTCTCATCACTTATTGGCTAAAGTACAAACTCAGCCTGATATTTAAGATTCTGTGATCTGGCCCTACTTGTCTTTCCAGCCTTGCTTCCTACTACTTTTGCAATAATGTACTCATCTTCATTCCCCAGAAATGTATCATTATTTTCTGCTTATGTGTCTCTACTCACACTGTCTGTCCCCCTCAGATATCATAATCCTTATCTCTGCATGTCCAAATCCTGCCTATATTTAATGCCCAGTTATATGGCAGTCCTCTGTGATGCATTCTGTGATTTACTTAACCAGAAGTAAACCATAACTTTATCACTTTTCGCTTTGTTTTATATTTATGTACTTTTCTCATCTCTCCTATATGACTAAACTCCTTAAACAGAAACTGTTTCTTGTACCTCTATACATCTACAATGCTAGGGCCTTTGCACTTACTAGTTACTTAATAAATATTTGTTGAGTGAGATAGTATTGCAGATAATGTTCCTGGAGGCAGAAAACTAGATTGAATGACCTCTTGACGTACTACCTATTGCAGTGCTTTATTTTTATGAATTTTTGTAGATTCAAGAGCTGGAAATGTCCTTCTAGATAAATTTTTCTCTCATTAAGAAAATTATAGAAAATTTCAAACATATACAGATGTAGAGAAGATGATATAATGAACCTTATATACCCATCACTCAGCTTCAACAATTAGCAACTCATGATCAATCTTGTTTCATCTCTACCACCACCTACTCTCTCATCCTCATTGGATCTTTTGAAACAAATCCCAGCCATCATGTTATTTAAATTGTAAATAATTTCAGTATGTAGCTCTAAAAGATAAGTACTTTTTTTTTTAACATAAACACAGTATATCATCAAATACCAGTAAATTTTCAAACTTCCACAATTGCTTTGTTTTTCGCCTTCTCTCCCTTCATCTCTGCTCCCCCTTTCCCTCTAAACATTTGGTTTATTCGAATCAGGTTCCCAAAAAAATCCATACATTGATTTGGTTTATATGACTCCTAAGTCTCTCTCTCTTTTTTTTTCCTAAGATTGGCACCTGAGCTAACAACTGTTGCCAATCTTTTTTTTTTTTTTCTGCTTTTTTACTCCCCAGATCTCCCCGGTATATAGTTGTATATTTTAGTTGTGGGTCCTTCTAATTGTGGCATGTGGGATGCCACCTCACCGTGGCCTGATGAGCGGTGACATGTCCGCGCCCAGGATCCAAACCGGCAAAACCCTGGGCCGCCGCAGCGGAGCGAGCGAACTTAACCACTTGGCTACGGCCCGGCCCCTCCTAAGTCTCTTTTAATCTGTAGATTCTCTTGACTCTTTCCTTCCTTGTATTTTTGTTGTTGTTGAAGAAAGCAAGTTGTTCTGTGGTTTTCCCATTCTAGATTTTGCTAAACGAATTTCTGTCCTATCCCTTCTATTCCCTATAAACTGGTTGTTAGATCTAGAGCAGCATTGTCTAATAGAAATATTCAAGCCTCAAATGATATTTGTTTTCTAGGGGCTGGCCCCGTGGCCGAGTCATTAAGTTCTCGCGCTCCGCTGCAGGCGGCCCAGTGTTTTGTTGGTTCGAATACTGGGCGCGGACATGGCACTGCTCATCAAACCACGCTGAGGCAGCGTCCCACATGCCACAACTAGAAGGACCCCCAACTAAGAATATACAACTATGTACCTGGGGGCTTTGGGGAGAAAAAGGAAAACAATAAAATCTTTAAACCAAAAAAAAAGAAATTTGTTTTCTAGTAGGCACATTAAAAAGGTAAGAAGAAACAGGTGAAGTTCATTTTTGTTTGTTTGTTTGTTTGTTTTTTGGGTTTCTTTGGGTTTTTTTGAGGAAGATGAGCCCTGAGCTAACATCTGCTGCCAATCCTCCTCTTTTTGCTGAGGAAGACTGGCCCTGAGCTAACATCCGTGCCCATCTTCCTGTATTTTATGGGGGATATTTTATGTGGGACGCCTGCCACAGCATGGCTTCACAAGCACTGCATAGGTCCACACCTGGGATCTGAACCGGCAGACCCCGGGCTGCCAAAGCAGAACGTGCGAGCTTAACTGCTGTGCCACCAGGCCGGCCCCCAGGTGAAGTTCATTTTAATAGTATTTTTTATTAACCCGATAGTTGCAAACTGTCGTTTCAACATGTAATTAATATAAAAAATTATTAATGAGGTATTTTACTTTTTTAAATGCTAAATCTTTGTGATTTGGTATATGTTTTATACTTACAGCACATATCAGTTCAGATGAGCCACATTTCAATGCTCAATAGCTACATGCATGTAGTGGCTGGCTACCGATTGAGCAGCACAGCTCTAGAGACTTGACCTGAATCAGGTTCCTGCTTTGGCAGTAAGGCTTCATAAGTGAGGCTGTATACTTCCATCAGGAGGCTTATAATGTCCAGATGTCTCTTTTGTGTTATAAGTGGTCATGGATGATAATTACCTAGATCCTTTATTTCATTAGATGTTGGCAAAATGATGATATTCTAATTCTGTCATTCTTTCTTCATTTATTCGCTGGAATACTTCAAAAAAGAAAAACTTTCCCTTATCATCTCTTTCGTTACCCTCAAGTTTGATTTGTACAGGAAAGGCAGGATAAGTATTTGATTCCTTCCTTTTATTCCTTTATTTACAAGTTTTCAAAGTGGTGAGTTGGTTCCTTGATATACTCCAGAGGGGATCAGTGAGTGTCTTTTTTTTAAAACATCTTTATGAATTTACAGGTTTTAACATATTTGATGTGTTTTAATCCATTGTAGTTATTGATGTTGAATCTGTTCTGTCATGGACTGGTGGGAGTCTCTTCAAGTTAGCTCCTGATTCCTTCTGACATAACTGCAGTGTCTTGGATAGTGTTCCTTGCTTGTTGGTATGATAGGAGTTCCAGACTCTGCATTTCTTGCCCTTTAGCCAAAGAACTCTGGATCCATTTAGTGAGATATTGTATTTAGAGACCACATTGTTGGCTCCTTAGTTTGGTCGTTGAGGAAACTGAAGGCTAGAAAAGTAGAGTGATTTGGCCTAGAACCCTAGCCTTCTGGCTCTTAGCTCTATGCCATTGCCGTTTTGTCTTGCTTCCTTTCCCTACTTTCTAGGACAGGTGGTTGAACTGCGTTTGAGCTTCTACTCTAGGCCACCGGGAGAAGATGGGTTTTGTGGGTCATCATTTGAGGTACAATCAAACCTCATTAATTTGGGCTAATTGGGGTAAATCCTAGTGAGAGTGTTGTCTGTTGTTTTTCTTTAGGTGCAGCTGTTACTTTGAGTCATACAGTAGCCGAAACTAGGCTAATGGTGTTACTAGGTTATTTTGTTAGGTAGAGGTCCTTGTACCTTGTTTAATGAATGGCTGAGAATGATGTGCAATTTAATTTTAATTGTATGTAAATTAGACTACTGAAATGCTTAAAAACAGCTCATTAAACATTTCTCCCTGCAATCTTATTTACACTGTTTTCTTAGCCAGTCTTCTTCATTGGCGTGCAGAGGTAAACTTTAACTCCGGTCTGAATTTATCTTAAGTTTCAAATGTGTGGAGTCTATGTCAATAAACTGTTGTGGTAAATTCACGGAATTTTAGGAAGAATGTTTGAGAAAGTGCAGAGGAAGAGCATCCGAGTCAGACATCTGGCAGTTTCAGCCAACCAGAACGCAACTCCTCCTTTAAAAGTAAGCTGACAGTGCTTTTGAGTGGCAAAGAGCTTCCAGAAATCTCGTTCACTTTACCTCAAAAGTAGTGTCACCCTACGGCCTCACTCAGAGATGATTTTGTGTATTGAGGGACAGAGGATCCAGGTGTGTGAGGGCTGACTTTGTTGGCTCTGTGGCCCAAAGTCAACTTGACCTCTCTGAGCCTTAACTTATTCATCTGTAATGAGGTAATTAAAATTGGGAGTAGTAATATATGTTCTTTTTACCTCACAGACTTCTTGTGAGATTCAAATCAGCTAATTAATCAAATGACATAGTAGATATTTATTGAATTAATGAGAGTTGATATGAAAGTGCATTTTAAACTAGAAACTTCGTATGACCAGAAGCATTATTAGAATAATATAGATTAGATAAACGAATATGTACTAATGATCAGAAGCATGACAGCAGAAGGAGGAGATTCACGATGTCTGTCCAGAACTCTACACCCATTTTACTACAGAAGCATAGTCCTCACACCGCGGGAGCCTCTGACAACATCAGGTTTTACGGCATAGTACCACTGCTGATGTGAAGACCCTGAGTTACCAAGAAAAGGTTAAATTATATTTAGTATATTCTGTTTAAGAAATGATATGCACAATATGTTTACAGAAATTTTCATAAAAATGGCTTCAAAAAGTATAGTGTCTTGGGTCTGGCCCGGTGGTGCAGTAGTTAATTTCACACATTCCGCTTCCTGGCGGCCCAGGGTTCGCTGGTTCAGATCCCGGGTGTAGACATGGCATTGCTTGGCAAAAGCCATGCTGTGGCAGGCGTCCCACATATAAAGTAGAGGAAGATGGGCATGGATGTTAGCTCAGGGCCAGGCTTCCTCAGCAAAAAGAGGAGGATTGGCAGTAGTTAGCTCAGGGCTAATCTTCCTCAAAAAAAAAAAAAAAAATATATATATATATAGTGTCTATAGAGTTATTTCCATTATCTTACAATTCTACCTTATGCAGAGTCTGTCATTCCCTAAAAGCAGCGATCACCTGCACTAAATGCTAGCAACTGTTGTAAATTCTTTGTGTATATTTACTCCTTTATTTTTTTCAATGACCCCATGAGATAGATACTATTTTAATCTCCATTTTACAACTGAGGAAACTGATATACAAAGAGATAAGAAACTTGCATGTGGGCCAGCCTGGTGGTGCAGCGGTTAAGTGTGCACGTTCCACTTCTGTGGCCCAGGGTTCACCCATTCGGATCCCGGGTGCGGACATGGCACCACTCAGCAAGCTGTGCTGTGGCAGGCGTCCCACATATAAAGTGGAGGAAGATGGGCATGGATATTAGCTCAGGGCCAGCCTTCCTCAGGAAAAAGAGGAGGATTGGTGGCAGATGTTAGCTCAGGGCTAATCTTCCTCAAAAAAAGAAAAAAAGAAACTTGCTTGATTCTCAATTGAGATCCTGGGTTGAGGGAAAAAATTCCTTTAAAGAGCATTGTTGGGACAACTGGTAGAATTTAGATGTGGACTTTATGTTAGATAATAATACTGTATCATTGTTAAATTTCCTAATGTGAAAATTGTACTGTAGTTTGTTCTTAGGAGATGACTTCCTGAAGTATTTAGAGATGGGGTACCATGTCTGCAACCTATTATCAAACAGTTAAAAAATTAGTAATAAAATTGTGGGGCAGGGGAAGTAAATGTGCTAAAATGTTAATAATTGGTGAACCTAGATGAAGAGCATGGGAGAGTCCTTTGTATCATTCCTGCAGCTTTTCTCTAAGTTTGAAATTATTTCAAAATAAAAAGTAACCTCCCCCCCCCAAATTTCCTGAGGTCACACAGCTAGAGTTTATAAAGCAGAGTTGAGATTTGAACTCAAGCCATTTAGTTTCAGAATCCATGTTCTTTTTTTTTTTTTTTTTTGAGGAAGATCAGCCCTGAGCTAACTGCTGCCATTCCTCCTCTTTTTGCTGAGGATGACTGGCCCTGAGCTAACATCTGTGCCCATCTTCCTCTACTTTATATGTGGGACGCCTACCACAGCATGGTGTGCCAAGCAGTGCCATGTCCGCACCCGGGATCTGAACCAGTGAACCCCGGGCCGCCGAAGTGGAATGTGCGCACTTAACCATTGCGCCTCCAGGCCGCCCCCAGAATCCATGTTCTTAATCACAGTGCTGTTCTGCTGTTCTATTCATGGTGCTGGGTAAATGAGGTAAATCTGTACTGAATTTTAAATAATTGGGACTACGGTTGGTTCCTGAGCATTGAGCTGTTTTAGCAGCCCTGCCTCCTGGATCTTCAAAGATAGGGTGATCATATAATTTATTGTGTAAACCAGTTCACTTTTCTTTTTTAATTGAGGTCATATTAGCTTTTAACATGGTATAAATTTCAGACGTACATTATTATATTTCAGTTTCTGTATAGATTGCATCGTGTTCAAAAACCAGTTCACTTTTTAAAGATTTTATTTTTTTCCTTTTTCTCCCCAAAGCCTCCTGGTACATAGTTGTATATTTTAGTTGTGGGTCCTGCTAGTTGTGGCATGTGGGATGCCGCCTCAGCATGGCTTGATGAGCAGTGCCATGTCTGCACCCAGGATCCGAACTGGCGAAACCCTGGGCCGCCGAAGCAGAGTGCGAAATTAACCACTCAGCTACGGTGCAGCCCCACGGTTCACTTTTAAGAGTAAGAGGGAATGCTATTAATAATTACTCTGGGGTAATTGATGCACACCAAGATGGATGGCCATCCTAAAAGGATACCTCTTGGCAGAGTCCAGTTTTAACAAATATGTCAAGACATGATAATTGCTTCATTATAATTGAATTTTGTTTACCATGGATTCTTGTTTACACAATACAGACACTGTTTTCTTCTGCCAACAAACCTCAGACCTTCACCTGATGCATTTTCATATTTTTTCCTCTAAATTTTGCTAATTCTTTCGCTTCCTTACCGACTACTTGAGAAATCCTCTTTGTCAAACTCTCTTTCCTCAAAGTCTGAAAAATACCAACAGAAATTTTTGTTACACTGTCCAGCTTTTTAAAAATATTGGCATTTAAAACCATAAATCCCCAAACATCTTTATTAGCATGATTCTACAAGGGGAGGAGCTGGTGAAATGTGTCTCTCTTACTAGATTGGCAGAGAAGTATTACTGTTGTCAACTTCCCATAGATAGTTGAAAAAACCTTATTTTGTGGTACTGGAGGCTGTAGTAATGTTTGTTAAAAAGCATTATACCAGTCTAGAGTCAAAGGTGTATGTGCTGTCTCATTGATCTGTTGCCCAGGTAGCGTCCATTGCCCTTCTTCTAATTGTACTTATTTGCAATAACACTCTCCTGGAGCTGTGTCCAATTAAAGACATTGACCTTCACTGATAGAAGACTAGTATTTTTTGGTCAGTCTCTTAAAACAAACTTTCAAAATTATTCTAGTACAATCTGCTTTGGTTTTTTAAAGATCAAACTACCTCTTGTCTTTGCCATTATTCCATTCTTCTAGCCATTTTGTCCTAATAACAATTTTTGCTAATCAGTTTAAGGAATACTGTGAATACCATGTCAATTTGTTTAAGAATTTAGATAAAATGGCAAAAGGTAACTTACCAAGATGACTCAAGAAAAAATTAAAAACCTTTAACTATTAAATAAATTGAAATTGTAGTTAAACAGCTTTTCCCACAGAAACACCATGCCCAAATAATTCCCAGGTGAATTTCAAGATACAGCTTAAGATTTTAGAATCAGTTATAAATTCCAATTTTTCATGGTATTGTCCCCCATTAAGAAGGTGACTGTGTGGTTTACATTCTTACTTCCTGGACTTCCTGATATGGGTCTCTATTAAGAGGACCTAATTGTCCCAGTTTACCCTTCATTACCTCCCACTCGCCTTCTCCTTCCTTGCCTTTTCTCTGATTTTTTCTTCACAGTCAGCGAGAGTCAGAAAGGACCTTTCTTCCATTGTTTAGAGGTGTTTTTTCTCAGCAGATTCTGTCCGTCTTTCTATCCACTTATCCAGTATTTTATGAAGGATCGATGGGTGACAGAAGTGGTGCTGAGCACCTCAGGATTGAAAAGATAGTACCTTCCCTCAAAGAGCTCTCAGTTTATCCCTGTTACAGCTGTAATAGGAGATGGATGCTGTAAGAGAGGAATAATGGAGCATTATTGGAGCAGAGTAGGACTTGATGAATTCTTCCTGGGGAACAGGGTCAGGATGGCTTCATGGAAGCAATTACATTTGAACTGGGCAGGGAAGAATTAATAAAATGCAAGAAGCAGGGGAAAACAAGTGATTACTCCAGGAAGCAGGAAATGTCTTGAATGAAATCACAGAGGCATGAGGGTGCGGAAGGGCCTCTGTGGTGAACAGTGGCTGAAGTATAGAGCATTAGAAAGGTGTGGCCAGAAAGGAGGCTAACGAAGTATGTTGCTATCACTTAGTGAAAGCCCTTAAATACCATATATTTGCCCTGATCATTCTCTCTCTGATTTTTCTCAGTCTCAATTTCAGTCCTTCTAAAGTCCCTTACTCACCTTCAATTCCCAGATGAAAAATTTCAGATTTGCTTCTATGTCCGGTGTCTGTATGGCTGAGATTGGGTCATACAGTTTTACCTTAGTGCTGAAAGAGACCAGTCTTCATTTATTTAATCATTGGAGGATTATTAAGCATTAAGCATTCTGAATGACCTCCAGCCATTTTAGGCTTTTAGAGAAGGGACTTGATCTCAGTGTTTTAGAAAAATTAAAAGTAGCTCCTTCTTACAAAAAGGGTTGGAGATGCTCAGCCTCATTAGCAATCAGGAAAATGTAGATTAAAACCACAGTGATAGACTGTTTTGTGTCCATCAGATTGGCAAAAATTAAAATCTGACAAAAAATGTTGGCAAGGATTATGAAGCAACCAGAACCCAGCAAGCAGGAGTGTAAATGGGTACAACCATTTTGCAAAACAATTTGGCATCATCTCATGATTGAAGATGTTCACACCCTATGACGCAGTAATTCCATTGCTAGGTATCTACCCTAAAGAACTGTTGCACATGGGGCCGGCCCTGTGGCCGAGTGGTTAAGTCCGCGTGCTCCACTTCAGCGGCCCAGGGTTTCGCTGGTTTGGATCCTGGGTGTGGACATGGCACTGCTCATCAGGCCACATTGAGGCGGCGTCCCACATGCCACAACTAGAAGGACCCACAACTAAAATATACAACTATGTATTGAGGGGATTTGGTGAGAAAAAGCAGGAAAAAAAAAGGAAGATTGGCAACAGTTGTTAGCTCAGGTGCCAATCTTTTAAAAAAAAAAGAATTCTTGCACATGTGCACTAGGAGACATGTACAGAAATGTCCACAGCAACACTGTTAGTGATAACAAAAACAAAAAAAATCCAAACTAGGGACAAATCCCAATAGCCCTTAATGTTGAATTGGATAATTGAATCATAGTACGGCCATACAATAGAGTACTATTTAACAGTGGAAATTATTAAATTGCAGCTATAGCAACATGAATGAATCTCAAGTTGTAGAGTGAAAAGTTGCAGAAGACTATATCTTATTAGATTTATGTAAAGTTCAGAAACATGAAACTAAACAATATATTTAGAGATACAGATGTGATAAAACTATAAAGAAAAACAAGGGAATGGTAAATACACATTTCAGGATAGTGTTATCTCAGAGTGAAAAGGGAATAAGATGGGTTTGGGGAGAGACATGCAGGAGGCTTTAAAGCTAATGTTAACATGCTTCTTAAACTAGGCCGTAGGCACACTGATATTTGCTATATCACAATTCTTTATACCTTACATGTATTTAAAAAAAATTTTATATCTGTAAATTTTAAAGCATGAAAAAAAGGTTGGTGATAACTTATCTAATCTAGTGTTCCCCCTAGTTCTGCTTTCACACATAAACACGTTTTTCAGAATGTAAAAACTGAGGCCCAGAGAGATTAAGTAATTTTATTGTTCAAAAGAGAAAGCTTATCAGTGACAACCTGGTCTCAAACTCAGTATTGAGCACTTTCTATCATCTTATGTTGCACCTCTTCCATTATATAGATTCTGGTGATCAATTAGAAGTTCTTCCACTTGGATTACTGCCTCAGTCTTTTACCTCTTCATGTAGTACTTTCTCCACATTGCTGCCAGAGAGAGCTTTCTAAATGCAAATCCAATCATGTCACTCTCTAGCCTCAATTTTAAATAGTTCCCAGTAGCCTTCAGCACACTCCAAGTGCTATAGTGCCACATACAAGGCGCTCTGTGCCTCGGCTTCTGTCTGCCTTATTAGCCTCATCACTCATAACTTCCTGTGCTTCAGCCACACCAAGCTATTTGCTGTTCCTGGAACATTCTTTGCTTCTGCACACACTGCTCCCCTCACCTGAAACTTCACTTCTTCACTAACCTTTTCTGTCCTTTCAGACACCCTTTCTTAACTGACCCCGCCCCCCCAGTCTGAGCTGGATGCCTCCATAACGCCTTGAACTTAAATTAACATTTGTAGTTACACTTATCATAGAGTATTATTGTCCCCTTTATTTATTTGTCTCCTTCAGTAGCTTTTGAGCTTCCTGAGGGCAGGGGCGGTGTTGAATTGTATCCCCAGTGTGTGGCACAGTGCCTGGTACATAAGATTTGTTGACTGAATGAATGAATGAACAAACGAATGAAGAAATAATTGGCTCTCTCTTTATACAGGTCCCACATACAGTTTGAAATTGTCGTTTGTTTGACAGATTGTCCCTAGCTCTATTCGTATTTATAAAGGCAGGAAGGAAGGCAAAGAAAGAAAGGCAGGCAGGCAGGCTGGTGGGTGGATAGGTGGGTGGGGAAAAAGTATTGAGGGGAGGGAAGCAAGAAGCTCATTTGGGAGGGAAAGGAAAGGTTCAGAGGCTTATTAACATCTTAGGCCAAGTGCCTGGAGATTTTAATGACAGCCTAGATTTATTTCAAGCTTTGGACATATGCTGGTGTTCATGACTTAGGCTATTCTGACCTTCCTTAGCCTTTTTGGAAATGTATCTCCTTTGGCTGATAACTGTCATTTTTCTCTCTTTACATTAGGAAGTAAGAGCTTTGAGGTACATGAATACAAGGGAAGTGGCAGATAGCTCATTTTGGTCAGTGTGGCCTTGGTTTTTAATTTGTAGTGTCTCACTGTTCTGTACCAGATTAGACCTCTGATCATATCCTAGGGCTTGGAGAGTGTATGTAGAGCCTGTTTTGTGATCTGGTGAGTTACCAGGAATCTTAATTCTAAAACACAGATTCAACTTGGGCTATTCAGGTTGAGTTCTCTTCCCTTAGGAAGGAGTCCTTTAAGACTGGAGGTCCAGATACCCTCCCCATCCTCACCATCATGAGGGCCAAAGCACAAGGGGCACTAACTGTGGCTTCATTAATTTGATAAATATTTATTGAGCCCTCTCTCTGTGCCTAGCATGGTGGTAGGCCCTAGGGTTAGAGGTGACAGATCACCAGCCTCAAAGAATTCAGTCTAGTGGGAGAGCAAGTAAGAAAATCAGTCATTTTAATGCAGTGTGATGGGATAGGCATGCATAGGGTGTTATAGAAGTTTAAAGAGTGTGCAAGACAAGGGACACCAAGCTTCTTTGGGACAAGGCACGTCAAGAGTTGTTTCACTTAAGCTCAATCTTGCCAGACCTTAGAAGTTGGTGGGGGTTGTGGTAGGTGGTCAGACTTGAGCAGAAGCATGGAGGCAAGAGAGAATGTGATACAATAGGGAGCCATGGGAGGGTCTATAGGACTTCAGGGAAAGGTACGTACATATGAAGATGTGACAGGAGCTGATACTAGAGGCATATAAAGGGACCATATTGTGAATGACCTTTTCTACTTTCTTAAAAGGGATTATCGGTAGAAGTATTTTCATTCATCCAATCTAAGATATTTAGTGTTGCTTTTACTGTTGTCTCTTGAGCAACTGAGTTTTATTATGTTCTATTTTTTATATTTGTTCTTTTTATGGTACCTGAATTTGGAGCTCTCTTTCTTTTTATGCTTTAGGTGACTGCTTTGAGAACCATCTAGTCAAACCCCACACTCAGGCATTGTGGAGTGGATGATGCATTGCTTTTAAGGCAGCTTGGAAGGAGGAGGATTTAAATGACCTTCAAAGACTAATGTCAGGCCCCCATGTCAATGTCACTGCAATTCATGCATGCATGGAGAAAGGGAAAAGGAACTTAATTATGGAGGAGGGGGATCGTAACCCTGCTTGAATGGGTAGTTGAAAGTCCTGGGCCCGCCCCTTAGCCTCAAAAAAGGACTTTCTTACATTTGCTGCCAAAGAGGTCATAGGGAGAGCCCACATAAATACCATCCTCCCTCTGGGATGTGTGAGCCAGTCTTATTCCTTTTGCTTCCACAGGTGCAGAATAGGTTCCCGAATAGTATTCTGATATCCATTGAACAGCATTTGGCATCTTATTGTCCTTCTCCAGAAAATCAATCCCTTCAAACCATGGAACATGGCAATTTTAGGTCAGCAGGCATTTAAAGACACCTTTTTAACTTTCAAGGGCTGGCCTAATAAGATATATTTTGTGCAAAAATACCGGTGTTATCAAGATGAGACTTGAATCATTTAAATCTTGAAAGGGGCTTAGTTTTAGCTGCTGCTACACCTTTTACTTGTATGAAATTACTTCTTGTTGTCTTTTTAATGGTGCTGTCCTTCTGGAGGATTGTGGTCATCATCAGATATCAGCTCCATTCCCCCTGCTAACTTTGGTAATTGTTCAGAATCCATTACAGTGTTTGGGATGAGGGAACCCACAGTGACCCATGTCGCTATCCTTTCGAACCGTAAAATAGCTTTCCATAGTAAGCCTGGATGACAGCAGAAGCCAGCCTTATGTAGTCAGGAACTCCTTCAACATGGCTGTAGTCTGAATGACCAGAGGAGTTAGTCATAGTCAGCCTCCTCCATGTCATTAATTTGTTTTGGGAAGTGATATCAGTGAAGGAGAGCTGCATCTTTGGCTCATTAATACAGAGTCTGAACAGGAAAATCTATTTCAGTGAAATCCTTTAGAGTTGCTGAAAACACATGATGCTTATTACTACTTTAAATAGAACTTTTCTACTTTGGAGGGAAAGTGCTGTACAAACATGACCCCAGATGTTACCTCTCCAACATATATATTCATACAGTTCTTGCTATTTCTAAAGTTTGGAAGAAGTTCTGTGTTAATCTAAATAAAATTTTAACTTTTATAAATATACATTCATATCTTAAAACAGCACTCATTGATAGATTTTGGTAGGAAGTAGAAAAACAAAGCTCAATCTTAATTCCTCATATGTGTAAGCCTTTTCCCTCCGTTTTAATAGAAGTTCTTCAGTGCGCAGACCATGGCAGAGCCTATTTTCAAAGCAGTTCATAGAGATTTAGCTATTTACTTTATTTACCCTTGGTCACCAAGAAAGTAAAAGCAAAGAACCAGATGGCTGCTGAGGGAAAATGTCATAACAGCAAACTTGAGGGGCTAGAGACTAGTGAGCAGGAAGAATGCTTGGGGATGGTCTCAGGGAGCTACGATTGGTAGTAACAGAATAGAAATTAGGTTATGGAAAATTTAGGCACCTATATGTATCAAAGACAGCTTTAACAAATTTTGGCTTGGAATTGTCTTTCTAAGTAAAGCTTTGTGATTATTGGAATGCCACAGAATTCATCACTTGGCTTTTTGTCCCGTGAAGGCATTAGAATTTAAAACAGACTCTTTAATATGATTTATAGCAGACAAGAAATACCAGTTCCGTTAGGGCAGGTGGTATTTAATTACCCCTCTCTGTGGGAGTGGGTAAAATTGTTTGTGGGTGAAATCACAACAAAGATCCATAAATTACAACTGTGTGTGTGTGTGTGTGTGTGTGTGTGTGTATGTATGTATGTATATGTATATATAAAAAAGACATCAGTTTCTTGCATTTTTCTAATGTCAAAGGTTAATTTAAAATATTAATGCTGAAAAGATTAATGTAAGATATTAAATCTACTAGGCAAAAATACATGTACATATTGTAATTACTTCCTTTTTACAATTAAAGTAATTGGATTATATTTAATGAGCTATTTACATTTAATAATTAAAAAAGACTTATCTTTTCAGTATTCCCCATATGCAGAAAGAGATGGGGGGGAACTCATTTCTGATATAATTATATTACTTGGGCTAAAAAGGAAAAACAACTGTGCTTTTTAGAAAAAGGGTCAGAAGAATATTATTTTAAAATATACATACAGTTTAGGAATTACCCATAGGAATGTGTTTTGGTTCATTGTAAAAGAAGATGAAAGATTAGGTGCTTAAAAAAAAAGTCCCCAATGACAAGATTTGATGAGCTGAACAGTGCACAGAGAATGAAACTTAAAGTGATTTTCAGGGACACTGCAGATAAAAGTAACCCATCAGAAGTGACGGAACCCCAAATGCCTAGCTGTTTGAAAACAGGAGTTTGTTTGAAAATCAGTAGCATCTGAACATATTATCTGAGGCTGGCACTTTAAATGAGCCAGTGTTTATGTTGTTTAAAGTGAAAGATGTGAAGCCCCTGAGCAGCTGGCTAAAATTGGGTGTAGAGAGGGAGAAAGCAGTGTGTTATCCTCATTAACACCATTTCAGTTCTAGGGTAAATATGTCAGGAAGGCTTTCTTGTGTTAGCATGCAGTCTTTTTTCGAGCGGGAAGAAAGTAGTCTGGGGTCTGTTGGCACTACTGTATGAAAATGAGAAATATGGGCATAGTCATCTAACTTCTTGATTTGGATGTTTTGTGAAGAGTCGGTGTGGTGTCATGGAAAGAGCATGAACGTTGGACACAGATGGAGCTGGGTAAAAGCTGATACTGCAACTTTGATAAAGTTACAGAACGGCTCTTAGTTTTAGTTCTCTCATCTGTAAAGTCAGAATGCTACTGCTTACCTTTCAGAAGTATTTTGAGGATTAGAGATATCAAGAAAATGTGAATAAATACCTGGCATATTTTGGGAATTCAACAAATATTTATCAAGCAGACACTATAGAATACAAAGAAGTTTTAAGAATGCCAGCTTGGCTCCAGATAGCTACTTTTGTTACTACTACTACTCTTGGGTTTAAAGATATTTTGTTTTTCACTTCCTGTACTCAAAGAGTTGTACACTCCAAAAATTTGTGCTACAAAACAGAATGTAGTGACTGCCATAAAAGAGGATCAGTATACCTCTCTGGCACTTTTGGAGAGGGAGAAATGACTTCAGACTATAAGAGTCAAGGAAGGCTTCTTAGCAGTGGTGACATTTGCCTTGGGCCTTTAAGATGAAAGGATTTTTTTTTTTTTTTTTAAAGAAATGCCACAGTCCACATAATAGTCCCTTTGAGACTATTTTGCTTTCGAAGTACATAGAACGAAAATACCGAATTGACTCCTGATTATGATTTGGAAGACTGATACCCTTTGTCTTTCTCAGTGTTTGTCTCCACACTCCTGGAGAGCCTATCTCAGAAGGACAGAGGCCCACCTACTACTTGGCCTCCACTGAGACCAAAGAAAAGAGGACCAATTAGGAGAGCCCTTTGTGTAATGCTCAGTGCTGTTCAGTTTGACCTATTCTTCTTAAATTATTTCATTTCCACCAGGAGATGAGTCCAACCAAACTCAGCATTCTTTTGAATTAGTTGTAATGAGAGCTATCAGTTACTGAGTACCTACTGGGTGCTACACACCCCTAGAGAAGGCTTACATATATTATCTGATTTTATCCTTAGAACCATCCTATGAAGTAGGTTTTGTTTTCCCCATTTTACAGATGAGGCTCAGAGAGATTAACCGGCCTACAGTCGTGTAACCAGTGGCCCAGGGAATCCTTGATTCCCTTCACTGAACATGTCTCTAGGTTCACCAAGCTCTATTGATTTTTAAATGTGGTAAACATCTATGTGAGTGTTAGTTTTAAAAAAGAAAATAGAAATTTTCTGTCATTGTTCTCAACTGTGATCATTCATAAAGTTAATTAAACATGTTATTCAAGTATGTTATATGCTTATGATGATGATATCTTACCTATTTGCAATGCTTTCTTGTTTGATTTCAGGACACCTACTTTTTCCTGTTACTTCTTCTAAAAGTACTCCATGGTATATACTTATTGAAGATAAATTGAAATTAATCTGACTTTAGGAATTTTACAGTACCTTTTTATGGTTGGGGGCCTTGTAAAACTAGAGTGGAAGTCAGTCCTGACTTCAACACGAAGCACGGGGCTGTGATCCCTGGGAGAACGGCATTAAAGGACGTGAGCCTTATGATTACACTGGCTTTCTGTCTAGATGTGTATTCTAACCATGGAGCAGGATAGGGGATACCAAGTAGAGCACATGGGTCTTGCTGAACTGAAGAGACAGATTGTAATGGGAGGGAGACTGAGGCAACTGGAAGCTATGGGGTGGAGTTCTGGACGAGCGGGAGCTATGCAGAAAAACTGCTGTAGAAATCTCCTCAGGGTCCCCTTGAGTCATTGCTGACCACACACTTGCCTGGGGTCAAACTCCAGGAGGTTGGGGAAAGTGATCAGGAAGCTGTGAGCTAAAGAGCAGGGAGGTGAATTCCCACTAGCCAGACTGGAGAGATTGCAGAAGGGCCACATCTTTGTACTGGGGCTAAAATATCCATAGAGTAAAGGCTGCTCTAGACCTACCCTAACAAACCTTAAAAACAAGCCTTGGAGGTACCGAATTGAACCACAAGTAACTTAACTGCCTACCAGAACAAAGCACAACGCTCTTGAAACCAAGACAACAATGCTAGATACTCAACATTGTGAAATCACAATGTCCAACATCCAATCAAAAGTTACCAGACTTGCCAGAAAAATGTGGCCCATAACTAGGAGAAAAATCAGTCTGTAGAAACACTCAGAAATGACAGAGGTGATGGAATTAGTAGACAAGGATATTAAAACATCTTTATTTTATTTGTAAAGATTTTATTTTTCCTTTTTCTCCCCAAAGCCCCCCAGTACATAGTTGTGTATTTTTAGTTGTGGGACCCTCTAGTTGTGGCATGTGGGATGCTGCCTCAGCATGGCCTGACGAGTGGTGCCACGTCCGCACCCAGGATCCGAACCGGCGAAACCCTAAGCCGCGGAAGCAGAGTGTGTGAACTTAACCACTCGGCCACAAGGCCGGCCCCTAAAACAGCTTTTATAACTATGTTCAAGTATATAAAGGAAAATATGAACATATTAGGAGGTGAATATTTTAGCCTTGCAAATAAGTAGTGGAGTATGGTTCCAGTCTCTCTTATTTTTATCTTTGTTCTTCCCATGTGTTGATGGTTAAGTAAAATTTGAGTATTGTCTTGTAAGTCTGAGTTATAGAATCATAGCATTTTAGAGGTGGAGAGAACTTTTAAAGATTATCTTGTCTACCTTCTCATATTATAGAAAAAGAAATGTTATATTTCATTGATTTTGAGATGTACATTTTCCCCACATTTTAACATGTCTTCAATCATGATGCGTCTTACAATCAGCGGCATCTTAGATTTGATGAAGTACAGTATAAGCCCATTAGAATTGTGACTTTTCCATAAATTCTTAGTGATAGAGTTCCAAACTTCTGCTTATTTTACCCCCACCTGGAAAACTTTCCCCTCTTTGTGCTTTATATCCAAATCCCGCCCAGTTGAGATCTTCATTCCAGGAAGTCTATTCAGTTTCTTCTTCACCGTGATCCTTTCATCCTTTCTATTGTCACCATTGACTACATCACTCATTTGATAACTGAACTTCTGTTTATTTGCTGTATTGTTACTTAACTGTGGTTGTATCTGTCTCTTCAATTAAATCATAAGCTTGTGGAGTTAAGAGGGATTTTGTACTTCTTTGTGTTCTTCGTCTACTTGATAAATACTCATTGATAAGGTACTATAATTAGTAGTTAACCATTAATACCACCTGAAGCTTAGTTTATAATGTTGTTTAATGTTTAAGAGAACCACATACAAAACATTTAGAATAGTGCTTGGCACACAGTTAAATGCTAGATAGATGTGGAACTCGTACTACTGCTACTACTCCTGTTATTGTAGTCATCTCTTCTGTGCCAGGCACTGTGGCAAGCATTTTTTATAGGCATTATTTCATTTTTCTTCACAACAGCCTTACAAACTAGGACTTAATGGTTCTAATTTATACTAATTTAACATGTTAAGAAACAGACTGAGAGGGGCCGGCCCCGTGGCCGAGTGGTTAAGTTCCCGCGCTCCACCTTCAACGGCCCAGAGTTTCACCGGTTCGGATCCTCAGTGCGGACATGGTGCCGCTCATCAGGCCATGCTGAGGCGACGTCCCACATGCCACAACTAGAAGGACCCACACCTAAAATATGCAACTATGTACTGGGCGGATTGGGGGAAAGAAAAGAAAAGAAAAAAGAAACAGCCTGAGAGATTTGACTGCGTGCCAAGGACCCAAAGCTAAAGTTTGGCAGTTGTGGGTTGAAACCCATACCTCTCGTCTCTCTCCTTTTTTCTTTTTTTAAATTTTTTTTTTTAAAGATTTTATTTTTCCTTTTTCTCCCCAAAGCCCCCTGGTACATAGTTGTGTATTTTTAGTTGTGGGTTCTCCAGTTGTGGCGTGTGGGATGCCGCCCCAGCATGGCCTGTCAAGCGGTACCATCTCCAAACTGGCAAAACCCTGGGCCACCGAAGCGGAGCACTCGAACCCAACCACTCGGCCCTGGGGCCGGCCGCCACCTCTGTCTCTTAGTGTCCGTGCTCTTGCTGCTCTTTGCCACTGCTTATTAGGTTTTGAGGGTTTTGGTAACTGCCTAGTAAACTGAGGGTAGAAAGAAACAAATGGGTACTTACTGCCCCCCTGCTCAAGGACTTTTCCTTATAAATCCCATGTTTCAAGTGGTGAATAGACCTTGTGAGAAGAAGTAGATGTACAGCTGCCCTTTGCTGCTGACTCTTAGTCAGTTGCCGGCAGCTTGGCCGTTAGTGACAGATGAGTGTGTGACACTTTTTCAGGAATGAATTCCTGTTAGAACAGCTGGCAGAATAGAGTAGTTAATATGGAATTGCATGGCAGTTTGCTCCATAATTCCACTCCCTGGTGTTCACATGTAGTTGTGATTGCTACGTCTCTCTCCTCTCTTAAGTTGGTGTATTAGCAGTCACATCCAGGACTGCAGCTTCTGCCTGCTCCGTGACCACAAGGTGTGTTTGTATATTGCCCTGAGCTGTCAGCAAAACATTTTGCTGACTTTCCTTTTTTGTTGTTGCTCTGCAACCTTTTTTTCCCCTGGCCTTTCTCAGTTGTGTAAATTCGGTTTCTTTTTTGGCCTTTCCATCCCAGAGAGGGAGGAGTTACTGCAGAGAGAAGCTTGAAATGTGAAGTGAGCCATCATAGAGATTAAAATGAGTGGTTAGACAGCTGGCAGGAAGAAATGAGACTTACTCAGTGCCTGATGTGGGATTCAGCTTTGATTATCTCCTTCCTCCCTCATTTTCAAACGTGCCTTTGTATCTAATCCACCAGTGGGTGCTCCAGTGCCTTATCTGTAGGGTCTTAACCTGGTTCAGTACTCACCGCTACTTGCAAGAACCAGGAAGGAAAGTTTACAGCCAAGTCCCATGCTCTCCATCCCTAAGTAAGGTAGTAAAGTAGGATTAGGCACTCTTTCATAAAAGCCAACTGTGTGTTCCCATATGGTAGCACATGCCCAGGTTTGGCTTCCTGCCAGGTATTCAAGCTCAGGTACTTGGAGAGGAATGCATTTTGTATCTGTCCTCTTGTCTCAGATTTTTGGGCACCACCAAGTAGAGAGCACTGTTTTCTGTCATTGGCTATAAATAAGAAAGGGAGCTCTTAAAAATGAAGAATACTTCATTGGGACTTGTGTGAGTTATTGACATATTTCTAGTAATCTTGTGAACTGATTTGTTGAGGTTTGATACTTTTGTTTTGTTTTTTGTGTTGGTGTTTGTTTTTCAGAGCAGCTTAGTTGTTTTTCATGTTAAACTCCTGTGTGAATTTAATGCTCAATTGATGATTATAGCTGAAAGAAATCTAGTACTTGAGGACCCACACAAATGTTAGGGGTAAGATTTCTCCATTTTTTGAGCAAAATCATTCATAATTTATATTTATCCAACCAGAGTAAAAGCCCATTTATGGATAGTTTGGGGTATTTCAAACCATTCCATTTTAGTGAATTGGGTATTGCTGGAAATGGGCGTTAGATGGGAAAGTAAAATGAACTTTGTGCCTTTGACTGAAAGTCATCAATGATAACATTGTAGACCCTGTATAATTTAAGTGCTTACATAAGAGGGAACTTAGGCCAAGAAGGAGATCTAAGAAATATTTTATGTGAATAAATCTTTTCTTTAGAGCTCAGAATACTTTGCAAACAAAATCTCAGTTTCATATAGCATCTCTCGAGCATTTTTTTAGTGCAGCTCACAGCTGAACTAGAAGGATGAATTGAAATTTTTCCCCCAATTGCTAGTCATCATTAGACTAAGAGCTAGAATCCAGGTTTCCAACTTACAGTTTAAATGTGTTTTCTTTTGGACAACCAGATGGATCCTACTAAAAGGAGAGCCTAATTTTGGCGATTTAAGAGGCAGTTTTCTGTGGAATAGTTGATACTAGAAGAAACCAGTTTTGAAGGTAACGGTGATCCCCCAATTTTAGCTTTAAAAGCAAAGCTATGATTAGAGCCTGAAGAGTAATAAAGGTAAGAACAAAAGGTGGTATTGCCCCCAAAGATAATAGAAAGTTATAGAATTACCAGATGTGAGTGGTCCTTGATAGATGTACAGTGTGCTAAAGGAGTAAGATACTGGAGTTTAGAAGTCCCATTTCCTGGGCTACTTGCCCAAAATGAGATCAGGACAAGGAGCCTTACACATTTATTGAATGTAGGTCCGTAGCTGGTGTCATTCCTTTATGAAATTGGAAATTTCTCCTGGTTTTAGATCATAGCAGATAAATTCTTTTTCTTGGCTCTCCCAGTCAGATACTTTCTCTCTCCACTCGAGGAGCTCCATTTCTGTCCTGCTAGCTCCTTCGGACATTGGTCGGTAAACTCATTTGTCGGTAATTCCTTGTGTTTGGAGAGAGTCTGATTATATTTGTAGGTTCAGTGCTACCCTATTCAACAGAAAGTAGGGTATGCTTAAGTCTGTAATGAGGCATTCCTCCTTCTGGTTGTTGCATGAGAGTGAGGACTGCCTTATGCAACACTAAATTCATACTTATTTAAACATTTTCCTAGACAGACTTAGATTACAGTAAGCCTATGTGTTGTCATCATTTTGAAGTCAAATGATTATTTGACTTTTCAGTTGAAATTCTTGAACCTTTGTGGAATACATATTCTTTAACATAAAGAAATTTATCTCGGGGGCTGGCCCCGTGGCCAAGTGGTTAAGTTCGTGCGCTCCGCTGCAGGCGGCCCAGTGTTTCGTTGGTTCGAATCCTGGGCACAGACATGGCACTGCTCATCAAACCACGCTGAGGCAGCGTTCCAGTGCCACAACTAGAAGGACCCACAACGAAGAATATACAACTATGTACCGGGAGGCTTTGGGGAGAAAAAGGAAAAAATAAAATCTTAAAGTGTAAAAGAAATTTATCTCTTGTGGGGCTGGCCCAGTGGCGAGTGGTTAAGTGTGCACATTCCACTTTGGCGGCCTGGGGTTCACCGGTTCGGATCCCGGGTGCGGACATGGCACCACTCAGCAAGCCATGCTGTGGTAGGCACCCCACATATAAAGTAGAGGAAGATGGGCACGGATGTTAGCTCAGGGCCAGTCTTCTTCAGCAAAAGGAGGAGGATTGGCAGCAGTTAGCTCAGCGCTAAATTTCTCTCTTGAAAGATGAAACTGGTCTACAGAGTAAAGCTCTTCTTGTTTGCCCCCATCAAAAGTGCTGTTACTATAAAACAGTGGGAAATGCTGAAGTGAAAGCAGAAGTCCTGTCTGCCATACGTACAACATCCCCACGTGTTCTCATCCCCTGCTACTGCTGATCAGCATTTTGGGGGTATGTTTCAAAGAGGAACTGCCTTGAGAAGCATTTCTGTTGTTTATTGCTATAGCTCAGATATACTTGCTTTTGGATGTGACCATAGAAATATGCGGATGTTATCAGTGACCTTGGCTCCAAATGAAGCATTGTTTATTTATTTATAATAAACAGCTAGTAATAAATATCATTGCCAGAATGAGCAGTCATCTGTCTTTTGTCCTGGTAGTAACAGAAATTGAGAGTGGGCTGCAGATGGGTGCACCGCCCCTCTCACATGCAGCCTTCCTTTATTACTTTCTTCCACCTTCCCAATCCCTACTTCTCACCTTACCCTGCCCCAGGCTGTTGGGGTCAGATTTGTGAGAGTTCAAAGTGTAGAGTGGATGTCAAAGTCTTCTTTTGACTTTACACTAACCAAATGTGATATATAAATATTCCATGTTAACTTGAAATATACAGACTTGTAGAATCTTACTGTTTCGAGGAACCTGAAAGAACACCTCGTCCAGTTTCCAATTCAAAGCATGAATCTTGTCATGGTACTGACAGTCTAGACTGGTCAGTATACTGCTAGGCCATTGACTAGGAAGGGATGTCCGAAGTCTTTTATTTGTTCTCAGACTCATTCTCAAGTCCCTTAGACTGAAAATAGTCAGGGGTAAAGATGGGGGTTGCAGATGAGTCTGGCTGGATGTTTGGAACTGGTCCAAAGCCAAATTTTCCTTTGGGCTTCTTTGGGTAGCCAACTCCCAGATCAGTCTGGGAGCCTCCCAGGGTGTAAATAACTTAACCTCAAGGCTCTGTCTGGAATGTCCTTTGGACCATTCTGGATCCTGCAGGTCTTGATCACTAGATGAATTTAGATCTGGAGAAGGATTTGATTCATGGCCATGATCCACCCCTCTCTACAGCCCCTAGACCTGCCTCTGGCTTAGTGTTCAGAATGCAAGTGGATGTTGGCAAGTGAGGAGGTTATGACAGCTTTAGTTAGAAGCAAATCCAGGAATTTTAGAGCTTCTTAAAGATCATCTAGCTTAGGGGCCGGCCCGGTGGTGCAGTGGTTAAGTGTGCACGTTCCACTTCGGTGGCCTCGCGTTCGCCGGTTTGGATCCTGGGTGTGGACATGGCACCGCTTGACAAGCCATACTGTGGTAGGCGTCCCACATGTAAAGTAGAGGAAGATGGGCACAGATGTTAGCTCAGGGCAAGCCTTCCTCAGCAAAAAGAGGAGGATTGGTGGCAGATGTTAGCCCAGGGCTGCTCTTCCTCAAAAAAAAAGATCATCTAGCTTAGTCCTTTTATTTTGCAGATGAAGAAACTGAAGCCTAGAGTGAGAATTATATCATCTTTGATTTAGAAGGCATTGTAGAAATCATCCCATCTGACCTCTCAATGGCGGTATCTTCTTACAGTCTCAGAATATCTCCCCAACATGCCTGATAGCTGGTCATCCAGAAGATAGATAGTACCCAGGAGCTCATACCTGTGAAGAGAATCCATTCTAATATAGGACAGCTCTAATTAAAAGGAACTAACTAAATTGAAATCTACTCTCTAACTTTTATGTTCTTAATGGTTCTAATTTAATTCTTCTCCTATGTAACATCCCCCAAGATAAGTCCTTCTCAAACCCCTAAATTAGCAAATATCACTACAGCATATAATTTCCCCAAAGTAAAGTATAACTGAAAAAGAACTTTATTGATTTTATCAAGACAGGACATTCTACTCTTTCATGTATCCAAAACTTCTTTTTCTAGCTCAGAACCACTATTTTCTTCGTTTTCTTCATTTTCTCTTTATTTCTGTCACTGGCACTAGCATTTAGCTCTTTTAATGATACTTTTAATAAGGAAAGATAGATTTGATCACTTTGTGAGTAGAACTGTACAGAACTATCAGGAGAGAGCAGCAGATAGGGCTGAAGGGCTGAACTCACCCTGCAACCTGTCTGTGGTTTCTCAGTTCATATTTGCTAGCTGTGGTGGGCCTCGTTTCTATTGTCTCCTTCTCCTGTGAAGAGTTTCCCAATTGGTCTTCTTACCTCCAGCCTTCTCCTGCCCAAATATAAAGTCTGCGCTTCAGTTAGAATGATTTGCCTAAAATGCAAATTTGACCATGTCACTTCCTTAATTAAGTGGTTCTGCAGCACGCAGTGCTCCACAGATTTTCCACTAAACGACCACTGATGATAGTGGAGCCTTTCTCAACTGGATTTTCATGAGAGAATTAAACCCTAATGCCATTAGACATCCATTGTATATAATGTATTAACTTTTCTTTAATGCATCTGGAATGGTGCTAGTTATGTACTGTCTTGAGGAGAATTGAGAAAATAGTCACTGTAATCATTTTCTTTGTTCTCTGATTCAGATGAGGAACCCAGTATGAAAGAGTGGAGGAGAGAGAGAATGTATGTTCTTCAGGAGGTCCAGAAGCATGGCTGGGAGCAACCTCCAGAAAAAAAAAAACCCAAATTTTATTGAAGTCTAGGGTTTCATCTTTAAATTTATGTGAATATTGCATTCTACTGTATAATGTGTCCATGGTTAAAAGTGTTTTAAAGTATTTATCAATGAATAAAATGAACTTTACGGTAAGATTTGCCTAGGGTCAGTGGAACTACAAATAACTACCTTTTGTTTAGCCCTGTAGTAAACATTTTGTATAGTGACATTAATTAATGTCTCTAGGAAAATTGCCTAAGATGACACAGCTAGTACGGTGTCAAAGTACTAACCCACATATGTCTCAGCTCCACAGCTTGAAGCTGAGTTTGAGTAGAGTATTGGAAGTTTTTGCCCATTTCTAAGTTTATCGTCACTGGAATGTATGTTTTTTTTTTCTTGGTCAAGTTACTATTGCAGTTTAGATCATGCGTAATTCCATACTTCTTATGCAGACTATATGTAACTAACCTTGAGTATCCAAAAGAAAAATGAGCAACAATGCAAGTAACTCTGTATAACAGGGAATCTTGTCTCTCTTTGGTGGCTATATTAAATAACTTTTTTTTAGTAGCAGATTTTCTTTTCTCATTGTTTTGTCTTGATAGATATTGACATACTGTCATTTCTTTTTTTCTCTCTTTTATTTTTTATTGAGGTTATGATAGTTTACAACCTTGTGAAATTTCAGTTGTACATTATTATTTGTCAGTCATATTGTAGGTGCACCCCTTCACCCTTTGTGCCCACCCCCATCCCCTCTTTCCCCTGGTAATCACTAATCTGTTCTCTTTGTTCACGTGTTTAACTTCCACATATGAGTGGAGTCATACAGAGATTGTCTTTCTGTATCTGGCTTCTTTCACTTAACATAATACTTCAAGGTCCATCCATGTTGTGAATGGGGCGATTTTATCCTTTTTTATGGCTCAGTAGTATTCCATTGTATGTACATACATACATATATACATACATATATATGCACCATATCTTCTTCGTCCAATCATCAGTTGATGGGCACTTCGGTTGCTTCCACATCTTGGCTATTGTGAATAATGCTGCAATGAACATAGGGGTGCATGGGTCTGTTTGAATTGCTGATTTCAAGTTCTTTGGATAAATACCCAGTAGTGGGATGGCTGGGTCATATGGTATTTCTATTTTTAACTTTTTGAGAAATCTCCATACTGTTTCCCATAGTGGCTGCACCAGTTTGTATTCCCACCAGCAGTGTATGAGGGTTCCTTTTTCTCCACAACCTCTCCAACATTTGTTAGTTTTTGTTTTGGTTATTTTAGCCATTCTGATGGGTGTAAGATGATATCTTAGTGTAGTTTTAGTTTGCATTTCCTTGATGATCAGTGATGATGAGCATCTTTTCATGTGTCTATTGTCCATCTGTATA
The DNA here is from genome assembly GCF_037783145.1 of Equus przewalskii. Taxonomy (NCBI): domain Eukaryota; kingdom Metazoa; phylum Chordata; class Mammalia; order Perissodactyla; family Equidae; genus Equus; species Equus przewalskii. The sequence continues at coordinate 28,222,544 of NC_091832.1, forward strand.
TCTTCTTTGGAGAAATGTTTGTTCATATCCCCTGCCCATTTTTTGATCAGGTTGTTTGATTTTTTTGTTGTTGAGTTGTGTGAGTTCTTTATATATTATGGAGATTAACCCTTTGTCAGATATATGATTTGCAAATATTTTTCCCAGTTGGTGGGTTGTGTTTTTGTTTCCATCCTGTTTTCTGTTTTCCCTTGCCTTGTAGAAGCTCTTTAGTCTGATGAAGTCCCATTTGTTTATTCTTTCTATTGTTTCCCTTGTCTGAGAAGACATGGTGTCTGAAAAGATCCTTTTAAGACTGATGTCAAAGAGTATACTGCTTATATTTTCTCCCAGAAGTCTTTTGGTTTCAGGTCTTACCTTTAAGTCTTTGATCCATTTTGAGTTTTTTTTTGTGAATGGTGACATACTGTCATTTCTTGAGTACTCTCTAGCTGGTGTTGGAGCTGGCTTTTTTGGCAAGAGGAAGCCATCTTGGTTCCAGGTGAACCCCACCCAGATAACATAGAGTTGACTCCATTTGTATCTGCTTACCCAAGGCACTTGGGAAAGCATAAACGCTAAAGTACCAAGGTGTTAGAAGTTGCCCCCCACTGTGCTCCCAATCTGATATTTACCTAGCCATCTGGAATCTAGTTTCTGTTAGGTGTCCAGAGAAAGCGTCTGGAATGCCCCGTCAGCAGTCACATTCAACACAGAACTTCAGGGGGATCTGGCTCCTTTAGCTTCTCATAGTAGCTGGAACAAGTACTAAAGTGTTTGCTAGTGAAGGGAGCCACAGTGGCTGTTTTCAGTCATCTCTGGCTGTACCCCTGAATTTCTGGTTCTTCCAGCAAGTTTGAAACTTGGGAATGAGAGGACATCCAAAGGATGGTGTACAGAAACCATGAGGTTCTTTTATTTGTAGCCTCCTGCTTCCTTTCCTGTTCTAAACCATCTTTTCACCATGAGTTAGTGAAGATTGCATCTTAGTACCTGATACCCTTTATATTATGTAAAAGAGGAGAAGAGTTAGACTGGAAGGGAAAGTCCAGAGTTTGGATTAGAAAACCTGTTGAGTCAAAGGGGAACTTAGCAGAGGAACGGAATGAAAATTATTTCCTTAGACAGTAGACAAATATTCAGGAAACACCTCTGCACCCCAAAGATAGGCACAGCTGCCACACAGTGACTATTAAAGGGAGGTTCAAAGTTATGAGCAAACAGCTGATTCTCTTGGTTCTTGGGCTGTTGCTCTTGGTGACAGGAAATCTTGTTCCCCAAGCTGCTGGCTTCCTGTTTTATTTTTACTCTTAGCAGATCAGAATGTCCATAACAAGGAGCAGTCTGTTCCAGAGGGTTCTACTCCCCCTTTGAGCCTGAAGGGCTTTTTTTTTCCTTTTGGTCAGATAATATGTTGGTTCACTTTTAAGATCTGTGATGTTTAGCTTGGTTTAAGCATTTTGTATTTACAATCAACTTTTTTGGTGATGAGCTGGTGTTTTAAGATGTGATGTAAGTAAACTTCTGTTTTCCTTTTTTTTTTTAACAAAGAGTTTGCAATATTGGGGACTTGAGGACTTGAGTATGTTACCTTTATGCTTTACCTTTTCATTTTAAGCAAATTTACCATTCTCTGTAGCACAAAAACCATTAGGCTGTTTTAGATTCCTTTAGTTTCACAAGTATGGAAACAGGACCAGCCAGAGTACCTTGGCTGTAGTCATATCCATTTTGTTGAGACTAAAACCTCCTCCTATCCTTGTAGGAATAGCTAGGAATTTGGTAATCTAACTCTAAAACAATAGCTCAGCATGAACCTGAAGTGCTGGGGGATTTCCTAGGGAAAGGGGCTCAGCCTACTGGGTAAGAAACAGTAACTGGAAGGTTTCCGGATCTGCTGCAGACACTTCCTGCTGTCTCAAGAGCCTTTTGGCCCAGGTGTGCTGAACCTAATGGGAGAGAGAAAGGGAGCTGATGGATAGAAGAGAAAGGACTAGGGAATCTTACAAAGCACAGTTTGCTTGGCATCATTTGACATATTGAACATGTAAAATTTTCCATGATATTCTTTCATTCTGTCAATTTACAGACTAGACCTTAGTAGTGTTAATAGATACTGGCAGCTAGTATTTAGTTGTACATTAACAGTAATCCATCAGGGAAGAAATGGAGAAGTTATGTCCTGATGTAGGTCAGTGGAATCACTATTGGCAATTTAATTTCGTTGTGGAGATTATCAGATAACAGAAGCTCTTTTTTGATCTTTATAATTGATCGTCTGGAATCTGATCTGTCCTGGTTATGGAACCCCAAGGATAGGATCTGTACCATCTGGGGCCTGCTGAGTGGCCTGTTTTCTGACCATGCCTCCTTACCGCTGGAGACTCTTGTTGGAGCATGGTTGTTATGGTAGGGTTTTTAGGTTTTTATGCTGGCTGTGTACCTCAGCCAGCAGTCACCAGTTCAGAATTTCTAAACTTATTCAGCAAGCCTTCTAATAGCAAACCCTAAAAGCAGGGGGGTGGTTTAGAAAAGATAGAGGGAGAGAAGATTTTTTTTAAAGCTGTTTTAGATCAGAGCAAGACAAAAGCAAAAAAGACTCACACAGCCCTAGTGTGCCTGGAATTTGTGGTTGAGTAATACTTTCCTGTTATTTCTTTTTTAGGTTGTTTTTCATCATTCAGAACATTGCCTGAAGCAGGTCCACCATGCCGTTAGTAACGAGGAACATTGAGCCAAGGCACCTGTGCCGTCAGACGTTGCCTAGCGTTAGAAGCGAGCTGGAATGCATGACCAACATCACCCTGGCAAATGTCATCCGACAGCTGGGCAGCCTGAGTGAGTGCCGCAGAGAGCCTGTGCTTTGCCCTCAGGGGTCGTTGGTGCTCTTTATTTAGTTTCCTTCTCCTCCCTTGTTCCTGTTTCTCCCCCTCTGTCTTCCCTAGGTAATGCGGAAAATGTATCCCACCCGCTTCTCCCCAAAGAGAGGCTCCCTTTTGGTATAGATTCTTCCCCTCAACCCTGTCTTCATCTACCACCACCCTCTAGGTTCCTCTGCCTCCCCCTCCGCCTGCTTCAAAAGAAATCTGTGGGAAGGGTGGCAGGAAGGGCTGCAGCAGAAACTGCAGATGGAATGACAGAGCAGAATTCTCTGTGTGTAAAGTGGGAGGTTCACAGAGCAGTATCTTGGGTTGGGGAATGTCTGTAATTGCGCGAGCTGTTCAATATAGCCTGACTTTGTTGAAGCTTCAAATGTGCCAATAGTCTTTATCTAGCCAACACCCCCCTTTTCTTCTCAAAGAGGAGTAAAGCAAACATGCACTCAGAGAGATTCTGGCTGACTTGTCTACCCAGTACATATTTAATTGTACTGCAAGCCCCCAGGTCCAAGTTCAGGGTACAAATTACTTCTGCAGTCTCTGGGGTATTGGGAGTTTTGCAAGCTGTGTGAACACACAGTGACACAAATTGTAGCTGGAGCCCTTCTTCTCTAGGAGGAAGATGGGGGTTAGCCCAGTCTGTTTTGGAGCTGAGGGAAAGCGAGCTCAACTGTTGTAAGGTTTTTTTTAATTGGCAAGAATGAATGAAACAGCCTTGGGTGGGGTACATGCTTGTGTTTTGGATTTCATTCTGAATCCAGCTGACTTTGTTTGCTTGAAGCTGAGGTATAGGAAGGGCAGATGCTTGGATAGGCTCTGCATTTGTTTAGTGCCACTCCAGCTCCCATAAGACCCTCCGTCAAAATGCCATTTTAGTGATCTTCCTTAGCAAAGGCATCTTGGTGTGAATTATGTCAGACACTCACCCTCCTATCGCATCACTGCCCTTAGTGAAGGCAGTGGAATATCAAGAAAGCCTGCATTCCCCCTGATAGTAATAGGCCCTGCCTTTAAAATAGGGGCCCAAGGAGACAGAGCTCTGTGACCAGATGATGTATGGGGTCTGAGATTCCTAAGCCTTCACCTAGCTCAGAGGCCATCTCAGTTGATCCAGGGCTTAGGGAAACCTGGATGAGGCGCCACGAAGAAATGAAACCCTGCCAGTGTCTGTCTTACACAAAGGAACACTGACAGCAGTGCAACAGCAGTGCGGCTGACAAGGAAGCACATGAAGGCTGCAGAGAGCTGCACCGCTTCTTAAAAGCATCATTTCTGCTTCTGACACCCTGAGAAGGCCAAATGGGTGGAAGTCAATCACACACTGGTTCCTTCTCCATAGGACAAAGGACATCTAGCTAATGATGCTTCTTATTCTCACTCAGCAGGAGTTTGCTCTCTCTCAGGTGTTTTTCCAGGGTAGTGTTGATGGATGCCGTTGCTCACTCTCCCACTTGTGATCAGACCACTCTTATCTTGAGGAAGTTGATCTGAGGGCCAGGGTCAGCTTGTGCCTGTGGAAACAAGATTTCTTCCCATTGTAGAGCTAACTGACCCTTTATTCATCCAATAAACATGTATGGAACATACTTTATGTGCCAGATGCTGAGAGGATACACTGATAATAAGAAATGGTCTCTGCCTTTCAGGAACTCATAATCTACCAAAGGAGACAAATAAATAATTCTCAAGGGGAGAGGGTGAGAAGGGAACTCACATTTGTTGATTGCCTACTTTATGCCAGATTTTGAGAGGATCTTGACATAGATTATCTCATTTAATCCTCTCAGTAATCCTGTGAGGGTAGATGGTGGTATTCCCATTTTTCAGATGAGGATATGAAGGCTCAGAAAAGTAGGGCACCTTGCCTAGAGAGACAGCAGCCAGTAAGGAGCAAAGTCAGACTTCCTAAGAAATCTTAGCAAGTCTTATAAATCTTAACCCTATAACCTTACCAGAGTGGTCTTCCTAAAACCCAAATCTTATTTCTTGCTTTTTTTTTTTTTGAAGATTTTATTTTTTCCTTTTTCTCCCCAAAGCCCCCCGGTACATAGTTGTATATTCTTCGTTGTGGGTCCTTCTAGTTGTGGCATGTGGGACGCTGCCTCAGCGTGGTTTGATGAGCAGTGCCATGTCCGCGCCCAGGATTCGAACCAACGAAACACTGGGCCGCCAGCAGCGGAGCCACTAGGCCATGGGGCCAGCCCCTCACTTCTTACTTTTATAATTCAGAATTACTTGAATTTTTAAAAGTTAAGTCTTTGTTAACTTTTGTAATTTAAAAAGTGTTCTTAAAGTAAGATTACAAATGTTAATTAACTATTTGTCTCCCCCGTTTCCTCACTATGGAATTATCTCAGTTCTTTGGCCTGGCCTTCAAGACTCTTCAAGGCTCTTCAAGGCATGCCTTCCTTTCCAGCCTCATTTTCTGCAATCCATCTTCTCCCATTTTACTGTCTTTTTAAAAGATTCTTTTAAAATGAAAAAGGAAAAAAAGGGGAAAAAGGAAGGAAGAAATAGTGAATTATCAACTACTCATGGTTCTTTTGAGACACAGCCATGCTCTCTCATACCTCCATGTGATGCCCTTGCTGTTCCCCCTGCCTGGAGAGCCCTTGTAGCTGATCTTCAAAGCCCAGCTCAGGGATCTCTTCCTCCACGTTGGACTAAGTGCTCCTGTGAGCTCCTATTACGTGTCTGTATTATTACCTACCACATTATATTGAAAAATATCTGTATCTCTTATACCAAATTAAAAGTTCTTTTAAGGTAGAAATCATGTGTTCTTTGTCCCTGAACCCCAGTGTCTATCTTGTATAGTACCTGACACCCAGTAGAAGCTCAGTAAATGTTTTTTGAATGATTCATGCCTGTATTCTCTCCACCATCCTATGCTGTTGGCGCACAGAGAATATAGGGAAGGAAGGAATACATTCTCTGGCGAGTGGAAGCACAGGTGGGGATAGGGAAGGTCAAGGAAGGCTTCGTAGAAGAGGTTACATTTGAACCCAGGCCTTGAAAGATGATTTAGGATTTCACCTAGCAGAGGGTGTGTGGAAGAGGGCTCATATTTGCTTCAAGCTCATGACCTGGGCCTCATGTATTGTACTCCAGCCAGAAGTGCTTCGTCTAGTAGGGAAAGTCTGATTATGGGATAGATAAAGCACAAAACTGAAAATTCCACAGCCATGGATTGCCTTGTGATGGCATATCCAGAATTCTTATTTTCCATCAGTGCAAGGAGATTGGCATTTCACATATTAGATTGCCATATCTTAGGAAATATAGGCACAGCCAGCCAGCCAGCACTTTTGAATCAATGTCCTGACCACCCAGGAGAATGGAACCCCCACTTGGGTCATTAAGAAATCATCTATATTGGGTTTTCTAACTGAGTACAGTGAGTACATGTGGGGCTATGCCATTGTGGGGCTTCAAGACTTCCACTCAGACTTCAACAAGAGCAGCTTCACATTTTTAAAAATCAGTTTTACCTGTTCCACTTCCACATAAGATTTCATTTGAAGTGTTCTACTGCTAAGGAAAAAACATTGAAGACTGCTTCTGGGATTTTTGCAAAATGTGATACGTATTATGAATGTACTGATGCGATAGTGGATCTGTCTTGATAATCTGAATGAGAGATTTAACTCTGAACAAGGCACTTTGCTCTTCTCCTACATGAGTATCATCACACTTCTGTATTCAGAAGTTGGAGTAATTTTTAGTGCTTGAATAGGCACTATCAAATTACTAACTAGAATTATGTTTTAAATTTCCTGTAAGCGTAAAACTTAGGATATTTACATATTCACACTCTTAAAAGTCATCTTATGTGGTTGAGCAATAAGAATTTCATAGTAATGACTTGGGTTTTTTTTAAAGATTTTATGTTTTCCTTTTTCTCCCCAAAGCCCCCCAGTACATAGTTGTGTATTCTTCGTTGTGGGTTCTTCTAGTTGTGGCATGTGGGACGCTGCCTCAGCATGGTCTGATGAGCAGTGCCATGTCCGCGCCCAGGATTTGAACTAACGAAACACTGGGCCGCCTGCTGCGGAGTGCGCGAACTTAACCACTCGGCCATGGGGCCAGCCCCATGACTTGGGTTTTTAGCTCACTTAATCCTTATGACAACTTGGTGAGGAAGATGCAGTTATCTCCATTTTATAGATGAGGAAACTGAGGCTGTGAGAGTATGTGACTTGCTGAGGAGTACATAGATATAAATAGAAAGAACTGAGACTTAAGTCCAGATTTTCTGATTTGAAGTCCCTGCTTCTTCCATGTATCATCTTGTAGTTCTAAGTATGCCTAGGGCCTGTTGTGATGTGAAAGTGGGGAAGCCTTCACATCACCTCACTCTCTCTTCGAGTAGCATTCTCAATGTTACCATTTTTATATGTTGGGGTTCTTTGTAAGATTTTATCTTGAAAACCACTGTGCCACACTAAGCCACTACTCCCGCTATCACTGTTCCCTTAACTGAGGTGCAGGAAATCCTGGGTACTCGCTTGGTGACCTAAGGGTAAGTTGATTTGGGGTTTTCTTTTCCTCTACAGCACTTGGATGGTTAACAGATATTTTTGAGCCTTGTTTATTTTCCACACATAATGTTGGGTGTTTCTCTGCTTTAGCCTTCCAATCACAACTTTCCACTACCTGGACGAGCATGATACTGTATGGTTTTTATGGGAATTTAGCCATATTAGGGACAGGGGTCTGATAGGATCCTCAGCCTGCAGAATAGAAATACAGTTCGTTAGCCAATTTGAGTCCTTTGGGCCCAGGAGCTTCCCATGGTTGTTTAGATCACAAAACCGTTCAGTATGCAAAGACTTGCTCCTTCCTTGATTAGAAACTCCTTATTGACTAAATTTACCAGCCATTCAAAATATGCTGTTGCTTGGTCTTATCCTTGCTCTCCAGGTTACACTGGGAAGGTGAGCTGCAGGTTACTCTGAAGGTGCAGTTTTGGTCTTTTGGTCTAATTTTTTCCCCTCAAGTGTAAACTAAGCATAAATGTAGTTTAGAAGCTAAAAATCAGAGCCTACTTTAAGTAGTTCTCAGAGAAACTATCTTTTGGTTGGGCACAGTCACTTCTGTCTGCCTTTACCTTGTAAGTAAGAAACTCAGATGGTATATTTATTCTTATGCACCACTTTTCATTCCTAGCAAGAATGTGCTTTGTGGCTTGGAATGACAATATGGAGGTAGTGTCAAATTGCTGTTATGTTTCTTTGGCTGCAAATTCTCCTTGCATTCCAGGGTTGAAAGTACAGAACTCTTTTCTTTTTCTAAAAAACAAGACATTGTGGGAAGAGACCACTGGTATGTTGTTTTTCAGGGAGGGCTTGAAAGTTTCAGCTTTTCACTTGTTCCCTGAGATGTAGATTTGAAGGATTATAACCTAGAGCAAAGACTTTCAAAGTTGTAGGTTATAAAACATAAAATAACCTTTTCACCCCTTAGAAGAAGTTATAAGTCTCTGCTGTGTTGCTAATAAGTTCAAGGCCCCTCAAAGATACCACAACTCATCATGGTGGTTCAGTGTACTTTTGAGGCTCCACTGAGGATGTAGTTCCTTATTTTTCATGTTAATTGTAGTCACCTAGAAGGTCCTTCTAACTCCCAATCTGTTTTCCAGAACCATTTTACAAGGTGCTTTTACAGAGCAGCAAGGGACTAAGGGGTCTAGGCAGACATGTAGACATATTGTCTCCTCTTCCAGGATTAATTTTTTGTGTTACACTTTTCGATCTTCTTCAGCCTGCTTTGAGTTTCATGACTGTTCAGAGTTTGCTAAGAAGCCTCTGTCAGTTAGAGAACATATTCAGACTGCCCAGGCTATGTCTCTGTCTCCACGAGCAGGCATCTGCATATAGCCCAGACCATCTTAGGGTGGGGCTTTATGTTTGGGATGTGGGAGTATGGTTTTTCTGACAATTTATATCAGTTTTATGCACTAGTAACTTGGTTTCTTCACTCTTTCAGGTAAATACGCAGAGGACATTTTTGGAGAGCTCTTTACTCAGGCAAATACCTTTGCCTCTCGGGTAAGCTCCCTTGCTGAGAGGGTTGACCGCCTACAAGTTAAAGTCACTCAGCTGGATCCCAAGGAAGAAGAAGGTAAGGAAGCTGAGCTCAGCATTTGCAGGCTCTCCTGAGCAGTTTCTTAGAATTTTTTTCCAGATTTATAAAAATGTGAGGGGAGAAATCACAGAGACCTATGGAGTTCTGCTGTGAAATGACACAAGACTGGGTGGTGTAAAGAAATTTTTTTAGCTCTGCTGCACTCCCTTTCTCCCATTCCCCCAGTTCCCTCTCTCTCAGATTCCCCTCCCCCGGTCGCATTTTGCTACCATAAAAGTACTTGGAAGATTCATTCCTCCTAAGGAGAGGCCTGCTAGATCTGGCCACATAGTAAACCTTTGTGTTGCCTCATTTTGTTCAGTCGTGAAATGGCTGGGCTGCTGACAGCCTTGTGGGGCTTCCCCAGAGGGGGAGGAAAAAACCTGGCTGCAGACAGCCGCGGCCAAGAAATGCAGCAGCTGAGGCCTCTCTGACTGGTGTGACTCAGTGTTTGCTCAAATAGCCTGTCGTCCATTTTCTAATGCCTTCCATCTTCTCTCAGTGTCACTACAAGGAATCAACACCCGAAAGGCCTTCAGAAGCTCTACCATTCAAGACCAGAAGCTTTTTGACAGAAACTCTCTCCCCGTACCTGTCTTGGAAACATACAACACCTGTGATACTCCTCCACCTCTCAACAATCTTACCCCTTACAGGTAACCTGGCTAGTTCCCCGCTTTTCGCCTGTAGTTAACAGCACTAGATTGTCTTTTTATTTAAAGATGTTGTTTACATCAGAGGATTGTATCAAAAAGCTTACTACCTACCCGAGAGTTGCTTGTGGCAGCAGAAGCTAATGTTTACCATATAAGCAGTTGTTACTTATTATTGTTTGGTTTTTGAAATTCATAGTGAGTGTAATATATATTGAGAGTTTGCTATAGTATTGCATGCTGCAGAGTTTAATTTGGTACAAGCCAGGTCCATCTTGGATTCCATCCAAGGAACTTAGTTAGAGAACCAAAAGGACTTTGTTACAAGGCAGCCCTATAGCATGCATCCCAGGGGCAGCATTCTAGCAAGGCTCCCATTTACTGGGAAACCACTAGATTACCAGATGTTTGGGCGTGTTAGTGGGGCCAGCCTTGAGGACTGGCTGCTCTGGGCCCTGAGGGTCCTTCCAAAGCTTAAGGAGTAATTGGCTTTCTTCCAAATGAGTGTCATTCACTGTGTTTTGAACATCCTTTCGACATTCCCCTCTGAACAGACCTACACTGCTGCAGCTGGGCTTGAAAAAGAAAGTAGCCGTATAGACAACTTAAAGCCCCTCCCCTCTAGTGGTCTGGTAGTGTTATCATCCTGCAAAAAACCACTGAGCAGGGGCAGAAAGTGAATATTTATCTTGCTCCATCCATAAATATCTATGGAACAGGTAAAAAGTAATTACAGATAGCTGGAGGCAGATGAATTCTGTGAGACATGGGCATACTGCAAAGTGGAATGTGTGTGTGTGAAATTCAAGGACACCCACCTGATCTAGGGAGCCTGGAGCATGGTAGCTTCTCACATAGATATAGAGAAGGTACATGGCCTCTATCCTACATTATTACGGTGTGAAATTATGTTTGCCCCTTGGGTTTCAAAGGGGCTAGTTGGCTAGCATCGCAGGACAGAGATTTGACTCTGTAGCCTCCATTGTTTAGTCTAGTTGGATGTGGGCAGAAAGGAAGTACACACCTGATAATATTGAAGGGAGTATGATATAGGGTTTATGTGTTAGGCTAGGATAAACAAATGATATTTAAGACAAGTTTATTTTTCAGTTACTGGTATTTTCCATTTTTTAACATTCTCCTCTCAATTATCTGGATTTGGCCTAACAGAAATAAGTGGTGGTATAGCTAACTCAGAACAAGATTTAGTGTAAAAATCTTTAGTATTTGATTTGGAAATGCTTTCTGTGTGTTGTGATAGGATTGGAGACCAGGGAATAGAATTGCCCTTCCAATTCTTTTTAGTTCAGGATAGTGTTAAATAAATGTCCACTCCTAAGCACATGCTTTCTGGAAAGTGAACGAGACTTAGCCATGCCAAAGTGTAGGATTCCTACCAAGATCATCGAGTCTGGCAGATAACCCTTACATTGACAATCAGTAGTTCACTCTGTACCTCTGTCACAGCCACTGAGAGATGGTAATTAAACCATGTGGTCATAAAACAGCTGGCCATGTGTTCTCAGTGGGGCCCCCTTGTGGTTTTGGGGAGGGGGCGGGTGCTGAGCTGTTCTAGAAGAGAGCAAGAAAGTACAGTGCTGGGGTTAGCTATTTACAGAGTAACAGCTGTACACCTGTACATATTCATGTATATATGTGTATACGTATGGACACATGGGAACTTGCACATGTGTGTACAGGTTATAGTTGGGTGGGAAGCCACTGATGCTTCCTAGAGAGTCCTGGGAAATTGGTGGGAGGAAGGAGAACCAGTGGCAAAAATTCCCTCTAATGTGCCAGGATATCAGGATATCCTCAGGGAGATATCTGTGGCCATGGAGATCATTAGAAATAATCAGGATCCCTGTTGCTATAGCCCATTCTTGCCCTGACCGTGCAAATTCCTCTATCAAGAATTAAGTTCGTGCGTTCTGCTTCGGCGGCCCAGGGTTTCGCCAGTTCGAATCCTGGGCGCACACATGGCATCGCTCTTCAAGCCATGCTGAGGCGGCATCCCATATGCCACAACTAGAAGGACCCACAACTAAAAATACATAACTATGTACCGGGGGGCTTTGGGAGAAAAAGGAAAAATAAAATCTTTAAAAAAAAATTATGAAAAGACTTGAAAGAGAGGTTAAGGTTCTTGAAAAGCCAGATAAGTAAAGAAGTGCTATTCAGGGGCATTGGAACGGTGGTATGGGAGAGGAAATATGCAATCAATTTGAATGACTTCTTGATTCCTCAGTGTAAAAACTGCAACTGGTAGGTGTTTGGAATATTGGATTTGGTTGGGAGCTCATCTGTCTACTGACAGCTACTTGTCTTCATTTCTATCCCAGGGACGATGGGAAAGAGGCACTCAAATTCTACACAGACCCTTCGTACTTCTTTGATCTTTGGAAGGAGAAGATGCTGCAGGACACCAAGGATATCATGAAAGAGAAGAGAAAGCATAGGGTGAGGGGAACCGGGCCTCTGTTCTACACATCAGTAGGCACGATTGTTGAGGGGGGATAAAAAGGAAGCCAGTCTTATGTGAAGTAATCATTCCGAGTGGCTGCTTGCTTGGATGCCAGGTGAAACTCTTAAAAAAATGTGTCCACTCCAAGCACAACCAAGATGAAAGTATAAATCACACCAAAAATGTGTTTGTTCCCCCCAGCGCTATTAACAATTGAGTATATTCAGGCTGAGTTTTAGAAATTGGCTTTCTATTCACCATTTATTTCTCATGCAATTTGCACCTGACTCTGCTGGACACTCAAGCAAGGCTAGTCCCTTCCCTGCCAGTTTTGCAGCTCATTTCTCAGAGATCAGCACAAGACTCTGCAGTGTTTGATTTGTAATAGGAGCAGTTTAACACCTTCAGTACTGGTTGGGTGGGGCAGGGGTGTGGGCATCGGCCTAGTTTTGTGAGATGCTCCTCTCCCTTTAGACTCCCAGTGATGTGTATAAGCATATGACCTATCAGTTGCAACCTCACAATCCCATTAGCATGGCTGCTGGGAGGCCCAAGAGGGGGCTAGTGCAGCCACACAGGCTGAAGAATTCTTCTATGGTTGTTAAGTTTTGTTTTTTTAACAGAAATAGTTAAAATATCTGTCCCAGATATCTACAGATGTCATTACTTCTCATCTCTCTCGACTGACCTCTGTAGCAGAGCAAATAACAAATAGCTCTTTACTAACTTCCTAACAATTAGAGCTGCTCAAAAACATGAATGAGTTACTCAGAAAGCTGGTCGGTTTCCCATCGCTAGAGGTATTTGAGTGTGGGACTGAGTGAATGTGTTTGAGTCTGGAAGATGATTTGGGTTAGATGATCTCTAGGTCACTCCAAACTCAGTAATTCTCTAAATTCTGTAGTTACTGTATATCATCTAGGCAAGTCATCTCTTGCGTGTGTGTTCATGAAGGTGGATGGAATTTTAATGAAGAACTTTGGAAAATGTTTTACAAAGACTTTTCTGTTTCTCTTCATTATAGAAAGAAAAGAAAGATAATCCAAATCGAGGGAATGTAAACCCACGTAAAATCAAGACGCGTAAGGAAGAGTGGGAGAAAATGAAGATGGGACAAGAATTTGTGGAATCCAAAGAAAAGCTGGGGCCTTCTGGGTAGGTGATGCTTTTGTACTATTGTTAACATTCCTCGAAGGGCCAGGGACCTGAGGGCACAGTTTGACACCTCTGGTGTGACACCTTTCACACCCCCTGGAGTCTGGCTGTGTGGCTTAGATCAATACCATTATTAATCAGCTGCTTTAAAGTGCATCCATCTGGTGATTAAAATTTGCTAAATTAATCAAGAAACTCAGCAGTTTAAGTGAGGTGACCAGAGTGTTCTGGAAAAGAAAGCTCATGGCTTCTAGTGCTTTTACTCTGCCAGACAGTGGTATATCTAAGGGCCTCAAAGCAAAGACTGGAAAGGAAAGAAAAGTGGTCTTGGGAGCCTTTGCCTCCGGGGCATTGATTTGAAGGTCGTGCCTAAGAGCTGGGCATTTCACGGGAGTGGGGAGGGCCAGGCAGAGAATTTGTGCACATCTCCAAAGCAACTTTTCAGTCAGTCTTTGTCAGTCTCGGGAGAGAGGCTGGCCAGGGGACTGAAAGCAGACCTCAGAGGCAGTGTGGGAAAGGTCACTCGGCCAGTATTGAGGCTGTATATCTCAGGGAAGAAATAGTAGATGTCGGTCTGGCCCCATTTCCCAATACCGGATCACACTGGTGCTTTAAAAGGAAAAAAATGGTTTTAAAGCTTGCTTTGATGCTTATCCTGGTGTCTGACCTGTGTGACATTCAAAGCCAAGTCACCACGACTGCTTGGCATGAATGTTACCCTGGTTTTCCCCCTAACTACACTGCATTCTGGCTGTCAGAGAACCGTGCCCGCCCTTGCTGGGTGTCTAGGAATGATAAAAGGAAAGAGTTGAGTTGTTCTTGCTTTTAGGAATAACTCTACCATGGAAATCTTGACTTTTTAAAATCTTGACACTTCTGACACTTGTTCTTCCTGGATTAAGAGATTTGTTTTAAAGAGTGATGACAATGGTGAGAGGAAAAATGAACCTTTCTCTCTACAGGGGAAGTGGCCCTGGGGGTACCTCCATTACCTTCACTTCCCAGTAAAAGGGGCCATTTTGTTCCATGGACCCATCCTGTTCAGGCAGGCCCTTGTCATAGGTTCAGTGACTCTTAAGGCCAGAAGCTTGTGTGTTCAGAATCCCAACTGTTATGTGTTTGTGGAATGGGGGTGGTGGAAATGAGGACTTTGCCTTCCATTTTCCTGTTGTCCCAGAGGTTTGGGATGGGGCTGCATGGCTGGTCTACCTGGACATACTTGTTGGTGAGCCTGTAAGGAGATGTACAAAGCCTACCGGGCTCCGGGCCTTGGGGATTTTCCACATCAGAGCATCACTGGATTCAGTTAGTTCCCTCCGATTCTCTTCTCCTTGGGGACTGTTCAGATGATCTCTTTAGAACCCAACCTTGGTGGGAAGAAGGGGGAGGTGGAGCAGAACAGGGCGTGTTTCTCTAGCTGCTGCTTAGTGCATTTGTGCTTGTTTGGATCTTTGTCATTGTTCACCCAGAGCGAATTCAGCCAGTGCCCAGTGCTCTGAGGGACAGGTTTTCATGAGGTGAGCCCTAGCACCCTACTTTAATCAGCAGCTGATTTCGTTTGATAAGAGACCTGGCAGAGAGACCACGCCTGACTGCCACACAGCAACTTGTGTTTGTCCTCAGCTTGGTTTTGCAGTCAGATGCCTCCTTGGCCTTTGAGCACTCTAGAGGCTTGCCGACCTCGGAACCAGGCTGCGTGCCAGTCACGTGTCTGCAGCTCGCTAGCCTTGGGGCTTGGCTTTGCCCTTTGCCACGAGACAGACTTTGGGATTTGGGTATAGGCTGCTCCTAACATTTGGGAAAGAGTTTAAAAGAACTGCTGAGTTTGACAAGGCCAACACTGGAAAAGGAACAGCATGGTTTTGATAATCAGGGTTGAATCTCATTCCTGTAAACAATCCGACAGAAATATCTGGGAAATATTTAACAATAGAATATTTAGTCCTAAAGTAAAATTTCAGTATAACAGAAAGTATATGGGGAATATACTTATTTTATTTCTGCCTAATAGCTTTTGTATCTAATGCATTTTTGTGGGATCTTTTAAGAAAACAAGAGAGTACCTCTCAGACTCTTTAAATGACAGTTTTGACATTGGGTTCATTGTCAGGTATCCACCCACCTTGGTGTACCAGAATGGCAGCATTGGCTCTGTTGAAAATGTGGACATAAGCAGCTACCCACCACCGCCACAGTCAGACTCCATTTCTCCACCTTCTCCTTCCTTCTCTGAGGACAACTTGCCTCCCCCACCAGCAGAATTCAGGTAAATGCTGGTACCTCTTCCATCTACTCTGGGTGGTTAAACACTCAAGAACAAAATAAGAGTTCCAAATTCAGTCCAGGACCACCAAAATAATTTCAGGCAAATCTGTCTAGATAATAGAAATAATTAACATTTTTCACGTGATTGTAAGGTAACAGGCGTTATGCCAAACACTGTATGTGTTACCTAAACCCACTAAGGGTCCTCTTGAGATAGGTACCCTTTTTACAGATGAGTAAACAGCGAGGCACAGAGAGGTCAATGATCTTACCTAAGGTCACACAGCCAGTAAGAGGCAGAACCATGATTAGAAAGCAGGTCAGTCCAAGTCCAGAGCCTGTGTTCTTAACTGCTAGCTATACCTGAACAGATAGAAGTCACCAACTTATCTCTTGTTTTATGTAGCTTTAACTCAGCATGAAATGGAGTGCTATAATCTGCTCTCCATAAAATATTTAGCCAGATACCTTGCCCATTTATCTATGAAGCTAGCAGACAGTCACCTTTTTCTCCTATTGCTTCTAGTTCATTTCACTGCTGGAGAGAATCTCCAGAAAGAATGAAACAAAGGGAAAGGGGAGATGAAACTTAGAATCTGTCCATTTTGATATTTGTCAGTGTCCCTGGCAAAGGTATACAGGGGAAGAGTTAGTAAGTAGTGGCTAAAAGGGGTCTGAAGAGTGTTGGAGTTTAGTGTTTCCTCACAGTTCCTTTTCCCTTTCTGATACTTGACAAATGAGAGCTTTGAAGGGCACACTTTTCTCCTTGGACACCATTGAGTCAGAGATTGGCTATGTTGAGGACCCTCAGAGGGAGACCTAAAGCAGTGCCGTGGCCCCCACCTCCCCATCCCATTCTTCTTGGCTCTTGAAACCACTAATCCCAAATCTCCTTCTGCCTCCCAAAACACTTCCTGCTGGTTGCCCTGCCAGATGCAGCTAAGGCTTGAAGGTCTGTGGAAAATTCCAAGATGGATGCTTTTCTGAGGACTAGCTATTAGTGCAGGGCAGATACAAAGGTGGAAAAAGAAGCCCTTCAGCCTCACACATGGCCTGAGACCTTGCAGCCATAGCCAAGGGTACCTGACCCAGGAGAGGCGTGCTTTAATCCTCTCTCCACCCGGCTCAAGTCTGGTGGCACGTTCATTTCCCATCTCTGCTGACTCTCAGACCCTCATTCTTTCTCAAGTTTTTCCACATGAACACTGAAGATGCATTCACCTAAATCTGTACCCGACTCAGGTGTGGTCAGCTTGACTTGAGTTTCCTGCCCTCACAAGATCCGGTGAATGTTAATAGCCAGAGGAACAGAGTCCAGTGGGTGGATAGTGTTTGAATTTTTATTCCAGTTCGTTCTTACATGCTTCCTGGTCCTGGCTTTGGGATTAAACTGACCGATCCTCTTAGAGGAGGGTTCAGGATGGTGCCTTCCTTTGGAAAGCTGAAAGGTATAAAGGGAAGCTAAGCCATGATCTTGGCCAGACCTTACCTGATAGAGGAATCCCAAGTCCACTTCTTTCAGATAGTTTTCATCAATTTCTGCGTACACTTCTCTGCTGCTGGGAAGCTCATTATCTTACAGGGCTGCCCATTTCATTGTTGGTCTGTTCTGACCATTTCCAGGTTTTTCTTTCTCTTTGAGCCAAAATGAAATCATCGTTAACCAAAATGAATCTAGGCTTATAGATAAGCTTAACTGTAAAAGGATGTTTGCATCCTGAGAGTGATGGTGGGTCTTGTTTCTTTGTCCTTCTAGCTACCCAGCAGACAACAACCAAAGAGGGTCTGGCCTAGCAGGACCCAAAAGATCTAGTGTGGTCAGCCCAAGCCATCCACCACCAGCTCCTCCTCTGGGCTCTCCACCAGGCCCCAAGCCCGGGTTTGCTCCACCACCGGCCCCTCCGCCTCCACCTCCGATGATAGGTGTTTCACCCCCGCCACCGCCTGGAGGATTTGGGTCTCCAGGGACCCCACCACCACCTTCACCCCCGTCTTTCCCACCTCACCCTGATTTTGCTGCCCCTCCTCCTCCTCCCCCACCGCCTGCAGCTGACTACCCAACTCTGCCACCACCTCCCTTGTCCCAACCGACAGGAGGAGCACCTCCCCCTCCCCCGCCACCGCCTCCCCCCGGGCCCCCTCCTCTCCCTTTCAGTGGTGCAGATGGCCAGCCTGCCGCACCTCCACCACTTTCTGATGCCACCAAGCCCAAGTCCTCTTTGCCTCCTGTGAGTGATGCCCGCAGCGACTTGCTTTCAGCCATCCGTCAAGGTAAATCCCAGTGGTGGGTCTGGGACCATGAAGCCTTGTCTTTCCGCAGCTGTGATGATTGGTCAGAGGGTGGGGGAAGGGTGCTATGCCCTTTTCAGAGTTGGGAGAGATGGAGACCTCAGGACTCAGATCAGCCTAAGGAAAGCCTTCACCCTAAAAATACGGAGATTTAGGTTTCTTTCCACCTTATTTTAAAGTAAAGGATTTTTAACCTGGGATCTTTGAACTCCTTGAAAATTGATGCTTTGCGTTTGCATCCATTTTGTGCCCCAGAGAAAAACAAGAATCACTGTCCTGGAAGGCACTGCTTCACCTGGGCTCAGCCACTATCTTCCTCTTTTTTGCCTTTTATATCCTCCTCCCTACTCTCTCCCCCTTTCTCACTCTTTCTTCCTTTTTCTCCTGTCTGCTTCCCTCTTTTGTCTCCTTCCCTTCCTTTCTCCCCCACTTCCTCCTCTCCCTCATCATCGTCTCACCCCCGTGGAGCATTTATTCTCTTTCTGTCAGAGGCCAGGTCTGATCCCAAGGGGTTAAAGTGGTTTCTTCTACTTGTGGCCCTCAGGAAGCTGAAGGATGGTCTAGAGGACGCCAGGTAGGGCAGCTGAGCTCTGTGGTGATCTGTGGCAATCAATGAATTGGGCACACTGAGTGCCCGCTAGATGGGGTATGGTGGCCACTCACCACTCAGAGCCTTGTGCAAAGTACCATCCTCACAGCCTGAGAGCAAGGAGACCGGGAACAATGGCAGTTTCCTTTCAGACACGCCTGTAGCACTGGGGCCACTCTCGCCTTTACTTCTTTTCCTGCTTCCCCCTTTCCCTCTTTGCTTTCTCGGAGGATCCTTCTTTCTCACTGTCCTTTCCCTCACTCCACCATCAGTGGCCATCCTCCTTCCTCAGTCCTGGTTGGATTCTGAGACTGACTTGCCTTCTTTTTTTTTTTTTTAAAGATTGGCACCTGGGCTAACAACTGTTGCCAGTCTTTTTTTTTTTTTCTTCCCTGCTTTATCTCTCCAAACCCCCCCTGTACACAGTTGTATATCTTAGTTGCCGGTCCTTCTAGTTGTGGGATGTGGGACGCTGCCTCAGCGTGGCCTGATGAGCGGTGCCATGTCTGTGCCCAGGATCCGAACCTTGGGCCGCCACAGCGGAGCGCGCAAACTTAACCACTCGGCCACGGAGCTGGCCCTCTGACTCGCCTTCTTAACTCTTTTCTCTCTCCCGCCAGGCTTTCAGCTGCGCAGGGTTGAGGAGCAGCGGGAACAAGAGAAGCGGGATGTCGTGGGTAATGATGTGGCCACCATCTTGT
The DNA here is from genome assembly GCF_037783145.1 of Equus przewalskii. Classification (NCBI taxonomy): domain Eukaryota; kingdom Metazoa; phylum Chordata; class Mammalia; order Perissodactyla; family Equidae; genus Equus; species Equus przewalskii. Next base: position 28,241,644 of record NC_091832.1, read on the forward strand.
CACGTCGCATTGCTGTTGAGTACAGCGACTCAGAAGACGACTCCTCTGAGTTTGATGAGGACGACTGGTCGGATTAACTCCTCTGCCTTCTGCCCACCTTTTTCTTTCCTTCCTACCTGCCTTCTCTGATGCCTACCCCAACAGTTCTGTAGGCAGGGGAAAGGGGAGGAAAAAAAGAATTTCAAGGGGCCAAAGCCTTCCCTGAAGCAACCAAAGATATATCCAAGTGCTTCCTCCAAATCAACATGTATTTCCCGTCTCCCCATAGTCTGGCCCTGTGGGGCTCCTGAGGCTCAGTAGCTATGTTCCCTCTTCCCTTCAAGTGACTTGCATATTGAAGAGAAGGAAAAACCCCAAAGCAGATCCCTTTGATTGGATTTGATTGGGTTTAAATTGGAGTTGGTGCCTTCCCCTAGGAGCCGTTTTCTACTGTGGTCTTCTTCCACAATCCCTGCCCTCAGCTGCTTCAGATAATGCCAGCCACCTTCTGGTCCTAAAGCCTGCGTGGACCCAGCTGGCCTCTTTCCCATGCACTGAGAGGGCAGAGTGGGCCACATGCCGCAGCAGCCATCCTGCTGCACCCTTCTGCCCTGGTCAGCAGGGGGAGGCTATGTTTTGCTAAGCTGTCCCTCTGTCTGGATGCCTTTATTCCAGGAGCCAGCAAGCCCCAACCAAATGTCTCACCCCTCTGCCCAGCAACGTCTCACCCTTCTGCCCCTCTGAAAGGTGAGGTTGTTGCCTCCCTCCCAGGCTTCCTCTCCTGGGTCTGGTATTCAGGTGTCCCTTCAGTGCCCCTCACTCGCCACCAGGTACCTCCAGGCACCACAGCCCAGTTCTAATCTCTAATACCCATGACCAAACAAGCCTTGCCACACGGGGATCTGGGCCTCTGCTGGCTGTCAAGAGCCAAGCTTAGAGACTTGGAACTGCAGGACTGGAAGAACAGTGGACTTCCTAGGTCCCACCCTCTTAACCACGCTGAGGTCTAGAGATGGGAAGTGACTTGCTCAAGATCATACAGTTGGATGGTGACAAAGCTAGAGCCCAGAGTTCCAGATTCCAAGTCACCTGTGCTTTCTGAGACCAAATAGTGGGCACCTGCTGGAGCCTGGCAGAGCAGTCTTAGCTCTTTGCTACACCAGACCTCATCATAGTTGGGGGGCCAAGAGGAGGGCTCAGGGCCTGTGCCAGGCCTGTCAGTGCTGCTCAGACCTTTATAGTCTCTCTTATAATTCTTTGCTCCCCCTTGCCTGTCACCAACCAACCACAAGGCCTTGGGAGCTGCCCTTCTGGGGGACCAGAGGTAGTGACAGGAGGAAGGGGGTGGACAGCTTTGACAGGTGCTGTTTTCAATTCCTCTGCAACTCCTCCCCGTTTTGTTTCCCCAATTTAGGCATAGGTTCTGCCAAGTGTAGAAACTTCAGTCCGTCAGGCTGGCAGCCGCCACAGGTAGCTGCCTGGGGGGCCCTGACAGCCATGAGGAGGGCTGAAAGGCAGGGGGACTCTGGGTCTTGTTTCCAGCTCCCCTCCTCACTGCACACAGTGCTGCTGCCTCCCTCCCTCCCCCTTTGTCCCAGAGCTAATACACAGGTGCTATTATTCAGAAAAAACTGGTCAGCTTTGGCCAACAGTGAGGCTTCTTCTCTTCTGCCCTAACTATTGTGTAGCCTCTTACACTGAAACCGGCTTCTCCTGGCTTCTGCGGCTTTCCAAGCCCTGAAACAAAGGGAAACGGGATCTGTCTCTACGCAGCACAGCAAATGGTTGTAGTAATTGCCAAAGCCCTCGTAAACCCCTCTGGCTTGAGGAGAGTATGTAATCATGGGTACTGCCTCTGTGCCCTGGCTGAATGCTCCCCCTCTACCATATTTCCTTGAACTCGGGGTCGTGGGACTGAGCCTGTAGGGGCCAGCACACCCTCCTGCTGGGGCTTCTCCAGAGTGTGTCATCCTCCCTGTCCCCAGATCAGGTGTCTCTGGCACAGGGCTAGCACCAGGCTCCAGTGCTGAGCATGGCAGGCTGTGTATGTCCCCACCTTGCTTCCCACCTTGCACTTTGGAAGCTGAAGGTGCTTTCTTCAGAACCCTAAAAAGGCTGTTGAAGGTGCCCCTGGCAGCAGCCCAGCAATGGTTGGTGAGAGGCGGAGGGCAGTGGTTCTCCCAAATAGGAGTCCTGGGGCCTGGCCAGGGTTTGGGCCTAATGGCTTCTACTAAATTACCCCTATCCCCCTCCTTTCCGGAAAAGGGGGAGCCAGCACCACTCGCTATCATTCTGCTCTGACCTTGAAGGGGGCGGTGTTGGCCTGCCTTCTGGAATGGACAGAGTCGCTGTGGAAAGGGCTGGGGGCAGGCGGAGGTGGGGAGGGGCGCTGCCTGCGGAAGGTAGGATTAGATCATTAGCTCAGTGACCTCCTAGGGTTTCGATGTGCTGTGTTCTCATCCTACAGCTGGTTTGGTAATGATCTGCAAGTCCCGGAGAGCAACAGCACAGCTCTGCCTGACGCTCTCATTAAAATCTATGCAGCCAAGCTCGGCGCTTTGTAGCAGCCGGCCTTGCGAAGCCTTCTCAGCTTGGGGGGCTGGGGACCCAGTCAGCCAAGGGGCCCTCTGGGCTCTACTTATGCATATGTGCACCAAAAAAAAAATGCTTCTTTAAATCCAGAGCCCTTTAAGATGATAAAGGACCCTATGCAGGTAATTGTGTGTCTTTGAAATCCTGTAATTGTAGAATGCAGAGTTTAGTGATTATTTAAACTGAGCCGAGGCTGGTAAGAGTATGGAACTATGGCCCATAAGGACTCTTAAGCGCTGAAGCCAAGAAGCCACCTCCCTTCCCTGGTCTGCCTAACTCTGGGGCCCTGCCCCCATTCCTGTGGCCCAGGGGCCCAGCTTCCAGTCGGCAGTGTCAGAAGTGACTGTGGCATTGCCGTGGTTGTGAGATGACTACATTCCAAAGGAGCAGCCGCGAGGAGGGGGCAGGCTCAGCGATCCCTTGGAGGTTCAGAGCAGCTGGCCCAAGCTCCAGCTCGCCTCCAGCGGAAGCTCAAGCGCCCTCAGAAACGACCCTGGCCAATGTCACCGCAGAGCCGAGGCGGCGTTGTCAGGGCTAATGTGAAACCTCTTCCCATGGCGCCGATCCTCCGGCTCTGCAGCGCCAGCTTGGACAGATTGAGGTCTCTGTGGCTTTGGTGACCCTGCTTAAGCATTCCCACCGTGTCCCAGCTCTGCTCTCAGCCTGCCTTCCACCACAGCCCCCTCACCTGATCTCAGGGCCTGGGGAGGGGTCAATACCCCAAGGCCAGGGGCTTTTGCTCAGGAGAGATGGCAGGCTTCCTGGGGGCATCTGGCTTTGAGTTCTGCTGGGGTCCAGCTGACCTGGGACCAGGTGCCGCCCAGAGATGTGCCTCAGTGAGGGCTAGGGAACAATTTCGTTATTGTATTACCTTTACTCAGTTAACTCACTTGAGAAACTAACCAATTTTTACTTTCTGTCTAGAATGATGTACATGTAGGAGAGTGAGCTGTAATGTTCCCAAAGTGCCTTGTTTTCTCTGATATAAATATATTTATAAGGACCTATTCCAGTGGATTCTTGGGTGTGTTTGCCACATCAAGATTTTAGAGAGTGGGTATATATGCATTGGGAATACAGTCTGAAAATGGGCCCCTTTCCTCTGAGAATAGGAAAGGACCTCCAGTAGGAAATTTGAGCAGTGGGGTTAAGCCAAACCCCTAAAGTGACCCTTTCCTCTTTACCCTACTCCTCTTCAGGTCCTTAGAAGGACATCCAGTTTTTTTTTAAAGCCCTGTGGCTCCAAGCCTGGTCTCATTTGCTTCCCTGCCAGGCTCATGTGTGTACCCACGTAAGCACCCCAGTGACCTGAAGATTCCGTGTAACTATTTTATGTGTACATGCAAATACGCAAATGCCAACATTTAAAATAATTTGATAAAGTCTTTGTAGCCGCCCAGCCACCTCTGATGTGTCTCTGTGTGTTTTTAATGGGAGAATCGGTTAGAAGAGGGCGACATTGATAGCCACACGTGGTGGCCAGTGCTCCGGAGGGAGGTCCAGTGTGGGTGGGCTCACAGGGCTGGAGGCCTCTGGGTCTGGATGGTGCACCCTGTTTGGGAGGTGAGGGTGAAGGCCTGAAACCATTTTGGTTTAGGAGGAGATCCATATTGGGGAACCTAGAAGCCCAGATCCCCAGGCCCTCTTCAGCTGGCTGGGGCCGAGGGAGACAAGCTGCTGGCAACTCCTTGCATCAGGCAGGAGAGGAGCACGAGCTGAATGCTGATGCTGCCTCCCAACATCTGGCCGGCATCTTGTCTGCCTCTCAGACCCAAGCAACTTACCTTAAATAGAACGGTTTACAATGGAATCCGATAAAAGGTTTAGGCTGCTGCATGTCCCCTCTCCTGCCTGGGAAGGCAAGGGGGCTGGGTTTATATTCTGACCCAAAAAAATGACCTACCCAGGAAGCAACGGTTGTTCTGAGCACAGCTGCTGCGGGTAACTGTCCCTAGGGGTAATTTATGAGCAGACACCCAGTTCCGGACCCAGCAGACGCAGTGGGGTGGCCCCGGGAGGGGCGGGAGCAAGGTTGGTGACTCCGTTGGTCACGCTTGCTGTTCAGAGAGAGTGTCACCCACTGGCGTCCCAGGAGAGGGGGCAGAAGTTTTGAATTGTCAGCAACTGCTGCGCCAGCCGCTCTGAGCTCATCGCCAGAGGTGGGGGTACAGGGGAGGGGGCGCAGAGCCTGCTCGCCCCAACGGAGCCCCTCCCTCCACCCTCCTGCTGAGGCCTGTGTTTAGTCAGCACTTGGCTTCCTGAGGCGGGTGACTGACAGCCAGACGCCCGCCCTGGGAGAAGGCAAAATGGTGGTGCCGGGAGCCGCCCTTGCTGGGGGATTGGAGGGAAGGAATGTGGTTCTGGGAAGCAGGAGGCCCAGGCTTACATTCCGGCTCCTCTGCTTGGAAGCTGCAACCCTGTGCTTCACTTTGGCTAATCCTGAGAAGAATGAGCGTTTACTGAGTGCCTACTACCTGCCCAGGACTGCACACACTTTATTTCAACCTTAAGAGGCAAAGGTTCCCCATTCTACACAGGAGGAAAACAGGTTCCGAGAGGTGGAGTTGCCTGAGATATGTCGCTGGCCGGGAGCAGAGCCGCGGCTGGAACATGGGGCTCTCTCCAGCCAGAGCTCGTGTCGTCCACATGCAACTTCAGCAGCCTTCAGTGTTTCTCCTAAGGAATCACGGTCTTTAGTGTCCTGGGGCATGTTAAAGGTTTTCTCTTCTGGTCACCCCACCCCCTGGTGCCAGTTCTTTTTGCTCTTGCTTTGAAATCCAGTGAGGTGGACTGAGGGCCCAGCTGTCCCAGACCTTTACAGTTGGAGGTACCCTGCACCCTCCGCCGCCTGGGAACAAAGTGGGTTCCCTAGGTATGGGCTGGGGCTTCCCACAGACACACCCTGCTCAGTACACGCGCACAGTTCGGTTCCGATGCACACGTTTATGCCGCGCTCAGACATGTATACACGCAAAGAGATATGTGAGCAGACACACCTGAGGATCCAGGCCCAGGGGTACGTGCACACACTGCACACAGAGCCCTGCCCTTCTGCCAACAAGGACACAGATCAGCACACAGTTAGAGGAACACACATAATTGCAGGCAAACCTCACGCAAAAGTCCTCAGGAGCCACCCCTCCCTTTGCACTGCCTCCACCAGTTTCTCACTGCCCTCTCCTGGCCGCCCAGTGGCCAGGGCAACCTGGCACCGTTTCCTGTGAAGTTCACCTCTGGGATGGTTGTCAGCTAGTTCCCTCCTGGATCATGAGGCTGGGAGCAGTTTCAGGTAGTGCTCCTCTGCCCCAGGAGGCAAGGGTGCCTGGAGTGGGCTCTGAATCTGGGGGACGAAGAAAAAGCCTTTCACAGCCAAAGGAATCTCTCATGGTGGAATTGTCAGTACTGTGGTGGCAGGAGTCCTGCATAGACTCCCTGGCACCTTAGCAGGCAGCCACCCCTACCCTTACCTTGGGAACTGTGCACACACCTGCTTACATTCTGCGTATGTAGTTAAAGAGGAGTAGGCTACCTAGGTGAGAAGTCAGAGGTCAGGTCTGCTAGCTTCCACCTTGCTGCTCCCGCTCTGGGCCTCAGCGTCCTCACCTCTTCAGTTGACCATGATGATGTATGTGGTTCATCCCCTCTGGCATCTCACCATCTTGGAAACTGACAACCTCTCCCAGATTTGTGTGCCTGGGTAAAGCTCATCCATGAACATGACCCCAGGGACTCCTCAGGCCAGTCCTGTGAGGGTTACCAACACAAAGCTTTTTATTCCCATTTTACAGTTAAGGAAATGAGGCGTAGAGAGGCACAGCAACTTGCCCAAAGTCACACAGCAAGTTGGCAGCTGGCGTGGAAATAGAAACCTCTTCCTTCTAATGCCCCAGGCTGTCTACACAAGAGTAGAACCTGCTGTGGGCCTGGGCCAAGAGCCTAGGAGAAAGGAGCTGCAGAGGCTAATGCCAGAAGCTCTGCCCTTCTGTCTGGGAGCCCTGAAGGCTGAGGGGAACCCAGAGGAGGTCCCAGGCTTAGGCATTAGCATGGAGGCTGGAACCTGGATGGGTTCCACCGTCTCCCCAACCCCACACCAGTAGACTGCATGAACCTCAAGCTTCCTCTTCCTCTGCAAAGCCAGAGGCGGGCTGAGAGGGGTTCTCCCTATTCTTTGGCCACTAGGGAGCTTGTTCATCAAGGTAGGTACACATATGTGAGTGGTGTGTGTGTGCATGCCTGAACTGCACAGGTGTGCCCTCACATGTGGATGTGTGTTCATGCATGCCTACAAGTGTACTTAGGCATACATTCAAGGCATACGTAATGTGTCAGTGTGTGTGTTTGCAAGCCTGTACACATGTGACTGCATTCGCGTGTTAGGTGAAGTGTGTTTGGATGGACGTATCGAAATGGTCTCTGCACAGCCGGCAGGTGAATTTATGGACATGTTAAGATTTTGCTTGCATGCGTACTGGGTACGTGCAAATGTTCACACGCATTTGTGTGAAGAAGTGGGGTGGAACATGTCCATGTACACGACTGGTGAGTGTGTGTAAATGTGCATGCAGGAAAGGCTTTGTGGGACTGTGTATACCTGAGTCGTACGAGTGCCCTCCCGAGAGAATATCATGCCAATGTTCCCCCCAGCCCTGGTAGAGGGGGTGCCCTGACTGGCTCCAGTCAGGCACTGGCTGGGCTCACAGCACCCCCACCCTGCCCCCACATTCTATTCCCCAGACCCATCCTGCTTGGCCAATTTGCAGCCTCTCGCTCCCAGCTCCCGAGAAGGCCTGCAGCAAAGTCAAGGGGCTGGTGGCCAATTAGCGAGAGGGTTAATCAGGGATCTGGGGACCCCTGGGGGGAGGGAAGCCCAAGGCAGGCATTGGGGTTGGCAGGATCTCGAGCTGCCTGTCATGAGGCTGGAGGGGGGAGATAGGGAGGGGAGGCTGAGCAAGCTCAGTGGTGCTAGAAACCAAGGGTCTGCCTGTGAACTCATGATTGCTGAGCACTGACAGCAGTGGGGAGCCTGAGCAACTGTGTGTACACTGTGTGCCAAAGGGCATATGTATGCATTCAAGTCCTTGAATGTGGTCCTGTATGCAAATGTGTGTACACAACTATGGATACCATCTGTATACGCGTGCAGTTTTGTGTCTATATATGTGGGCTTGCAAATGGGACTGGGTATGCAAGCATATCTGGACCCATGTGCACACGTGTATACGAGGGTAAGTCTGTGTCTGTGTGTATACATGTGTGCAAGGACATACACATACATTTAAGTATGTGTTCCTGCATGCAAGCACATGAACATGAAGTTGACATGGTCTCTGTCCATGTGCGCAATGATATATCTGTGTGCACAAGTGTGTGTGTACCAGTGTGCAGATACATCTGGATATGCATGCAAGTCTAGATGTGTGTGCATGTGTATGTGTTCTCTGAACAGACAGGGGCCTGGACCCCCACATGTGTGGGGGTCCAGGTGTGCCTGTGTGTGCCCATGTGCTCATGCCCATGAGCATATGCCTGCATGCACAGAGGTCTCAGCATGTAGGGAGCTGGGGGGCGTGGGGCTGGCGGGCTGCAGACTCCAGGAGAGAATCTGACAGACAAGGCTTGCCGCAGCCCCCAGCCCCGGGAGCCTGTTTTCCAGCCTGCAGAAGCTGTGAGCCTGTGAACTCATCTTATATTAATAGCTGCTGTCTCCTCACTTATTGCAGGGAGAGGCGGTCATGGCCCCGGCGGGGGCTCAGCACTCAGGGCTGCCCACCTCCCGCACACAGGACCTGGGAAGAAGAGGAGGGACAGGCCCCGCCCCCACCCTAGGGCCTACCCCAGCAGGAAGGCAGGGCTCTGGGGCCCAGCTCTTGCCTCTCACCCTCCAGGGAGCCCACACTGCCCAGCTCACCCTCCTGGGCCTCTGTAGTTGGGTAGGATCAGGCATAGGTTTGGAAAACTGGCAGAAGCAGAGAGGCTGGATGGTTTGGCTGCCCCCTCAAACACACACATGCACACGCACACACACATGCACATGGGCATGTGGTGCCAAGCAGCCCCAGGCTGAGCACCAGATGAGTCTGAGGCTGAAAGAGACATAGAAGGCTTCAGTTTGAGAGGGCAGACATGTCCCTTCTCTCAGGGACCCTCAGTTGGAGAGGACACACAGCCCTGCCTTCAGGGGCCCCCATTCTGATGAGAAAAGCGAGACTTCTCTACAAATGTTTCCTCAGGAGAAGTGTAGCAAGGGGTGTTGTATACCACATCTTCACAGCCATAGGAGTGCTCAGCCAAGGAGGCTTCCTGGAGGAGGCATGGGGCTGGGGTACAGGGAGGACCTGAGTTGTACCTGCAGAATCCTGGGAGGAGGGAGAAGCCAGCCAGCCCCATCACACACACAGGCTCCAATCTGAGGGCAGATTCGGACACCTCTCAGGACGGGCCCGGGACCCAAGGCAGAGATCCCAGATGTAGGTTCCCAGAAATGCCTCAGATCCACCACACAACCACACCCAGACAGACAGAGGAGGACCCACAGCATGAGGGTCTCCCACAGGCCCTCCCAGACACGAGGGTGACAAGCAGCAGGCCCCGCTGGGCCTGGAGCCAGAAGCTGGGAGGGGGAAGCAAAGGACTGAGCCCCCCAGGGTAGGATGGGCACTAGGCCCCTCTCCTTCTGGACTGTGGCAGGAGATGCTCAGGAGTGTGGTGGAGGAAGCAAAGAGGCTCCTCCCTAAGGTCTGGAGGTAGCCTGGAGACCCCCAACTGTTCCCCAGCCCCGGGACAGGCCTTCCGGCACAGGTTTCCATGCTTGCTGTTTCTGAGCTACTTCTGAAACCCACTCCGTCAGCCAGGAAAGAAACAGATTTGGAGTCAAATGGACCTGGGTTCAAATCCCAGCTCAACTCCTAACTGACTGTGTGATTTTAGGAAAATCAAACGTCCCCTTCAGTGAGGCCTATCTTGGCCCCTTATTTAAAGATGACTCGCACTCCCTGTGCCCCTTCCCTACTTTATTTTTCTCTGAGGACTTATTGCTCTCTGATATTACCTTGTTTTTAACTTGTCTTTTTACTACTGTCTGTCCTGGCTACAATTTAAGCTGTCCACGAGGACAGCAGTGAACGAATGGAGGCACATTAATCTCAGAGCCTCAACTTCCTTTTCCGTAAAATGGGGAGAACTATAGTCTCACCTCTTGGACCATGGTGATAGTGTGTGAACTGTGTGGCCCGAAGCTTGGCAAGGGGGAGCTGCTTGCTGAGTGGGGGTCTTTTCCCAGGGAACTTCCAGGAAGATGGGGAGAGAAGATAAGGCTCCACTTGACCTGGAGGGGCCTCCCCACTTTGTGCCTGACCGCAGCTGTGTAGCTCAGTCCAGGCCTGCCCTCCACCAGCTCTGAGCCAGCCGCTGTTGGCATGTCCACGCTCCTTGGATTCCTGTGGCCACTGTTGGAGAGGATTCCTGTCTTAAATACCAGGCAAAAGAACTCTGGCCAGGGAAATGGAGAAGGACATGAGTCCCAGGCCGGCACAGCTGTGTGAGTTTGAGCAAGTGGCTGTTCCTCTTGGGGCCTCAGTCTCCTCATCTGTACAATGGAGGGGTGGGCCAGAATGCTCTGAGGGCCCCACCTGCAGGCTTTGCTCACCTGTGAGGCCTGGGAGGCTGGGAGGCTTGGCTAGTCAGAGCTACCTCTTCAGCCCTACCCTAAACCTGCTACCGCCCGTGCCTGTGAACACATTCTTTCTGGTTCCAAAACACCCATACCTCAGGGTCCTGCACACTTGTGTCCTCAGATGCATACAAGGGCACATGCACACACTTACCATCACTCGTTTTTGCATAGAAAGAAGCTCTTTCAGCTCCAGAATGACCAGACCCCATCCCACCACCTCCCAAATTTGGCTGCTGGCTCTGAGAATGAACCCCAACACAAGTCAGGGTCCAGAATGTCCTAAGTCCCAGGCTTGGGAAAGAAGGAGATAAAAGGCCATCGGTCAGTTGGCAGAGCACAGGTTCTAGACACAGGTGTTCCCTTAGGCCAGTCATCCACCCTCTCTCAGTCTCAGTTTCCTCATCTGTAAAATGGAGACGATATTACCTGTGCCATGGGTGCTTGCTAGGCATGAATGTGGTAACATACACATAGCACGGTGCCCAGCACACAGTCAACACTGTGGTTAGAAGGGGCTATTGTTATCAAGGCAACTGACGTGCTTTGAACACATACTTCATGCCAAAGCCCCAGACTCAAGCTAATGTGGGAAGGATGTGGGCATCCTCAACCCAGGAAGGGTCCAGCCCCCTGGTTCCTGTCCCCAGGGGGAGGTGCCTGAGTCTGAGCAGAGGGGCCCATCAGATTGGCATCCTGGAGAGGGGGTGTCACCTGCCAGCCACACTCCACCTTGGGTCTTCAGCACTCAGGCCCCCAGTCCTTGCCTAATACTCCTATTCCAGGCTCTCCCCCATCAGGCCCCACTCCACCCTCTCCACAAACACACTCACAGAAACATATTTATCACAAAATCATTTTTTATTGAAGGTTGGGTCAGGGACAGGAATAGGGAAGCACTGGGAGCCATACCCCGGTTGGCAGAGGGGTCAGGTGGCGTTGGCTCGCGCACTGCCTCCTCTAGGGCACCGCACGGTGAGGCCTGGTCCCAAGCCCCTGTTGTGTGGCACTGGATAGCAGGCTGGAGTGGAGTTGGGGCGGTTGCGCAGTCTGGTCCCGGCTGCAGTTTCCCCAAAATGGCCACCAGAGGGCAGCCGGCCCCCAGCGCAGAGGAATTCTCGGTTGCTCAGGAGATGGCTTCTTAAAAAAATAAAAAACCAGAGGCTGGTGTATTCCCCCTGCAAACCCGAGGGGGGCGGGCCTGGGGAGAAGGCTCTGGTTTCTATGATCTCTTCGATAAAAAATAAGCAAAAATAATAACAAAATACGTGGTTTCTCTTTCTCCCTTCCCCCCTCTAGGAATTGAGGTCAGAAATGGGGGTGTGGGGACTAGGAGTACCCTGGTATGGCCTGGATTTCAAGGTGTGGGTCTCTTTTTTTTCCCCTTACCACCCAGAAATAAATTCATAAATAAATAAATCAATCATAAATAGATACTCTCTTTGTGCACTTATATATAGATAAATCTTTCTCCCTTTGTCCTGTCTAGGCAACTGAGTGACTAACCTCTCTGACTCTTTAGCTCAGAAACTTGAAAGTAAAGTGACATGCTCAAGGTCAAGGGAGGGGAAAGATCAGGGACTTGGAATGGCACTGTAAAACACTCAGCAGCATTCTGGAACTCCAAGCCAGCCAGGCTGTGAGACATTTCTGAGTGGAACCCTGACCACCTGAACATTCTAGAACCATGGAGCCAGCTGGGCCCTGCAGGGATCTGAACAGAATACTGTGAAACACCCAATGTCCTAGAACTCCAGAACCAGCTGGGTCTTGGGGGTGTGGAGCTGGAGGGTTGGATTGAAGTCCTGGAGGACCTAACATTCTGGAATTCTGTAGTGATGAGGGCTGAAGTGTCACCAGGATGCGACTAGACATCACTGGGGGAACGGGATCGGAAAAGGATCTTGGAAGAAGAACAGCCGCAGCAGACAGCCCACAACACCTTCTGCACGTCCTGGTTGCGGAAGGCATAGATGATGGGGTTGATCATGGAGTTGTAGGTGGCAGGGAGAAGGGTGAGATAGGTGTAGAGGGGCAGGGAGTGGGCATCACCCAGCAGGCAGTAGACAGCGAAGGGCAGCCAGCAGGCGGCAAAGGCGCCAAGCACCACGGCCAGTGTGGCGATGCCCTTGCGGGTGGCCACGTAGTGGGTGGCGGGCAGCAGGTGCCGCTGGAGGGCAATCTGCTGGGCATGGCGGCAGACGATGCGGCAGATCTGGGCATAGAGCTGCAGCATGATGCCAAACACCATGAAGAAGGCAACAGCCAGGACCACCAGATGGTTCTTGGAGAATGGATATACCACGCCACATGTGGCCCGGGCATCCCTGCAGTTCCAGGCCAGCACAGGCAGCAGCCCCAGGCCCAGCGCGCCCCCCCACACTAGGGCCAGCATCACATAGGTCCGTGTCACGGTTGTCTCTGAGTAGTAGGTGAGGGCATTGTACAGAGAAAGATAGCGATCAACGGTGATGGCCAGTAGACTGCCAACGCTGGCGGTAAAGGCCATCGCCAGGACGCCAACCAGCACCAGGCTCATCTCCTCTGAGCCAATGCAGAAGACAGCGGCAAAGTGCAGGACCAGCCCCAGGCCTGCCAGAAGGTCTGCCACGGCCAGGTTGCCCACCAGCAGGAACATGGGGGCACGGAAGGCAGGAGTGCCCACAATGATGGCCACCACCAGCGCGTTCTCACAGGACACCAGGGTGCCCGAGATGCACAGCACTACGTCCCAGGCCTTGGGTGAGGGCAGCGGTGCAGCTGGGCCTGTGGTCCCCTCTGCTGAGCCCACACTGCTGACGTTCACGTTGCCTGGGCCAGCAGAGAGCCAAGCCAGGGGGCTGCTTGCACCCCACAGCATGGTACCTGTAGAAGAAAGGCCCTGTGAAAAGCTGGCTGGGCTGAGTGCTGGGTGGAGGGGTCTGGAGGGAGTGAGGGGCACCTCAGGATACATGGCGGGGGTCTCTCCTCAGGATAACTGGCTGGTCCCAATGCCTTGTCCCCCAACTCATGCCCCAGGGCTCCTTCCAGGATGCCTTTGTCCTCTCCCATGCCCCCTGGCCAGCAGGATCCCTGTCCTGGGTCTCTTCACTGTCCCTTCCAACTTCCTGGGTTCTGTAGGCCTCTTTCTCCCACGTGTGTGACGACAAGAGAACCAGATGAAGGACTCCCATCAACGGATGGGAGCTCACAGGATCCAGGAGATGCTGGGAAAGACCCAGGACTGGGGGAGGGAAACACATCTCAAGACTGAGGGCAAGGCTGCTCCCTTCCTATGAGGGAGGATGACGCTCAGTTTCCGAGGCTGCCAGACCCCTCACGATTCTCATTACTGATAGCCCCAGGCTCCGCCCCCAGGGAATGCGCGTGAAGCTTCTGCCGCCCCTCCCGGCGCGCCGCCCCCCCCACCTCCCGCCCCCGGCAACCCGCACTCCTGGGGTAATAACACCTAGGAACTCAGCCCCCCCAAAATCCCCTCCCCTCCAACACACACCTGCCCAGACTTCTGTCCCAGGCCAGACCCCTCTCTCTGCCTGAACCATTGGGTCTTTGGAACAGATACCCTCTCCTGGAAGTCTGGATCCGGAGTCAGATCCCTCCTGCCCAGACACTGGATCTTGGGCCTGCAGCCCAGATGTCTGGATCCCTCAGTCAGACACCTCCTCCTGCTTGGACGCCTGGGTCCCTGCCCCAGAAGCCTCCTGCTGGCCCAACCTTAGATGACCCTCAGTCCCTCCAGGACCTCGGGTCCGTGTAGGAGTGCTCATCCCCCGTCGGGTCACCCAGCTGACAGCTCTCAGCATCCGGACAGTGGGTCCTCGCCTGCTAGCCCAGAATCTGGGTTCCCGGTCTCGACCTCCGACCCCGGCTAGCTCGCCGGCCCAGCGTCCCAGCATCCTGCGTGCCCTCTCTGACGCCTGCCGCCCGCAGCGGGTCCCGCTACTCACCTCTCGGGACCGGGCGCGGCTGGGCCGCGGGGAGGTTCCGCTCGGGTCCGGACGGTGCAAGGTGTGCGCGGACCCCGAGAAGCCCCCGCGGCCGCGGGAGACGCGGCGTGAGTCACCCGGCCCCGCCCCGCCCCGCCCCGCCCCCGGCCACCGGTTCGGTGACGTCAGCGGCCTGGCCAGCCAATGGGCGCGTCGCGCTGGAGCGCAGGGCGCGTCGCGCGGCATAGTAATGAGGCCTCGCGCCGCCCGCTCCCCCATTCATAAAAAGCGACCGTGGCCGCAGCCCCGCCCCCTCCCGAGTCGGCCCGCGCTGTCCTTGACGCGGCGCCCTCTGCGGGCCGGGGGTTTCGGGGGCGCTGGTGGGACAGCCTTGGAGAAATCTCAGGGAGGCTGCAGAGGATGTGTAGGGGGAGCGGAAAGGGGACTTGGATAGGCTGTGGAATGATGGGACCCTCGGGTGGCAGAGACAGGCCGACAGAATTCAGGTGACAGAGATTGAGTGATGGGGCTGAATGGGCGTCCCCGGTGAGGATGACGGGGGTTGCCAAGATGATGGGGCCCTGAGATGATGGTGACAGAAGCACGAGGGAGCAGGGAAGTGGGTGTCAGTGACGGTATGAGCATGGTGACAGGATCCTGGGGGATGGTGGCTGTGGGACGCTGACGTAGAGAAGGAAGCCCCCAGAGCAACCATAGCAGTGTCAGGGTGACTCTGTGGCATAATGGGGTTCAGGGATCCCAGGGTGGCAGAGGCTGTGGCAAGGGAAAGGGAAGATGGAGTGTCCAGGTGATAGGACTGCAGGTCACCATGACCCTGTCACAAGTGCTGAGGTACTGAAGTGACAAAGCTAAGTGATGAGGGTTATTGGGTCCTGGAATGAAGATACTAAGTGAGTGGGCCCCAGAGAGACTGGGACAGGGTAGCAGGTCTGGATTGACAGTGACCAGGAAGGTAAGTTGCTGCCGGGGCAGGTCCTTGTGATGCTGGGGCTGGGATAAGGAACTGGGTGACGTCACTCATGTCAGCCCAATAGCGCCCTCACAGCACCGGAGGGGTGGGCCTGGCAAGATTTCAAACCTGAATTATTTATTCAAGGATCTGGAAAGCCAGCAGGGTGATGGGGGAAGGGGAGGGAGCACTTCCCTGAAGCAGCAAGAGAAGGGGAGCCGGGAAGAACTTGGAAGCAGAAACCTGGCAGCTCAGTCCCCAGGGCAGGCCCCTCTCAACCTCCCATCTTAGGCATCCTGGCAGGGTAGGGCATGGAGACGGAGCTCCCTCTTCCCCAACTCTGCCTGTCCTTAGTCCCGGGGAACCACACTCACCCCGTCAGCCGGTGACTTCTCCAGAGGTGACAGATAGGGCCACTCCTGGGGGAGGGGGACTAGCTGCTCCTCCTCCCTCTTTCTCTGGCCTTGATCTTCACTGGAATCCCCCAGGGCTGTGGGATGGCGATGAGAGAAGGGATCAGGTTAGGGCTTGAGAAAAGCAGAGGGGCCCAGATCCCAGACCCCACCGACTTCTCCCCCAACACAGCACTACTGCAGCTCCCACAGTCAGTGTGGGGCAGGGGGAAGGAGGTGACAGGCCAGTGGCAGGGTACATGGGAAGAGGAGAGGGTCAGGGCTGAGGAATATGATGCACCTCAGGTTGGACGTGTTGAATTTAGAGTGCTTAGTGGGTGGAGGTGGTCAGGAGTGTAGACTGGATTCAAATCCCAATTCCTCCATTTTCTAAGCTGTGTGACTTTGAGTGAGTTTCTTAGGATCTTTGTGCCTGTTTTCTCATCTATAAGATAGGGATGATGGGACCGGCTCGGTGGTGCAGCGGTTAAGTGTGCACGTTCCACTTCTCGGCGGCCCGGGGTTTGCCAGTTCGGATCCCGGGTGTGGACATGGCACCGCTTGGCAAGCCATGCTGTGGTAGGTGTCCCACATATAAAGTAGAGGAAGATGGGCACGGATGTTAACTCAGGGCCAGTCTTCCTCAGCAAGAGGAAGGATTGGCAGCAGTTGTTAGCTCAGGGCTTATCTTCCTCAAAACAAAAAAAAAGATTGGGATGATGTTAGTATCTACCTCATAGGCTTATGGGGATGGCCTGGCACCGTACATCATTGGCTGTGTTGGCCACCAATAGTATGTCTGGTAGGCGGAGGACATGTGGGAGGCATAGGTGTGCAGGTAGTAAGTGCGGTTCTAGGGGTAGATGTCATTGCCCAAGGGAGGGAGGAGAGAGGGGGGGAGCCTCAGGGACGCCTGCCAGTGAGGGCACAGAAAGGGGACGAGAGCGTACCTGCTCCTGGGTCTTTGCACTGGCTGTTCCCTCTGCCTAGAACCCCTTCACTTCACTCAAGTCTCTGCACCCAAGCCACGTCTTCCGCAGCGGGCTTCCCTGACCTCTCTCCTAAGTGACCACTCGCCTCCCATCACTCTCTCTCCCTTTCCTTATGTTTCAGAGCACTCAGCACTCCTGAAGTTATATATTTGTCCATGTATTTTCCTTTTTTTTTTTTTGCTATGTGTCAGCCCCACCAGAATGTAAGCTCCATAAGGGTAGAGACTCTGTTCTAGTCTCTGCTGGGGACCAGCACCTGCATGTAGGCAATAAACAATTGTTGACTGGATGATTAAACCAAAAAAGCAGCATCTGGAGAAAGAGAAGGAAAACAGATAGTAAGGTGTGCCATGTCAAGAAAGGTGGGGGCGTCAGAGGGAGAATACAGGGGCAGCAGTGGCCCAGGCCTCAGGGATCCACTTTCACCCCCATCAGAGCTGGGTGCCAACAACTGTCCAGCTGGTCTCAGAGAGGGGTGAAGGCTGCTGGCAGGTTGGCATGAAAGGGGTGTGTGAGAGACTGTCTTCTGCTATTCTGAGTGGTAACGATACTTCTTTTTTAAATTTTTTCATAGTTTATCAATCCTCTCATGAAAAATCTGCACAGTCGCCACAGACAAAGTCACTGCGGCATCTTCGCTCCTCCTTTTTGCCAGCACCAAACTTGACCTTTGTGGGCCCCCTGACTTTCCTTCTGTTCTCATGTTCCATTTGCTGTTTTCTTGAGGTCTTCTTCTCATGAGGCCAGGTCTTGTGTTGGGTTCATTTTTCTTTGCATAATCCAAAGAATCGTAAATCCTGCCCAAGCCTTGCTTTACCACCACCGATATGGGTTCTGAATCCAAATACAAAGATGACATCTTTGTACATTTTGGTCTTGTACATTTTGGCTAGTTTTTCCAAATTTTCTGTCTTGGGTACCATTGCCTACCCGGGGTGAAGATGTCAATGACCATGTTTCCATTGAAGTAGCTGATCAGCCAGAACTTCCTGATCTGGATAGTACTGTGTCGTTCACGATGGAGGTGATGGAGGTCGATTCTCAGGCAGCTGGCTGGGAAAAGAATGCAGGGATATTTGTAACCCTGAGAAACCCTGGAGACCCAAGAGACTCAAGTGAGGCTATAGATTTTTATTCACGCACTTTCTCTCATGCTCCAAACTGCCCCATGCCAACAGGACAACTGAGGCCATCACTGCCAGCCAGATCTCTCTTCCCTAAAGGCCTGCTGTCTAGAGGAAGGGGCGGCCCTTCATCTTCTCTCCTCCTCATGCCCTGTGCCCTATCTCCTTGCTTCCTCCCCACCAATTACAGCCCCTCCAATCCTTCCCACCCACCAGGTGCCAGACCAGAGCCCAGTGCTTATAACAACACTGCATGCCCATTTCATATGTGAAGCCCAGAGAAGCCAAAGGACCTGCCCCAAACCACACAATAGATGGCAGAGCTGGGATCCGAAGCCAGGAGGTCACTACAGCCCCAGAAGGGGCTGGGAGCGATGTTTGACTAGGGCTGACAATACCTGCAGTTCCCCAAGTGGCCACCAGATGGCCATAAGCACTCACTTCCAGGTAAGACTTTGCTTACCTCTTCTCTCGCTGCCAAGCTGGGGACCTACGCTCTCAAGGGATTTGTGTGTGAAAGAGACACAGATAATATCCACACAAGCTCCTTTCCCAAGCCCCGAGAATCTGGGCATCGTCAGAGCACACATTCTTAGCACAGAACCCATTCATTCATTCAGCCAACATTCACTGAGAGTTCCCCCGGGCTTGGGTTTGAATGGGTGCTACGGACAGAGAGATGATCCAGCCACATCCCTGCATTTTCAACATTCAGTGAATATTTACTGAGCATATACTATTTGCCAGGCAGGGTTCTAGGCACAGAGGATACAGCAATGAACAAAAATCCTTGCCTTCTTCATAGAGCTTCCATTCTGATGGAGCGAGACGGCCAATCTACAAATAGATACTTAATATATTGAGTAGGGAGCCCTCCAAGGTCTCACAGACCAGTGGGACAGACAAACATGTACATAAACAGCCACAACATGGTACAGTATGATTATTTAATAAACACCTTCTTAAGCCCTTATGTGTGTAGGCAGTTAACTACAGAAGAAGATAAACATGGTTCCTTCCTTCATGGAACTTACAGTCTAGAAAACAAATGAGTAATTAATTATATATTTGACACATGCTCTGAAGGAAAAAGGAGGTGACATGATGGAGAATAAGCAGGAGATCTCCTTTAAGTAGGGAGGTCATGGGGCGAGTCACTTGGAGAGAGAATAGAAGAGTTACAAGGAGAGGGCACAGCAGATGCAAAGTCTCCGAGGAGGGAAGGAGTTGATGTGTTTGAGGAATAGAGAGGAGGCTGGTGTGTCTGGAACCCAGTAAGCCACGGGGGCAAGCAGGAGTTGAGCTCAGAGAGGTGGGCAGAGGGAAGATCATGTAAGTCACAGAAAACAGTGAGATGGGGGCTATGGGTGGGCTTAAGCAGGGGAGTGATATGATTTGACATATTTTCAAAGGATCACTGTCTGCTGCGTGGAGAACAGACTGGAGGGGGGTGCAGAGGCAGGAGGCCACTGCAGTCACCCAGGTGAGACATGGTGAGGGGGTGAGGGCTCTGGTGCAGGAAAGCAGATGGATTCACATCTACCAGCTGGGACGAGTGCTGCAGCAGCTCAGCCTTGTTCTGAGACAGTCACAGAGGGCTTCCTGCAGGAGGTGGCCCTTTAGTGGTGTCTTGAAGGGTTAGTTTGTCAGGCAGATGGAGTCAGGGGAGGAAGAGAAGACTCCAGGAGAGAGAACAGCTATGGGATAAAGGCAAGGAGGTATAAAAGAAGGTGTGTATTGTGGGAAGGGCTGTTCTATCTTCTTGGAGGGTAGGAAGGTGTCGGGGTGAGTCCAAGACATTCTGGAGAGACTTCTAGAGCCAAGAATCACAGCGTTTTAGATGCCGAGCTGTTAACTGGAAGAGACTTGGTCAAATCCATGTTTTCAACAGAGCCCTGCACTGTGAGGGCCGGCTTGGGAGGAGCCTGGAGGCCGAGGGGCAGTAAAACCCGGAAAGGGAAGACGAGGGACAAGGACCAGGAGATCTGTAGAGGCAGAATCTGCAGGGTTTTAATCTGGGGCCGAGACAGAGGGAGCGGGTGAGGAGACCATGGTTTCCAGTTGAGGGACTGAGGGGATGATGGGGCCTCCTTGAGAGGAGAAGAGCGACAAGGCAGTTTCAGGGGCCTGAGGGACATCAGGGAGAGGTGCGCTGGAAGCAGATGGACCCACAGGAGGCACAGCAGAGGGGAGAGCAGCCTCTGGTCTCACTGGGGCCTGGGTTCACATCCTGGCCCACCTGGTTGTAACAGTGTGCCCCTGGCCAGGTGATTTTACTTCTGCAGCGTGTAAATTGGGGATAATAAAGCCCATACCTAGAGGGTAGCTGTGGACATTAGATGAGAACCTGCAAGTAAAACTGTTAGTAGAATGGACATTCTTCTAGTAGTATGTGGTAATTGTTAACTATGTCTTATTAGTTACAGTTGTGGCAGCTGGGGAGCAAGCATTGGGCTGGAGACCGAGATGAGACATTCGTTTTCAAATGGGAACTGATTGCAAAGGAAAGGCCGAGCGAGATGACCCGAGAGAGGTGGCAGAGGGCTTAGGACTGAATTGGGCCACCAGTGATGAAGAGGGGGAGGAGGAAAAGGAGAAGCAGAGAGGGGCAAGAAGGAGAGGAGAGGGAAGAGGAAGGCAAGAAAGGAGGAGGGGAGAAAACAGGAAGAGGAGGTGTCCTCCAAGGAACCTGAGAAGTGGCTGCAGAGGAAGAAGAACCAGAAAAGGCCCGTGCCAGGGCAGGAGACCAGGCCGAGGGGAAGGCTGCAGAAAGGCCCAATTGTCCGAGTAACAATGAGACGGGTGACTCGGCCAGAGGGTGTAGTGGGTCAGAGGCAGACGTGGTGGGCTGAGGGGCAGAAGAGTGAAGAGGTGAAGCGAGACGGGCAGCCAGAGCCTAGGGACCAGCTGAAGCCCGTCCCCACAGTCGTGGGGCCTGGTTAGAGAGTGCCCTCGACAAAGCCCCGCCTGCGCCGAGCCGGGGAGGCAGGAAAGAGACCTCGCTTCAAATCCGGATTTTGCCACTAACTGTGACCTCCGACTAGTCACTCACCTTTTCTGAGCCTCAGTTTCCTCACCTGTGAAGTAGGAATAACTCCCTAATCAGCAGACTTTTCGTGAAGCTGCGGGAGGGGGCATCCAGGGACCAGGTCAGCCATTAGTCCTGGACCCTACCCCCTTTGTCCGAGCCGGGTCCCAGACCCCTGGACCCAGCCCCACTTGACCGCTCCCAGTAGCCACGCCCCTGTATGGCCCCGCCCCGAACCAACAAACCCCGCCCCACCTGGTTGCGCCACTGGCCCCGCCTCCTGACTAGCCACGCCTACCTGGCCACGCCCAGGTTGCCCTGGTCTCGCTCCCCACATCTCGGCCGAGCCGAGTCCAGAAGGGACGTGCTACACCAGCTCTCCGCCGGCCGCCAGCCCCTGCCCCCGCGCCCATGGCCGCGCCGGGACCCCGCGCCCTCCGGGCTGCGCTCTGTGGCGGCTGCTGCTGCCTCCTCCTGTGTGCCCAGCTCGCTGTGGCTGGTAACGCGGGACGGGGTCTGGTTGGGGCCTGGGCAGGGTCAGGTGGAGCGTGCCCTTCACCCAGGCGCCTGCCCAGGAGCAGTCTTGGCTTAGGGGGCGGGAGAGGACTTTCCAGATGTGTGCAGGACTCCAGGGATGTGTTGAAGGGGGCTCTAGCTGTGTGTGGAGCCCTGTGTATATATATAGGCTCCAGATGTGAGGGATTAGGGAGCTTCGGGTGTATGGAAGGGAAGGGGCCCCAGGTGTGTCTGGGGGAGGCGGCTCCGAATGCATCTGGGAACCCCAGCTGTATGCAAAGGGAGGACACTCTGGCTGAATGTCAGGGAGGTTCTAAGTGTGTGTAAACATGTGTTTGTGGAAACTCCAGGTGTATAGTGGGGCTTGGGGGATCCAGGTGAGTGTATGTGTGCAGAGGGGTGAGAGCCACAGTAGTGGGGAGGGTGGCTGTAGCTCCAGTCCAAGGAGTTACTCCCACCCTACTCCCAGGTAAAGGAGCTCTGGGCTTTGGGCGGGGAGCCCTGCTTCGCAGGAACATCTGGCCAGCTGTCCGAGGGGCCTGCAAACAGCTGAAGCTCTGTGAGCATTGTGTGGAGGCGGGCAGAGCACACAACCTCTCTGGCTGTGTGTGGGAGCAATGTCCGCAGGAGGAACCAGGTATGGAGTTGAGCCCTCCCCAAGTCGAGTGCCCCCAGTTCTGAACCCCAGGGCCTTGGCCCCTCTCCCCAGACCTCTTCCCTGCACCTTCTCCCACCAGGACGCTGTGTGGCCCCAGCTGAGGTGGTCAAAGAAGGTTGCTCTGTCTATAACCACTCAGAGTCGTGTCCAGGTAAGGGAGCTCCCGCTGGCCTAAGCCAAGTTAGAGGGAGGGGGCTGAGGTGTCCCCAGCCAGAGCTTGCCCTCCAGGAAGGGATCAGCCTCTCTCAGGGAGCGGACTATGCCACGAACACCAGGGTCCAGTTTCAACTCTGCCTTTAGCTCACTGAGAAGTCCCTTCCCCTCTCTGGCCTGTTTCCTCATCTGTGAATTGGTACAGCCGCAGGATCCGGGACAGGAGTGTGGAGGAGATGGGGGAGTTAGCTCTTCTAGTTGAAAGCATAGTGAACACTTTGGAAATTCAGAAGGGAGTGCGGGGAGGGCCTCCTAGAGGAGGTGGCATCAGAGATGATGCTTAAACGTAGAGAGGGAGAGAGGGCACATCTGGTGGAAGGAACTGTGTGAACTAAGGCTTGAAAGTGAACGTGGACCCGGGGACAGAGGGCCTGGTCTGAGTCACAATCTAGCTGTTGGCCTGGACTGGGGTCTTGATGGGAGTTAGGGGGTGGGAAGGCTGGTTTGTTATGGATTCCCTGTCTTTTCAGCTGCCCACCATCACCCCACCTATGAACCAAAGACAATCACAACAGGTAGGCACTACCTGAGGAATGGGGCAGTGGGAGGACCAGAGGTGCAGGGGAGGACAGAGCTGGGCTCCAGCCCTAATGTGCTCTGTGACCTCAGCCCTGTGACTTCTCCCTCTGAGCCTGTTTCCACACCTGTGAAATGGGTTGGGTACTACCTCAGAGAGTTGCTGTGAGGATTTTGAGGGTGTAGAACCTAGTTCAGTGTCTGACGCACCGAAGGTGATCAAGAAATGACGCTTCCTGTCCCTTCTCAACACCAGTTCTGAGGACTCAGGGTGACCCCTCAGGACCTGCCCTTGGTGCTGAGTATGTATGGCTCAGGTTGTCAGTAAGATGTCCTCAGTGACTACCTACTGCACCTCCGGGCCCAGAGAGGGTCACCAAGCAAGCTCCCGGCAGAACAGAGGTGGGAACCCCACCCCTTGGTTCCCACTGGCCCTCAGGGCCTGGAGGTCAGCAGGCTTGGCAGGGATGGCTGAAGAGGCTCTTGGTTAATTAAAGCCAGAAATGTGATCTCGGAGGCTGAATTATTGATGGCTCGGCTCCCTCCGGCTCAAGTCCCAGATGGGTCTTGTGTAGCTCGTTTCTTCCCTCTTCTGCTCCTCTTCCCCAGTGTCCTTCTCTGGGGCTCCCTGAGCTGCCGCTGGGACCACCCTTTGCCCTTCATATTCTCAGACCCCCCTTACACAAGCTACACCCTCTGGGAGGCAGACCCAGCTCCCGACTGCGCCCCTGTCCACTGCCCCAGAATGATCTCCCACCACCAGCCCTGCCCTGTGCTGGGCACCTGGCCCAGGACCTGAAACTGAATCCCTGGTGGGAGTTGATGGCTAACGTGGGACAGCTGGGAGCCACTCAGACAGCCTGGCAACCGTGGGCCCTAAGGCGGGGCAGGGGAAAGGGTCAGGGTGAGTTGGTGTAAGTCTGGCTCTGTCCTAAGTGCGGGGTGACTTTGGACAGGGCTAGCCCTCAGAGCCCAGCTTCTCCCTCTGACATACATCCTCTAGTCTCCGTTTATCCACTCGGTAGGGTGTGGGCCTCCACTTCTTCCTCTGCTCCTTCCCTCTCTAAGTAGGGACCCCGACAGTGGGTGACTCCACGATCTCAGGACCCGGAGTCCAGAAGGAAACCACATCATCTGAATCTGGGCTTTGAACCCTGAAACCCAAGGCTGAAAGAGACTCTGAGCCGAGGGGCTCTAGATGCCCCCAGTTCTGCGTCCATCCTCACCCTGTTGGGCCAGGGTGGGAGACGGAGACTGGAAGGGAGCTCAGTCACCATCTGGTCCATGTGATCAAGAGGCCCAGAGAGGGTGTGAGAGGCATCAAGCCACAGATCAAGTCAGGAGCAGAGCCAGGGCTGGAGCCAAGGCCCTGCCCTCCCCAGCCAGGCACTGTCCCTCTCATCAGGCACTTCCCAACTACCCACAGGATCTGGACTGAGCTTCTGAGCCTGCTGTTCAAGGCTCCCATAGTGAGGACTGGGGCCTCCCGGTGACCTGTGCCAGTTATTGGGGTGGGGCTGGGATCCTGGTCCACAGAGGCTTGCTATCACCTCCACTCTGCAGGAAGCCCCCCGGTCCCCGAAGCCCAGAACCCTGGCTTTGACGGGGCCAGCTTCATTGGGGGCGTAGTGCTGGTGCTGAGCCTGCAGGCAGTGGCCTTCTTTGTCTTGCGCTTCCTCAAGGCCAAGGACAGCACCTACCAGACACTGTGAGTACTTGGCCAGCCAGCAGAGTTCCGGCTCACTTCTCCGCCTGACTCCTGCCCCTCCTGCCCCTTAGTGTCAGTGCACTGTCTTCTCAATGGGGCAGCCCTAAGGGCAGTGACCCCTCCCACTGGCCCCCAAATGAGCCACACCCCTCCCTTCTCCCTCCTCCAGGTGTGGGGTCCTCTCTGCGGGTGATGGCTGGGGCCAGGACTCAGCCTGGGCCCTGTGTCTGGGAGCCTGGCTAAGCCCACCTGTCTTTGCCCCCTCATGCTGCCAGCAGGGAGGAGAACCAGTAGGTGGTAGCCCAGGCGAGCCTTCAGCCTGCAGCTCTGTGGCCACGGGCAGGAGCCTGGGTCGTGTGTGGTTTGCTTTTCCTCTGAGAAGGCGAGCTGCTCTGAAGCCCCCGTGTGCCGTGTGTACTGTGGGGCAGGTTGCCACAGCCTCCATTAAAGTGTTTGCTCTTCCAGCTGCTGCCTGCTCTCTGGGGGTGGGGGTCCCTGCTGAGGCAGGGCTACCGCCCTGAGTGCCCTCTCTGTCTGGCCTCTGCAGAATCTGACCCCCTCCGGGCCTGGATGCCACACTGAGGGGAAGGAGGATGAAGAGGCTGCCCTCTTGGCCCCCTGGTGGGCGCTGGGGGTGGGAAAAACTTTGGTTACCAATTTCTGGCCACTGCAGGCACTGAGCAGGCTCAGTGCCCAATATCTGACATCCTCTCCTGTCCTGGGCCTGGTATCTGCAGCTGAGAGCATCCTTCAACCACCTGCTGTCTCCTCTGTCATCCCTGAGGGGCCCCCTGCCTGTCACTGGGTCTGTGCCAGCCTCTTCCCACCGACCTGGCCTGGGCACTGTCCCAAAATAAAGGAACTCTCTCCAGCACTGTGCTTCATGTCCCATGTCTTGGGCTGTGTGTGGACTGGATGGGGTGAAGGTATGACCACCGTCTCCTCCTCAGTGGGAATTCAGCCTTTGTCACCTTTTAAAATACTTTCATTCGTTCTATGTGTTTAATTCCCTCCCCCTGCCCTTTACAGAAGAGGGTACAGCGACTCAGAAAGGCAAGTAGACTTGCTCAACGTCACACAGTGGGACAGGGCAGGGCTGGGATTTGGATCCAGGTTTTTCTGACTCCAGAGTGAGCAGAGCTTCAGAACTCCTGCAGAGGCATCTCCAGGCTCTCTAGGCTGCTGACGTTGGGTCTCTGCCCCGGTGCCAAGGTGGAGACACCCCCAGGACTCTCGACAGTCATTTCCATGTGCCTGGCCTCCCTCACTCAGGCCCTCCTGAAAAGCCCCGCCCAGGCCTGCCTCCCACCCTTCACCCCCAACCCTGGGCCCAGATGTCTTCCCTGACTAACCTCTTCCACCCGTGGGGCACTTGCTGGAAACTATGCTTGTGGCTGAGCTCGACATTTAATCCCATGACTGTCTGAGGAAGCTGAGAGAATAGAGAGCAACGGTTGAGAGTCCAGCCTGTGGAGCCCGACTGCTCTGTGTGAACTGGAGCAAGTTCTTTAACAGTTCTGGGCCTCAGTTTCCTCACCTGTAAAGTGGGGCAACAGCAGTATCCATCTCAGTGGGAGGCGGGGAAGGTTCAGAGCAGCACTTGCCCCATCAGCTTCATTCCAGGGCACCTGTCCACCCTTCCATCTGTGCAGCCTGCCGTGGGGCCTTCGGCATCTATTCCTCCCCCAGGCCAAGCCTCCTCGCAGGGTCTCCCACTGCAGCTGGAAGGGCTCCGAGGGACTCTGGGGTCCCCAGGGAGTTCCAGCCACTCCTTGGCCTCACAGAGGGCTCGCCTGCCTACACGTCGCAGCACCATCGGCAATGCCCCTCCGCCTGCACATGCACTTCACCAAAGCCCCCCATCCTCTCAGACATCAGCCTCCCCTCGAGCCACCCCTCCAGCCTCTTGGATCTGCCTCTTGTTACCCAGCCTGCCTTGCTCTCTCTCTTCTCCAAGCCTTTGCACAGGCAGTTTCTCCTGCCTGGACCACCCTCTGCTTGCTTCTCCACCCAGCACTTAAGTGCTGGCAAGGATAATGCCCATTCTCTCCAGGGCTGAGGGAGGAAATGCCCTCATCTCCTGCTGGCTTTCACCCAGTTAAGGAAATTTATTTATTGGATGTTTTCTTTTCAAAAGTAGTAGATGCCTATAAGGAACAAAAGGACGATACAGAAGTTTATATAGAGTGAGAATTGCTCTTCCCCTGGTCCCACTCCCCAGAAATAACTATCTTTCACAGTATGTTTCAGACCTTTTTCTGTGAATTTACAACATGCACACATTTAGCTTTTTTAAAATACAAAATGCAATTGTGCTATGCGCATTATTCTGCCACTCTGTCCCTTTTGTTAGAGATCAGATTTGCCCTGACTTGTCCAGGTGGCGATAATTTATTTGCATCCTCTCCTGTCCAGTTGGGCCATTTCCACTTTGGTTATTAGAAGCAGCACCATGATGGACAGGCTTGTCCGCAGATCTTGGCACACCTGTGGGAGAGTGTGGGGAGAACAAGTCGCTATAACTGGAATGGCAGTCTCAGAGTGGCCATCTCATGGATCCATCCTGTCTGGCAAGCTCGGCCTCCACCTTCCCTGATGCCCACTGGACCTCAGCCCGCCCCACCCGATAAGCACTGGGCCTGGCATAGAGGAGGCCCTCCAGGAGAGTTTGATGAATGAATGAATGAATGAATGAACAAAGGAGCCTTCCTTCTCCTTCCTATCACCAGAGGTCTCTGTCCAGCTCAGATTGCATGCCACACATCTGGACCATGGCTGCTGCTTCCACACTAGCCTCCCAGCCTCCAGGCCTGCCCTGCACGGGCTGCCCATGTGATTGGCCTATATTAGCAACTGTTTCCTAGGCGCTGCCAAGGGCTCCCCAATAGACTTGAGGGTGGGCATGAAGTCACTTCACTAAGGGTGCTTCTCCCTGCTGGGGGGCATAGACTTGGACAAAATCTTTGTGGCTCTGGGCATATAAGTGCCAGAGAGCACAAGTCATGCCCTGTCTTTGGGCCTCCATTTCTCTTTGTTTATTCATTCATTTAACCAATATTTCTTGAGCATGTGCTTTGTACCAGGCCTATAACCCAGGGCCAATAATAATGACGATGAGCAGGGCTGCGTAGGGATCAGAGGCGATGTGCAGACCACACCCAGCATGACTTGTGGAGTGCAGCAGGTGCCCAACAAATGGTAGCAGTGCTCATTCTTAATACTGTTGTCAGGGATCAGGGAAGAATTCCTAGTGGAGATGGCATTAGGGCTGGACTGTCAGGGACAGGTAGAGCTTCGCAGGTAGAGATGAAGAGGAGGGCATTCCAGATGGAAGGCACAGAATGAGCTAAGGTTCAAAGGCAGAAAATCCCTATGGGAATCTAGAGGTCTAGAGTGATGGCTGGGGAGCTCTGGAGGCCAAGGTCAGAAGTTGGACTCCATCCTGCTTGGACAGGACAGGGATAATGACCATTCTCTCTGGGGCTGAGGGTGGAAATGCCCCCACCTCCTGTTGGCTTCAGCCTGGGTGGGGTGTCCTTGGGGAGAGACAATGAGAGGAAGTCTTGTATCATGTCCTCCCACCAGCCTGGCCCCTTATAAACGGGCATCCTCTCTCAGGGGTACCAGCAAGATG
Source organism: Equus przewalskii (assembly GCF_037783145.1). Taxonomy (NCBI): domain Eukaryota; kingdom Metazoa; phylum Chordata; class Mammalia; order Perissodactyla; family Equidae; genus Equus; species Equus przewalskii. The sequence goes on from NC_091832.1 coordinate 28,269,561, forward strand.
GGCCTACTGTGGACCCCACTCTCCCTTTTGCTCCTCTTGCTTGGGAAGCCTGCCTGCATGAGGACCCAGGACCACCCCAGCTGTCCAGGTAGGGGCCTAGGGTGCCCTTTCCAACAGCACACCCTCATTCCCTGCCTGGGCGTCCTTCTCCCACCCAGGCTCACTAGCCTCAAGGAGCAGGGTGGGAGTTTGATAATCTGGGCTCTGCACATAAATGGATGCAAATAGATGCAAATAGTGCAAAACCTTGCCAGCTCCGGAGGCAAGTGTCCTGACAGCTAGAATCTGGGAAATAGAGAACAGCAGGGGGGTCTGGGAGAGATGTGCCCTCCATGCCCACCGTGTGCCCACCCGGCTCTGAGTTTTCTGCAGAACCCAGGGAACTGGAAACCAGCAAGGTTGTCCTCCTGTCCAGCTGTCCTGGAGCCCCAGGAAGTCCTGGGGAGAAAGGAGCTCCAGGTCCTCAAGGTGAGAGATACTGGGGAGCAGGCAGGGACCTGGGGTAAACTGGGGAGGCTGGGGGTGCACCAATTACTGTCTGTGCTGAAAGGCCATGATAAAGGGGCAAGGAAGCTTCTGTGTGCTGGGCTCCAGGCTGGGTGCCAGCATCCTAAGATCGACTCTGTGAGGTAGGTGGCACCATCCCCATTTTACTGAGGGGGAAAGTGAGCCTCAGAGAGGCTAAATAGTTTGCCCACAATCACAGCCAGTAAAGGGTGTAGCTGGGATTTGACATCTGGCTCAGGATCCCTCCTTGCTTTTCAGCCCTGGCATAGGGTGGGACTTAAAACATCTTTGCCTTTGGGATTTCAGGGCCACCTGGACCACCGGGCAAGATGGGCCCCAAGGGTGAGCCTGGTTAGTGTGTGGGACTGGGGCCTCTTTTCCTTTCTTTGCTTCTGTCCCTGGACTAGAGAGGGGAATGTCTCTGCTTGGCTGCTGCTCAGCAATTGGCTGTGATTGTCCTCAGGCAGGGGGATGGAAGGCTGGGAGGAGAGGGGAGGATTGGAAGGGCCTGGGCACTCTACCCTTGGGCAGTTTTCTGGCATTCCCTTGGGGGTCTCAGACCTCAGAGCCAACATGAGTCCTTTCCCTGGAGCAGGAAATCCAGCGAACCTGCTCCGATGCCAGGAGGGTGAGGCAGCCTTTGCAGGAGCCCGGAACTTGGAATCAGTTGGTGCTGGGGTGTTGGTGGACCGCCAGGTGTGACCCAGCCCTCCTTAGAACCCCCTTCAGGGGTCCTCGAAGGAGTTGAGAAGCCTCCTGGGGTCCCACACCTGACCTGTCTCATTGCCTGTGGGATAAGGGTTGGGGCATAACTTGGGGACTCCCCTCAGTCCATCTCCCTTTCCCCAGGCCCCAGGAGCTGCCAGGAGCTGCTGAGCCAGGGCGCCACCTTGAGTGGTTGGTACCACCTGTGTCTACCTGAGGGCAAAGCCCTCCTTGTCTTTTGTGACATGGACACTGAAGGAGGTGGCTGGCTGGTGAGTGTCAGGTGGAGAAGGGAACCCCAGGCCAGGCCCAGTGAGCGCTTCTGCCCCTTGACCCCTAGAGGGAGCCAGAGCCCACTGGAGCTGAGCCATTCCTTAGAGTAACTGACCAACATTTACTGAGCTCCCAGGGGGCCTGAAGAAGTCTGAGAAGGCTTCACAGAGGAGGTGCCATTTGAAAGGGTCTTGAAGGTTGTGTAGAAGTTCTCTAGACAGACGAGGTACAGAAGGGCATTCCAGGTAGAGGGAAAGACAAACACAGGGAGGCAGGGGAGTACAAGAGGGTTGAGGGGACCATGTGAGTGAGCTAAGAGCAGGTATGAGTGGTCGGCTGAGGTCTACTGGTGTGGGTCCAGCATGGATTGAGGGCCTCTGCAAAGGCCAGTTCATGGAGGGCACTGAATGACTGACTGAGGAGCATGGAGGGCAATGGAGAGCCATGGGAGAGTTTTATGCAGGGGAGACTTCTGTTTTGGAAAGATGACCCACACTACAATGTGGGAGATGCATGGCAGTGGGGGACAAGAGTGGAGGCAGGGACAGAGGTTAGCAGGACTATAGAGGTCCAGGCAGGAGAAGACAGAGGGCAGTGGAGGCAATGGAAACAGAGGTACCTAGACTGAAAGATATGTAGGAGGGAAACTACAGGGTCTGGGGACTGTTTGACTTGAAGGAGGATGTGCAGGGAGCATCAGGGTAAGGCCACGAGTCCAGCTTGGGCCTCTGGAGGTGACCTCTCTGCTCTAATATCTTGGTTCTTATCATAGTAAATTAAAGCAGGTATTTTGAAGCTGACTCCCAGCAGGACTGACCATCTCCCGAAGGCAGGGACAACATTTCTATCATTTCAATCTCCTCCAGGACTTGCAAGGCTTTGGTGTGAACTTGAGTGTCAGTAAAAGTTAATAAGGGAATGTAGAGTTCACCAATGTAGTCACAGGCAAAGCTCACTTGGACTCACACTTTATCAACAAGCCCCAATCCCAAGGCGGGTGTTGGCCCACCGCCACAGTGCACCCACTCTCAGCTGCCACTGCCCCCGGCTTCTCCTCACCCCACACCTAGCCTGGAGGAACGGCTGGTGTGCTGGCCTTCTCTGCCTCCCTAGGTGTTCCAGAGGCGACAGGATGGTTCTGTGGATTTCTTCCGCTCTTGGTCCTCCTACAAAGCAGGTTTTGGGAGCCAGGAGTCCGAATTCTGGCTGGGGAATGAGAATTTGCACCAGCTTACCCTCCAGGGCAAGTTCCCCACAGGGTCCAGGGAGCTTGAGGGGCATTCCTCTGGCATTCCGAATCCCCACCCTGGGATCTGAGGCTGCCTCCCTCCCCGCCCCCTCCTTCCCTCAGGTACCTGGGAGCTGCGGGTGGAGCTGGAGGACTTCAATGGCAACCGCACCTTTGCCAGCTATGAGTCCTTCCACCTCCTTGGGGACACAGATCACTACCAGCTGGTTCTGGGCAAGTTCTTAAAGGGCACTGCAGGTGAGTGACCCTAAGGTGGGCCCGAGAGTAGGGGAAGAAGGCGAGGGAAGCTGGATCCTTGCCCAGTGCTGCCACTGCCTCCATGAATGACCCAGGGCAATTCCTTCCCCTCTGTGGGCCTCAGTTTCCTCATCTGAGAAATGGCAATCATGAGACAGGGTAGTGCAAGAGTGAAGAATTTGGGCTCTGCAGGCAAACTGACCTGAGTTTGAATCCACCTATGTCACTTACTATGTGACCTTGGGCAAGTCCCTTCTGCATCAGAGCCCCAGTTTCCTCCCCCAAAATGGGCAAGGAGGCAGGGTGGGAGGTTGTGGGAGCCATCTGGGGCCCTGTTGAGTGTTAGCATTATCTGCTTTGGAAGAGGAACCAGGGAAGCCTTTTCTTCAGAGAAACAGTGACTGTTGAGGGGAGACTTGAGGGAAGTGGTTATGAGGAGGTACCTCAGGGGGGCGCCTTTCCTGCCCAGGCATCCGAGAAGTCCCTCCCAGCTCTCCCTGGCAGAGGCGCTCAGGCTGCTGATGGGAGCTGGGTGGAGACAGAGGAGCTAGAGGGAAGCTGGGGATTCTGGGAGGGAACAAGGAAGGGGGAGGAGCTAGTGGCTTGGGAGCCACAGTCCCTATACACGACCCAGTGCCCCTGTGACTAGCTGGGTTACCTTGTGCAAACGCCCTGGCTCCTTGGCACTGCTGTTTTCTCACGGGGCCTGATAACATCCACCTGGTAGTTGCTCTGAGGCTCCTGCAAGATCCTCTCTTCAAGGGTGCCAGGCATGCTGCCAGGCACCAAGGTGCCTCCTCTCCCCTCCCTGCTAGGGGACTCCCTGAGCTTCCACAGCGGGAAGCCCTTTACCACCCACGACGCTGACCATGATACAAGTGGGGGCAACTGCGCGGTGACTGTCCACGGCGCCTGGTGGTACGGATCCTGCTATCAATCCAATCTCAACGGGCGCTATGCGACGTCCCAGGCCACTGCCCACAAGTATGGCATCGACTGGGCCTCAGGCCTGGGCGTGGGCCACCCTTACCGCAGGGTTCGCATGATGCTTCGCTAGGGTACCCTGGCAGCCAGCGCGCTTATCTCTCTTGTACAGCTTCCGGACCCTCAGTGACCCCTCCCTGTTGCTAACCATCTCTGCTCTCCTGTCCACATTTAAAAATAAAATCATTTTAACCCTTTCCTGGCTTGCAGACTCTTCCAGTTACTGGGAAAAACTCAAGAGGACAGAGCAGGAACATAGGTTTCAGCTCCATTCAAGAAAGACCTTCCTTCTGGTCAGGAAGATGGAAAGGTAGACCTCCTAAGGTAGTGAGGCTTCTATCTCTGGAGGTGTGCAAGCCAGGGCCAGAGGAGCATTCAGTGAAGGACTTGGAAGAGATTCAAACATCCACTGACAATGCCCTTGGGCCCTCGGGTCCTGCAAGTGGATGGATTTGTGGTGTGGATCGCACAGCTTTCTCACTCCCTGTTGCCCTTCTAGGTTGTCTGTTTTCCACCCCAGCCTCTGTTGTAAGGCGAGTTCTTATCCTCTGCTACTTCTTCCCTGTTCCATTAGGGGCTGGATGAACTCGGGGTCAAACTAAGGAGGGTATATTTTTCTTCCATGGGGCAACGGGGTGGTGAAACAGCAATTACTGAGCTGGCCTTTGTCGAGCGGTTAGTTTGCTAGAGCCATATTCTATCCAGAGGCAGAGGCTGATCTCTGCAATCTGACAGCAGTCCTGAGTTTGCATCCTGCTCTGTCATGGAGCCAAGTGATCTTGGACAAGTTTCTCAACCTCTCTAAGTCCCCAGTTCCTGATTTCAGAGTCCAGAGGTTTACACCACGTTGCTGCCTCACTAATTCACACTAAATTCTTAGGAATTTGGAGCTGGGAAGCGGTTGTAGCCCAACGGCTGAAGTTTCTGGGGCTTCAGGTAGGTAGAGAAATGTTTGGGTGAAGACTCTTCTCAGAACCCATGGTCATGTTCTGGGTGGAAGTCAAAGGTCAGCAGATTGAATTCTGGGGAAAGTAGCCCCCTGGCAAGAGGGCAAAGGCCCAGGCTTAGATGCCAAGTCCCACACCAGGGCTGAGGGCCTCCTGGCAGGCCCAGAAGCAGGCTTCCCCCATTCCAGTCCCTCCCTGGACACCCACTCTTCACCGTGTTCTGCACACCCTGATGTCTTTGGAGATCCATTCATTCAACAGGTCTCTGCAGTGCACTGCCTGCAATTCGCACCTCTTCCGTATTGCTGGCCTGGGCACACATTTTATGAGCTTCTGCTGTGAGGAGTCCACGGTGGTTGGCGTGCACAGGGGCACAGGCTGTTCCGGAAGCGGCCAGACTCAGAAGTTCTGGAGAGAGAGTAGGGAGGGGAGAGGCCGAGTCCCGGGCCGCTAGGGAGCGGTGCTGCCCCAAAGCCGAGGGTGGAGCTTTCCCAGTCGGCCGGGAAAGGGCTGGGCTCAGCCTATGTGCGAGGGCGGGAGAGAGCAACTGCGGGAGCTCTGCTGCGGAGTCCTGGTGGCGGACACTGCCGGACTGATTCCCGGGATCCCCACGTGACTCTCAGCCGCGGATCACTGGATGCCCCAGATTCCCGGGATCCAATTCCCGATTTCAGATCCTCAGGACCTTGCAATTTGGAGCCTGGATTTCGCCCTGAGCTCCAGATTTCCGGAAGGGGACCTCCAGCCGGATTCTGCATCTCCAGATCCCGTAGGAGATTTCCGATTCCGACTGGATTCCCTAACCCAAGATCCCTGGACCCGCCGCCCCTGGCTCCTGCCCCGCCCAGAGTGCCCAGAGCCGGGCGCCGGACGCCCGAGCGCCCCCGCATGGCGGGGCCGTGCCCGCGGTCGGGGGTCCTGGAGCGCGCCGGCAGCTGCTGGCAGGACCCGCTGGCCGAGGCGTTGAGCCGGGGCCGGCAGATCACAGGGTCCCCGGGCCGAGGCTGCGGGCGAAGCCGGCCGCTCAGCGTGGTCTACGTGCTGACTCGGGAGCCACAGCCTGCGGTGGAGTCCGAGGCAGGAGCCGAAGCGGAGCCGCTGCCCCTACGCTGCCTGCGCGAGGCCTGCGCGCAGCTCCCCGGATCGCGGCCGCGGCCGCAGCTGCGTAGCCTGCCCTTTGGGACGCTGGCGCTGGGAGACACCGCGGCGCTCGATTCCTTCTACAACGCGGGTGAGCGCGCGCTGGGGGCGGGGCCCGTAGCCGGGGCGGGGCTTAGATCTTGGGCGGGACTAAAGGAGGCGGGGCTCGGTGACTCACTGGAGACCCCGAGATGGTTGCGGGGTCTAGGGGGCATAGCCAAAGCTGAAGGGCCGGGCCCTGATAACAGTGGTATTTAGGGGGTCTGGAGCGAGGCCAGGCTCAGGCTAAGTGGGACTTAGCGGATCCACGCCCGGCTCCGGGCTTCAGGGTTGGGGCGTTAGCACTCTGGAGTCGGCACGGTGCCTAGGGAGCCGGGGCAGAGGGTGGTATCTCAGGAGTAGGGGTGGAGAACTCAGCCTCAGGATGAACTCTGGCGGACCTCCTGGGGGCGGATCCTAAGAGGTGGAGCCTGGACTAGGGAAAGGGGACGTACGTGGGAGGCTGGAGACCAGGGGTCCTAGCATACTGCTTCCGAGGGTCGGGCTAGAGAGACAGAAAGGGAAGCGAAGGGACCCAATCAGACTGGATTCTGGGCGAAGGATCTTAGGTTGTGAGACCCCAAAAGCCCCGAGTGAGTGGGCGAGGCTGGAGGCGGAGCACGGTCCTCCGGGGGCGGGGCCAGAAAGCGCGGGTCGCCCCTCCCTCCCGCCATCCCGGACGCCCCGCCCCCGATGCTTATTTGTTCAACCGAGAGTCCGGGAACCATGCTTGCCGGATGTCCATAAAATCGCAGCCTAAAACTGAAGGCTGACTCGACCTCGAGGACACAAAGACACGCGCAGACTCATAGAGTCACAAATCGCATATACGTTGACTTACACAGGCTCTCGCAGATGCTGTCTGCACACAGAGATGCAGTCAGACACACTAAGCTACACACACACACACACACAGGCACACACATACAGGCACAGCATTGTCTAGCACACTGCTGGTGCCTGCCCCTTTCAGGAGACTACGTTGACGTCCCAGGGAGGGTGACTTCTGTGTTTGAACAACTCCTGCCTTTCAAATGGCCTGGAACAGGCTCTGGGCTGGTGCACCGCCTCCCCTTCCTCCACACCCAGTGCCCACAGACTCCAACAGTTGGATGAAGGTCCTAGCCCTTTGAGCCTAACTCTTCTCCTGTAACACCACAGATAATAGTTCTGTGTAAGAGCCAGAGGGACCCAAAAGGGGAAAACTGAGGCCCAGAGCAAAATTAGACCATGCTGGAATCACACTAGAAGGCAGGCCAGGCCAGGATGGATCCCCAGGCTCCTTCCCCACCAAGCTGGGCTTCAGGGCTCAGGGCCTCCGCCCGTGTGCCCACAGATGTGGTGGTGCTAGAGGTGAGCAGCTCCTTGGCGCAGCCTTCCCTGTTCTACCACCTTGGTGTGCGTGAGAGCTTCAGTATGACCAACAACGTGCTCCTCTGCTCCCAGGCAGACCTCCCTGATCTGCAGGCTCTGCGGGTACGTGGCCAGGTGGCTGGTAGGGGCAGCCACAGGGCTGGGATGGGGCCTACCTAGAGCACCAGTAACTGACTGTCTGTTCCCTGCAGGAGGATGTTTTCCAGAAGAACTCGGTAAGCAGAATCCACTCTTTCCTTTAATGTGCCCTTTGACCTCCACTATGACTTCTGACCTCCACTATCTTTCCTTGCCTCCTCAGTCACCTCTGACCTCCCAAATGTCCCTGACATTCTTATGACCCTCTGTTCCTTATTGTCTCCCTTCACAAAGTGTGCCCTTCCCTGCTATTCCCGTCCCCATTTTTGGTGCCCTCTAACCCCTTCACTGCCCCTTTCTAACCTGGTGCTGACCTCTGACCTCCACTGATTCCTGCCTCCCTCCCACCAGGACTGCGTTGGCAGCTACACACTGATCCCCTATGTGGTGACAGCCACTGGTCGGGTGCTGTGTGGAGATGCAGGCCTCCTGAGGGGCCTGGCTGATGGGCTAGTACAGGCCGGGGTGGGCACTGAGGCCCTACTCACACCCCTGGTGGGCCGGTTTGCCCGCCTGCTGGAGGCCACACCCACGGACTCTTGGTAATGGGGGTCCACAGAGAGGGCACACCAGGAGGAGGCTGATGAGGGGACAGTGGGCTGGGGCTGAGGGACGGGCCCCACCATTCTCTCTCCCTCCCTCCCCTGCCGCGGGCATCAGTGGCTATTTCCGGGAGACCATTCGGCAGGACATCCGCCAGGCCCGGGAGCGGTTCAGCGGGCAGCAGCTGCGGCAGGAGCTGGCTCGCCTGCAGCGGAGACTGGACAGCGTGGAGCTGCTGAGCCCCGACATCATCATGAATCTGCTGCTCTCCTACCGTGACGTGCAGGTGTTTGGTGCTCAGAGAGGCAGCCAGGGCAATGGCATTAGGTGCCAGACAAACCCGAGTTCAGCTCCTGGCTGTGCTACTCAGCCAACGGTGGCTTTGAGCAAACCATCTGACATCTCTGAGCCTCAGTTTCCTTGTTTGTAACAGGGGATGCTCATGTCATCATCTCCCAGGGCAGTTGTGAGACTAGGGCACACAGTGGGTTCCCCGTGTAAGGTGTAGTGTCTGCACTACCTGCTGGGCCTGAGGGAGGTGTGCAGAGGATGGTGGGTGGGTGGGTGGGAAGGTGGGGTGTTGAGGCTGGGAGGGGACCCCAGCTCAAGGTTTTCCTCAGGGTCTGGGGGCCGATGGGACCCACTAGAGGCATCATGCCAGTGCATGCTATTCTCTCATGCAGGACTACTCAGCCATCATTGAGCTGGTGGAGACGCTGCAGGCTTTGCCCACCTGTGACGTGGCTGAGCAGCACAACATCTGCTTCCACTACACGTTTGCCCTCAACCGGTGAGTGGCACAGCAAGGCTTGGGTCATAGCCAGATGGGGACATAGATGTCTGCTGTGCGAGGTCATTGCTGTCTGGGATCACCTCTGTCACGGAATATGCTGACCATTTGATGTCAAATGGTCCCTGTTGTTCTAGGTTACTGCTGTCCAGGGTGGGGTGGGGTGGTGGTGCTGCCCTTGGAGTTGTCACAGCTGTCCAAGGTCACTGATCCTCAGAGTCATTGCAGCTAGGAATCACTTTCACCTGGGATCACTACCTCTAGAAAGGACAGTGCTGACCAGGGTCACTGCCATTTTGGTTCATTATTGTCAGGCCCCTGGAAGGGTTTCTGATGTTCAGGTCTGGGGGTCCCTGGACAGAGCCGAGCAGGGCCATCAGGCAGGTCCCCAGCACACTTTCCCTTCCCCTAGGAGGAACAGGCCTGGGGATCGGGAGAAGGCACTGGCTGTGCTGCTGCCGCTGGTACAGTTTGAGGGCTCTGTGGCACCTGACCTATACTGCATGTGTGGCCGTGTCTACAAGGACATGTTCATCAGCTCTGGCTTCCAGGATGCTGAGCACCGGGAGCAGGCCTATCACTGGTAAGAGAGTGGACAGTGGGCTGAGCTAGTAGGATGTGGGATGGGGCTTTGGGCATCAGTCCAGTCCTACGTCCCCCCACCCCACCCCAGGTATCGCAAGGCTTTTGACGTCGAGCCCAGCCTCCATTCAGGCATCAATGCAGCCGTGTTCCTCATCGCCGCCGGGCAGCGCTTTGAGGACTCTGAGGAGCTCCAGCTTATTGGTGAGCCCCAATCCTGCCCCTGCCTCTCCACAAACGGGGACTCAGGGCAGGGAGAGAGAACACTGGGCTGAATCTGGGACTGAGCTCATCTCCTTTTGGACCTATTCTGCCTGAACATACACCTGGGTCCTCATACCTATCCTGGTTTCTCAAGGGCCCACAACTGTTCCTAAGCTCATGCCTGTTTTCCTTACACACAGAATTCCACATGCACTTGTTTCCAAACCCTCACCTGTGCCTGAGCTCCTACTCCCACCTGAGATCTTGCTACACCAAAGTTTTCACCCATATCTATGTTCATGCCACATCAATGTTGTGGTCAATACCTGCAACCACTCTCACTAGGGCCCATGCGCCTCTCTCCCAGGCATGAAGCTGGGCTGCCTGCTGGCCCGAAAAGGCTGTGTGGAGAAGATGCAGTATTACTGGGATGTAGGCTTCTACCTGGGAGCTCAGATCCTCGCCAATGACCTCACCCAGGTGGTGCTGGCTGCAGAGCAGCTGTACAAGCTCAATGCCCCCATATGGTAGGTGGCCCCCTCTGCAGCGTTGGCCTGGCCTGGGCTTTCAGCTCCTGCACTGGCATTCTAGCCTGAGCCCTGAGCCAATGACCTGACCCCTTCTAGACCAGTTCCCATGGCATCCAATGCCCATGTTCTGGCCACATCCAAGTCAGTCTACTCTCCCTGGCAGTGCTAGCTGGTGCCTAGGCTGAGTTGAGGGTACGGCTGTGCCTGCAGGTATCTGCTGTCCGTGATGGAAACCTTCCTGCTGTACCAGCATTTCAGACCGACACCAGAGCCCCCTGGAGGACCCCCACGCCGTGCCCACTTCTGGCTCCACTTCTTGCTACAGTCCTGCCAGCCGCTCAAAACGGCCTGTCCCCAAGGGGACCAGTGCTTGGTGAGGCCCATGAGGGTGGGGGATCTGGGAGAGGGGCAGGGCCTTTCTCATGGACCCCACTCCGCCTGTCATCTGCAGGTGCTGGTCCTGGAGATGAACAAGGTGCTGCTGCCTGCAAAGCTGGAGGTTCAGGGTACGGACCCGGTGAGTGCAGTGGCTGTGAGCCTGCTGGAGCCTGAGACTCAGGTAAAGTCACCGCCGAATCCCCCCACTCCCCACCAAGCACCCCTTCTTTGGAGCCTTTCTCCCATCCCCAGAACCCACCTCTGCTCCACAGCAGCGCTTCTGACCCTCTGTCTTTTTACAGGACGGTCCCTCCAGCTGGACCTTCCCGGTCACCTCCATCTGCGGGGTCAGGTGAGGGGTGAGGCCTGGGGGCCGCACAGGTGACGACAGAGGCCGCTGCTGGCTGGCCTGGCACTCACTTGGGTTCTTCATCCCTTCCCAGCGCCTCCAAGCGAGACGAGCGCTGCTGCTTCCTCTACGTGCTTCCCCCGGCCCAGGATGTCCAGCTGTGCTTCCCCAGCGTAGGGCACTGCCAGTGGTGCGCGCGCCTCTCGGGGTCGGGGTACCCTGAGGGCCGGGATGCTCGGGGCAGTGAGAGAAAGGAAGGGACACGTTCCCTGGGTGCTCTGACATAGGAGGGAACAGTTTCCACCCAAGGTGCCCCTCCCACTAGTCTGACCTCCCTCGCCCTCAGGTTCTGCGGCCTGATCCAGACCTTGGTGACGAATCCGGATTCCACGGCGCCTGCGGAGGAGGCAGAGGGCGTGGGGGAGGTGCTGGAGGTGAGGAACGGGGGCTGGGAGTTGGAGGAGGGGGAAGGGCTGAGAGCCCTGCTGAACCCCCATCCCATCCACCCCCGCAGTTTGATTATGAGTACACGGAGACAGGCGAGCGGTTGGTGCTGGGCAAGGGCACGTACGGGGTAGTGTACGCCGGCCGCGATCGGCACACGCGGGTACGCATCGCCATCAAGGAGATCCCGGAGCGGGACAGCAGGTGTGGTGCCCAGGGCCGCGCGGGCGGGGCTCAGGGCTCGCAAGGGCCCAGGGGGGCGGGTCAAGTGCGAGGGACCAGAGTTGAGAGGGTCCTGTAGGCGAGGGAAACGCCGACGCCCTAGTGGTTGGCCCGAGTGAGCGGGCTCGTAGACGCGAGAGTCAGAGCCTGGGGGACCCAGGCCTGTGGGCAGAACCGCAGGGACCAGGCGGGCGGGCCACGGTCTGGAGGAGCCTGTGGACCGGGCGATAAGGTGGGGAAGGTCGGCGAGGGGCTTGTGGGTGGGGCAGATCCTGGGGGCGTGGCTTGGCTGGTGCGGGAGTTGAGTGAGCATCTCTGCCCAAATCTGGTTTATTCCTCTTTCCCTACCTGCCCCCAGGTTCTCTCAGCCCCTGCACGAAGAGATCGCTCTGCACAAACGTCTGCGCCACAAGAACATTGTGCGCTATCTGGGCTCAGCCAGCCAAGGCGGATACCTCAAGATCTTCATGGAGGAAGTGCCTGGAGGTACCTGCCCTGCGTGGGATGGGAATGGAATTGGAGGTGTGGGGGATGGGAATGGAGCCAGGCAGAGGTGGAGAATCCTCGGGGAAGATGAACCCTAACGTGTGTGGGTGGCCAAGCCTAGAATTAGCTGATGCAGTGCAGCTGGGTAATGGAGCCTGGGCCATGGCATGGGCATGCCTAGGCCTTGGGCAGAGAACTGGGCTGGAGTAAGTGGGTGCCAACAATGATCTTGGACTGTATCTGCCCAGGCAGCTTGTCCTCCTTGCTGCGCTCAGTGTGGGGACCTCTGCAGGACAATGAGAGTACCATCAGTTTCTACACCCGCCAGATCCTGCAGGGACTCAGCTACCTGCATGACAACCACATTGTGCATCGAGACATCAAGGTAAGCCCTGTAGCTGGCTTGCTGGTTGAGGGGTGGGAGAAGGAGGGCCACAGACAGAGGTTGGCAGTTTAGACTAAGTGGGCAGACCCTTTGCAAAGAGGGGGAATTCGTCAAGGAGGTTCCTTAGACAAAGAGAGAAGTTCAGATCTGAAGCCAGACCAGGTGTCAGCTCCCAGAGGGGCATAAAGGGATGACAGGGGGAGAAAGTTGATAGAAGCAAGGGTCAGGCTAGGATTCCCAGGAGATGGGGTTTCCTGGTAGGGTATGGTCCTGGCATCAGGAACCCAGCCTGATGTCCACTGAGCACAATATCCACTCTACTCAGGGGGACAATGTTCTGATCAACACCTTCAGTGGGCTGCTCAAGATTTCTGACTTTGGCACCTCCAAGAGGTTGGCAGGCATCACACCGTGCACTGAGACCTTCACAGGTAACAGGGTGGGGTGGTGAACGGGGACGCTGACCTGGAGCAAAAGAACTCTTGGGGCCTTCCAGGGAATGGGGGTTTCTCCTAGGCATGGAGTTAGAGGCCTAATGGGGTTGAAACCCAGGGCAAGTGATTGAGCCAGGGGTGAGGTGATGGAATCAAGAATTGGAGCTTGGATAGCTGATGACAATGAGTTTAGTGCCTGAAATGGAGTCCAGAAGTGTTGATGCGGGCCAAAGTGGGTGATAGATGAGTGGATGCGGGCCAGAGTGGATGATGCAATCCAGGATATATGATGGACCTACTGTAGGTGGTCCATCGTGAATGTGATGGAGCCTAAGATGAGTGAGGAAACTCGGGGTAGATGTTTGACAACCAGGGTAGGTGATGGGAACTGTTTTGGATGATAGAGTTCAGGGTGGGTGCAGGTGGCCAGAGGATGATAGAACTCCCTGCCACCCCCACAGTGATAAAGGCTAGATGAGCATTATTGTTACTGCCCCTGTTCTAGGGACCCTTCAGTATATGGCCCCAGAAATCATTGATCAGGGCCCACGAGGGTATGGGAAGGCGGCTGACATCTGGTCACTGGGCTGCACTGTAATTGAGATGGCCACAGGTCGTCCACCCTTCCACGAGCTAGGGAGCCCACAGGCTGCCATGTTTCAGGTGAGACCCCTCAGGGCTTGGCTCATGAGGTGGGGTGGGGACAGACTTGGCTCTGAACACCTCTAAACTTTGTTTACCCTCCCTGCCGCCTCCCAGGTGGGCATGTACAAGGTGCATCCGCCAATGCCCAGTTCTCTGTCAGCCGAGGCCCAAGCCTTCCTCCTCCGAACTTTTGAGCCAGACCCCCGCCTCCGAGCCAGTGCTCAGGCACTGCTGGGGGACCCCTTCCTGCAGCCGGGGAAGAGGAGCCGCAGCCCTGGCTCCCCACGACATGCTCCACGGCCCTCAGGTACTACTCAGGTGGAGGCAGTGAGCACACTAGGGCGAGGGCAGAGGAGCTGTGGAGGTGAGAGGGCTGAAGGGGGGCCCAGGCTGACAGCCTTGTGCCTCCCTCAGATAACCCTTCAGCCAGCCCTGCTCCTTCAGCTGACTCCACCACCCAGTCCCAGACATTCCCGCGCCCTCAGGCACCTTCTCAGCACCTGCCCAGTCCCCCCAAGCGCTGCCTCAGTTATGGGGACACCAGCCAGCTCCGGTGAGAGCCCAGGGTCCTGGGATGGGTTTGCTTCATCTGGTTGTACCCTTGTACTCCCTCCAGAAAAAGCCCTCCTTGGGGACCTGGGCATCTTGACCACTTGCAAGGATGGCATTTGGTGCCTACCTCCCAAATGCTCTTACTTATATTTATTGTGCCTCTCTGTGCCGGATTCTCTTTTATCCCTGTGAGGTAGTTATTAAAGTAAAAGAGCCAGGATTCAAACGCTGGGGCGGAGATGGCGGAACGGTGTTTGCTGCCCGCCCCCTATTGGCTGCTCCCTGTTGCACCCAGGGTGCCTGAGGAGCCCGGGGCCGAGGAGCCCGCGTCCCCCGAGGAGAGTTCGGAGAGTTCGGGGCTGAGCCTGCTGCACCAAGAGAGCGAGCGCCGGGCCATGCTGGCCGCGGTGCTGGAGCAGGAGCTGCCCGCGCTGGCGGAGAATCTGCGCCTGGAGCAGGAACAGGTGGGCGGCCCGCCCCAGCGCCCCCTGGTGGTCAAGCACGGACAGGGCTCCTGCTGATGGCCTCCCCCGACTCCTCCACCGGCATCTCTCTTGGCTCAGGTAGGAATACCCGCTGACGACCCTTCTCTTCCTTCTCAGAGTCCCCGTCTGAGCAGGAGTCATGTGGAACAGCTACTGCGCTGCCTCAGGGCGCACATCCACACTCCCAACCGCCGGCAGTTGTCTCAGGAGCTGCGGGCGCTACAAGGGCAGCTGCGGGCCCAGGGCCTTGGGCCTGCTCTTTTGCATGGACCTCTCTTCGCCTTCCCGGATGCGGTGAGAGAGCTTTCTCACAGTTAGCGCTGACCAATAATAGGTAGGGAGCTCCCTGTGCTTGGGAATGTGCAAGGACTTGATGTTGTAAGATTTTATGTCTTTCCAATGAAGAAAACCATCGGGAAAGGGACATCTGCTCAGTCCTAGCTTCTCAGCCTCTCCCTTGACTCCAAGCCTGCCCACTTAACTTGCTTGCGGCTGAAGACTTTCTAGGCCTTTCCAACTCAAACCCCACCTCTATTTGAGTTTCAGCAATCTCAGCCGCGCCTTCCTCCCTCTCCAGGTGAAACAGATCCTCCGTAGGCGCCAGATCCGCCCACACTGGATGTTCGTGCTGGACTCGCTGCTCAGCCGCGCTGTACGGGCAGCCCTGGCTGCGCTGGGCCCAGGTAGGCGGGGGAGGGGAGGGGAGCCTGCCTGCCTGGTGGCGAGGGTGTGACCCCCTTGGGGGCGTGGCGAACACAAATAAAGCCGGCAGGGGGCGTGGCCCGTGGGGGCCAGGCTTGACCTGGGCAGGAGGGAGCCGGTGGGCTCGTGACCAAATGGACATCTCCCAGACTGACACTGGCTGACGGGTGCCCAGAGCTCTGCGCCCTCCACCGGTGTCTGGGGGTCCAAATGGGAGTTCTCCCCTGCCTGAGCTCACCCCACTCGGATTGGCAGAGGGTGAGAAGGAGGCAGTCCCACCGAGATCAGAGGAGTCCAGTAAAGAAGAGGAGTCCCTGCAGAGACAGCAGGAGACCCTGGTCCAGCCAAACGGGCTTCCCAGGGAGCCCGAGCAGGATCCCCCACCTCTGATGGTGCAGCTGGGCCTCCTGCGAGCAGAGACTGATAGGTAAAGGGCCTGGAGCTTGCCCATAGCCTCTACATGAACTTCACCCCCACACCCCCTCCATTCTACTCGCCTCCTGCCTACCTACAGGCTTCGAGATGTCCTGGCTGAGAAGGAACAGGAGTGCCAGGCCCTGGTGCGACAAGCTCTACAGCGGGTGGAGGGGGAGGCCAGGACCTATGTCCCAGCCTCAGAGCCCTCAGGTGAGCGGGACCTGGCTGGAGAACACTAATGTGGGTGTGAGGCAACTTCTGGCAAGAGGCACCCCTGGGTTCACCACCTGGCTTCTCCTTGATAGCTGCTCTCACAGTGGACCAGGGCCTGGTGCAGTGGCTACAGGAACTGAGCGTGGACTCAGGCACCATCCAGACGGTGAGGGGGAGAGTGCTGGCTATCCCTGACTCCCACCAACCAAAAACCCCATCTCTGCCCATCTTTCAGCTCTTCTCACTTTCTGCCACTGATGCAGAGAATCTCAATAGTGCACAAGCACTTAGTATACCCCTCCCATTGTACAGATGAGAAAACTGAGGCCCAGAGAGGGGCATGTGATCTACCCTAGCATGTTGGTGGTAGAACAGAGCTAGTACGTGGGTCTCTGGACACATCTTTCTCTGATTTGACCTCTCCCTGTTTCTGTTTATGGGCCTTTGTCCACAATCAGCTGCTGAACCACAGCTTCACCCTCCATGCCCTGCTGACCTGTGCCACTAGAGATGACCTCATCTATACCCGCATCAGGTATGGCCTGGGCCCTCCAAGGGTGACCTGCCCTCATGCTGGCCAGATCCTGATCCCCAGCCACAGGTCTGTCTAGGTTCCTTTCTGGAAACTACAGGGACACCAGGGTCCCTTGGGGGACAGAGAGGGCATCAGGCAGATAGTGGGTACCAGAGAAAGCCCAGGGCCTTCTGACTGAGCCACATTGAGCCTGCTTCCCCCAGGGGAGGGATGATATGCCGCATCTGGAGAGCTATCTTGGCACAGCGAGCAGGATCCACGCCAGTGACCCTTGGACCCCAGGAGGCTGAATGAGAGCACCTGAGGCAGGAGGCCAGACCCATGGATGGATGGAGGAGACACAAGCAACTTCTGACACACCTGCCCCAGGACCTAGGGGCAAGTGGAGGAGGCCAGGTGGTTGGGGGGCAGGGTAGGGCCTGGGCCTAGCCCAAGTGCGGGGAACCAACCACAGAGACGCCTCAAGCTTATTGAGTACCACCAGGCAAAGACTATTAAACAGAACACTTTTGTACCCTTGGGCCTTGGCAACTTCTGAGGTATGGGGGTGGGGGTCCTGGGGCCAGCTGCCTAAGGTCTGAAGTTCCTTTACCTGGCTCCCTTCACTTCTCCAGCTCTTTTTTGCCATCATTCTCCCACCCCCAAAGCAGACATCAGCCCCCTCTTGCCCTTAGAATAGACTTTATTAACTTTAGCCCAGGGCAGGCCCTGAGATGGTGGTTGAGAGAGAGGGGTTTGGTAGGGCTTGTAGGCAGCTATGTCCTGGGGGCCAGGTTGGTTCTGAGGGGCAGAAGGCCATCCACCCACTCGCATGGCCGCTCCAGGAGTGTCTGCCACAGCCGCTTCTCCTCAGGTGTGGAATCCATCCAGGGCACCTGGAGCCCATAGCTGCTGCCTGGATGCGGGTGGGCAGGGGTGGAGGGCATGGTCACAGTGGACACCTCAGGTCCCACAGAACACCCACCTGGTCCCAGATTATGCACTTCATCTCCAGTTCTCAGTGGATACCAAAGCACAAGAAAAGGCAAAGAAGTGCCCAAGGCCACACATTGAGCCTCTGCCTCCCAGCACTGGCTCCCCACCAGGGCCCTGCCCCACTCACCAGTGCCCAGGCTGAGGCGTGTGCCCCCCAGCTGGCGGCTGGCCAGGGCCCCATGGTCCCAGAGAGAGAGCTCAGCACAGGCCTGGCGCAGGTCGGCTGGCCCAAAGCCATCATAAACCATGGTGTGGTTGAATACGGGGCTGAGGCTGCGTCGCACCACCCTTGTCCGTTGGCGGCTGGCCCGGCTGTCATCAGGCAGCACTGAGCTGTGGGGGAGGTGGGCTGGCATCAAGTGGCCACCCCTCACACTCCCCAGAACCAACCAGTTACAAGTCCTACCCATACTCCCTTACAGTGTCCATGTCCTCTGGCTCCTGCCTGAGATCTGGCCTGAAACCCTCACTACCCTATGGAACCTTTGCATCACCCTCCTCTCAGATCTCCTGCCGTTAAAAATTACAACTCTTATTCACAGGACCCCAGAGCAATGTCTCTGAAATGCAGTTCTGCTACTCCCCAGCTCAGTGATCTTCATTGGCTCCCTATTGCCTCCTAGAAGCAGTTTCCAAACTTTTGAAAGTCTTGGAGCCCTTTCTGCAGGATAAAATATTGCTCAAAGTACAAAACCTAAAAGAAAAACAATGTCTCTGGTTGAATCACTGCTGTGCACTCAGAGACCTGATCTGCCTACCTCCATTTCACTCTCTTAGGGTGGGAGGCACCCCTAGAGGTCCCCTGGAGCTTACTTTGAAAACCACTGAACTGCAAGTTCAGGGTCAAACCCCACAGCTTGGCCTTCAGGGTCCTCCATAGAAGGACCCCTGCGACCTCCCAGGTCTCAGCCTCAGCTCTTCTACGAGTCCTATCGGTGCCAGTCACCTTGAAATGCAGCTCCTCAAAGGTGTCTTCAACTCTCCTGACCCCAGGCCTTTGCTCAAGCCATCCCCTTCACCCCTGCTCAGTGGTCGAAGCCCCCAGACTGGGAGATCAAGGGTGGGTGATTAGAAGGGGTTTGTCGGACAGAGGTGGAGAGCTGCACTGCGGGTGAAAGGAAGGGAAGCAGGGAGGTCCCGATGCCCCTCACCATTGTATGTAAGTATCCGGGGATCCTGAGCGCAGAGGCACGAGGTCCTGAGCTTGCTTCACCCAGAAGTGCAGCTCCCCGCTGGGGGGCAGTCCCCTGCCTGCAGAGAGGCTCGGCTCAGCTCCTTGCGGGACAGCAGTCCCGGCCTCCCACGGCCCGTCCGTCCAGCTTGGCCTCTAGAGGGCGGTCACTCACCCTCGGAGCCGGCGGGGACGTACTTGAGGGACAGAGAGAGCAGCCCGCGGATGGGGAGGTCATCGGGAGAGGACGGGACCTGCGAGAAGCGGGCTCGTCAAGGGTCGGGGACAGGTCCCAAGGGAAAGGGGCCATAAGGGGATGGAGTCTCCAGACACCGGTGGGGCGTGGTTAGCGGGGAGGGCGGTGTCTCTGGGGGCAGGGCCTCGAGAGACCAGCCTGGAGTCTGAGAGGGCCCCTGGAAGGCGCCGTCCGGGATCAGGCCCTCGCATGGGGCCGTCTGGGGCCGTAAGGTTTCCAGGCTGTGAGGAGGCTCTGCCGCCGGCGGTGTATGAGGCCGGATGAGGGAAAGCCCGAGGGGGTGGGGGGGAGTAAAGGCGGGAGATCTGCGCCGCGGCCCCCCCGCCCCCGCCCCCCGCGGGCCAGCTGCCTCACCCGAGGTTGCAGGGGGAGCCAGGTGGGCTCGGAGTCCCAGTCCCACGTGTCCAGGGGCACTTCGACTTCTCCCAGAAAGATGTTGCGACCCAGGCTTTCGCGGTGCCACACGGACAGGCTCAGCACGCGGCCCCGAAGCTCAGCCTGCGGGATGGAGTACTGGGGACAGGAGGTGCGCTTTAATGGAGCACCGCTGATGACCCCGGCTTCAGTGCTGCCGGAGTGTTGACTGGGGCTTGTCCTACCAAGCTCCGTGCAGGATGGAGTCCTGGGGAGCCCCGAAGGGCATCAACGGGGGTCTGGACTAGCGCCGTGCCCTCCACTAGACTGACATACTGGAGAGCGCATTAATGGGAGGACCTCCCTGCAGAATGGAGGATTGGAGCGACGGGCAATCACGATACTATGGCTGCCCCTGACACCCAGCCCCCGCAGGAAGGGGCGTCTGGTTCATTAATGAGGGGCCGCCCGGTCGTCGCAGCCTCACCCGGAGAGTCTCGTTGAAGACCGGGTTCAGATTCCGTTTCTTCACCGCTGTCTTGCGCTTGCTCTGCTTATCAGGGAGGAGGTAGCTTTTGACGTAGCTGGGGCGGGGGAGGTGAGGACCGGAGGTAAGGGGGGGACCTTCCAGCTTTACTCCCCTGCCGGGGGAGGTCGGCGGTTCCCCAGCCACCTCGCGCAGCGCTTTACAGGAGCTATCTCATTCCACCCCCAGGACTCCCAAGAACGTTATTCCCAGTTTGAAGATGAGAAAACTGAGGCCAAGAAAAAGTGGTGGGGCTGGGAGGCGAGAGGGGCTCCCTCGCGCCCCCGCCTCGCGGGTTCGGGCACTCACGGGTCGGAGCGGCCGCGCCGGGCGGCGGCCAGGCCCTGGCACTGGATCACGTGCACGCGCAGCTCGGCGGCTCCGGGCTCGTAGCGCAGCGAGAAGTGCACGGAGCCGCGCACCTGCACCGCGCCCGCCTCCGCCTCCCCGGCCAGGCTCATCTGGCTGCCGCTCAGCTGCGGGCGCGGGGTGGGGAGTTAGGACGGGGTGCAGGGCTCACCTCGCGGCTGGGTTCAGATGCGGGGGACAGGGGGGTAAAGCGAGGCGAAGAGGTAAAGGGCACTTCGACATAGCTTGACTGGAGGCTGCAGTGTCAGGTTCAGGGTCGAAGGAGGGGTCATGCAAAGGCTATGACGGGATATGGGGAGGGGAGGTCCCCCCTCAGGCCCTCTCCCTCACCCCCTCACCGTGGAGGAGTTGAGGCTGGACACTGAGGAGCTGCTGCTGAGCATGCGGTCGAGAGAGGGGCCGGGCCCTGGGGCCTCCTCCCCGTTCTCCAGAATCTCGGCCGCCGCCTGGGTCTGGGGAGGGGGGAAGTGACCGGGGCGCCCTCTTTTTCCGAGCCCCTTCCCCGACCGCGCTCGGTCCCGGAGGGCTCGCAGCCTTGGGGAGCGCACTCCCCGCCCCGACTCCGCTCCGGGTCTTGAGAGCAGCCGCGGGCCGCTCCCGCCTACCTGGGCTGGGCGGGGCTGCGGCTCCTTCTCTCCCCGCGACGGCGCCTGCGGCTCCGGCTCCGGCTCCGGGTCCACCTCCTCGGCGTCGACCTGCGCGCCCCCTGGGCCAGGGGCTGCGGTGGAGTACAAGCTGCTGAGAGAGCCCCTTTCCGCCCGTCCCCAAGCAAATTTACAGGGACTGGTTTATAACTCCTGTGACCTGCAGATTCAGGCCCCAGAGCTGCCCTGGGGTCGCCCATGGAGACCTCCCGCCTCTCCCCCATCCCTCCCACCCCCCCAAGGCGGCAGGAGGAAGGTCAAGAAAGGTGATTGGGGTCACTTAGAGCTGCCTCTGATCCCCACAACCTGTCTGTGCTCCCCAACACACACCCTCACTTACCTTCCTGGGCCTGGGGCTCCTCCTCATGATCTGAAGCCTCTGGGGGGACATATGGTGAGGGGAAATCAGGTCCCTGAAAGAAGCAAGGGGTCACAGTGGGAGCTAGTGATGAAGGATTCAAAGATTATGACAGGGTCAGAGGTTCAGAGGCGCCAGCTGGCTACCCCAGCTTCAGATTTAGTCCAGCCCTGAGGGCAGGGCTGGCAACCAGCTGCAGGACCAGTTGGGCCTGTACTTCACACCCTATTCACACTTCAGGGCCTGCCCTGCCTGACTCCCAGCGTCCCACTGGTGGAGGACAGTAGGATCTGAGTCCTACACCTCACCCAGCCGGTCCCCACTCCACCCCTAAAAGCCAGAGTCAGAGATTCCCTCAGAGGCCAGGTCCCTCATTGGACAGAGGAGGATGACAAGCCCTGGAACAGGGTCTCCTGACTCTCAGTCTGGGACTCTTTACCCAGCACATCTCACCTCCACTCCAGGGGCACTGCCCATTCATTTAATAGCTCATTCAGTCACTCATTACGCACCTCGGCTTCCTGGCTGAGCCTCTCTTGGGGGGCCTGGCCTATGGAGAGCCTAGGAGTAGGGAAAGGTGGTTGTCAGGGATGAGACCCAAGTGACTGGTAGGCACCCTCCCCTTGCAGCCACCCTTCCTTACCTGGGTTTCAGCTGCTCTTCAGTCTCTTTCCCAGCAGCCTCAGCCTTCCTATCAATGCCCAGAGCCTGGTCTCCTGCGCACAGTGACAAATTCTGTGAACCCCCATTCTCAGGAAGTCTAGCCCTTGGAGATGCCACCCACTTCCCGTCCACCTCCCATAGCCCATGGAGGGGTGGTGCCCACCCAAAGACACACACTAGCATGGGCAGCTGGGACTGGAACCCAGGGGCCCTCTCTCCCTGTCCACATGTACCCGGTAACCCAGGCTGCATGAGGCCTGCCCTGCCCTGGGGATCTCCTCTCACCCCTGGAGCTCTTCTTCCTACGGATAGAAGCTCGGACGAGGTCAGAACCAAGGCGGGCATGGTGGTGCCGTTGGGAGCGTGCTTCCTGGAACCAGTCCCCTGTCAGAATTTTCAGCTGCCCAGGGTCTGCCAGGGAGGCCCGGAGCTTGCTGGAGGATAGGGGAGAGCGTGGCTGTCACCACTCACCCAAACAACATTCCTGCCACCCACTCTGTGCTAGGCCCTGTCCTGGGGCCAGGGACACAACAGCAAGTCAGACTTGATCCCTGCCCTGGAGGAGCTCAGGCTGGTGGGGAGCCCGAGTCCGGAATAGACAAGGACGCTATAGTGAGGTAGGTGCCATGACAGATGTGAGAAGGGCCGGCTTTGCCTGTGGGCATTCAGGAGGGCTTCCCAGAGGAGGCAACATTTGAATTGCTTCTTAATGGACAAACTGGAATTCTCCAGGTAGAGAAGGAGAATAATTATTATTCATTAAGTGACTACCGTGCATAATCTCTCCTAATTCCATGAGGTGAGTCTCCTTAGCCCCATTTTACAGATGAGGAGAGTGGTGCTCAGGTCAGGTGAGTTGCCCAAGGTTACATAGATAGGAGGTGGCTGTCTGTCCCCAAACACTACTTGTAAGTCCCATGCTCCTCTGCTGCTGTGCTCTTTCAGGAAGAAGGAACAGCCTAGAAGCGAAGGGTGGGTGTGTTCAGGGACAGTGGAGCCCCCAGGTGGCTGTGGGAGACACTGAGTATGTGTGTGTGTAGGGGTTACTGGTGGAAGATGACGTGGGGGCGGCTGGCAGGGACCAGGCAAGGAGGCCGTGTGGACCAGGCTTCGGAGCTTGCCCCTCACACGAGGTGCTGAGGAGCCGTGGAGGCTTCCAGCAGGGATATTAGGACAGATCTGGGCAGCTCCAGCCGCAGCCTGGCAGGTAGGCTGCAGGAGGCAAGCCTGGAGGTGGGGGGGCTGGCAAGGGGGCTGCTGCAGCCACCCTGGGAGAAGTGATGAGCTGAGCTGGCCAGGGGCAGAGGGAACCAAAGGGCAAAAACAAGAACTACCCAGTAATCAGGCTACATGTTAGTGGGGGCAGGTTGGAGGCCACCCCAGCCTCCCAGTGCCTGAGGCCCCTCCTCATGGGCTCCCCTGCCCTGCGTCACCTGACCCGCCCTTCCTCCAGCTGGCACAGGTGGGCATCTCGCTTCAGGACGTCGGCAATGGCCTCCTGCTCCTCCTCTGTCAGGAAGCTCAGGTCCAACAGTCCATCAGTCTCAGGCTCTGGCTCATGCGCCATGAGGCAGACTGGGGCCCAGAGCCCTTCTTGAGAAGGGTGGCCCCTCTGGGGCATCAGCTGGGGCAGTGCCCCGGCTGGGCACACGTGGCTCCCTGGGGGGAGACCAGGGGTCAGGTTAAGCCCTGCCCAAATACAGGGAACATCCTGGAGCTGACTGGCCTTTTCTGCCCAAATATATGCCAGGTGGTGGGCAGGGTACAAACCCAGGGAGGCTGAGGTCAAGGTGGCATGAGATGCACCCATGGACATATGCATACACTGGCCCATGAACATACTCAGGGACACACTCGAAGATGTGTAGAGACATACATGCACATACACTGACAAATGTAGACACAACTACCCACAGTGAGATATACACCTGGTCACATGTGCACTCTGATACCTGTACAAGGACAGGCACATGCACAGGCATTCTTCCACGAAAGGCCCTATGCAGTCATAGCCCAGTCCCAAGCCCAAACCAGGTGACACACCTAACAGTCTTAAACTGGCACACAGGCATGTGCGCACAAGGGAGACAGAACCCAGGTGGGTTCCCTGTACAAGAATAGGTCCAGGACAAAGACATGTCCCTAGATAGACACAAGTCACACAGACTTTTGCACACACACATTAGCCTCCAACTGGATTGTGAGCCCCTTGAAGGTAGGGACAGGGCCTCATCCCCAAAACCAGTACTTTGCACCCAACAGATGGTTGGTAAGCAATTGATTAATTAAATGCAGAAATACATCTGCACACACATGGGGAATGCGCACAAACACACACACACGCCCCCAGACACAAAAGCACATGCACATGATCTGCTTACCTGCCTGCCTCTGAACCTCCCAACCTGGGTCCCCTCCCTTCACCTCCACCCTACACTAGCTCATTTGGTCTTCCTGTCTGAGGCAACCTCCTCCCCAGCCCACACCCCCAACTTCCTCCCCTCTGAAGTAACCGCCACACCCACTCCCACTGAGGCCTCCAGCTCAGGGATACCCCTGCTGCCAGCGCTTCCCTCTTGCCCCAAGCCCCTGGCCTCTCTGCTCTGGCCACATGGGTCCCCCACCCCCTGACCTGGCTGGGTCCCAGTGGTGGAGGCCAAGTGCTAGCAAAGCAGCTTGGGCCGCTCAGATACCACGGTGACTCCGGAAGGAAAACATTTGCCCACGCCTGAGGGGCATGTGGACGTGGCAAGGGGCCCATGACTGGGCCATGGGCAGAGCAGAGCAGTGGCCTGAGCCCACTGGGCAGTCTCTCCTCTCCTCCCCACCCTTCCCATGCCAGGGCACCAGGCAGAGTTGTGATGGGAAGAGGGCACCTCAGCAGGCAGGTCCTGGCTTGTGCCTGCTGCCTGCACTCTGCGCCCTCCCAGATGAGTCAGTGTCCAGGCCTGAGCAAGCCCTCTCCCCTGCTTGCCCCCCTCACCCAGAACCTGGGGTTTCTGCACGTCTACTTCGGGTATTGTGTATAACACTGTGTGAATGCCTGTGTGCCTGACGTTAACAATATTTCCTGAACATCTGCTGTGTTCAAGGTGCTGGATGTTGCAAATGCACGGTTGGGGCTCTTCTGTGGCCTGGTGTGCGAGCCCATGTTGATGTCTCTGTGTTGATTGTGCCGTTGTGAGAGTCTCGGTCTGGCAGGCATGTCTGTGTACTGTGGGATCCATGTGCCTGTATATTTTGTAGGCATGAATATTGCA
The DNA here is from genome assembly GCF_037783145.1 of Equus przewalskii. Taxonomy (NCBI): domain Eukaryota; kingdom Metazoa; phylum Chordata; class Mammalia; order Perissodactyla; family Equidae; genus Equus; species Equus przewalskii. Next base: position 28,294,626 of record NC_091832.1, read on the forward strand.
TTACTGCATGTGTGTCTGTGTGTCATGTCACAGTGTGACACTGCATGGGTGACTACTGGCCGTGTGGTGTGTTCAGTGACTTTCTGGGTGACAGCGTTGTGAGGTGTGTGCACTGTGTGTGTATTTCCTCCTATGCTGTATGTATGACTGGGTTATAGTGTGTATTGTTGTAGTGCGTACTCTGGTGCCCCAAGGGCCACCAGGTGTGTGTGTATGAGTGTGGAGGTGGGGGGGACATTCTGCAGAGCTGACCCTGCTCTTGTCCTGCAGGTCTGCCTGGGCTGAGCTGTGGGCATCTGAGCCCAGGGTTGCCAGCAGCACCCACCTCCCTGCCGTCCCCTTTCCTTCCAGAGGCAGAATCAAGTGTCTGGTCCTCACTGCTCTGTTTCAACACTATAGGACAGACCCATTGGTCAATATAGGGTCTGTCCATCTGTCTGGCTGTTCTAGTCCTAGACACGCTCCTGCCTCCCCCACCCCAAGGTCCCAGAGGGTACTCAGGATATGAGGTGGCAGTGCCTGCCCCTTGGGACACTAGCAGGGGACTCCCAGCCCTGAGGTGTGTTACCTGTAGGGGTCCAGTATGGACGGGACGCCTTCGTAGGGTGACCCCAGCTCCCCTGGCAGCCGAGTTTCAGGGACTAGAAGAAGAGCAGTGAGGGACTAAGGCTGACTCAACAGGCAGCTCAGCCCAGTGGCTGCCCCTCAGAGGAGGAGGAAGAGGAGGAACACCTTCTCAGCAGGGCCTGATGCAAAACCGGGCCTGGATTTGGCCTCCCCAGGGGCACGCCCCAACCTCAGCTTTCAGAAAACCCAGAGCCAATTTGGTGAGTGGGAAATGCCTGGGGCTTGGCCCCAGCTCACTGCAGACTTACTCTGTGACTCCTGTAACCTTTCAGAACCTTGGCTGCTCCATGTGCAGAATGGGTAGCAGCCCCACCAGGCCCGCTGAGGAGCTGGTAGGAACTTGCTTTGAAAGCAAAGTTAGAAACCTTTCTAAGAAGCAGAGCAATGGAAGGACTGCAGACTGCAGTAAGACAACCCTGAGTAGAGTTCCTGTTCTGCCACTGTGTGACCTTACGCAGGTCTCTTAACCATTCTGAGCTGCAATTTCCTCCTATGCAAACTGTGGGCAGCAGAGTGTGAAGAACCTATTATAAGGGAAACGAAAGTGCCTGGCGCAAGCTGGCATATAGTAGGTACCAGGTGGCCCCTCTCCAACATGGTTTATTTCGACAATGACTGCCCTTCCATGTCCACGTATGCCTCCCGGGCAGGGCTGGCCACACCAGAGCTGCTCTCTCTGGTCCTTCTACCACCCTAGGCCCCATCTGTTTGAGGAGGCCTGGACTCTTCTGAGGCCAACGTGAGGCTCCTACACCCTTCTTCTGTCCATGGGGAGCCCCTCTGAGCACCCCATTCTGCTCCCAGATTCGGCCCCACCCTGAGAATAGATTTGGTCCCAAATTACCTTTGCTTCAGGACCACGAACCAAGGCCACACCAAAGCTTCCAGATGCCTCCAAGTCTGCTTCATTCCACTCTGCCTGTCCTTCCACACCCGCTGCCATGGCTTAAATATTAGAGGGTACCTCACAGACCCTCCAAGAGAGGAGGTGGGACAAGGAGTGGACTCTAAATGAAACCCCACCCTTCCTCCCCCTCATGGAACTGGCTCCCAAATGTTACCACCACTCTGAACACCTGAGGGTCCCTCCTCCAACCCCAGCCCATGGTCTGACATTCCTAGTTACTTTGTTGCAAGTCATTCTTATTTGCTGAGCCTCATCTATTAAATGGTGGTAATAATCCCTCCTCAGATGGTTTTCACTACAATTCATTGAGATCCCTAGGCCCTTAATAAATATACATATACGTTTGTATATGCAGTATCCATTGAGGGTCCGGCGTGGGAGCTGTTACTGATGCCTGCCTCCTCCGTCAAGTCTCCCTGAATGGGAGGAGAGTGACCAACAGCATCCTCACTCCTTCCCATCATCCTGTCCTGGCTTCTCCCAAGGATGTTTCTCTAGCTCCCCCCACCTCTCAGCAGCTCTCACCCCTGGAAGGCATCAAACTTCACTGTCTACTTTTCCAGCTTCTAAATTCCCTTCCTCTCTCTCATCTGTCCTTACAGCTTCAACTCTGCCGGACTCTCAATTTCCATCCAACTCTCCTGCTGTCTTCTCAACTTGAACTTCTGTATCCTCCCCACCTGAAACCTTCTCTTATTTCCAGGTTTCCACTTCTGTGAACAGCCCCCTGGCCTGGCCCCAGGTCTCCTGCTGCTTCCTGCCAGTCACCAGACTGCCTCCTCCTCTCCAGGTGCTTTCCCACCCATCGCCCAACGCCCCCCCCCCCCCCCACCCCATCTCCATCACCCTTTCACTGCCCAGGTCTCAGTCCCCACCCAGCCTCTTCTGGATGCCTCCTCCTCCCTGTCTCCTGGCTTCCTGACTTGGCCCCTCCAGCCCTGGCTTGCACAATTGTCAGAGGGCCCTTTCAGCACACACCACTTTTATCTGTCATTCCTTAGCTTTGGAAGGTGCCAGCAGACAACCAGGGTAACCCTCTGACCCTTTAAAAAGTCTGCTCCAGGGGCTGGCCCCGTGGCCGAGTGGTTAAGTTTGTGTGCTCTGCTTCAGTGGCCCAGGGTTTTACCAGTTTGGATCCTGGGCGCAGACCTAGCACCACTCATCAAGCCATGCTGAGGTGGCAGCCCACATCACAGAACCAGAAGGACCTACAACTAGAATACACAACTTTGTACTGAGGGGGCTTTGGGGAGAAGGGGGGAAAATATGCTCCAAGTAGTACAGCCTCCCTTAGACACTTTCACTGGCAGAAGTCTTACCACCTCCCAAGAGAGTCCAGCCTCCTTGTGGGCTGCTCAACCCCTCAGCCCAACCCTCAGGACCCCCACCTGGCTCTGACTCTCCTTGTCTTCTGCATCCTTAGAGCCTTACCTACTGACTCTGCTTCCTGTCCCTTCAACACCCTGGTCCATTTGTGCTCCCTACTCCTCAACTGCAGAAGGCTTTTTGCCCACTCCAGGGGGCTCAACGCCTTTGCACTGTAGCTAGTCTCTAGGCAACTTTCCGCAGTTAAGAGGCCCCAGATCTGGGTTAAAATTCTGGCTCTGCCACATGGTCCCCCGTGGCCTTGGATCAATGACAATCTCTGTAAGCCTCACTCTCTCCCTTTATAAAAGAGACAATAGCAGCCATCACATAGGACTGTGTAAGAAGTGTTTCCTCTTTCTTGCCTCCAGCTTTCATTCTCCATTCTTGTCAGTCACAGCACCCCAGTCCTTTGGAGAAACAGTCCCTCCCCCATTTCCCTCCTCATGCTCCAGTGAGGCCATCTTGCAAGTGGCTCCAAGCGGAGGCTCTGGGGGCCCGGCTGCTGGATTTGAACCTGGTTCCTCTTCCTACCTGTGTGACCTTGAACAAATCACTTTACCTTTGTGTGCTTATTTCTTCATCTGTAAAATGGGGATGATAGCACCTATCTCATAGGGCTGTGGTGAGGATAAATGATACTTTATTACAAGGCCTAGCACACAGCAAGCACTCAACAACTGTCGGTGATTTTTATGGCACCTATTTATGTCCTGTCTCGCCAAGGCTAACTTAAAGTTCTGCTGGGCGGGAACAGAACTTTTTTCTATCCACTTTGCTGTGGTCCTCCACACTGGAACTTCTCCCCCAGCCAACTCTCAGATGGACCCAATATGCAAAACAGATTTTGAAAATGGAGTTGCTCTAAAGTGGGGAGGGGGTCACCTCTGCCTCACCCTGAAGAAAGCTCAGGCTTGGAAACCACAGCACTGCAGAGTCTGGGATGAGCTGACAGGCATCTGATCTAGGGCCCTGAAGGCCAGCAGCTAGAGCTGTCCTCAAGGCCATCCTCAAGATGAACACAAAGGCTCTTCAGGATTCAGAGACCAAATCCTTTGCTAGTTCCAACTAAAGTGATACACGGTATAGGGCAGGGTTAGGAAAGACTTCACCAAGGAAGTGGCTTTTAAGCTGGGCCTTGGGAAGGCAGGCCATGATTTCAACAGGTGGAAAGCAAAGGACCAGGAGTGGGCAGGTGCTGGAGAACAGGTGCTGGCCTGTCTCACTGCAGAGTAGGTGCATGGAGAGTGAGGAGCCTGCAGGGCCTGGAAAGCCAGAAAGTGGAGGTACCAAGGAACACGGCAGTGAGCAGACCATTGGGGCTCAGCCTGAGGAACATGGCAACGTGATTGATGGATATGGCGGAGGCCAGGGGCTGGGGTGATTCTCTTGGCTTATCTCAAATTGTGTACCCCTGGTTGAGGAGACAGGTCCAGGCCTCAGGTCTTCCCAGACCCAACTCCCTATCTGGCTGCCAAGTTCTTCCCAACAGGGAACATGGCAGGGGTTTCACAGTCACCTGCCTTGAGAAGAAAGCTTTGGGATACTGGACGTGGGATGGTGGAGAACTTCCACAGCCTGGGCGCAGGGTAGGACACACCAGAGGGATGCTGATGTCCATGTAATCACCAGGCACTGGACAAGGACTCAACCATGACCCAGGCAACCAGACCCCTTGCTGCAGGGGCAGGGATACCCAAGGACACCAAGAAGATAGGAGCTGAAGGGGCGAGGGGGCCACTGAAGGACAAAGCACCATCTGGAGTCAAAACTCTTTATTATCCTGCCCCAGGAGCCCACACAAAGGAATCCATGGAACAGGGAGAAGGCGGACAGCACAGCCCCTTTCCACAACTTGAAGAGAAGAGGGAGCCATGGTAGGTGGGAGGAAACAGCTCCCCTTCAGCTCCCTGATGGCACTGGCTGCTCTGACGGCCCCCCAACATCTTGGGCCCAAGGGTGCCATGACCAGCGTGAGGCCCATAGCCGGGACTGGGGCCAAGCTTTGTCTACATTGTTCTGATGGACACGGGGTCACTCTGGACATGTCAGCGTCACTCATCTCTCCAGCCTGGCTGGAGTACCCCAGGCCCCGAACTGCAGGGGCAAGTGGGCTCAAGTGCTCAGAGGCCCTGGGAGATTGGGAAGAGGGAGCTGCATGGACTGGAGGACTCCAGGAGATGGGGCACAAACCACCCCTACTGCAGCTTCTGACAAATATCCAAAGCGGGGTCCGTCCATCCTCCTGGACCATTCTAGAGGCCAGTGGTGAAGGCCCCAGGGCAGCTTAGCTTATGGAGACTTCTTGGTGTACCTGACCCACCCCGGAACCAGAGCCTCGGCAGGAGGACGGGCTCCAAATCCAGCTCTGGCTCCTGTGCTGCCTTGGCTGGTGGGTCCAAATGTCCTCCCTTCCCCTACCAAGCACTGGACTGAGGCAGGGGGAGCCCAGCAGGCAGTGGCAGGAATAGCTCTACAGAGGCAAGCTAAGGCCCTTTCAACAGACGAACAAAGAAGGTGCCTCAAGGGCAGGGGTCACAAGCCTGGGAAGCAGGGTACAGGGAGCGTCTGAGTGACCAGTGAGACACAAAAAGCAAACACCCCGCCCCATGCTCATCCTTACCCCTTATTCCAACCACCTAGCCCAAAGCCCTGGGTCAAAACCAGCAGGCCCATCCCTGCCTTTTGGGGTGAGAAAAAGAATCTGGAACCAAAAGGGGTGGCAGCTGCCTCCTCAGGAGCCTGGTGGTCCAGGGCCATGCGGTAGCCATCACCGAAGGTTAAAGACCAGGCTGATGGTTAGGATGATGCCCAGGAGGAGGACGAAGGGTAGCCAGGTCTTCACGAAGGCCCCAACACTGATGGAGAGGAGAGAGATGGGAGTGACGGTGAGAGGGGCCCAGTGAGTGGGCGTGCAGCCCAGATCCCTTCCATCCACAGACCCAGACAGGGCTGCTGCCCTCAAGCAAGTTCCTGGAACCACTCCCTCACCTCCAAACTTGGTCAATCAAGGGATTGAGCTGGGCCTGGCACCCACTACAGAGAACCACCAACTAAGGTCCTGGGCAGGGGCTGTTCCAGGCTCTTGGTGGAGATGTGACACCTTGCTAAGTGGGTACAAGAGACGTGCCCACCCTCTTTGGGCCTCACTAGCTCCATCCACAATCACCCTTTGTCTGGGGAAATGTCTCCAGTGAGAGGACCAGGAACTTGAGTCTGGGTGGAGAAGCCAGGAGTGCCCTCTGCCCACAGCCCTCATAATGGGGCCCACTGGGAGGGGAGGGGTCAGCAAGAGTTAGCACAATGTTGTGGCTGGAGCGAAAGGGCTGGAGTCAGGGCCCTGGGTTCAACTCCAGCTCTGCCTCAGTCTCTGTGTGACCAGTCTCAGCGGAACTCTGAAAGCCTTTGGACTAACAAAAAGACCCCTGAGTCTCCTTTTCAGGAGCTTGTAATGATGAATGCAGCTAGAAGAAAGGCTGGAGAGGCAGCCAGTTTAGCCTAGGTGTGTGCTGGCTCCCAAGTGGGTGGGTTACTCAACCTCTCTGAGCTCCCCTTACCTCTAAATTGGGATTGCCTTTGACCTCACAGGTTGTGAGTGTGTGGCTTCAAATGTCCTCCAAAGCCACAACTGGGGCCCACCTGCCCAGAACCCTGCCTCTTATGAGGGATCCTGGGAAGGGACCCGGTGGGATGGTCACCTACCCCTCTGTGAGGGTCTACCTCTCCATTTGACCTAAGCAAAGGGCTCTGTGGGCTCATAGCCTCCCCGAGGAGCCAAAATCATTATCCCGATTTTACCAAGGACAGTTGCAGCTTAGAGAAGCCAAGACAGTTAGGTACCCAAGATCTGTGAGCAAGTGACAGAGCTGGGCTTGGGACCCAGGTAGAGCTGGACTTTAGCCATCTCTCCCTCCACCAGAACTCATGAACCTCCATGGCTCCAAGCAGCATCTGCTTTGTCCCTGCTGGCTGAAGGACTCCAGAAACAGCCTTGCTGGGATCCCTGGGAGAGCAGCCCAAGGGAGGGCGGTGAGTGACAGGTGGATGGGCAGCTCACCTGACATACTTCCCATAGAGCAGGCAGAAGAAGCACAGCGTCACCATGTTCCAGTTGGTGCTGTTGTTGTAGCGCATCAGGTTCAGGGCCAATGCCACATGTGAGTGGCAGTTGTCACAGCAGAGATTATGCTGGAGATACAGGAAGGGTTGGGTCAGACCGGGCTGCAGGGGAGTCTCCCAGCCTCATTCCTGCCCCCAGGAGTGGTCCACCTACCATGCGGTGCTTGTACTCCTCAGAGGCATCATGCACGCCTGTGTCCCACGCATTGGGCCCACTGGCATACACCTGAGCAGGGTCCAACTTCCAGTACCTGAGGAGAGAGAGGGGGTTCTGGGCACTGGCTCAGCTCCATGAATGTTCCCTGATGCCTGCTCTGTGTAGGGCCCTGAGCTGGGTGCTGAGGCTGCAGGGGTCAGTCAGGTCCAGGGAGAGCCGTGCAGCAGACAACTGTAACACAGTGTGACATGCCCAGTGCCAGGTGGATCCTGGGGAGGATATGAACTAACTCAGTTGGGGGGTGACACCTGAGTCCAATCCGAAGAAAGAGGGATTAGCCAGGCGCAGAACAGGGACTGGGTGTTCTAGGCAGAGAGAATAGCTTGAATAGAGGTAGAGGCACAAAACTGTGCAGCGGGTACCAGAAATTAAGTAACTGGGCACTGCTGGAGGATTCAGAGGGAGGAACAGGGTGATAGGATGTTGGAAGGTGAGGCTGGAAATGCAAGTGGGGCCATGTTGTGGGGGACTCGAATGCCACCCTGAGGAACTCATCCATCAGAAAGTATTCTCCCCATCAGCCTACATGGGAGACCTGGTTGAGTGGGAGAGCAGCTGGTGGAGCTAAAGCTCATAAACCTTAAACTGAGTGAGACCCCAAAGGGTCTCAGGCCAGGGGATGCTGGGAGGTCAGAGCACCATCTGGCTGCTGTGTGGGGAATAGCTTGGTGGAGGAGCCCAGAGATATGGGACCAGTGAGAAACCAATGTGGCGTGGACTGGGGGGCTGGAGGGTTCCTTCCTGGAAATGGATGCCCTTAAAACTGTCCTGGAAAAGCAGCCTGGCAGTAGACACCCAGCCCAGAGGCCCTTGGCCCATGTTTCCACCTGCCTGTCAGGGAGCCCTGCTCCAGGCCACCTCTGCTGTGTGGGACACCAACCCCACAGGCCCCAGCCCTCCCGGGTGCAGCCTCGGGCAACAGAGCATCTGATGCTGTTCTGAGCACACTGATGACTGAGGCGTTGTCACCAGACCCACAGTGAGGTGGGTCCCCAAGACAGAGGAAACGAAGTCTCCAAATCCCAAGCAAACCAGCAATAGCTCCCAGAGGGCCTGAGCTCCAACCAGAACTTTCCAGCAGAGTTCTAAACAATGCCTCCCTTACACCTTAAATGGCGGGTTCGTTCCTCGAGGGGCAGGAGAGAGTCTAGGTTTTGGAGTGAGACAGACCTGGGTAAGTCCCAGCTCTGCCACTTCCTGTGTGATTTTGATCAAGTCCCTTCCCTTCCCTCATCCTTCCAAAGGAGTGGAAAACATGACCTTGCAGAGCTGAGGCAAGGCCTAGATGGCCTGTGGGTAAAGGACCCAGCCAGGGACTGGCACAGTAGATGGTGGACCCTGGCTGTCCCTCCCCTCTCCAGATCCTCAGGATTCTGGCTCCTGCTGTGCCCCAGAAGGCCTGGCCTGCTACTCTGGGCAGGAGGAACCTGGCCCTAGGGTCAGTCCCACAGATGTTCATCACTTACTTGGCAGGCTTCCCAAAGGCCATGTTGTCTTCCTGTTGAGGGACAAGAGCAGAGATCAGTGGGGAACCCGCATCCAGCTTGGAAGATAGACCTGGGTCGGTGGTGAAAGTGCAGTGACTTAGAAGGAGGTATGTCGGGTGGGCAGAAGTGGGGTCCGGGCCCTGCTCTGGGGCTGGCACAGTATCTGAAGTATCTTCTGTGGGAAGAAGGCAGCGCGGCAGGAGTACACAGAGCACGGGACCCAGAGACCAAAGACTTGGGGTGCCTGCTGCAACTGCGCCTTTGTGTGGCTCCTAGGTAATTCTCCCACCCTCTCTAGGACTCCTTTTCTCCAAGTTCTATGGTCAGTCTCTGATATTTTTTTTTTTTTAGAATTTTATTTTTTCCTTTTTCTCCCCAAAGCCCCCCCGGTACATAGTTGTATATTCTTCGTTGTGGGTCCTTCTAGTTGTGGCATGTGGGATGCCGCCTCAGCGTGGTTTGATGAGCAGTGCCATGTCCGCGCCCAGGATTCGAACCAACGAAACACTGGGCCGCCTGCAGCGGAGCGCGCCAACTTAACCACTCAGCCACGGGGCCAGCCCCCTCAGTCTCTGATCTTTGATCACAGGTAGGCAGTTTCCTTCATGGCATGAATGATGACACCCTCTGACCTCCTGACCCGACAGTGGTGGTCCACATGGAGCCTTTCTCTGTGTCTGGCAGTATGACTGCATTCAGAGCAGGACTGTGGGGGCTAGGGCTCGAGAGGCCTCCTTTGAGGGAGACAGTACAGCCAAGTTCTAGACCTGCCACATAAGATGTGGGATACAGGGGCTGGCCTGGTGGTGCAGCGGTTAAGTGCGTACGTTCCGCTTTGGTGGCCCGGGGTTCACCAGTTGGGATCGCAGGTGCAGACATGGCACTGCTTGGTAGGCATCCCACATATAAAGTAGAGGAAGATGGGCACGGATGTTAGCTCAGGGCCAGTCTTCCCCACCCCCCCCCCCCAAAAAAAAAAGATGTGGGATACAGGAGTCATGCAGGGACAGATTCTGGGTTCAGAATCAGGAAGATCCTGCTGACAGCTGGTCAAAGATGAATTATCATAAAAGTATATGGCAGTGAAACTAATAGATATGAAAGACCTTTGTCATGTTAAGGTGAGCATGACAACTACCAACATAAACAGATTGGTGCCACCACACCCCTTCATTCCAGTCTCTGATAAAGATGAAGCTGGAACCTTGAAATAGGCAGGATGCTGCCTGCTCATCTGGAGCAAACTCACTGCACCCATCTTGGGCACACCCCCAGGGAAGAGACCTGAGAACACAGCTGGTTCCTTCTAGAAGGCCCACCCCTTCTTCTCCATGGCCATCCCCAGGGAACCATGTCAGCCTCCCCTGTGCCCCCACCTTGTGACTCCCACCTTCTGAAGCTCCAGAGATGTGGTTCCTGGATGGTTTGACTCTCCACTCTTGCCTCTAATCCCTACCCATGTCTCGGTACCCCAGGGGTGGACAAAGGGCTGGGTCAGTTACTTAAGAATCCTTCTGGCCACGCTGCCCTCCCGGCCTGTCCTGGAGGCAAGAGAGGGGGGAAAGGGGTCAAACATTGGTGAGGAGCAGAGGGCCAGGGAGAGGACTGCATGGTATCTGCATTCTTTTAGGTTTTGGGGAGATAGGAAAGGTGCCTACAGGCAAGACAGGCCAACCTTCCACTTAAGCCTTGGAAACCTCCAGAGTGGAGTGGAATGGGCACTCACCGAGACAAAGTAAGGGCCAGCGAAGTCCCGAATGACTCCTGTGGATGTGCAGATGCCCATGTGACCAATGATGGGGAAAAACCACCTGTGAGAAAAGAGGACAGGGAAGGAGCAGAGCTTAGGGTGCCTTTCAGCCAGTTAGACAGATGCTGGGGACACTCTATGCAGTGTTAGAACATGTGTGACTTTTGTGATGATCAAGGTGGCCAATTAGGGTGGCCAGAGGGGCTGGGGAAGCACAGAAGAGGGGCAAGAGCAAATGAAGAGCACAGTGGGATACCACAGCACCCCTACAGAATAGCTATAACTAAAAACACGACAACACGGAGTGTGGTGAGGATGAGAAGCAAACGGAACTTCACTATGGGTAACAGTATAAATTGTTTCTACCACTTTCGAACACTGACAATATACTCTACACCTCAGCAATTCCACTTCAGAGTATACACCCAACAGAAACAAATACTTGTATCCACCAAAGCCATGCAGAAGAATGTTCACAGCATCTCTCCTCAAAATAGCTGGAAACATTTGTCAAAACTCATTGAACTGCACACTTAAAATGTATGCACTTTATTGTATGGGAATTATATCTCTATAAAGTTGATTTAAAAAATAACTGGAAATAATCCAAATGTTCAACAATAGCAAAATGACTGAGTAATTTAGGGTATAGTCATACAATGAAAGGGTAGGTAACAATGAAAAAGAACAAACTTCTCCTACATACAACACAGATTCTTGTAGATATAAGGCAGAGTGAAAGAAAACTTACGCAAATGTACATACACATTATTCTGCTTACAGGAAGTTCAAGAAAAGGCAGAAGAGGTGCTAAAGGGCAAAAGAGGGATTATTTCTGTGGTAGAAGTGACTGGGAGGGGCACAAGGCAGCCCTCTGGATACTGGAAATGTTCTCTGTCTTGACCTGGGCGACAAGAGTGTATACACACAGAAAAATTCATTGAGCCGTATACATAGGATTTGTACACTTTATATTTTATACCTCAATAAAAAAGTTAAAAAAAATAGGTGGAGAAAGGCATTTAAACCAATCTGTGGGTGTGGGGGAATTCAGGCAAGTCTTCCCTGAGGAAATAATGAAGAAATAGTAGGTGCAAGGGTAGAGATCAGGACAAAAGCATGGTGTAGTCCAAGAACTAAAAGTTCAAATTCTTAAAAGCCATGGGCATTTTTACAAGACCAAATCTCAGATGGACCCCGATAGGCAAAACACACAGGAACCCAGATCTGCCTGTAGTCTGAGAACCACGGCTCTACAGGGCCTAGGTGCTGGAGGGACTGATCCAGGTTAAGGACTCACGGGAAAAGACTCATGGGGCCAGCGGTCAAGTGCTGGTCTGAAGGCTGCACCCTGTTAAGGAGGTCAAGGCAAAACCTACACAGATGCAGCTCAAGGAAGCTTTTCTGTGGGGCTGGGGCAGTCAGCAAAGACTTCACAGAGAGGGTGACTTTTAACCTTGACCTGTGAAAGGACAGAATGTCAAGAGGCAGGAAGCAAAACTTCGAAGCAGCAAAGTGGTGCATGTGTCTGGAGAATGGGAGTGGGACTGGAGTGGGCAGTTCAGAGGCTATTCTGGAATACTGACAAGAGATGATGGTGATCCTGACCAGAGTATTGGTGGTGGGATGGTGAGAAGCAGATGGATTCAAAAGATCTTTTTTCTTCTTCTTCTTCTCCCCAAAGCCCCCCAGTACATAGTTGTATATTCAGTTGCTGGTCCTTCTGGTTGTGCTATGTGGGATGCTGCCTCAGCACGGCCTGACGAGCGGTGCTAGGTCCATGCCCAGGATCCAAACCTGCTAAACCCTGGGCCACCGAAGTGGAGTACGCGAACTTAACCACTGGGCCATGGGGCGGGCCCCTCAAAAGATCTTTAAAAGGAAGACTGGGCAATTTTATGACGACAGTATAGAAGTCTTCCGGGTCTGCAGCCTGAGCACCTGAAAGGATGGTGGGGCCAGAGTGGTCTTTTGAGAACAAACTTCAGATTCCATCATCCTCTTGCTTAATATTCATTAACAGCTTCCTATTACACTTATACCTCAAACTCCCCCAACAGTTTGGCCCAGTCACCTCACTCCTCTCTCTAGCTACGTGGCCCACTTCTGGTTCCTCAAACACGCCAATTCCTCCTCACTGCTTTTTCTGGCATTTGCCCAGCCCAGAACACTCTTCCCCTAGACCTTTGCACACCTGGCTGCTTCTCAGCATTTAGGCCTCAGCTCAACTGTCAACATCAGAGGTCTTTCCTGACCATGCCTTCTAGAGTAGCCACACACAACCCTAGGCACCCCAGACCCCATTACTCTGCTCTAATTTCTTCCTAGGATCTACTACTATCTGAAATTATCTTGTTTACTTGCACGGTTACTGTCTGTCTTTCCCCACTCGTGTGTAAGCTCCAAGAAAGCAGGGATTTTCTCTTATTTATTAGCCTAGCTCCCGGGCAGTGCCTGGCACACAGCTAGAGCAAAGTACTCATTACTAAATGATCAATGAATGAATGTCCTGCATTTAAGAGTGGCGTCAGGCTCTGAAGTCAAACCTGGGTTGAGTCTTAACTTTGTTTTGGGCAAGTTACTCATTCCTACCTCTGTCAGTGAGAGGCAGATAGCAATAATTACCTCAGTGGGGGGAGGGGCTATTGTGAGGATGAAATAGGACATGCTTGCGAAGTACTTAGCACACTTCCTTGCACTTGGTAGTTGCTCAATGCTGTCATCATGAGGTGTTCAATAAATACTTGCTATCTGATTGGCTGGACTGGCGTAGAATAAGTTGCTGAAGACCCACAGTGGCCACAGGACACTCAGAATTATGGGAAAGTAGATGCTCTGGCTTCTCAGACTCTGATCTCAGGACCCATCCCCCTCTCCTGCTCCCCACTCCCCAATTCTTTTCATCTGGCTGGAGAGAAGGTCTGGGTTTGACCAGTATTTCACATACCACAGCTGTGCCAGCAGCTGCTGATGGAAATTAAGAGTAAAGGCTGGAGACAACAGCAGAGCCCTGTGCTGGGGAAGCCCCACAGAGGAAACTCTCAAAGTTTCTTCTATTTACTGAATGAATGAACAAATAAGTTACTGACCCTGGAGCTCTATCTGGGAAGGTAGACTACGTCAGTAGAAAAAGCCTGACGCCGGCTTCTAAGCCTTTATTTCCTCATCTATAAAAATGGGACGACAGTATCTATTTTCATTGGGTTGATGTAAGGACTGAACAAGAGAGTGAATATAAAATGTTTAGAATAGAGCCCAGAGTAAGTATCCATCTTAGCTGTTTTTATTAGTAACAGTAGATATTATCTGGCTTTTTATGCTTAATTATCAACATCTCTTGAGGGAGTGGACAAATCTTCGGACTCAGTTGCCTCCTCTCTGATCCTCCGTCCAAGGACACACGACAGTTCCTTGTGCCACATCTAGTCCTAGTTCTGCACTCCAGGTCAGCAATCATCACAAGGCACTATGATGGTTAGTTCACTTGTCTCTCTCCTGCTGGAGGGTGAGTCCTTTGATGGGAACATGAGCCCTTTGACAGGGGCACTATGGCTCGTTCATCTTGGTCTTATGAACACCTGTACACAGATCTGAATAGAAATGGGGTGTGAGCTGCTTCTGGCCTAGATGATTGGGGATTGTGGTGCCTCTATCTCATGATGCTACCAGCTTTCTGAAGAGCAGAGGACCGCACAAATGTGTTATTGAGAATAGAGAAAACCCAGAGATCTTAGGATAGTAAGAAAGGTTTTAGCAAAGCCAATATATTCCCTGACTATCCCTCCCAGGTATTCTCACATTAACATTTTTTTCTTCATAGCACTAATCACTATCAGCAGTTCTCTTATTAACTTACTGCGTATCTCCTTCTACCATGACTTAAACTCTGTCACAGCATCATATCTGCTTTATTTACGACTGTATATTCTTATCACCTAAAACTACTCTAGGCACTTAGGAGTCACTTAGCAAATGTGTTAAAAGAACACTGAATGAATCAACGAACACTCTCCTAAAAATTTTATTTCTAAAGGACTCAGACTTGGATGTTCTTAAGCAAATGCATAAGCATCTGAAAATGCAAAACAACTTAAGTATTTTAACATTAATACAAAAATTAAGGTCGTTTTAGGATCAGCAACATATAAGGCCAAAAACGATCCCTTCTCCACACCACTTGGCTGTTTTTGAAAGAAGGAAAAAAATCTATCCCATCAGGTGAGAGTGGATAGGATGCAGTCATAAGAGAGCAAGTTATGGAGTCAGAAGACTGAGTTTGGGACACATTTGCTTATAGAGTGTAAACCTGATCAAGACATTAATGGTACAGGAAGCTCAGCTTCATCATCTGAGAAGAGAATTCGTACCTTAGAAAGTGGCTGTGAAATTCAGAGAAAATGGGTGTGAAAGAGCTTGGTCAACTGTCCAACACTGTGAGGAGGAGTTATTATCAGCTATCAAGGTTGAAGCAGGAGGGCAAACAAGCTCCCCCCACCCAGGAGCTGCGGGCTAAAAGGCAGCAGCACTACCAGAAAACCTGCTCTCTCTCCTGACAAAGGCTAATGCCGTAGAAAGACCTTGGTCTGGGAGGCAGACACCCCAGGACCTAAATCCGTTTTGCAACTGAGATGGTGGTCCTTCCAATGGTGACATCCAGGAGCCAGTGTGGTCCCAACCAAACTCCCACTTGCCTCTAGACCCACCAGGACGTCTTGCGTACGGGAAGTAATCAGCAAGCATTTGCTCAACGAATGAACAAACCAGTGAATACTGAAGACGTCTCCTCAGACCAGGTTAGGGGCCCCTCTTCTGCACGCCCACAGGTCCTGAGCTTGCCAGCCACAGAACCTTTCCCGCCGGCCTACAACTGTCCTTCTCCTCGACTAGACCAGGTGTGAGGAGGGCGGGGAGCGTGCCCCATCCGTCCGCAGAAACCGGCACCGCGCGGGTAGCGGGGTTCTGATGCCTGGGTGAGGCGTGAGGGCCAGACCCGAGGGAAAGGATTGTTGCGCGACCGGGCCGGAAGCTGGCCCGGGGCCGCCCGAGGTTGCCGCGCGGGCCACGGCTCTTTCCGACCCTGGAGACTCACGTGAGCACCGGGATGGGCGTCCACACCACGCAGTAGGGGAAGCGGCTCCGCTCCACGTCCATGGCGCCGCCGCCCGAGCCGCTAAATTGCTTCTTGTCCGTCTCGGCCGCCGTCGGCACCTCCACTTCCGCCATTCCGGGCGGGGGTGGCGGCGGTGGCAACAGGAGCGGCGAACTCCCTTCCGCTTCCGCCATGGTGCGCTAGCCCCGCTCCGGCCGGCCCCTGCTCCGGCGCCTCTCGCCGTGGCGTCACTTCCCGCAGATGGGGGTCCGCCCGGTTTGGCCTTCCCCCCGGGAATTGAAGCCCGGTCCCTCTGGGCCCTGCCTGCTTGGCCCCCCTCCTTCTGCGCCCGCCAGCCCCGCGTGTTTGTGCCTACACTGTACGGCTGCGGAAGGGATGCCCTCAGGCAGCGCTCAGTCTAGCGCAGGAGACCAACCAAGAACTCTATAATTCAGTACGCTGGGGGCTCCTAAAAGGTGTAGTGCAGTCGTTATTTATTTAGCACTTCTTAGGTGCCAAGCACTTGACATACATTGTTTTTAATCCCCATAATTAGACATGCGAATTTAGGTTATTTTCTCCAGGTTACAAGTGAGAAACTGAGGCTCAAGCGGTGAGGTGAGTGGCCACGTCTCAAACCCAAGTTTGTCCCTCTTGTCCTTTTCATCGTGTGATCTTTCACGAGGTAGTGGTAGCATAAAAGGACAGACTGAAATATTGTGTGTAGAAGCAGGGGAGATTTGCCTGAAGATATTTGAGCTGAGTCGATGTTTGCCAGCTGGCACGGGTGTGGGGGTGGAGGGATGCGTGCAGCCGTGCAAAGAAAGGCCTTGCAGAGCACAGCGTGCAGGAGTGTGAATATCACCTTGGCTGGAGTAAGTCACAAGCCTTAGATGTGATCCGATCCCTTCATTGTATAAATGGGAAAACTGAGGCTCAGGGAAGGGAAGTAGTAATTGTCTGAGATCACACACAATCATATAAAGAAGCCAAGCTGCAATCTTGGATTCTTTGGGCTTTTTAAAGAATGCCAAAATAGATAAAGAAAATGGAATCTGCTAGGGTGGAAAGGGGTAATGGAGGGACAAGAAGGAAGGCAGCAGCTAAAAATCAGGCTAGAGGGAGGTACGGACAAATCCATTCAGGAAGGTGGGAGCCATACCTTTTGGGGGAGGTCTTTCTTCTGTTCAATTACCCTCCCTCCATGCTGATCTACATGTAGAAAGCCTGCTGTCCTGTTTTTAGCACCTAATATTTTAATGCCTTTTGGGGGGTATGTCTGTCTCTGTTATGGAACTCTAAGGTCCTTGATTTCAGTAGCTAGCACAGTTCCTAGGGCAGAGCAGATGCCTACTAGATGTTTATTGACTGGATGTTTTATAAAGGCCTCATAGATATCAGAGCTGAAAGGATTCTAACCCACTCAAAATTCTTTGAGTATATTTGTGCCTCTCCTGTGACTCAGGTGTAGTGTGTGATCCTTGAAGAGCAACAACCAGCGTCTAGCACAGGGTTTGGAGCAGATTAGGAGTGCAGTATATTTGTTGAATGAATAAATTGCATTATCTCTTGACTCAGTCACTATAACTATCTAATCTCTTCTGGATCACAGGCTCTGAGGAAGGTCTTACATGTTCCTCTACCATCACTATCAACCGGTAATTCTAGCACAGGGCTGGTGGGTGCTCTTTAAACATTTATTGTATGTATGGATGAATAAACAACTAAAGTCAGTCTTTCTTAGGGCCTGCCACAAATCTGGTAGTACTAACACAAGTACTGCATTTCATCTGACAACCTTCAGTGGCTTCCCATTGTACTTCGAATAAAACACAAATATGTTACCATGGCTTATAAGGTCCTGCATCTGGACCATGCCCTTTTCTTACTTGTTCACTATACTACAGCCATCCTAGTCTTTTTTCAGTTCCTCTCATGTGCATGCTCTTTCATTCCCTAGGAACTTGGCATTGTTCTCCTCTGCCTGAAATGCCTCCCCCTGCTTAAACTGGCTAACTCCCACTCATCCTTCTGGTCTCAGATTGTTACTTTTCTCAGAGAGTCCTTCCCTGGCCACCCAGCCTAATTAGAAAGCCCCTGTTAATCTCCCTTGGAACACCTTGTTCTTTTCCTTCATAGCACATATGTACTGTGGGACTCCCCCACTAGGCTGGAAACTCCTTGAGGGCAGAGACTATATTTGTCTTGTTCATGTCTGTAAACCCAATGCCTTGTAGTGTCTAGCACATAGCATTTGCTTAATAAATATTTGTACATGGAATGAATCGCAAATACTTACAAGGTTGGTGTCACATGCTGGCTACAATCTGAGGGCAGGAACCGAGTTTATCACCTGCTACCTCTTGGTGCCCCTAGGTTTTTTAAGGGGCCCATGGAGGTTGGTGGGCACAGTGCTCAGGAGTAGGGTCTGACTAGAGAGCCCTGGCTCCCCTCCCTATAGCCTGCACCATCCTACTCTTGAGCTACACAGCTGCAGAAGCAGAAACATGAGGAGGGCTAGGTATCTGGAGGGAGAAGCTAGCTCCTTCTCTGGCTGCTCTGGGGCCTCTCTCCTAGGCTTGTCCTCCACCACAGCCTGTCCACCAGGGCCCCTTCACACGTACACATCACCTTGGTTCTCTCACCCAATGTGAAAGCCTCCCTGGCCTGTGCCCTTGCCTCCTCTGCTGCTGCCACCCTGTCACCCACAGACAGATGGGAAATCTCCATCAAAGACTAACCCTTCCTTCCAGGCTCAGAGGATCACAGCAGGGTCCTGGAAGAAGCTCCTCTAACAGTGAGCTCAGGAAAGGATTGATAGGGCTCACAGCTACCCCTCCCCCCAACACACACACCGACCTAAAATAGGAATGACCATCTGGATCCACTTACAGGGCTGGCTGGGGGAGGGAAGGATGGCAGAGCTGGAACTGTCAAGATGGGAAAGCTTCGAGGGTAAGATGCTGCTTGTTTGAAGGGTGAACTCGGGGCACATCCTGTCTTGGTGGGAGTCTGGGCACCCCCTCAACTGGCCCCATGTACGAGTTGCCAGGGCTTACATACTAAGTCTCTTCCCTCATCTCAGCATTGGAGGCCCCCATGGTCTGGCCCCAAACTCCAACCTTCTTTTCCAGCCACACCTCTCACTCTCTCCCTTGGGACTTGCTTGGAGTAAACCTCACTGGGCTGTCTGCCCTTCAGAGAATGAGCCCTGCACTTCCTGCCTCGTGTCTTTGCTCACACTGTTCCTTTAGCAGAATGCCCTTCCCCTGCTCTCCTATACCACCTTCAAGGTTTCTGGCAAATTCTGCCTCTTTGCTCCCAGAGCACGAAGGCTGTGTTCCTACCTATTGAATATTCATGTGTACTTGCATTAGCATTAGCTGTTTACATGTCTGTCTCCCCCAAGAGACTGTAAACTCCTTGAGAAGGGGACTGACTGGATCTATTGGTCCCTGTAGCCAGCACAGCACCTGGCAGATAAGAAGTGCTCAGGAATGTCACTGGAGCTATTTGTTAACCATAGATGGTCTCCTTAAGGGCTCCGGGGAAGAATCACCTCAATCAATAACCCAGAGAAGCAGGGGCGAGCCGGGGCGACTGCGGTGCAGGTTGGAGGAACTGCTGGGTGTGATGCAGTGTGTGTGTGTGTGTGTGTGTGTGGAGTGTGAGAGGGCAGTGTCCTCTCTTCTGCAGCCTTTCTGCTTCTCCGTTCATTACCTTCTCTGGCTCCTGGAGACTGGGATTCTCCCCATTAAGCCCTAAACTGTCTTCCAGGATGGCTCCAACTCTCTGTGGTGGCAAGGGGCCATTTTGAGAACAGACCCTCTGACCCTTTAGAGATCAGTTTACAAAACAACTTTCTTCTCCATTCCATTTTGTAGATGGGCAGACTTACCCAAGAAATTAGAAAGCGCAGCTAGGACCAGAATGGAAGTACCCTACTCCCAGGTGGGCAGTAAAGCATTCAGGAGTCAGTCAGCAAGCCCAGTGTTTGAACCTTTTCTCTGTCAGGGTCATCATACCTTGGGAAAGTAACTGAACCTGTCAGGGCATCAGTTTCCTCATCTTTAAAATGGGAAATGATAATTCACATCTTGTAGGGTTTTTGTAAGGTTTATTTGATAGGCTATACCAGAACAGTTCATGGCCCAAAATAAACACTCACTGTTAGCTATTATAGCAGCTAAAACCACACATCTCTATTGTAGGACTCTTAACCACTTAAAAAGCACTTTGATGCACATAATCTCACTCTGATTTGGAGCCTCCTTACAATGCGGTGAAGTAACCAGAGCAGGTATCGTGACACCCATTTTACTGATGAGGAAAATGCACCTGGGGAGAGCTTCAGGAACTTTCCTGAGGTCTAAGCATATATTAGACAGAGTTGGGGTTCTGAACCTCAACTCTGGGCTGTCTCTGCTGGTGACCACTTTTAGGGCCATTAAAGAATGAGGCCAAGACCAGCCTGAGATTCTGTAAATCACCATAAAACTATGCAAACTATGGCATCATTAGGACTAGGACCTATTTTATATATATAAAAAGAAGTGGGTCGGGCACAGGAGGCAGAAGAACAAGGCCAAACAATAGAGTGCCTCATGGCTGCCATTGTGGCACTCGCCTCTCACTAGACACAGGGCTTGGCACACGGCAGGGCATTTGATGGCAGAATATACTGGGGAGGACTCATGGTCCCAGTGAAATCCAACGTTCAGGGACCATGAACAACCTCTGTACTTGCTATTCCACATTTTCCACATTTTCCAGATAATGTGGAGGCTCCAGGAGGGCAGGGACTAGTCTGCTGCGTGCATTTTCATTAAGCCAGTGACAGGACATAGGAGGAGCTCAAAAAGTATCATGACACCAAATAAGAAAGTGATTTTTAAAGAACTGGACCAAGAGTCAGAGATTAAGGATCCATTCCTGGTTTTGCTTCTAATTCACTGGGGTCCTTAGGCAGCCCATCCCTTTCTACTGCCCCTTTGGAACTCATTGTCCCTGTTTGTACAGTGTGGACATGGGGCTAGATCAGTGTTTCTCAGCTCTGGCCATACATGAAAATGAATCCTAGGTGCTTTAAAATAATGGATGGATGCCTGGGCCCCACCTTAGACTAATTAAAACAGAATCTCTGGGTGGGGCACTGGTAATTTTTAATGTATCCTGGGCGATTCTGATGTATACCCAGGGATGAGAGCCTCCAAGCTAGATGCTCTCTCACCACCTTTTAAGTTTTGCAACCACATTTCAGCATGCTCCTGAGCATCCAACACCAGCAGCAGGCCTCTGGGGCCATACCTGCCCACCACAAACACACAGGTCCCAATTCTAATGTCTGTTTTCCTGTACATTCACAGTATGGGCTTATCTGAGCCCCAGGCTCTATCAGCATGGATAGTCACACGTGGAAACATGTTAAAATTGGAGTACCATGGATCTTTTTACTGTCTCTACAGTTTTGCCTTTTTCAGAATGTCATATAGTTGGGATCAGGCAGTATAGCTTTCAGACTGGCTTCTTTCACTAAGCAATATGCATTTAAGTTTCCTCCATGTCTTTGTGGCTTGATAGCTCATTTCTTTTTATTACTGAATAATATTCCATTGTATAGCTGTACCAGTTTGTTTATCCACTCACCTTTTGAAGGACTTCTTGGTTGTTTCCAGCTTTTGGCAATTATGAATAAAGCTGCTGTAAACATTTATGTACAGGTTTTTGTGTGGACATAAGTTTTCACCTCATTTGGGTATAAATATTGAGAGTGATTGCTGGATCCTAGGTAAGACTATATTTAGCTTTGTAAGAAACTGCCAAACTGTCTTCCAAAGTAGCTATGCCATTTTGCATTCCCACCAGCAATGAATGAGAGAATTCCTATTGCTCCATTTCCTTGTCAGCATTTGTTATTGACAGTTTTTTGGATTCTAGCCGTTCTTATAGGTGTATTTTAGTATCTCATTGTTGATTTCATTTGCAATTCCCTAATGAGATAATGCTGAGCATCTTTCATACGCTTATTAGTCACCTGTATATCCTCTTTGGTGAGGTGTCTATTTAGATCTTTTGCCCATTTTTCAGTTGGGTTTTTTTTTCATAGAGTTTTAAGAGTTCTTTGTATATTTTGGATACAAGTGCTTTATCTGATGTTTTGCAAATATTTTCTTGGTCCTTGGCTTATCTTTTTCATTTTGTTGATTTCATAGAGAAGTTTTTAATGAAGTCCAACTTATCAATTTTTTCTCTCATGGATTGTGCTTTTGATGTCGTATCTAAAAGTGCATCGCCAAAACCAAGATCACCCAGATTTCTCCTATGTTTATCTTCTAGAAGTTTTATCCTTTTGTGTTTTACATTTAGGTCTATGATCCATTTTGAGTTAACTTTGTGAACTGTGTAAAGTCAGTGTTTAGATCCATTTTTTTGCATGTAGATGTCCAGTTGTTCCAGCACTATTTGTTGAAAAGACTATCCTTTCTCCATTGAATTGACTTTGCTTCTTTGTCAAAGATCAGTTGACTATATTTGTATAGATCCACCTCTGGGTTCTTTATTCATTCCATTGATCTTTTTGTCTATTCCTTTGCCATTACCACTGTCTTGATTATTGTAGCTTTAGGCTAAGTCTTGACGTTGGGCAGTGTCAATCCTCCAACTTTATTCTTCTTTGACTTTGCTATTTGTGTTGGCTATTCTGGGTCTTTTGCCTCTCCATATAAACTTTAGAATCAATTTGTTGATATTCATAAAATAACTTGCTGAGATTTTGACTGGGATTTCTTTGAAGTTATAGATTAAGTTGGGAAGAAATAACATCTTAATAACATTGAGCATTCCTATCCATGAGCATGGACTATCTCTTCATTTATTTTGATTTTCCTTGATTTCTTTCCTCAGTTTTGTAGTTTTCCTCATATAGATCTTGTACATATTTTGTCATATTTATTCCTAAGTAATTCTTTTTTTTTTTGGTGCCAATGAGGGCTGAATAGGTGGAGCACAGGGGATTTTTAGGGCAGTGAAACTATTCTGTATGACAGTGATGGTGGATACATGACATTATGCATTTGTCAAAACCCATAGAATTGTACAATACAAAGAGTAAATCTTAATGTAATCTATGGGCTTTAGTTAATAATAATGTATCAATATTGGTTGGTTAATTGTAACAAATGTACCACACTATTGCAAGATGTTAATAATAGGGGAAACTAAGCCAGGGAGAGAGGTGGTATATGGGACTCTCTGTACTATCTGCTCCATTTTCTATAAGCCTAAAACTTCTCTAAAAAAATAAAGTCTATTAATTAAAAAAAAATAAAAAAGGAGTACCAACTCCAAATGAAAGGGAGCCCCTGGTGAAGTCTTCCACTGGCTCCTCCTTGCTTACAGTATCAAGCCTACAGTCTCACCAAGCACAGGAAGTCCTCCACAGTTTGACTGCCTCTCCAGTCCATAGGCCGCCCCATCTCTACAGTGCAGCTGAACTGAATCACTCAGGCTCCATGAGGAAATCTGGGACTTTGCACTACTCCCTTCGCCTAGAACATTGTTCCTCCCTTGCCTGGTCTGCAAATGTCTTGAAGAAGCTTCTGCAGACTTCAATTTGGGAACACAGAGGAATACCAGCCCACAGCACCTGCTCCATAACACCACCTACTGTGCTTCTGGCAGGACTTCTTTCCTGTCTGTCTCCTGCACTAAACCGAGCATACCCTGCTGACCCCAGCCTGATTGTTTCCAAATGTAACAAAGAGACGAATCACAAAATTTCAGTAGTGAACTGAAACTATTGTTTCCACAGTACTGAGCCACAGTTCCCAAACTGTACATCAAGGCCCCCTAGGGTGCCACAGCAAATTCACAGGGAGCACAGTACGGTATTTTAAATTTGAGAAGTACTCAACACCTGTTGGCTACCAAGAGAACTACTAGCTCAAGGTAGTTTCATCATTAGGTCACGCTACATTCCTTTGATTAAGTCATCTTTGAGAACCTGGGTTTTTAGCGGTCGCTGTGATAAAAAGCAAATGAAAGTCAATGTGGAACAGGAAATAAGGGTGGTGATGTCCAATCTGATTAGAAAGTTTGACAAGTTTTGCAGTGCCCAACAAGCTGAGAGATCCCATTAGTCGTTGTAGTTATTTAAGAATGAAATAAAAATAGTTTCTTCTAATTTATATGTATTATTTTTTTAAATGATGACTGACTTAGTAGGACATAAATTGTTATTGAGTGATTTGTGCTTAACTACTTAATAAATTGAACTGTTAGGTATTTCTTGTGGCTTAGGGGCTCCATGAAAACATTACTGAGACACTAACAATGGGGTGAGTGCTATGAGCTGAGAAAGTTTGGCAATCTCTGTTCTAAGAAATCCTCTAATCCAGGGCACATCAAAAAACTGCAGGCTGTGAAATCAATTTAGTGGGTTACAACCAGCATTTTTTCTCCTTAATAAAGTAGAAGGGCAAATAGAAGACATTGCATGTAGCAAGGGTAAGTATTATTGTGTCTAACTTATGCTCATTATATACATACAAATAAGCATGGGTATCTTGGGTCACAATGTAAAACATATATTTCCTGTTTGGGTACGGATTTAAAAAGTTTGAAAAACCACTAAGACTCCAACCTCCTTATTTTACAGATGAGAAAACAGCCTGGAGAGTGAAAGCTGATTGTTGCAAATCACAGCCACCAGTGCTGGGCTCTGCACTCGACCCTGCTAGGCTGGGTGACAACTCCTCACAGGGACCCTCCAAGGCAGGCCTCATTCTGCCTGGTAGAGGTGTGGTTACTCAAAGTCACAGAGCTACAGAGGTGAGGGATCAGATACCCTTACTTTGGTCCCAAGACCCATTTGCTCCCCACAAATGCCACCAGCCACACCTAGAACAAAATGGTTTTAATCAATTGCGTCACCCTCACTCTCCTGGGAGCGGAGCAACAAAAAGGCTCGGCTCCTGCCCCCAGAGGACAGTAAGGCTTATGTGTCTCTCCACACTGCAGGGCCCAGGCTGGGCAGGCAGGGGGCAGGGGGCAGGAGGGAGGGAGGGAGGGTGGGAGGCAGGGAGAGGGGAAATGGTGGGTGGCTCGAACACAGGAAAGCAAAGGGGCCCCTGTTGGTCCTTGGGCCCCAGGGCCCAGCCCCAATTCTCCCGCTCTCCCCTCCCTGGCTGGAGAAAGGTCATGGAGAAGAGATAGGGGAGCAAGTCCCAGCAGCAGGAGAAGCAGCAGCAGCTGTTTCCTTCACCAATAAATATACTTCATTACCAAGCTAGAAGAGAGGGGTGGGAGGAGGGACAGGGGTGGGGAGGAAGGGGGAGAAGCTGCCACCTGTGTTGCTGGGATTAAAGCAATGACAAGATGGTGCCAGACCCCCCACCACTGTCCTCGGGCCCCCTGTCTTCTTAAAACTGTGAAAAAGCTTTTAACATGGCCCTTCTGTCTCTAGGGCTGCTCTGAAGCCTGACTGAGAGGAGGCACCTGGCAGAGACAGGCGGGGAGGGAGGGCGGGAGGGAGAAAAGAAGGGAGGCTGCTTCTCCCCAGAGGCTGCAGCTGGAGGGCTGCGGCCAAGTAAGCACTGAGGGGAAGTGGGAGGGAGAGGGCAGGAAGGATGAACCAACTACCAGGAGCAGCTCTGAGCTGAGAGCCAAGGGGGCAGAGAAAGGGAGGCTTGGTGAGTGGTGGGGTGACCATTGCATCCAGTGTAAAGCTTGGGGCTGCTGAGGAGGGAGGGAGCTGAGTTGGGGACTTTCCCATCCAGAGTGGCTCAGGAGACCCACCCCTCTCCCCCCAGAGCAGCAGGGACAGAGAAAAGCCATCACTTCTTTGGTCTTTGTGGCGGCTCAGCATGTGGGGTGGGAGGGAGGGCAGAATGGGCTCTTAGCAGGGAGCGCCACCTCAGTGAGAGTAGGCCTGGCTGGGAGCTCTGGCAGAAAGGTCACAGTGAGGCTGAGGAGCGCCCAAGAAAGGAGAGTGGCCGTAGTGTGGAAGGGCTGGGACGGGTGGATGGGATATGGTGTGGTGCCCTACCCTCTGCCAGGCCCTCAGGAAAGGCTGAGCCCCAGAGACGGTCAGTGAGAGCAGGTGCAGGGCCCAGAACCAGTGCCTGGCAGGAGGGAGAGGATGCTTTACTGCGACCAGGCAGTGGCCTGGCTTTGCCCACTCCAGGGCTCCCATCCTTCCGTCTGCTTCCACCCTGACACAGTAGCTCTGGAGGGAGAGTGGGACCCCATCCTTTTTCAGAACCTTCCCTGAAGACCTCAGGTAGAGTGAGCCTTTCCTGCCAGGGAGCAAGTGTGGCAGCAGGTCAAGGCTGGCCCTTATGGTCTGGGAATCTGGGAATTCCACTCCCCTTTCTGCTGCCAACTGAAGGGTAGGACAGTCCTTGAAGACAGCTTCAGCCCTTGCCTCCCCACCCAAGGCAGGCCGAGCCCTCTAGGGACATGGAAGCGGGAGGTGGGGGGCAGATGGAGGGGCTTCCCCTCCTGCTCTTCTGCTCAGGGCTGGGACCAGTCAAGGGGCAATCCACCCAAAAGTCTGAAAGCCAGCAAGTTGCAGCAACCCCCACCCCCAATGCCAAACTAACAAACAAAACAGGGGAAATGAAAAAATGGGGGTGAGGAGACAAACCAAAACAGAACCCCCTGACCTCCTGCCCAGGTGGAGGGTCCAGCCAGTAGCAGGGGCTGGAGACCAGGGCTAGGAGGGTCTAGCTGGGCCGGCACTGCACCTGGCCCTCAGAGCTGTCCTCATCGTCAGAGGCCCCAGCACCCCCACTGCTCAGGCCTGTGATCCGGTAGCCCATGTTGAGCAGCATCACCTCCAACGGGTCTGCATTCATGCGCCGCTGGTTGGCCTGGGAAGCGCCCTCCATGTCCTCTACAACTCGGCCTGTGAGGTCTTCACTCTGGAGGGGAGGGACACATACTATTGGGATGTATGTGCAGGGGGGTGGGGGACACATACACACACAATGAGCTATACATATGGAGGGGGGATGTATATACCAGGAGATGTATATGGGTATTCCATCGGTTTACCCATATGTGTGTATGGGTGGAGGCGAACGTGCATACTGGGATATATACGGGACACACATACCACATCTATGTGATGGAGATGAGATGCCACATGGGGTTATATGTTTGGGGGGCCCACATGGTAATATACATTGGGAGGGGACAAAACACACTGGGATACATATTGGGGGAATACACAAACCAGGGTATACACAGGGGCCCCACAAAGGAAAATGCTGGGGACACAGCACATCAGGATATATATGGAGGACTCATACATGGACATGTATGAGGGAGGACTCACCCCAGGATATGTTGGGTACACACACTGGATCTCAGAGTTGGGGGTGCAGACATACTCCCCCAATCCCACTCTTTACTGTTGCCGCTCCCAACAACCCTTGCTTTTTTTTTTTGGTGAGGAAGATTG